>NC_138897.1:60732284-61393583 GCF_965194825.1 Balaenoptera physalus
CTTCACAGACGCTTTCATGGACCACCCACCTAAAGCATCCTTCCTTCCTGCACTCAGCATTCTATTTTCATTCATGCTGTTTAATTTTCTACATAGCATTTATGTAAAATTACTTTGTTTGTTTACTTGTTTACATTTCTGGCTCCCCACCCCAATGAGACTTTAGGAGCCTATGAGAACAAGGACTTTATCTATTATTCCCCCACTGTATCCCCTTTTCTTAGAAAAAACTGTCTGTCATCAAATAGGCACTCAGTAAGTATTTTTGAATGAATGAATGAACAGATTATCTGAACTAAAGGGACATAAAAGTCATCTAGGCCACACACAACCCCTACCCCTACCTTCAAAAAGCAATCACTGGATTGTTTTTCTTTAAACCTCCAATGGCAGTTACTTGCCTCACTTCAGGTACTTTATTTCATCTCAAAACAGCTCCAATTGTGGGAAAACTCTACTTATATATTAAACTGAACTCTATCTACTCTTTGTTTCCATCCATGAATGTCATCAGAACACAGCTTTCCCCATAAGTCAACATGTAACAACAGATTTAATCTCTCTTTTACATGACAGTCGTTCAACATTTGCTTCTCCAAACTGAGCAGTTCCAATTCATGCAATCTTTCCACCTCAGGCAGAATTCAGAGACCTCTCACCATGATCAGCACTCTCTTATGAGCATGTTTTAAGCCTAATCTCTAGACATTTGGACTGTCACAATGTAAATTTTCACTACCACCCCTTATGCTCTCAATCAAAGAAGCAAACACAGACACACGGCCAGATACTATCTTCTCCCACCCCCACAGCAGATATAACGAATCACTCCTAGAATTCTCTCTGCTTAAATGACAGTCATGTGCAAATAATATCAATACAACCTTCTAGGCCACCACTACCACCTGATCAGAGTTGGCACTAAAGAGAAAATCAAACTGCCATCCTTGTACTAGATGTTAATACATCCTAAGGTGACATAAATTTTTGGCAAATATTTGATATGCTAGCTTTTGGGAGCCTAGTAAAGTCATTAAGTCATTTCTCCATGTGCTGCTGCTAAGCAACATCACCTCCATCCCTTATTTATGCAGTTTTTCATTTTTGGTTTTGATTTTGTTTCTGAAGCAGATGCATAGACCTATGTTCAATTATACTCAACAAGGATGCCATTTAATAGATAAAAATGTAAAATCCATTATTTGGTCAAATGTTCCATAATTATGTTAAAAACAATATAATCTATTATCATAATATGGAATAGAGAAATAAGTAGCAAAAAGCCATCAAAAGCTATGACTGTATATGGAGACACCTAAGGATTTTGGTCTCAAGCAAAGGGGGCAGAAAACTTATTTCAAGAAATAATGGCTGAAAACTACCCAATCTTCAAAGGTATATGGACATCTAGATACATGAAGGTCAGTGGTCCCCAAACAGGATCAACCCAAAGAAGATTACACCAAGACACATTATAACAAATTCTCAAAAGTCAAAGACAGGGAGAATTCTGAAAGCAACAAAACAAAAGCAACTCATCACATACAAGGGAACACCCATAAGGGCAGGAAGAAATTTCTCACAGAAACCCTGCTGGTCAAGAGGGAGTGATATATCTCACAATTCTGATGATATATTCAATGTGCTAAAAGTTAAAAAAAAAAATGGCCAAGAATACTATACCTGGCAAAACTATCCTTCAGTATTAAAGGAGAAATAAAAATTTTCTCAGACAAACAAAATCTCAGGGAGTTCATCATCACTAGAACTGCTTTAAAGAAATATTAAAGGGAGTTCTTCAAGTTGATGTGAAATGATGCTAATTAGTAACATGAAAACATATGATAGTGTAAAACTCAATGGAAAACATAAGCATATACTCAAATTCAGAATACTCTAATATTGTACTGATGGTGTATAAATAACTTTTAATTCTCATATAAAAGTCAAAATACAAAAGTATTAAAAATAACTATAGGTATAATAATTTGTTAATGAATAAACAATGTAAATTGCTACATAACAAAATGCGGAGGGGAGTAAGAGTGTTGACTTCTTGTATGTGATTGAAGTTAAGCTGTTAAAAGCTTAAAAGAGACTTTATAACTATAAAATTTTTTATGTAGTCCTCATTGAAACCACAAAGAAAAAATATCAGGTGGATACAAAAAACGATAAAGTGAAAGGAATGAAAGCATACCACTACAAAAAATCATTACCACAAAGGAGGATAGCAAGTGAGGTTGAAAGGAACAGAAGAACTACAAAATAGAAAACAAGTAACAAAAAGACAATAGTAAGTCCTTACTTATCAATAGTTACTTTAACTGTAAATGGATGAAATTCTTCAATCAAAAGACAGAGTGGCTAAATAGAATAATTTTTTTAAAAGAATCTCCTACAACATGCTACCTACAGGACACTTACTTTAGCTTTAAGGATACACGTAGGTCAAAAAGAAAAGATGGCAAAAGATACTCCATGCAAATGGTAACTAAAAGAGAGCAGTGGTGATTATACGTATATTAGAAAAAAAAAATAGACTTTAGATCAAAAACTGTAACAAGAGACAAATAAGGTCATTATATCATGATAAAAGTGTCAATTCACCCAAAGGGTATAATTGTAAATATACATGCACCCAACATTGGAACTCCTAAATATAAAAAGCAAATATTAATAGACAAAAAGGTAGAAATTGACAGCAATACAGTAATAGTAGAGGAATTTAATATTCCACTTTCATCAATGGAGAGACCATCCATACAGGAAAACGATAAGGAAACAGCAGACATGAATAACACTATAGACCAGCTGTACCAAAGAGACATATACATTCCATCCAACAGCTACAGAATATGCATTCTTCTCAAGTGCATAAGAAACATTCTCCAAGACAGATCAAATGTTAGGCCACAAAAAAGTCTTAATAAATGTAAGAAGATGGAAATCATATCAAGCATCATTTCCAACTACATATCAAGAAATCAATAACAAGAAGACTGGAAATTCACAAATATATGAAGATTAAACAACATGCTAGTGAACAACCACTGAGTCAAAGAAGAAATCAAAAGAGAAATAAAAAAATATTGTGATACAAATGAAAATGAAAACACAACATACCAAAACTTGCAGGATGCAGCAAAAGCAGTTCTAAGAAGGAAGTTCATAGCAATAAATGCCTACATCAAGAAACAAGGAAGAAACAAGGAAGATCTCAAATAAATAACCTAATAAGGAAGATCTCAAATAAATAACATAACTTTACACCTCAAGGAACTAGAAAAAGAATGAACTAACCCTAAAGTTAGTAGAAGAAAGAAATAAATATCAAAATTGAAATAAATGAAATAGAGATTAAAAAGACAATAGAAAAGATCAATGAAACTAAAAACTGCCTTTTTGAAAAGAAAACAAAATAGACAAACTCTTAGCTAAACTTACCAAGAAAAAAAGTGAGAGGACTCAAATAAATAAAATTAGAAATGAAAGAGGAGACATTCCAACTAATACCACATAAATTAAAAGGATCAGAAGAGACTACTATGAGAAATTATATACCAACAAATTGGATTACCTAAAAGAAAAAGATAAATTATTAGAAACACACAACCTATCAAGACTGAACCATAGAAATAGAAAATCTGAACACACCAATTACTAGTAAGAAGATTGAATCAGTAATAAAAAAAAACCCAGCCCTCCAACAGACAAAAGTCCAGGACCAGACAGCTTCACTGGTTAATCCTACCAAACATTCAAAGAATTAATACCAACTTTCTCAAATTCTTCCCCAAAAAATGAAGAAGAGAGAATACTTCCAAACTCATCTTACAAGGCCAGTATTACCTTGATACCAACAACTTTAGAACTTAAAGCACAGTTTCTGGTTTCAGTATTCTAGCTATATTTCAGATATGCTTATGAAATTTTTTTATTTGTATTTTCCACAAAAATAAACAATACTTTTACTTGATCATTAAAAGAAAGAGGAGGTGTGGCCAGGATGGCAGAGTAGGAAGCCCCTGAGCTCACCTCCTCCCCCAGGCACAACAAAGTTACAACTATTAACAGAGCAACCATCTATAAGAATGGTCTGAAGACCAGCAAAAAAAAACTTTCCACAATTGAAGATATAATGAAGGAACCAAAAACAGATGGTGGGGAGGAGTAGAGATGTGGTATAGTTAAGACTCACACCCCAGCATAAGCAACCCACAAACAAGAAGATAATCATAATTGCAGAGGTTCTCCCCAAGGAGTAAAGGACCCAAACCCCTCATTGGCTCACCAGCCCGCAGGTTCAGCACCCACCAGAAGACTAGCCCCCAGCCCCATCAGGGCTTGTGTAAGGGAAAGCCAAGGCCTGTAGGAAACAGAGACTTCACTCTTAAAGGGCACATGCAAAATCACATGGTCTGAGTCCCAGTGCAGAGGCAGTAATTTGAAAAGAGCCTGGGTCAGACCTACTTGCTGATCTTGGAGAGCCTCCACAGAGGCAGGAGACAACTGAGACACCCCTGGGGACACAGATGCTGGTGGCTTGTTCTACAACGAGGACATTGGTGCTAAGTTCCATGTTGTAATCCTCCCTACAGCCTATTAGTGGGGGGGGGGGTGCTTACCTGCCCACCAAAGAGCTACCACCTGTCCTGGGAACCCTAGGGCCAAACAGTCAGCCACACTAGGACTCAGCCACACCCACCAGCATATCGGCACCAGCCCTGGGACCCCCGGGCCCTGTAGACAGCCATGCCATGACCTGGGCCTGCCCACCAGCAGGCTGACAGCTAGTACACGTGGCAGAGCCTGGCAGCCAACCTGGCCGGGGTCAGCCCCATCTACCAGTAGGCCCATGGTAGTCAGTCCCACCACAACAGAAGGGCCCATGCACCCCACATACGGGGCGTGCCTAGAGCTTTGGTAACAAAAGGGCCGCATGCTGCTGGGCCCCATAGCATGTCTCCTACATAAGGCCACTTCTCCAAGATCAGGAAACGTAACCAATCTACCTAATAAATAGAAATAAACACAGAGAACCAGGCAAAATGAGGAGAGAGAGGAATATGTCCCAAACGAAAGAACAAGAAAAAAACCTAGAAGAAGAACTAAGCAGAGATAAGCAATCTACCCAATAAAGACTTCAAGGTAATGATCATAAAGATGCTCAACGAACTCAGAAGAATGGATGAACACAGTGAGAAATTTAATAAAGAGTTAGAAAATATAAGAAAACA
The DNA here is from genome assembly GCF_965194825.1 of Balaenoptera physalus. NCBI lineage: Eukaryota > Metazoa > Chordata > Mammalia > Artiodactyla > Balaenopteridae > Balaenoptera > Balaenoptera physalus. The sequence goes on from NC_138897.1 coordinate 60,737,525, forward strand.
CCAAACAGAGCTGAAGAATACAATAACCGAAAATTTTAAATATACTAAACGGAATCAACAGTAAATTAGATGATACAGAGGAATGAATCAGTGAATGGGAAGACAGTAGTGGAAATCACCCAAGCTGAACAGAAAAAAGAAAAAAAAATTTTTTTTAATGAGGATAGTTTAAGAGACTTCTGGGACAAAATGAAGCATAGTAACATTCATATTATAGGGGCCTCAGAAGGAAAAGAGAGAGAGAAAGGGGCAGAACACTTATTTGAAGAAATAATAGAATTACTACAAATGGTATTTCTGAATAGTCCTGAGGGGTGTATGTGTCTGCATGTCTAGTGTAGTGTAGTATATCTTTTTAAAATTTTAAAGTACTTTGCTTGTAAAGAAATTCTGTTATGAACCTTATTGTAAAGGAAAGTGTTATTGTACAATCAATGTTTATTACATGTTTTAACCTACTGTCTACTATTTATTTTCATGATATGATTTATTTAATGTCACTTTGTAACTGTGCAGGAGCTTCAAAGATGACTGTTGTAATGTTTGTCTGAACCCTCCAACTGGAGCACAACCCTCTCCTAGAACAGGAAGGGCATCTATCTTATTCCCATTGCATCCCAAGCTCTTAGCATAGTACCTGGCTGGTAGGCACTCCATAAATATTTGTTGAATTGAAAAATAAAGGAGGCTCCATTTCCAGGAATGTTGGGCTGGGTAATACAAACTGACCCTTCTACTAAAGAAAACTTGCACACATTTTAAAGATATCTGCTAAAGGCACTGGACAGCAGCAAGACTGGGAAGAATTACAGGACAAGGATGCCTGGAAGGGCATGCTTAGGAAGGACAGCTAGGAAGAAGAGCAAGGCAGTGGTTGCTAGGATATTGGTTACAGGTATTGGTTACGTTTGGGGGAGGAGGAGGAGTCAGTGGTTTGGAAGATGCACTCTTGAGGAAGACTTACAGGATACGGATAGTGCTCTTTTTTTTTAACCTAGTTGTTTGCTTTGTGATAAACCATTGCTTTATATCTTTTTATTGTGTGTTTGTTTGCACATTTGTTATATTTCACACCAAAAAAGTTTTTGAAAAAATACTGTTGAAGTATAAACAAATGAGCCCTGATAGTGTTAATCATTTGAAGTCAGAAGCACTTCAGAAAGTACACAGAAATTGAAGTAGGAGACAGCATTCCATTTCAGTAAATGGCTTCTCCTTTCTGCTACAGAGTATAGAATTAGTGGACTCCAAATGGGCAGTTCCGGCCAATGTGAGCCAGCGTAATAAGGCATTGTGAGAAGGGAATATAAGGACACAGAGGCATCTGGAGGGGCTGCCTATACAAAGTCCATTTTTCTTACTGCCTCATGCCAAAGAGGCTGAAAGAGAAAATATATTTGTCTCAGACAAAGGCCAAAAAACAAGCTTTCCAGACTGATCATTAGAGCTTCCCACACATACTCAGAATAGCCCTGGCGGGACAGTGATATTCCTCAGAAAAGCAAAAGTTTCCCAGTTAATGCAGCAGAGAGTTTTCCACTCACATTCCAATCAAAGGAGTGAGATAAAGACAAGCACATGTGCAGAGAACTGTATACTTCTAATAAGCAAATCATGACGATGGGGAATGCCTAAAAATCCATTAGCTGTTCTTAAGGCAGTTCTTTGGGGAGACTTCATTATCTCTGTTTTGACTGCATTAAGAAAGAGCTTGGGAAAGCCTATTAGAGAGCTTTACAAAATAATCTTTCGACAAGCAGCTCTTGTACTGGACTGTGGAAAACCTGACAAAATTTGATTTTTCATTTTGATCCCTTCTCTGTTTTGTTCATAAGCAAGCTGCCATTTCAGAGCCAGTAAAGTCACCAGCAGCCTTTGGCAGCCTTTCCTAGGCACTGTACCATGTTTCTCACTTCAACTTACTTTTCTCCCGTGTTAAAGACTGAGACTCCTTCTGAGACAGAAAGGCACACACTGCCCTCATCAGGTCAAATCACCTTGCAAAACTGGATTCTTTGGAAGAAAAATAATAAACTGAGTGTAGCAGGTATGCACAGAAAAGCAGACGTATTGCAAACCCCTGTATCCCACTTAAGGTTATTTCCAGTGAATGAAACCTGCCTCTAAAGAAGCTTATTTTAAATGAATCACTCTTTAAATAGATCCTTATTTAAATATTCACTTGTCAGTATTGATTCTTTAATTCTAGCACCATGAACCTAGTTGTCTTATACCCTCACTTCCAACCAAAGAAAGCAACCTGAGGAAATAACTATCCTATTTGTTCTCTCTCCATTCCTCAGAATCAATTCTTTAATTCTTAATAAAATCAAGTTAATTCAGAACCATAAATAGGTTCCATAATAGGATCTATCCTGTTACATGATGTTAATCCTCCTCTGCAATTTTTAAACCAGAGCTACATGCTTTATTACTTTACTTCTTTTTTAAATTGTCTTGGGGAAATCTGGATTTTATTAATAAGTCATTGCAAGTGAAGTAAACATTTGATGATGCTGATGGTAAAATTTATTCATTAGGGATATGTTGGAATCCTTCTGGAGAAAAAGCTAATGATGGTAAATGCTATTTTAATATTTGGAAATGCCTGTTTATGTGTGGAAAAATACCTGGCACTATAGGAATTCATCCTTGTTGTAAACTAAACTGGCCATACCCCATATGGTGTGATTTTAAAGAGATTCTTGTCAGAAAAAAAAAAATTCCCCACCTGCCTGCCTAGATATCAGAAATTTCCATATCAATTACTTTTTAGAATAAGGTATTAAGTCTATAACTCAATCTAACTGTGAATGATAACATATCAAACTTACTAAACTATCTAGAGGTAGACAGCCTCTGAAGAAAACATATCCAAGGCAGGTAAGTTTTAATGGGAGGAAGGAGTGCAGAAATGGGGCAGAGAAAGAGGAGCAATATGGTGTGGCAGCAGCAAAATGATGTTGAGTTTTGCCTGGAAGAATCTGCCTGGAGAACTCAAGACGATTCTTCAAATTGTAACAACTGTCAAATCTTTATTGAAACCATTTCTCTCTGTTAAAATGGCACTTATTTATAACCTATTTTAAAATATATTTTTCTTGAAGTACAACATACATAACAAAAGTACCTAATTTTAAATTTAACCACCCAGTGATTTTTCACAAAGTGAAGATACTCATAGCCAGCACCCAGATCAAGACTTAGAATATTATCAATAGCTCAAAGCCCTCCTTATACCCCCTCCAAATCACTACCAGCCGAAAGATCACTAACTTCTAACACAATAGTTAGCTTTGCCCATTTTTGAATTTTATTTAAATAGAAGCCAGCTTTAGGAGATACTACCAGTTTTCCCAAATGATTTTACCAGTTTATATTCCAACCAGCAGAGTTCAAGAGTTCCAGTTGCTCCATATCTTTGTCAACACTTGATGTTTTCCATCTTTTTCTTTTATTCTTGGGTACACAATGATATGTCATCATAATTTTAATTTAGATTTTTAAGGTTGACTAGTGAGGCAAAGCACTTTTCATATGTGTATCTGCAATTGGATATTCTCTTTTGTGAAGTGCCCATTCAAGTCAATTTATTCATTGAATTTTTTCTTTTTCTTATTGAGTTGTAAGACTTCTTTATATTCAAGAAAGAAATTTTGTGATTACAAATATCCATATGTATTCATTACAAACACCATCTCCTTTTTGGTGTATTTTGAGGTTCCTTATTTTAATGTAATTTATTTTATCATGTTTTCCCTTTATCATTAATGATTTTAATGCTTTGCTTTAAAAATCACTGCCTACTCCAGGGTAATGAAGAAATTTTTACACATTTTGTTCAAGACTTTTTATAGTTATAGCTATAAAAATTATGTCTACACTCTATCTCATATTGAATTTTTTGTGTGGTGAGAAGTAACTATCAACTTTTTTTCATTTCATCCAATTAACACTGCACCTTTTATGGAAGAAATCATCCTTTCCCAAATGTACTTCCATGACATCTTTGTCAGAAATCAAACTATTTTTGTGTATGAATCTGTTTCTGTACCCTATTTTGTTGCATTGTATTATTTGCCTACCCTTCTGCCAATATTATACTGTCTTATTTACTTTAGATTTGATCTTTTGCATTTCCATAATCTAACTTTGTTACAGAAAATATTTGAGGTTTTCTGTAGCAGAGAACATTAACAAACTAAAAACTTGATTCTTTGAAAAGAATAAAACAATTTATAAGTTCCTAATATTAGTTAAAAGTAAAGATTAGAAAAAACATAAATAACCAATAAGAGAAAGGAAACTTAAATACATTGAAAAGATAAGAAAAGGATTATGCAATATATGAGTTATGGTCTGAGTATCTGTGTACCCCAAAAACCTATATGCTGAAATCCTAACCCCCAAATATGATGGTATTAGGAAGTGAGGCCTTTGGGAGGTGCTTAAGTCATGAGGGTAGAGCCCTCATGAATGGGATTAGTGCCTTATAAAAGAGATCCGCTCCCCTTTTGCCGTGTGAGGATATAAAGATCCAGGCTGGAACAGAGCCAACCCTCCTTCCATCACCAACATGTTGGCACCCTGATCTCAGACTTCCAGCCTCCAAAATCACAAGAAATAAATTCCTGTTGTTTATAAGCTACCCAGTCTTTGGTATTTTATCATAGCAGCCTGAAAAGTCTAAGACAATATATAAAATTGTAGATATACTGGACAAATTCCTAGAAAAACACAACATAATGGATACAAGAAAAAGAAAATTTGAATAATTTCATACCCAATAAAGAAACTATATTTGTAATTAAAACCTTCCCACCCAGTATTTTATAACAGTAATCCTCTAATTGTCTCTCTCTCTCTCTCTCTTTAGATGCAAGTAAAAGACAAACAAATGTGAATGTATTCAGTGAGCCAAGACCAACATAGATATAGATATATGATAGCTGATAGCTGATAGATAGATGGACAGATATACAAATTACCTATACACTGTGCTCAGCTTTTGCTAAATAGAAAAGGTAGCACTGTCAGTTACCATATTTTCATTGTCCATAAGATAAAATTTTACCAATTATTCAGGAGAAGTGCAACTGTTCTTGGTATTAAGAGCAGATGGGAATATCTTCTGGGGATTCTCATACAAAGTACAACGAGAAAGGCAATTAGCAGCAACCCCGACAATTTGCACTTTGTCTCATTTTGTTAGACTATTTTTCTGTCAATTGTCAGGAGAAGTGAATGGAATTACACCAAAGTGCAAATGAAAACCAACTTTGTGAGAATTATAGGCAAGTTAGTTTCTTCCTCCTTCATGCTTTCCTGCACTTGCTGTATAACATCTATCATACCATTTACTTTACTCAATTTGCATCTCCCTCTACAATCAACACAGTACCTTTCACATAGTCATAATCAATAAATTTTTATGACTGAATAAATAAGTGAATGAATGAGGCACTTGGCACCCAAAAGAGGGTGAGGAAGAAATGGTGGCAACAACAAAAAACTGTCTGCTTCACAATTTGCCAGGACTCAAAATCTCTGACATATAATTTTCAACCTAAGACAGGTATTATTGATAAAGACAGATATAAATGACCTACAGTGACACTGAGCTAGTATAGAGATTAAATGTCATGTATTAATCCTGTTCAGAAGCAAACAATATAACTTTACAACACTTTTCTATATTTTTCATCCTTTTTTAAAAATTTCTTATTTTAACCTGAAAATAGCTATTTGACAATAAGTCAGTATAAAAGGCAAGATGCTATTATATGCTATACCAAAGTTAGAAACAATTAAGGGAGTAACTGCTAGTCCAAGACTTTATTGCTTGACTAACTTCAGATTTTGTTATGCAAACCTCTTTTTTTCTGGTAGCGCTTTCAATTCTTTACTCTTTCCTACATTTTAGCCAAGTCATTGGCTTAGTTGGCAGATGACAGAGCTTTCTTATAGCTGAAATTACATCTGTCACTTTGGTATCAATGTGTCCTGTCTCTTCGGATTGGTGTAGTCTAAGTGAAACTATCTGTCTTATATTTCCCTTCTGAATGAGATTTATGAGGGAGAGCATTTGAATTGCTCATCTCTCTCTAATTCAGCCATCATTCTGACACTAAAATGTCTCAGAATTTTCTCTTTATTGCAAAAAAAAAAAAAGTTCTCTCCTTTTTGCTCTTCAACTAGCTTGTCCTGTTTTCCCTATAAAATAGACAGCACAAGATGGGGAGCACCTGGGCCCTCTGGGGGCAAGCATCTTCCCAGCAGGTTTAACAACAACACTTCATTCATAGTTGATTCATAATCTTTATCTCTCTTCTCAGTCATCAAATCTTATTTAGGCATCGAACTAAAGTCTGAATGCTCTTAAGAGCAGTACGTTTAGTCTAATATCTTGCAAATAGTAAGTAGCAATTAAACATTTGGCTAATTATTTATATAGAGAGGAATGGCTCAAATATACAGGTTTCATAGGGCAGACCCATTTCATGACAACTACAAATGTACAGTTAACAAATAAGATAAATGTCATATATTCTTATTTCCAAGACTGACTGAAATGGCTTGAGAAATTGGATAGATGCTGGTGGTGTATTAAGATGGGAAAGGAGTGGGCTTTGGAGAGCATGGGAAAAAATCAAGAATTCTGTTTTGGTTATGTTAATTTTGAGATACCCATGAGACCTCTATGTGAAAATGTAAAGCAGAAAGTTAATCTTTGATCTGGCAACCTGTGCTAGTTCTCTGTCATTGAGGGAATTCACAAGAGAATAACTGAATTTCAGAACTTGCAAAGATTCTTAGAAGGCACATAGTTCATTTAACCTGGATTCAGATTGGTGCAGGCCTCATTGAGTTCAGCCAGTGTTGCTAAGATTATGACCTGGGTTGTTTGGTATGTAGATCCTGATATAAGTACTTTTTAGTGTTACTGACAAATCTGATGCTTTGGTTTACTTGTACCTGATTCCTGCATCTTGGTCCCAACTTGGGGTGGGGGCAGGGTGGGGGTGGGGGACCAAAGAAGCCATTTATTTATTCACCACCACCACAACCATACCAAATCCTAACAAGTTTCACCACCAGCCTACCTTCCTGCCCTGTGTTTCTGCAATCTCCATGGCAAGAACTATTTAATTCTACCTATAGCCTAGCACTGGCCCAGATTCTGGAGCATATTCAGCCACAAAGAAAGGAAAATATAAAGCATTATGCCATTAGCCATCGTTAATGTAGTCTACCACCTGACCTAGAATTATGGTTCCAAAGTCCAAAGAATTTTTATACAGTTCTTGAAGAAAACCTTTGCCCTGAACCTAGCTAAGACTGAAGACAACACAGGTTTCTTGCAGAACCCTGAAAGCTAAAACATTGTACAACTAATGTTTGGGTTATACAAATAGTTGGCCTAGCCCTTTTGTATACTTTATCTATCTTTATGAAAATTCAACCATTGTTCATATCCAGATCATGAGTAAAATATTTTATTCTTTATTCCAATGTCTCAAGGAGGGCTTCCCTGGTGGCGCAGTGGTTGAGAATCTGCCTGCCAATGCAGGGGACACGGGTTCGAGCCCTGGTCTGGGAAGATCCCACATGCCGCGGAGCGACTAGGCCCCTGAGCCACAATTGTTGAGCCTGCGCATCTGGAGCCTGTGCTCTGCAACGGGGGAGGCCGCGATAGTGAGAGGCCCGTGCACCGCGATGAAGAGTGGCCCCCACTTGCCGCAACTGGAGAAATCCCTCGCACAGAAACGAAGACCCAACACAGCCATAAATGAATAAATAAATAAATTAATTAAAATTAAAAAAAAAAAAGTCTCAAGGATACAAGGATTTGTGGTTTGACAAGTTCTAAAACAGGAGATCCAGTTCACAATACCTGTTAAATTATACTTGTTGAGCCAATCCTTGGCGAAAGTTCTGAGATTGTATCTCTGTGAAGCATAGGGAGTGAGGATTTCTATCTTCTATGAATATTCTCAGTGAGCTCATATAACTCTGGGGCAGCTGCTGCAAAAAGAAACTATACAATTCAAATCTGGGACACTATAGTGGAAAGCCCTCCCTGCATAACAAAGTAGGCAATCACAGAGAACAACAAAACTCAATGCATTATTCATAATTGTAATTCTGGATCATATACAGCCAGCATAAAAGCCAAGGATGTTTTCAGTTTATATTACAAGTAATTTAGATATCATATGCCTATTTATAAAGTGCCATATCAGCTCTCAGATGCAGTATGGGAAGTTCCATAGTTTCATTTTCTGTAAAGATGCTTTAAAATATGTATTGTTCTAAACCTTGAAAGGCACAGATGATAAAATCACTGCAATAATCCTCACATGAAATAACAACTGGGACTACTTTCCTCAAAGCTGGTCATCCCTCTTGTTCATTAACTCTTGGTTCCAAACAGAACGCTCCAAAAGAAATAATGCATCCTGAATCCACTTCCCAAAGTACAGCTTTTCAAAGCACCAAAAGAACCATATGTGCAATATCTACATGAAAAGATTTCTTTTGATCCTCAAATAAAATTCTATTTTTTAAAAAAGGAGACACAATCAGAGATTCTGAGATGTGTTCATGCTGACAGAGCATCCTGGACTTTGACACTCACTATATAAAACAATAGAGAAAATTGAAAATGAGAAACTGGAACCATAAACGTTATCTTGGGGAAAGCTGAAACATAAGGACATTTAAAAGAAAAAGGAACTAAGGAACTAGCCCTTGGGTTTTAAAAAATCTGAATGAGATACACTATCATTGAGAGCTTGTAAGATCACACACCCTTGTATTCTTGCTTAATTTCTCCATCAATATTGTTCAAGTGTGTGTGCAAAAATTTGGATTTTAGCTTCCTGGAGAGTCACTTCTGAAAGAAAGCACAGATAGACTGACCTAGAGTCCATGCTATTATAACAGGAAGAGACATCATTTTTATATGTACAGGGTTTTAGGGGGTAGGAAGAAGTGAATGTTGAAGAGAGAAAACACATTGGCCTGTTTTTACTGTATATATTGTTTCCTAGAAGCTGGAAATAACTCTTTTTGTCTACAAAATAGCTCAAAAACAAGCCCGAACTATGACTCAGCCAGTGCAACTGAGGTCAACGGATTTGCGTATGGTCAATAAAGGACAGAGAAACCCAGTATTGCAGCTAGTTTTTCCTTTTGCTTTGTTTAAATGCTGAGCTTAATTATTTAAAAAAATAAAATAAAATAAACAAACCAAAAACAAATAGAAACAAGAGAGCTGGTCTACTTTCCACATCCCTCAGTCCCTACACCCCATATCCAACCAAATAAAACCCAGTATTTTATAACAGTAATCCTCCAATTGTCTCTCAATTTTAAAGCTTTTCTGATCTTTCTATGGAATTGATTTCTGAAATAACCAGACTCCAGTTGACAGCCAGTTCATGCTTAGTGGCACTGCCTGCATATGCTGCCTACAGCTCATCCCCCCTGATCCCTTAAAGATACTTGAAAAATGGAAATATGCCCTTTGTCAATACCATAAGCTGTTGCCGCAATAAGTCTATAAACAGCAAGAAAAATAAACAGGAGCCATCCTATTTTATTAGAGCCTAATAATACATAGACACCAGGCCTTTCGCTTAAGCCCCAGAAATAAAGGCAAACCCACCACCCACCATGGCAAGAAGGAAAGAAATGCACACAGTAATACTTGTGCCTTTAACCAGACATACCCTCTACAGGGTTCCTGCCAAGACTCACCTGACCTACAGCTACCTCCTCACTCTCCAGGTTTCCTGTGTGGGCTTTCCCTCTCCTTCCTCCTCTCCCCAGTGTCACCTGCAAAGGGAATCCACCAGCACATCATTAAAATTGAATTTACCTTCCTAGAAAACTCATTCTTTCCAGCTCATTCAAAATCATCTACACCTGATTTTAGCCCTCCTATAGTTGGTTTCTGTTTCTAAAACAAAGATGTTTCTGGAGCTTTGAAAAAAATCTTTAAGGAATAAAATCTGCCTTTTGGTTTAAAGAATAATAATATTCTATGATTCCATTCAGCTGCACATAAGAAAAAGTGTGTGTGGGCGGGGGGAAACAAATTAATAGTGGCTTAAATTATCTAGAAGTTTATTTCCTTCTCTAAGTTTGGGTTGGTGTGGCGGCTGATTGAGGCAGTCCAGGTCCATGTTGCTTCTAAATCCCCATGCCATTATCTCCAAGTGTGGCCCTTGCCCTAACGGCCCAATACGGAAGGTGGGGTTCCAGCCATCACACACATGTTTCAAATCAGCACAAAGAAGAAAATAAAGGATACTCTTCTACTTCCCTCTACTTAAAAAACCTATCTTATGTGCAAAGGAATTCAGGAAATATTTAATGCCAATGTGCCTGCTAAAAACCAGGGCTTGTTAGTCTAAAGGGAGGAATGGATATTGGAAAGCATGTAGCACTTCCTGCCACATGCTTCTCTCATTATTTTTTTTTTTTAAAACATCTTTATTGAAGTATAATTGCCTTACAATGGTGTGTTAGCTTCTGCTTTATAACAAAGTGAATCAGTTATACACATACAATATGTTCCCATATCTCTTCCCTCTTGCATCTCCCTCCCTCCCACTCTCCCCATCCCACCCCTCTAGGTGGTCACAAAGCACCGAGCTGATCTCCCTGTGCTATGTGGCTGCTTCCCACTAGCTATCTATTTTACATTTGGTAGTGTATATATGTCCATGACACTCTCTTACCCTGTCACATCTCACCCCACCCCCCCCCATATCCTCAAGTCCATTCTCTAGTAGGTCTGTGTCTTTATTCCCGTCTTGCCACTAGGTTCTTCATGGCTTTTTTTTTTTTTTCCTTAGATTCCATATATATGTGTTAGCATACTGTATTTGTTTTTCTCTTTCTGACTTACTTCACTCTGTATGACAGACTCTAACTCCATCCACCTCATTACAAATACCTCCATTTCATTTCTTTTTATGGCTGAGTAATATTCCATTGTATATATGTGCCACATCTTCTTTATCCATTCATCTGTCGATGGACATTTAGGTTGCTTCCACGTCCTGGCTATTGTAAATAGAGCTGCAATGAACATTTTGGTACATGACTCTTTTTGACCTATGGTTTTCTCAGGGTATATGCCCAGTATTGGGATTGCTGGGTCGTATGGTAGTTCTATTTGTAGTTTTTTAAGGAACCTCCATACTGTTCTCCATAGTGGCTGTATCAATTTACATTCCCACCAACAGTGCAAGAGTGTTCCCTTTCCTCCACACCCTCTCCAGCATTTATTGTTTCTAGATTTTTTGATGATGGCCATTCTGACTGGCGTGAGATGATATCTCATTGTAGTTTTGATTTGCATTTCTCTAATGATTAATAATGTTGAGCATTCTTTCATGTGTCTGTAGGCCATCTGTATATCTTCTTTGGAGAAATGTCTATTTAAGTCTTCGGCCCATTTTTGGATTGGGTTGTTCGTTTTTTTGTTATTGAGCTGCATGAGCTCCTTGTAAATCTTGGAGATTAATCCTTTGTCAGTTGCTTCATTTGCAAATATTTTCTCCCATTCTGATGGTTGTCTTTTGGTCTTGTTTATGGTTTCCTTTGCTGTGCAAAAGCTTTTAAGTTTCATTAGGTCCCATTTGTTTATTTGTGTTCTTATTTCCATTTCTCTGGGAGCTGGGTCAAAAAGAATCTTGCTGTGATGTATGCCATAGAGTGTTCTGCCTATGTTTTCCTCTAAGAGTTTGATAGTGTCTGGCCTTACACTTAGGTCTTTAATCCATTTTGAGTTTATTTTTGTGCATGGTGTCAGGGAGTGTTCTAATTTCATACTTTTACATGTACCTGTCCAATTTTCCCAGCACCACTTATTGAAGAGGCTGTCTTTTCTCCACTGTATATGCTTGCCTCCTTTATCAAAGATAAGGTGACCATATGTGTGTGGGTTTATCTCTGGGCTTTCTAGCCTGTTCCATTGATCTATATTTCTGTTTTTGTGCCAGTACCAAACTGTCTTGATTACTGAAGCTTTGTAATATAGTCTGAAGTCAGGGAGCCTGATTCCCCCAGCTCCATTTTTCGTTCTCAAGATTGCTTTGGCTATTCGGGGTCTTTTGTGTTTCCATACAAATTGTGAAATTTTTTGTTCTAGTTCTGTGAAAAATGCCAGTGGTAGTTTGATAGGGATTGCATTGAATCTGTAGATTGCTTTGGGTAGTAGAGTCATTTTCACAATGTTGATTCTTCCAATCCAGGAACATGGTATATCTCTCCATCTATTTGTATCATCTTTAATTTCTTTCATCAGTGTCTTATAATTTTCTGCATACAGGTCTTTTGTCTCCTTAGGCAGGTTTATTCCTAGATATTTTATTCTTTTTGTTGCAATGGTAAATGGGAGTGTTTTCTTAATTTCACTTTCAGATTTTTTGTCATTAGTGTATAGAAATGCAAGAGATTTCTGTGCATTAATTTTGTATCCTGCTACTTTACCAAATTCATTGATTAGCTCTAGGAGTTTTCTGGTAGCATCTTTAGGATTCTCTATATATAGTATCATGTCATCTGCAAATAGTGACAGCTTTACTTCTTCTTTTCCGATTTGGATTCCTTTTATTTCTTTGTCTTCTCTGATTGCTGTGGCTAACACTTCCAAAACTATGTTGAATAATAGTGGTGAGAGTGGGCAACCTTGTCTTGTTCCTGATCTTAGTGGAAATGGTTTCAGTTTTTCACCATTGAGGACAATGTTGGCTGTGGGTTTGTCATATATGGCCTTTATTATGTTGAGGAAAGTTCCCTCTATGCCTACTTTCTGCAGGGCTTTTATCATAAATGGGTGTTGAATTTTGTCGAAAGCTTTCTCTGCATCTATTGAGATGATCATATGGTTTTTCTCCTTCAATTTGTTAATATGATGTATCACATTGATTGATTTGCGTATATTGAAGAATCCTTGCATTCCTGGGATAAAGCCCACTTGATCATGGTGTATGATCCTTTTAATGTGCTGTTGGATTCTGTTTGCTAGTATTTTGTTGAGGATTTTTGCATCTATGTTCATCAGTGATATTGGCCTGTAGTTTTCTTTCTTTGTGACATCTTTGTCTGGTTTTGGTATCAGGGTGATGGTGGCCTCGTAGAATGAGTTTGGGAGTGTTCCTCCCTCTGCTATGTATTGGAAGAGTTTGAGAAGGATAGGTGTTAGCTCTTCTCTAAATGTTTGATAGAATTCACCTTTGAAGCCATCTGGTCCTGGGCTTTTGTTTGTTGGAAGGTTTTTAATCACAGTTTCAATTTCAGTGCTTGTGATTGGTCTGTTCATATTTTCTATTTCTTCCTGGTTCAGTCTCGGCAGTTTGTGCATTTCTAAGAATCTGTCCATTTCTTCCAGGTTGTCCATTTTATTGGCATAGAGTTGCTTGTAGTAATCTCTCATGATCTTTTGTATTTCTGCAGTGTCAGTGGTTACTTCTCCTTTTTCATTTCTAATTCTATTGATCTGAGTCTTCTCCCTTTTTCTCTTGATGAGTCTGGTTAATGGTTTATCAATTTTATTTATCTTCTCAAAGAACCAGCTTTTAGTTTCATTGATTTTTGCTATTGTTTCCTTCATTTCTTTTTCATTTATTTCTGACCTGATCTTTATAATTTCTTTCCTTCTGCTGGCTTTGGGGTTTTTTTGTTCTTCTTTCTCTAATTGCTTTAGGTGCAAGGTTAGGTTGTTTATTCGAGTTGTTTCCTGTTTCTTGAGATAGGCTTGTATTGCTATAAACTTCCCTCTTAGCACTGCTTTTGCTGCGTCCCATAGGTTTTGGGTCGTCGTATCTCCATTGTCATTTGTTTCTAGGTATTTTTTGATTTCCTCTTTGATTTCTTCAGTGATCTCTTGGTTATTAAGTAATGTATTGTGTAGCCTCCATGTGTTTGTATTTTTTACAGATCTTTTCCTGTAATTGATATCTAGTCTCATAGCATTGTGGTCGGAAAAGAAACTTGATACGATTTCAATTTTCTGAAATTTACCAAGGCTTGATTTGTGACCCAAGATATGATCTATCCTGGAGAATGTTCCATGAGCACTTGAGAAAAATGTGTATTCTGTTGTTTTGGGGTGGAATGTCCTATAAATATCAAATAAGTCCATATTGTTTAATGTATCATTTAAAGCTTGTGTTTCCTTATTTATTTTCATTTTGGATGATCTGTCCATTGGTGAAAGTGGGGTGTTAAAGTCCCCTACTATGATTGTGTTGCTGTCGATTTCCCCTTTTATGGCTGTTAGTATTTGCCTTATGTATTGAGGCGCTCCTATGTTGGGTGCATAAATATTTACAATTGTTATACCTTCCTCTTGGATCGATCCCTTGATCATTATATAGTGTCCTTCTTTGTCTCTTGTAATAGTCTTTATTTTAAAGTCTATTTTGTCTGATATGAGAATTGCTACTCCAGCTTTCTTTTGATTTCCATTTGCATGGAATATCTTTTTCCATCCCCTCACTTTCAGTCTGTATGTGTCTCTAGGTCTGAAGTGGGTCTCTTGTAGACAGCATATATATGGGTCTTGTTTTTGTATCCATTCAGCCAGTCTGTGTCTTTTGGTGGGAGCATTTAATCCATTTACATTCAAGGTAATTATTGATATGTATGTTCCTATTCCCATTTTCTTAAATGTTTTGGGTTTGTTATTGTAGGTGTTTTCCTTCTCTTGTGTTTCTTGCCTAGAGAAGTTCCTTTAGCATTTGTTGTAAAGCTGGTTTGGTGGTGCTGAACTCTCTCAGCTTTTGCTTGTCTGTAAAGGTTTTAATTTCTCCATCGAATCTGAATGAGATCCTTGCTGGGTAGTGTAATCTTGGTTGTAGGTTTTTCTCCTTCATCACTTTAAGTGTATCCTGCCACTCCCTTCTGGCTTGCAGAGTTTCTGCTGAAAGATCAGATGTTAACCTTATGGGGATTCCCTTGTGTGTTATTTGTTTTTTTAACTTTGCTGCCTTTAATATGTTTTCCTTATATTTAATTTTTGACAGTTTGATTAATATGTGTCTTGGCGTGTTTCTCCTTGGGTTTATCCTGTATGGGACTCTCTGTGCTTCCAGGACTTGATTAACTATTTCCTTTCCCATATTAGGGAAGTTTTCAACTGTAATCTCTTCAAATATTTTCTCAGTCCCTTTCTTTTTCTCTTCTTCTTCTGGGACCCCTATAATTCGAATGTTGGTGCATTTAATGTTGTCCCAGAGGTCTCTGAGACTGTCCTCGGTTCTTTTCATTCTTTTTTCTTTATCCTGCTCTGTAGTAGTTATTTCCACCATTTTATCTTCCAGGTCACTTATCCGTTCTTCTGCCTCAGTTATTCTGCTATTGATCCCATCCAAAGTATTTTTAATTTCATTTATTGTGTTTTTCATCATTGCTTGGTTCCTCTTTAGTTCTTCTACGTCCTTGTTAAATGTTTCTTGCATTTTGTCTATTCTATTTCCAAGATTTTGGATCATCCTTACTATCATTATTCTGAATTCTTTTTCAGGTAGACTACCTATTTCCTCTTCATTTGTTAAGTCTAGTGTGTTTTGACCCTGCTCCTTCATCTGCTGTGTGTTTTTCTGTCGTCTCATTTTGCTTATCTTACTGTGTTTGGGGTCTCCTTTTCACAGGCTGCAGGTTTGTAGTTCCCGTTGTTTTTGGTATCTGTCCCCAGTGGCTAAGATTGGTTTAGTGGGTTGTGTAGGCTTCCTGGTGGAGGGAACTAGTGCCTGAGTTCTGGTGGATGAGGCTGGATCTTGTCTTTCTGGTGGGCACGTCCACGTCTGGTGGTGTGTTTTGGGGTGTCTGTGGCCTTATTATGATTTTAGGCAGCCTCTCTGCTAATGGATGGGGCTGTGTTCCTGTCTTGCTAGTTGTTTGGCATAGGGTGTCCAGCACTGTAGCTTGCTGGTCGTTGAGTGAAGCTGGGTCTTGATGTTGAGATGGAGATCTCTGAGAGATTTTTGCCATTTGGTATTATGTGGAGCTGGGAGGTCTCTTGTGGACCAGTGTCCTGAAGTTGGCTCTCCCACCTCAGAGGCACGGCCCTGATGCCTGGCTGGAGCACCAAGAGCCTTTCGTCCACACGGCTCAGAGTAAAAGGGAGAAAAAATAGAAAGAAAGAAAGAAAGAGGATATAATATAGTGAAGTAAAATAAAGCTATTGTAAAGCAAGGCTATACAGACAAAATCTCACCCAGAAGCATATACATATACACTCACAAAAAAAAGGAAAAGGGGAAAAATTAATATATCCTGTTCCCAAAGTCCACCTCCTGAATTTGGGATGATTCGTTGTCTATTCAGGTATTCAACAGATGCAGGCACATCAAGTTGTTTGTGGAGTTTTAATCCGCTGCCTCTGAGGCTGCTGGGAGAGATTTCCCCTTCTCTTCCCTGTTCGCACAGCTCCTGGGGTTCAGCTTTGGATTTGGACCCGTCTCTGCATGTAGGTCGCCTGAGGGCGTCTATTCCCCGCCCATACAGGACGGGGTTAAAGGAGCAGCTGCTTCGGGGGCTCTGGCTCACCCAGGCCGCAGGGAGGGAGGGGTACAGAGGAGGCGGGGCGAGCCTGCGGCGGCAGAGGCCGGCGTGACGCTGCAGCAGGCTGAGGCGGGCAGTGCGTTCTCCCGGGGAACTTGTCCCCGGATCACGGGAGCCTGGCGGTGGCGGGCTGCACAGGCTCCTGGGAGGGGCGGTGTGGAGAGTGACCTGTGCTCACACACAGGCTTTTTGGAGGCAGCAGCAGCAGCCCCAGCGTCTCATGCCCGTCTCTGTGGTCCGCGCTGATCGCCGCGGCTCGCGCCTTTCTCTGGAGTTCGTTTAGGCGGCGCTCTGAATCCCCTCTCCTTGCGCGCAGCGAAACAAAGAGGCAAGAAAAAGTCTCTTGCCTCTTCGGCAGCTGCAGACCTTTTCCCGGTCTCCCTCCCAGCCAGCTGTGGTGCGCTAACCCCTTCAGGCTGTGTTCACGCCGCCAGCCCCAGTCCTCTCCCTGCGATCCGACTGAAGCCCGAGCCTCAGCTCCCAGCCCCGCCCGCCCCGGCGGCTGAGAAGACAAGCCTCTCGGGCTGGTGACCACTGCTCGGCGCCGAGCCTCTGTGCGGGAGTCTCTCCGTTTTTCCCTCTGCGCCCCTGTTGCTGTGGGGTCCGCGCTGATAGCCGCGGCTCGCACCCGTCACTGAAGTTCGTTTAGGCGGCGCTCTGAATCCCCTCTCCTTGCGCGCAGCGAAACAAAGAGGCAAGAAAAAGTCTCTTGCCTGTTCGGCAGCTGCAGACTCTTTCCCGGACTCCCTCCCGGCTAGTTGTGGTGCACTAACCCCTTCAGGCTGTGTTCACGCCGCCAGCCCCAGTCCTCTCCCTGCGATCCGACCGAAGCCCGAGCCTCAGGTCCCAGCCCCGCCCGCCCCGGCGGGGAAGCAGACAAGCCTCTCGGGCTGGTGAGTGCTGCTCGGCGCCGATCCTCCGTGCGGGAATCTCTCCGCTTTGCCCTCCGCACCCCTGTGGCTGCGCTCTCCTCCGTGGCTCCGAAGCTTCCCCCCTCTGCCACCCGCAGTCTCTGCCCACGAAGGGGCTTCCTAGTGCGTGGAAATCTTTCCTCCTTCACAGCTCCCTCCCACTGGTGCAGGTGCTGTCCCTATTCTTTTGTCTCTGTTATTTCTTTTTTCTTTTGCCCTACCCAAGTATGGGGGGAGTTTCTTGCCTTTTTGGAGGTCGGACGTTTTCTGCCAGCGTTCAGTGGGTGTTCTGTAGGAGCAGTTCCATGTGTAGATGTATTTCTACTGTATCTGTGGGAAGGAAGGTGATCTCCGCGTCTTACTCTTCCGCCATCTTCTCTCCCCCCCTTCTCTCATTATTTTGTATGAGCATTATCTATGCAGTCATCTTCACACAACATCATAGACAGCATGTATTTTTTTCTCTGTGCTAAGTACTTCAAACACATTGTTTTATTTAATCCTCCCATCAAATCCATAAAGCTGGTACAATTTTTAATCCCGTTTGACAATTTTTTAAAAAATAGGCTTAAGAAAGTGAATCAAGTTTCCCAAGGTCACATAGCACATATAAATGGCAATATAGGATTTAACCCTAGGTCCATGCAATTCCAGAGTCTGACCCCTTAATATGAAATGCCCCTCCTTCTTCAGGAGGTGCCCTCCATAAATCACAGTCATGCTCAGGTCAGGTGAGACTGATGTCAGTAGCCAACCTCCTGCACTACGTCCAAAGTAAATAAATATTAACCTATCGTATTAACTAGTAACTGTGATTTTTTTAACTATGAGCAGATAACCATGCTATACACAAAATAGTGAGGACTGAAAACACAGTTTAGTGTCATAATGAAGTAAAGCTTATGACAAAAATAACATTCAAAATCAATGATTGTGATAAAAAATGATTTTAAGCATTCATCTTTTCTTAATTATAAAATACTAGGAAGGCATTTAGATAATTTAGAAAAATGGTTTTAAGATTTCTCAAGGTCTCAAAAGTCTTGTTTTTAGGTAGTCATAGCATCCAGTTACATTGGTATTATGATATTTTTCTTTTTTTATTGAGGTATAATTGACATACATTATATTAGTTTCAGGTATGATATTTTCCTTTTTTGTTAATTTTATATATTAAGCATGGTAGATATGATAAAAAATGTTTGTACTCTATCCTTGGAAATAAGGCTTAAAATCTATTCATATTTGTGAAAGGTTACATATTAGTTTGACCAAGTTCTTATCTGAAAACTGAAAGTCATAGGAAGACACTGGAAACTTAAAGTAGGAGAGAAAAGGAATCTAAGGACTGGAGAAAATGCAAAAAATGCGTGGCTGGAGTCTCCAGAAACAAAACTTATCTGCTTCATTATTGTATACCTTTTACATTCAGCTGAATTATTGCTCATTATTGCCCATACTGTAAAATCCAAGACAAATTCAGTACGAAATCAGACTGTTCCAGATACTTTCTGAAAGCAGTTCTAGCGTACTAGGAAGCTCCATAGATTCACTAGCTATGAGTTTATAGGCAGCACAGCAAAAACATTTATAATCAGGGTCTTTTCTTTTATGGCTCAGACTGTGGTTTTAGACAATAATTAAATACAATGTCTTTTTCTAAAGTACAGTATGTTGTATGTAAAGCAATTTTCAAGGCATCTTCTGACCAGATAATCCTCAAAATAACTTTTTTATATAAGTAGGTAGAGCAAGAACTATTACCTCCATATTTAACCAAACTGATTATCAGCTGTATTAGGATAACCTAGGTTAGGCTATGGTAACAAATGCTCCCAAATCTCAATGGCTTAACCTAACAAAGGTTTATTATTTTTCACATATTCAAAGTCTGTGGCAAGACTGAACAAATCAACAAGTGTGATAGATTAAAAATGGCCACAAAATTTTCATAGGTCCTCCCATCAAGAAGCAGAATCTACTTTCCCATCCCTTGAATCTTGAATCTAGGATGTTCTCATCATTTGCTTTGACCAGGCTGTGGAAGTAAACCTGTATGAGTTCTGAGCTAAGCCTCTAGAAGCCATAGAACTTCTGTTCTTGCTCTCTTGGAATGCTGCCACCATGTGAACAAGCTCAGCTTCGCCTCCTGGAGGAGACATGACATGGAAAGAGAGGTTCAGGGCCCACAGCTGTTCTAGCTGAAGCCCCCAGTAAGGAGTAAGGCCATACTAGATGGTCCAGTCCCAGCTGAGCTGGCCTGGACCAGAAGAACCACCCAGCCAGCCATATTCATGAAAAGTAATAAATAATTTATATTATAAGCCACTAAATTTTCGGGCATTTTTTATTCAGCAACAGCTAACTGCAGCTGCCCTCCACATGCAGGCTTAGAAATCCAGGCTACCTCAGTCTTTTGGCATCTCCATATCAACACATGTCTCCATGATGACCACAGCAGGGGAAGAAACCATTAACAGTCATGC
Source organism: Balaenoptera physalus (assembly GCF_965194825.1). Lineage (NCBI taxonomy): Eukaryota > Metazoa > Chordata > Mammalia > Artiodactyla > Balaenopteridae > Balaenoptera > Balaenoptera physalus. The sequence continues at coordinate 60,757,506 of NC_138897.1, forward strand.
CCTGGCAATTAAGTGCTTTTCCCCAGAAAGGACCCGTGTCACCTCTTCTCACAACCCATTAGCCTTAATCAGTCATATGACTCTGCCTAACTGCAAGAGATGGTGAGCAATTGTCATCTTCCTGTGAGCCCAGAGGAAGAGAACCAAATAATGAATAAGATGTAGAAGATTTATTACACAAGCAGATGTTTAAAATGGGCTATTATATTAGTATTTAATTATCCCTTAGAATTGATGGGTTAGGATTGGAACTTCTTTAGTACTAATCCCATTATGGTTATTTTTGGTGTTTTTCAATTGGCTTATAAATTAAGCTAACATTGTGCATGCTATTATACCAGGCTGGATTCAGTACTGAATTCAGATTATCCCAGAAGCTGCCTGGTAGCTAGTTAAGCTACATATGAGCTTGCATTAACTTTCTTAAGCTGTCACCATTTAATAAATTACTGCTTTGTAAACAATGGTATAAGATTTCAGGCCACCAAGATTTGATTTCTAAATTGCCACTACACACATGTTGCACATATAAGTCCAGAAATTCTTACCTTCTTATCCTCATCTAAAACAGAAAGGTATGAATAAATCTCTGCCTTTAAAATGCTTTATAATAGATTACATTTCACCTTATAACAAACCAGTGAAAGAAACAAAGATTACAAGGATTTTTTCCACCCTCAACATAATGTAAAGTCAGGGGCCTAGACTGTCTCTGTCGCTCAAGTAAGCCTTAATCAACAACCTTGTCTAGAACAATAAGTCATTGCAGAAATGACCTTGAGGAGCTCAAAAGATATTAGTTAGCTTGCTCTTCAAATGTCTTTAATAAATACGTTTATAGCTTCAGATTTGGGGAGTGAAGGTTGAGCTGTCCAGGAAGTCTTAGAAGGAGGCTCTAAGAAGGAGAGGCACAATCATAAAGACCTTCAGCAGATTGTTTTTAATTATGATGATTGGCCACAATATTTGTTTCCTATTGCTGCTGTTGCAAATCACAAGTTTAGGGACTTAAAACAACACGAATGCATTATGTTTACAGTTTAGGAGGTCAGAAGTCCAAAATGGATCTTATGGGGCTAAAATCAAGTCCTGGCATGGCTATGCTCCTTTCTGGAGGATCTGGGGAGAATTTGTTTTCTCACCTTTTCCTGCTTCTAGAGGCTGCTCACATTCCTTGGCTTGTGGCCCCCTTCCTCCATCTTCAAAACAAGAAATTTCCAGTTGAATCCTTCTCACATCACATCATTGTGATGCTCCTTCTGCCTCCCTGTTCCTTATTTAATGACTCTTGTGATTACACTTGGTCAATCCAGGATAACTCAGCATCTTAAAGTCCTTAATTTAATCACATCTGTAAAATCTGTTTGCCATATAAAGTAACATTCGCAGGGTATCTTATTCCATTCAGACTGTTATTAAAAAAATATCATAGACTTGGCAGCTTAAACTTAAAAATATTTATTTCTCACAGTTTTGTAGGCTGGGAAGTCCAAGATCAAGGTGCCAGCAGATTAGTTGTCTGGTAACAGCCTGCTTCCTGGTTCATAGATGGCCATCTTCTCACTGTGTCCTCATATGGCAGAAGGGTGAGGGAGCTCTCTGAGGTCTCTTTTGTAAGGGCAGTAACCCCATTCATGAGGGCTCCACCCTCATGACCTAATCACTTCCCAAAAGCCCCACCTCCTAATACTATCATATTGGGAGTTAGGATTTCAACATATGAGTTACAGGGGACACAAACATTCAGCACAGTGATTAGCATCTTTGGAGGACCATTATTCTGCCTACCGTAGACACAACTCCCAGCAGCTCAGGATGGCTCATGTAACTAAGGTTCTTTTCCACATGCAAATAGAAAAAAACAAAAGCTTTTTCAGAGGTTTGTGGTCAGCCAAGAAGCTAATCACCTGAGCAGTGCCTACAGCCTTCAGTGTCAATCTGGTGCTCAGCCTTGTGGGTCCCGGTACTACCTTTGCCACCCAGTGAGGCTGAGTGATTTTGCTTCCGTCAGTAACATGCGCCTACTCTGCTAAATCGTTGCAATAACATGTCAGCCATCTTGGCCTGAATCAGTCGTTATAGAAAGTAGATTAAACTATACTTCAATGAAGCAATCTCCAGGAGGGAAATTACAGTGATACTAAAAAGTAAGGATAAAGTTATGTCTCTGATTTCAGCTTTATTACATTTTCCATTCTTGCTACTGCACTTTGTAAAAGAGGTTTTTAATCAACCTGAGTCTACTGGCTTCCTTGCAAACCAAACAGAACTGTTTTCCCCTGTAAAATCAAATCTAATAAAATTTGATGAATCTGCTCTATAGGGAAAAAATACTCCAGAGCCTTAAGAGACTAAATGAATGTAACAGACTAAGTAGAAGCTTGCGAGAGAAAATTATGGATCATCTTTTGAGCACAAATTTTTGAAATATTTAACTCAGGATGTAGTGTAGTAGCTGACCTACAGAGACATCCAAAAATGGGGCAGTAGATGATGAAAAAGGGAAGAAGATGAGTTAGGGGTCACAGAGAAGAAATAGGAGATTAGAGGTACAAGCCTATATGACCCAATGCAAATGGCCATATTTCATTCATTTCATTCAATTAATGTTTTTACCTATTTACTATGTGGCAGCCTTGGTGCTAGCGATTGGGGATATGATCGCATTCATCACTGGCTTTATGGAGCTCACAGTCTACTGATGGAGAGAGGCATACATCAGATAATTGAAGGAATGTACACCATAAATGGGAATAAGATCTATGAAGGAAAAATACAGGCTTCTGTGATAGCATAAGAAAGAGAACTAATAGTTTGCATCTGCTAATCCCAAACTATTATACATAGGATGGATAACCAACAAGGTTAAACTGTATAGCACAAGGAACTATATTCAATATCCTGTGATAAACCATAATGGAAAAGAATATCCTGTGGAAAACCATAATGGAAAAGAATAAGAATATATCTGTATAACTGAATCACTTTGTTGTACAGCAGAAATTAACACAACATTGTAAATCAACTCTACTTCAATAAAATTTTTTTTAAAAAGAAAAAGAGAACTAAGCTTTGTCTGGGTGAGAGGGTATCTAGGGAAGAGAAATTTGAGCTTAGAGCCAAAGGAAGAGTTGGTGTTAGTGGGAGAGGTGGCTGGAAAAGCAACCTAGTAGAGGGATCAGGATGTACAAAGGCTTTGCATCTGGAAACCTGACTGTTAAGTGGCCTCCATCACTGATGGTTTAGTAATCTCATTTCAGTCCACTAAGCTATCAAAGAGTTATGAGTCAGGAAAATCATCATTCTAACCAGGTGATAATTCTAAGTGCAGAAGTCTACACATTTTCTGCAAATATTTTAATAGTAAAATACTGTCAACTCAGAGGTCAAGCTAAGAAAAATAGACAGTTTAGGATACTGCTTTTCAGCAGAGACTGTAGTAGAGCACAATAACTGGGTAAAAATACACGTATTTTTAGTTTTTATTTGCTTTCCAACTTTGCTTTTTTCACACATTCCAAATTAAACATTTTAAGTATCATTCAATAATTTGATTTGACACTAATCATATGAAATTTGGTCTAATATATTTAAGAATGTTGAAGAAGTGCTTTGTTCATCTGAAATCTCAGCCACTGTAAAGAAGTTCCCTCCATTTTTTTTGAAGCAGCGTGTAGGTATTTTCCCATTTAGAAAAAGTACCGATGACAGCATTACAGCTCCTCACCCCTTCCCAAAGTTCAAATACTTACTCATCATTGTTCTCTGGCTCTGTATCCTTAGATCATTTTTTATCTCTGCACAGTGTGGTTTTATATCTTGGAAACTGCAGAAGCATTTGAGATATTGTAAGAGAAAATATCTTAACATTTCTAGTCAATTTGTTTTGGCCCAGGAAGTTTGGTAGGTCTCTCAAATCTGTCAGAACTTTATAGATTTACCCTAATCTTGCTCTACTATGGGTCATTTCATATATTCTCATCCCTAAAGTTTAGTTGACATTGTAAATCTCCTCTTCTTTTATGTGTCTTTGCCATTTTCTCTATTGCTTTTTCTTTCAGAGTATACCAGCTCGAAATCCTTCTGCTTTTTCCCCTCTCTATCTGAAGACTGACAGGAAACAATGACTAGGCTGTCTTTTGCCAGAGGGCTCAATATAAAACAAATAAAAGTAGACATCACATTACTTTTATAAAATGCCAGCAATAAAAGCTTTCCTTATATTTAACACTCAATAAAAGGAGAATGATTTTGGTACAACTCTATACACAAGAAAAAACAAACTGTCTTAGAGCACAAAATACATAGTATCTTCCAATGATCCTATTATCACATTATATATTTGGTTAAGATACAAATGAGTATGTGTGGAAGACTGACCTCTGTTTTATTACCTATGTTTAATTTGTTTTTTGGTGTATTTGGAAATTCATGAACCCTCTAAGGGGAAGAGTTTGCAGAGATTCTATAATAGAAGGAAGCCATACTCAGGTTTTCCTCATTTTCATTCATCCTCTAAATATTGGAGTTCCCTGTGGATCAGCCCTCCACTCGCTTCTTTTCATTTTACACTCTCTCCCCAGGTGATCTCATCCAGTTCTGTAGGTTAAATGAAATCTGTCAACTTCAGGCCCTGGCAAGATAGAATCTGAAAACCCTCCCGCTTCAAACCTCCAGAAATACTGGACAGAATGTAAAAAATTCACTTTAAATATATGAACTGAGGTTCTAAGAGATAACGCCAGAAATGAAGAGGAAATGGAACAGCAGTTGCCTTCAAGTAAAATTATCAAAAACCCAGTAGGAGACCTAAAAAGAAAGCCTCAAACATACAAATGAAAACATGGCAGATTAATGAAAGATATCAACACATCCACAATCATATGGGGAAATATTAATGAATCTCTCTATGTCGCTGATAGATCAAGCCAACAAAAATTAGTACAGATATAAAAACTTGAGCACATGATTAACAAGCTTTGCGCATACATAATTCCATACCTAACAATTCAAAAATACATGTTTTTAAGTGAGTAATTAATTTTTTAATAAGAATTGACAGCACACTAGCTTAAACCATTTCCATGAATACTGAATGGATTATTTGACATGAACCAAATTATGTTGTCACCATGCAATAAAAATGAAATGCAATTTTTAAAAGGCGGGGGAAGATCCTCACATGCTGAAAACGCCATCACACTGTGAACTACACTAAAGGAGAAATCATAATGGAAATAATAAAATATTTAGAAGTGGAAGATAGTATATATTAAGAATAGTAGGATAGACAGAAGTTTCTGGTAGTGAGACAGATGAGAATTATTGACACCTACTGCTACAAAACACTTTTACATGTTTGGAAGAAAATATTGAAAATAAAATAACATTTTAAATAAAAGCCTGAGATTGCAAAAAATGAAAGAAAAAATATGAGGCCAAGTACAAAGGCAGAACATCAGTCCAGGGAAGTAAATAAATATTGAAATCATCAGCTATCTTAAGAGTATATATATACACACACACACACACACACACACACACACGTGCATGCACACATACACACATACATATGTATGATCCCCAATTATATAAAGGCCTACTACCTGGTTGGAGGCCATATCAGGTAAAATTGATATTTGGATGGAATATTCTCTCAGAGAAAAGGTAAGATGGAAAATTAATAAGATAAAATAAAGTCCAGAGGAAGACAGCAAGGTAAGTTCACCTATGTAGGCCGAACTCTCCACAGAGGCTTAAATAAACAAACACATAAATAAATAAACTAAAGGTTTCCCCTAGACTCCATAGCAAATGGTAAGACCAGTTACAAATTTTTTAGGCCTAAATCTTTGATATCTACTTAATCTAAAATCCACAAGCTAATAAGTGTAATAAAAGCATTTAAGGCTATACATTCTCCAAAAAGTGTCAATTTAACAACATCATACAAATGTTGATATGTAGCACTTTCATTTCTGTTCTGTACTATTTCCTAATTTCTGTTTAAATTGTGTGTAAGCATTTCTTAATTTTCAAACATAAGTGAACATAAGTTTCTTATTACCATTTTACTATTTATTTCAAATTCAATTGCACTGTCATCATAAAATGTATAATAGTAATTCTTTAAAATTATTATCTAAAACAAGGTCAATTTCATAAATGAGTTCTATATGTGTTTAAATGTGTATCCACCAATTATTTGCACAGCATGCTATAATATATCATGACCAAGAGGGTTTATCATGGAATACAGTGTTGGTTTAACATGAGAAAATTGTTCAAGGTACTCCAAAATTTGTCTAAAGAAAAGAAATAAAAATAATTTGTTTAGGAAGTTCATAAGAAACATTTAATAAACTTCAGCATCTACTTATGGTTCATAAAATATCACTCAGAAAAATAAAATGAAAGTTCTGTAATTTGATAAAGGTCATGTTATAAAAACCTACTGCATACATATTTAATGAAGAAACATTACATGAATTTCTTTTATTTTTAGGCAGAATGTCTGCTATCATCTTAACTGAATTTTTCCAAAACACATCCTGAATCTGTTTATTTCTATCTACCTCCACACCTACTGCCCAAGATAAGCCTTCTCCAGCTCTCATATAAACTTCTGGAATGACCTCATAACCGGTCTGTTTTTCTCCATGCAATTCACTTTTCATGTAGATCAAGAATAATTTGCTTTATTTTTTTCAGCTTTGTAGAGGTATTACTGACAAATAAAATTGGAAGATATTTAAAGTGTACATCATGATGTCTTGATATACGTACACTTTGTGAAAGGATTTCTCCCACCTAGTTAATTAACACATCCATCTCTTCACATACTTAATTTTATTTATTTTATTTTATGTGTGTGAGAATATTTAAGTTCTATCTCTTAGCAATTTTCAATTATAAAATACAGTGTTATCAACTATAGTCATCCTATTATATATTAGATCCTCAGACCTTATTCATCTTATTGCTGAAAGTTTCTACCTTTTTACCAACATCTCTCTATTTCCCCCACCCCCCCAACCCCTGGCAACCACTTTTCTACTCTCTCTTTCTATGAGTTAGACTATTTTTAGATTCTACATGTAAGTGATACCATGCAGTATATATCTGGCTTATTTCACTTAGCCTAATGCCCTCAATGTTCTTTCATGTTGTCACAAATGGCAGGATTTTCTTCTTTCTTGTGGCTGATGTTGAGCAGAGAAATTTGCTTGAGATGTGGCTGATATATTCCTGTTTGTTCGTGTGTGTGTGTGTGTGTGTCTCACATCTTTATTGGATTCATCCATTGATGGACACTTAGGTTGTTTCCATATCTTGGCTATGGTGAATAATGCTGCAATGAACATGGGGGTACAGATGTCTTTTCGAAATCCTGTTTTCATTTCCTTTGGATATATACCAGAAGTGAGATTGCTAGATCGTATGATAGCTGTATTTTTAATTTTTTGAGGAGCCTCCATACTGTTCTCCACAGTGGCTGCACCAATTTCCATTCCACCAACAGTCACAAAGGTTCCCTTTTCTCCACACCCTTGACAACACTTGCTTTCTCTTGTCTTTTTTTTTTTTAACATCTTTATTAGAGTATAATTGCTTTACAATGGTGTGTCAGTTTCTGCTTTATAACAAAGTGAGTTATACATATACATATGTCCCCATATCTCTTCCCTCTTGCATCTCCCTTCCTCCCACCCTCCCTATCCCACTTGATGACAGCCATCCTAACAGGTGTGAGGTGATATCTCGTTGTGGTTTTCATTTGCATTTGCCTGACTAGAGATGTTGAGCAGAGTAATTTGCTTGAGATGTAAATCAGACCATGAAGTATCTCTGCTCAAAATCTTTCAATGTCTTCCTTATGACGTTTAATAAAAGCAGAACATCTGACTATTGCCTACAAAGTCCTGTAGGATCTGCCCTTGGCCTGACTCTCAGGCTGCATCTCTGACACGATCCTCCATGTTTACTAAACATCAGTCACACCGGCCTTCTCTCAGTTCCTTGGCGGCTCCAACCTTGCTCCTCCTTCAGGACCCTAACATTTCCTGCTCTCTTTGCCTAGAATGCTCAGGTCTTTGCTCAAATGTCACCTTCTTGGACAAAGCATCTCTGAGCACCCTCATAAAGACCACTCCCACCCAATCACTCTCTCTCATTTCCTTCTTTCACTTCCCTCAAAGCTAACACCTAATCAGTATTCAAAATCACATCATTTATCAAGTTGTCTGCTCATTTATTGCCCATTTCTCCCACGAGCAGGTAGGCTTTTTGAGAGCAGGACATTTGTCTCTCTTGTTCATTGCTGAGTCCCCTGCACCTCAAACATTGCCTGGCATACAAGGGAACCCAGCAAATATCTTTGAATGAATTAAATGAATCTAAAATAGTGCTATCCAAAGTGTAGACAACCAACCACAAAGTGTTTGTTACTGGTTTGCAATGAAAAAAATACAGAAATTGAGAGTAAGCGTTTAGAAACTTTGATAGAAATCTAACACGTGCTCATCCTTTTTCCAGTACTTTATCTTTATTCTCTTTTACAAAACTATTGATTTGTATCAAATGAGAAATTTTAAACATCGTCCTTCATCACAGATAGTTTGAGAATGCTAGTCTAAACAAGGACTAGGGTAGAAAGCAGCTTTCTCCATCTGTTTTCACATTATTGCATTTATTTAATATCCAATAAAATGTTGAGTGCCGAATGTACAGCAGGCCCTGGGCTAGTGCTGGGGATCGGAGGTGAGACTCTTAAGAGTCTCAGAGTCTCTTGAGGGAAACAAATCCATTATGGTTACAAAGCAGTAGGACAGAATTGTGTACCAGGAGCCATGGCAGAGAGCGGAAGGAGTACTTCCCGCTCCTTACGAGGATTAGGAGAGACCTTCCAGAAGGGATGATACTTAAAGGAGAAGAAAGTCACCAGATGAATGAGGGAAGCGAGATTCTGGGCAGTGAAGAAGCAGATGGAGCATCGTGAGAACGCAGTGCGCTCACAAAATGCAAGTAGCTATGTGGGACTGGAATCCCTAGCACATGAGAGTGAGGTGGCAGGTAAGGCTAGAGAAAGCCTGTGGTACTTGGTTTCATGGTGCAAATATTTGCTGCCCTATCAGCCTTTCTGTACAGAAGGATCATAATTCTTCCCACATTGACCAAGTCAAGTTTGGCCTCTGAAATGAGGGAAAGTAACACGAACCACTTCTGAGCAGATGCTTTGAAAGCCAACATGGCTTTACCCCAGCCTCTCCCCCTCTGCCAAGATCCTGCCACATCCCAGATAGGAGTTGTCTGTCAGCTGGGGTCTTGGAATGGTGACTTCGAAAGCAAAGCTGCAGCCGATCATAAATGAACATGAAATGAGAGTGGAAAATAAACCATGGATGTTGTAAGCCACTGAAATTTACCACCATGGGGACAGCCTAAGCTGATTGGTCCCAGAGCCCAGTGCATAGCCCACCCTGGCAGATGGAAAGAGACTCACAGAGCAGGAATGTCACACCCATGTACATACATCAACCCCAAGCACCAGTTGCTGACCCCCACACCACACAGCCTGTGAAGTAGCGGCCAGGTTCCTCAACTGACAGCCTCATGTTGAGTGGAGAATTAGGAAAGCACTGACCTCTAGGATTTTATAGGGTGCCCTGCTGTGTCATGCCAGGGCAGACTAGGAGAATGCCATTTGTCAGCTGTGTCATTCAGAATGAATCTTAAAGCACGTCATTGGGGATGAGATTATTACTGAGAAAATGAAAGTCAACATATTGTAAAACAGAAAAACAAAAAACACCTGTTTTGCAGTTCCAAATCTTTACCAGATAAAACTCAAGCCAATATGTTGGCAAAATCAATGAAGGAAAACCATGTTCTGCAAGATTGGTAGTGGACCAAGGGGAAGTCTTGGGAAACCTTAATCTGAGGATTTCTGGATGGCATGCAAAACTTCACGTCATTTCCCCACATCTCTGGAAATGAGGACTGTGTTGGTTTCCTAATCAACAATTAACAATTGTCAAAGATTTCAATACCGAGACCCACAAATGCACCAGTTACCATATCCTGCTGAGTATTAACCCTTTGAGTATCAGTGTCCCTGCAGACATCTCTGAAAGGGACACTGGTGTGGGAGGGAAAGAAACCTGGCCAAGTGAACAATGTGGCTCAGTGACTCTCCAGACCCTCTAGGAATCCTTGGGATATGTGTACCCTGCCTGCATTCTTTCCTCAGGGCAAGTACGTAGTGCAAGAGAATGTTGTGGTTACTCAATTCATGGGATTCTCTTTAATGCACAATTTATTTTTATAAGTATATAATACTGTGTATTATGCTATGTTACATTAATTTCATATATATGTATATAAATTGTATGTATACAATATATATTATATATAAGATATATATGTACATTATTTATCTATATGTATATTATAGGTATACTTTTTTTAACATCTTTATTGAAGTATAATTGCTTTACAAGAGTGTGTTAGTTTCTGCTGTATAACAAAGTGAGTCAGCTATACGTATACATATATCCCCATATCCCTTCCCTCTTCCGTCTCCCTCCCACCCTCCCTATTCCAACCCCATAGGTGGTCACAAAGCACCGAGCTGATCTCCCTGTGCTATGCGGCTGCTTCCCACTAGTATAGGTATACTTTTGTAGATTAAGAGAATAACAATTTTAAACAGGACCCTAAAGCTGTGTTATAAAACTCTGTTTGGCAGTATTAGCGATGTAATAAAATCCAGTCCCTCATACTCCAAAGGCTTTTTTTCCAGAAATTCAATTGTCATTCAAAAATGGTAGCATCTTAATACCTAAAGATTGTGTGTTTCTAGAGTCTCCTATTCTTTCTATTCCTTCCCTGCACTAACTCCTGCATTTCTGTTACTGTCAGAAGGTAAACTACCTCTCCGAGCCGGGAAGTAACAAGGATCTCACAAGTTTTAAGTTGAAAGCAGAAAGATAACATCCCAGACACATGGAGGGAAAACCAATTAACATAAGGTAATGAGTGTAATTGGGTTACACAGACACTGTGTTTATCAATTTCATCACTGAATAAATTTTTAATGTAAACTATTATTTGTACACAGGAGACAAGACCATTACCTCTAACAAGACCAAGAATCCCACTTGTGCCCAGAATCTTGAGCCATATGACTGGAACCACTTAGAACCAGAGCCAAGATATGTGCTCTAATACACAAACAATTAAGTTCTTAATAGTTATTTTGTTAGCATTAGTGGTGATCAATGTTCAGTGGGAGGGTAAGTTTGTTGATAATAATCATCATCCCTGTTCAAGTGAAACTGTCATTTGCATTAAATAAAAATGTATTTGTATCCATTTTAGGATATTGGAATTAATATTGTTTTTTACCATTGTCTTCAAATATTTTAAAATAATATCTAGGTTAAATTTCATAAATCACAAGCCAGGGGCAATAATTCTTTCCTGTGTCTTTTTGGTATGTTCTGTTAAAAAAAAAAAAAAAAAAAGAGAAGGGAGAAGGAGTGAAGAAAAGAGAAGAGACGAGAAAGAAAGGGAACGAAGTGAAGAGAAGTAATTCAGGTATTTTCATTGATAAAGTCCATACTTTTGCCTCTCTGCCCATCTCAGTGACACCACAGTGTCAGTCAACATTTCCTGAGTTTAGGGCAGCCATCTGGTGGGAAGGAGGAGTAGGGGAATTGTCTTGAAGCTCTGTTTACAGTGTAAACACACTGTTTCTCCTTAGGTCTTATGATCACTGGGATGGATGGGATCATAGTGGGTTTTAACACCTCTCTCCCAGCTAGCCTTGACACTGCTCTGCCTGCATTCAAATACCCTGCACGTCTGCCACACATCATGCACTATCCATCCTAGTTTCTGGGACGACAACAGTGAACAAGGACGTTATTACTCTTTCAATGAGCTAACAGGAGATGTGGGAAAATTAGCAAGTAATTACAATAGAATGTGAGGAAGGACTGTGACAATGGTAGACCAATAGAAGAGGTACCTAAACCAGCCTGCGGTAGGGGATGGGAGTGATCAAGGAACTTCTCTCTAAACCGAGATCTGAAGAAGAAGGAAGGGTTAGTCTGCCAGAGAGGGGGAAATAAAAAATGATATTCCGGGTTTGAAGGGACAAAGCCAGGAGGAAGAGCAATAAGGTGGCATGGCAAGTTTGCTTGTAGCAATTCAGATCCTCATGTATCACACCACAGGTGCCTTCCCCATCATAAGGGAGACTGTGTGCTTGGTGACAATACCTGGAAGTGGAAGACCCATTCCTCTGCATTAGAGGAGACCCAGTTCCTGTCTTTGTACCTGGAAAGTATCACAGGATTAGAGAAGGGCAGCTCTAAAGCTCCCGGGGGTACTGTCCCAGAAAGACCAGGACTTACAAGTCAGAATCTAGTGTTGCCATTTACTAGCTGTGTGACCATGAGCAGCTACTCAGTCCCTTTGGCTTCAGCTTCTTAAACAGCAAGATAGCACTTCCCAGGGTTATACTGAGGATTAAATGAGAATGTGCACATAAACACAGTGCCCTTTCTCTTAGTAGGTGCTCAATAATTGTTCCTTCCTCATCTTACCTCTTCCATCTTCAGTGCAAATGACCTGAGAGCAAATGTTTAGCTCCCCATCCCCCTACACACACACACGCACGCACACACACCCCCACACACACACTCACCCCCAGCTCAGTTTCTATCCGAGAGTCTCTAAATAATCCCCCCAGTGCTGCTCGCAGTCATTTCTACTGGAACCACAGGTGCAGGAATGTGAAAAGCACCTTGGCTGTTTCTGAATCACCTTTCTCTGTGGAGAGTCCCAATGCAGGAAGTGTGTGTGCGGGGTCAGGCACAGACCCTGCCAGGAGATGCAGTCAGGCCTGTCTACACTGCAGCTGCCTCTCTAATCTCCACTAAAAGAGGAAAACTTCAAAGCAACATGCTCACACTTGTGATTCTGTTTTGCTGTTGTTGAAATGGAAGTCATTTGCAAAGTTCTCCAATCTAAAAACATCTAAGCAAATTGATCAAGCTTACAAAGCTAAAGAACATTTATGCAGTTGCATTCTAAAAATCTGAGTTTTCAAACACATTAAAATCAACTGGTCCCAGAGGCGGTTTCACCAACCCCTCCTTGACATAAATTATATATGCTCTGCTCCTTCAAAGTCTCTTTAGCTTTGGCACAATATTTCTTTCCTTTAAAAATGCAACAGATCAGAAGAGAGTTGGAAATATCATCTGAGGCTATATAAAACAAAAGAGATGCTGCTAAAGAAATAAAAGTGCACTCAACTAAAAGAGAGAATGTAAACCTTCAGAGGATGAGCTAGGACAACCTTATGAATCTCACCAGGAAACCAAATAATAAGCAAGGGAAGTTAATAATGAATGAACAAATAGACTGGAATTGTATACTCTAAACCTTACAGAAGCAAAGCCCTCCTCCTATCTGTTCTGACTTTAGCTCTATTTCTCATTTATTGAAATCAAGGGCAGTCTGTATCCTGGGCTGACCTTCAAAAATATATGGTCTTCAGAAATTCCACTCTATGAGATGTTAAGACACATGACTCAGTACACAGAGGTTAGATTTTAATAAAGTAAAAATTAAGAGTTTATCCAAAAGCACACTTGAGTTTAGTACTTGAGTTTTCCTACAGCAGAATGACATCCCAGAGGCCAGAGAAGAATGGAGTATAATCTCCACCAAGAAAGAGTGAATTCGATCACCTGCTATTTGTACCGAAATTTTTAATTATTATAGTTTCTGCTGCTGACGCCCTATGCCTTCTGGCAACTGATCACCCACCTATGTTTGGGGAAATTTGGATAGAACATCATTCTGCCGGGGATGGGTAAATAGCATCCATTATAATAACTCCTTTGTAAATCATTCTTGGAAAAGCCCACCACCAATCCTTCAAAGTGTATAAAGCATTTATAATTATCCTTATTATCAGATGAAGAAAATTGAATCTCAGAGGCTAAGGAACTTGCTGAAGGCCATGCCCCTTAATCTAGTAAGTGACAGAAGTAGAACTTGAACCATGATCTTTGACCCCAAACCTTTGGACCTTGTCCTTACAGTGGCAACCTCCCCAACACTGTACACTTTTCCTTCATTTAAACCTAATTAGGCAATTGGATATAGCTTGAATAAAAATGTATGTCAATAAATTAAGCCTCTGTTCACTAAAATTCAGAGTGCAGGCACTGCACACTGCCATTAACAGCACATTAGTATAAAACATTTCAACCTACACTACTTTCCAATATGTTATGTGGGTATAACATATTAGTATCCCAGTTTTGTAAACTGGGCAACTGAGACTTAGAGTTCATCTTCTCCAAGTCACGCAGCTAGTGTGCAGCAGGTACAGGACCAGACCCAGGATTCCCGACTTCCCACCATGCTTCCTTTTCCAAGTGCCCCTGCTAGACTCTCTACAGCAGCACAGAGTTCAGGAACTAGCTCCTCTGTTTACAATGGCCACCTCATAATGCTCAAATTATATTCTGGAGAACCTGAGCTCTCCCTCAAATCAGGACAACATGTGTAGAGTCCTCTGGCTGGATCAGAAACCTGACTCAAGATCAGGGTGTTTTGGAACAACTGAACCATAATTGCTGACTGCTACTCTCTTGCCTGTCCTAAATTTGTGATCTACTGTCTGTTCTGGTGGATGATACTTGTCATCTCTTTCATGGCTGCCCTGCTGTCTCCTGTGTCCCTTAAGATATGCTTTCTCCTAAATGTGTGCATTTCCTGCTCTGTTTCCTAACTTGCTCCTCAACTTTAAGCCCCCACGTTAACTCCTCATTCTCTCAGTCTCAGCATCTCTACCAGGGCTGCAGAGATGCTGGCACCTGGCTCCTAGCAACTCCTGCTCTTTCTTCTATATAACAGAAGAGCAAAAAGAAAGAACCAAGTCTGCAGATATCTTGGCCTGGGCAGCTGAGTTTCCTTCAGGCTTTTCCCCCATTTAAACAGAGTTCATTTTCCCTTTGGCTCTCAGGAAACCTGAAACATCCCTCCTTCAATACCTAAAGTTGATATTTATTGCCATCGAATAACAAACAAGTTCACCTACAGAAGTTCAGCAAAATTGCCTTAATGAATACTCAGCAATATAAAACTTTTGTAAACAGTCTCAGGAAGAGTTTCTTCCCAGATTGATAATATATTCCTCAAGGTACAGACCAGAACATTTCAGACAAAATTTCCACAAGATTTAGGACAGCAACTTGACAACACCATTCTACAAATCTGTGACACTTTCTATTTATTCTTTCTCATCTTTATCTGGAATGCATAATATGAGACAACTGTTGACTTTTTTTTTTTTTTTTGGTTTTTGGTTCGGTTTCCATGACAACTACCCTATAGACTACTTTCACCTTCCAAATACTCACTTAAAAATGGTAGCATGTTTTTTCTCTATTTACCAATACCCAATAAGATTTTTAACAAAAAATATTCTACATTCTTTCCTCTATCCGTCTAGGTCATATGGTACCCCATATTATTCCTAAACTATCAAATTCCACTACGAAATACTGTGATTCTTCTAATCCCCATGGAATCTTTGATTTTAAATTCTCCTACTGGAAAAAAGCACACAAAACATGATACTGCAGTAGAAGCACAAATACACGGAAGAAGTTAAGGGTGGATATAAAAATCGAAATAAAACAACTTTGTTTATTTTCTCACAAAGTTTCCAAGTCTTTTCTTCCAAATCCTTGAAACTTTTTCCTTCTATCTAAAAGACTTACTTAAAGTCCAATCTTCCAAAAGTTCCCATGGATGTTAATCCACAAAGATTGATTAGAAAGACATGGTTTGCTTCCCATTTACTTGTAAATAAGATTTCAAGAATTCCTTTGCACTCCATACTCCCTATTGAGAAACTGACCTTCAACAGCTGGCAAAGGGCTTCATTATGAAAATGAAAGATCTTCCTTTATTTAAATGAAACGAGTGTCAAGGACCTAACCATTTTCATTTTCTCCAAAGTGATGTTTGGGGAAAATTTTAATAGAAAAAAAAGTTTTAATATAAATCAAAAAGGTATAATTTTTCATAAACCTTAAAAATGGGTTTTTCAAATAAAACCCAGTTGGGTAAAAATTCAGTGAAATTCATATCCTCAAACATTACTGGTGCCAGGATAAAAATTTTTCTAAGCACTTTTCATATACTAACACACCTCATCCTCACAAATCTATAAAATCATACAGATGAGGAAACTGAGGTGAGGTTAATTAATGTACCTAATGTACTTTTAACCATGATGATGCTATAGCACTTCCTTTAGTAAAGTCATTTGACAAAATAAATCAAGAGGAATAAAAATATCCATGCAAATCAAAACAACTAAATAAATGGAGAGATGTTCCATGTTCATGGATAAGAATACTCAATATTGTCCAGATGTTAGTTCTTCCCAACTTAATCTATAGATTCAATGCAACCCAAATCAAAATCCTAGCATTTTGTGGATATTGACAAATACTTCTCAGTCTGTATAGAGAAGCAAACAATCCATAATAGCCAATTCAATATTGAAGGAGAAGAATGAAGTCAGTTGATCAACACCACCCAAATTCAAGACTTACTACAAAACTAAATAATCAAAGCAGAGTGATCCTGGTGAAAGAATAGGCAAATAGATCAATGGAACAGAACAGGTGGCCCAAAATTAGACCCAAAGAAATATAGTCAACTGATTTTTGACAAAGGAGCAAAGGCAATACAATGAAGCAAAAACAGTCTTTTCAACAAATGGTACTCGAACAACTGGACATCCACATGTCAAGAAAAAAAAAAGTAATCTACATACAGACCTTAAACCCTTCACAAAAATTAACTCAAAGTAGATTATAGACATAACTGTAAAACACAAAATTATAAAATTTCTAGAACATAGGAGAGAACCTAGTTGACCTTGTGCATGGTGACAACTTTTTAGGTACAACACTCAAGGCATGATACTTAAAGAAATAATGGATAAACTGGACTACATTAAAATTTAAAACTTCTGTTCTGTGAAAGATAATATCAAGAGAAAGAGGGGAGAGCAAAAAAGAGAGAGAGAATGAGAAGACAAGTCACGAACTAGAGAAAATATTTGCAAAATAAACATCTGATAAAGGATTGTTATCCAAAATAAACAAAGAACTCTTAAAATTGAACAATTAAAAACAAGCAAACAACCCCATTAAAAAATGGGCCACAGACCTGAACAAACCCCTTACAAAAGAAGATATATAGATGGCAAATAAGCATATGAAAAGAAGTTCTTCATCATATGTAATCAGGGAAATGCAAATTAAAATAACTGAAATACTTCTACACATCTATTAAAATGTTCAAAATCTGGAATACTGACAACACCAAATGCTGTTGAGATTTGGAGACAACAAGAACTCTCATTCATTGCTGGTGGGAATGAAATATAGTCACATCAGAAGGCAGTTTGGCAGTTTCTTACAAAAGTAAACATACTCCTGAGGACCGGGGAGGGGGAAGGGTAAGCTGGGACAAAGTGAGAGAGTGGCATGGACATATATACACTACCAAATGTAAAACCAATAGCTCGTGAGAAGCAGCCGCATAGCACAGGGAGATCAGCTCGGTGCTTTGTGACCACGTAGAGGGGTGGGATAGGGAGGGTGGGAGGGAGGGAGATGCAAGAGGGAAGAGATATGGGGATATATGTATATGTATAGCTGATTCACTTTGTTGTAAAGCAGAAACTAACACACCATTGTAAAGAACTTATACCCCAATAAAGATGTTAAAAAAATTTTAAAATTAAAAAATTTTAAAAAATAAAATAAAATTCACCAGGAAGTGTTCAGCAGAGGAAAAAAAAAGTTAACATACTCTTACCATACAATCCAGCAATCACACTTCTTGGTATTTATCCAATGGAGTCGAAATTTTATGAATAAATAAACTGTGGTACATCTAGACAATGCAATATTATTTTAGTGCTAAAAAGAAATAACATGTCAAGACATGGAACAGCACAGTGAAACCTTAAGTGCATATTACTAAGTGAAAGAAGCCAATCAGGAAAGGCTATATACTGCATGATTCCAACTACATGAAATTCTGGAAAAGGCGAAACTATAGAGACAATCAAAGATCTGTGTTGGCCATATGGTCACCTTATCTTTGATAAAGGAGGCAAGAATATACAATGGAGAAAAGACAGCCTCTTCAATAAGTGGTGCTGGGAAACTGGACAGCTCCAGGGAAAAGAATGAAATTAGAACATTCCCTAACACCATACCTGAAAACAAACTCAAATGGATTAAAGACCTAAATGTAAGGCCAGACACCATCAAACTCTTAGAGGAAAACATAGGCAGAACACTCTATGACATAATGACAGCAAGATCCTTTTTGACCCAACTCCTAGAGAAAGGGAAATAAAAAAACAGATGGGACCTAATGAAACTTAAAAGCTTTTGCACAGCAAAGGAAACCATAAACAAGACCAAAAGACAACCCTCAGAATGGGAGAATATATTTGCAAATGAAGAAACTGACAAAGGATTAATCTCCAAAATTTACAAGCAGCTCATGCAGCTCAATATCAAAAAAACAAACAATCCAATCCAAAAATGGGCAGAAGACCTAAATAGACATTTCTCCAAAGAAGATATACAGATTGCCAACAAACACATGAAAGAATGCTCAACATCATTAATCATTAGAGAAATGCAAATCAAAACTACAATACGATATCATCTCACACCGGTCAGAATGGCCATCATCAAAAAATCTACAAACAATTAATGCTGGAGAGGGTGTGGAGAAAAGGGAACCCTCATACACTGTTGGTGGGAATGTAAATTAATACAGCCACTATGGAGAACAGTATGGAGGGTCCTTAAATAACTAAAAATAGAACTATCATACAACCCAGCAATCCCACTACTGGGCATATACCCTGAGAAAACCATAATTCAAAAAGAGTCATGTACCACTATGTTCATTACAGCTCTATTTACAATAGCCAGGACATGGAAGCAACCTAAGTGTCCATCGACAGATGAATGGATAAAGACGATGTGGCACATATATACAATGGAATATTACTCAGCCATAAAAAGAAATGAAATTGAGTTATTTGTAGTGAGGTGGATGGACCTAGGGTCTATCATACAGAGTGAAGTAAGTCAGAAAGAGAAAAACAAATACCGTATGCTAACACATATATATGGAATCTAAAAAAAAAAATGGTCATGAAGAACCTAGGGGCAAGATGGGAATAAAGACGCAGACGTACTAGAGAATGGACTTGAGGACGCGGGGAGGGGGAAGTGTAAGCTGGAAAAAAGTGAGAGAGTGGTAGTGTATATATGGATATATATACACTGCCAAATGTAAAACAGATAGCTAGTGGGAAGCAGTCGCATAGCACAGGGAGATCAGCTCGGTGCTTTTTGACCAGCTAGAAGGGTGGGATAGGGAGTGGGAGAGGGAGGGAGACACAAGAGGGAAAAGATATGGGGATACATGTATATGTATAACTCATTCACTTTGTTATAAAGGAGAAACTAACACACCATTGTAAAGCAATTGTATTCCAATAAAAACGTTAAAAAAAAAAAAAAAGATCAGTGTTGGCCAGGGGTTAGGGAAGTAGAGGGTGATGAATAGGCAGAGCACAGAGGATTTTTAGGGTAGTGTAAATGCTCTATACATTATTGTAATGATGGCTGTATGTCATACATTTCTCCAAACCCATAAAATATATAACACCAAAAGTGAACAGTAATATAAACTAGAAACTTTGGATGTTAATGATGTGTCAATATAGGTTCATCAACTGTAAAAAATATATCACTTTGGTGTGGGATGTTGATTGTAGGCAAAGCTGTGGAGGGACAAGGGATATATATATATCCCTTGTATCTGTACTTTTTGTTCAATTTTGCTGAGAACCTAAAACTCTCCAAATGAAATAAATTTTATTAATTAAAAAATTTTAAGAAAATTTTGAAAATATAGAAAATCATAAAGATCATATGGTAGTTCTATTTTTTTTAAGGAACATCCATACTGTTTTTCACAGTATCTGCACCAATTTACATTCCCACCAACAGTGTTTTAGGGTTCCCTTTTCTCCACATCCTGGCCAACATTTGTTATTTATAGACTTTTTTTATGATAGCCATTCTGACATGTGTGAGGTGATATACCACTGTGGTTTTTTTTTTTTTTTAATAAATTTATTTATTTATTTTTGGCTGTGTTGGGTCCTCGTTTCTGTGCGAGGGCTTTCTCCAGTTGCGGCGAGTGGGGGCCACTCTTCATCACGGTGCGCGGGCCTCTCACTGTCGCAGCCTCTCCCGTTGCAGAGCACAGGCTCCAGACGCACAGGCTCAGTAGTTGTGGCTCACAGGCCTAGCCGCTCCGCGGCATGTGGGATCTTCCCGGACCGGGGCACGAACCCGTGTGCCCTGCATTGGCAGGCGGATTCTTAACCACTGCGCCACCAGGGAAGCCCACCACTGTGGTTTAGATTTGCATTTCTCTGATGATTAGTGATGCTGAGCATCTTTTCATGTGCCTGCTGGTCATCTGTATATCCTCCTTGGAAAAATGTCTATTCAGGTTTTCTGTGCCTTTTTCAAACAGGTTGTTTGTTTTTTTTAATTGAGTTGTATGAGCTGTTTATATATTTTGAATATTAACCCATTATTGGTCATATCATTTGCAAATATTTTCTCCCATTCAGTAGGTTGTGTTTTTGTTTTGTCAATTGAATCACTATGTTGTACACCTGAAATTAATATAATATAGTAAATCAACTATACTTCAATTTTAAAAAGTGAAAAAAGAAGAGAAAAGCATGAAGAAAATAAAAATCACATGTAACTTCATTACCCAGAGAAATCTGTCTCTCTCTCTCTCTCTGTCTTTGTCTCTGTATCTCTCTCTATCTCTCTGTGTGTATATGTGTCTCTCTCTGTGTGTGTACAGCCTTGTACAACTTTTTCTATGCAAACATACATATTTTTTCACAAAATTGGAATCATGCTCTCCATTCTGTTTTGTATTTACCTTTAAAATATATTTTAAACATTTCCCCCATGACATTAAGCATTCTATTATAATATGCCTTTTAATGGATAAACTCAGCTTGCCTGAAAATGAAGGAAAAGAACCTGAAAAGGCATTAGGGTCAAATAAAGATTTTGTTCAATTTAGAAGTAACCAGAACATGTTTATGGGTCAAGGAGAAAAACTCCATTGGGTGACCGAAGAGGACTATTTATTGAATGAACTGAAGGTGGATATGGGAGGAGAAGGCAGAGAGAGCTAGGTTATAGGACAGTGGGATTTAGCCTTGGGAAGCAGCAAGCATATTTTGATATGGAAACAGATGTACTTTGAGTTGCATAGTTGGGGAGATGATGAAGAGATTGCTGGCTGCCTTTGATATTTGCAGTAAACTAAAGGTGTAGTCATCTTTTAACATATAGGAAAAAGAGAAGTTAATTTCAACTGATAGTTGAAAGCTGTCATTTTTCCTGACAGCAGAGGACTAGGAAATTAAAAAGGAGATGAAGCCATCATAAATAGGTGCATATTGTATTACTTAACGTGAACTTAGAGCACATGGAAATATAAATAACTCCATAGATATTGCTGAGATCTAATGGCCACACAGATTTTATCCGAATAAATTATTTGAATCTGCTTGGTCCTTCTGTTCTCACACTGCAGGTTCGTTAAATACTCTTTAAAATCTACCAAAAGGAGCCCTTTATTGGCTGCTATGGTTGTGGGGAAGAAGAGATAAATGTATCTTATCCTTGTGTAACTTTGCATTTTTATTTTCTTCATAGACGTGTGACACTCTGGCCTCTTACCTCTAGGTAGAGTAATAAAGCTCAGACTTTTCAAAGAAATTATGTTATTCAACTCAAAAATCCTAATTTCTTATTTCTAAACTACATAGCAACAGACTTAAATACTAGCCGTTTAATCTTTGTTTTTTCAGTTTACTTGGTCTATAGAAATTACTAGTGAAACATTTCTGTATCTATATAATAAAAATATAAGCTGATAAGAAATAAATGATGAAAATGAGAATTTCCCACTCTTGTTTCTCTGTGATTTAAAATTTGTATGTTTGTTTTTGTTATATACTCAACAAAAGTATTAAAAAAAGTTCTATAGTCATGGTAGCAGAAGGTTTCCAGTACAATTTATTCAGTAAGTGTCGCCAAAGCCATCAATTATGCTCCATCCAGTGCTGACCTTGGAAATAGGAGACCCTTGTTCTATAATCAGTTCTTCCACAGCTGTGTGGTTTGGGGAAAGTCTTTTGTCTTTACTTGCTCTTTCTAAATAAAATGATTTAACTTGTTTACTTTTATGGTCCCATTCAAGGTCCTGAATTCCATATCTATATTTAAATTTGCATAGCAGGACATCAAAATAATTAATAATTATGGTGTAGATTAATAATTATGGTGTGGATTACATCAATGGGTGTAATGGAAAACAACCACTGAAATGAACCCATAAGTGGCTTCAAGAATAAAATTGCCGCTGGCAGTGTTGGTATCTTACAAAGACAACCAGCAGGTTTAAAGGTCAGCTATGCAAAGTTGTTTATATTACAACTATGCTTCTATCAGATAATCTTCATATGATGCTACTGAATGTAAGTGAAAAATATCACATAGTACCCAGTAATCTTAGGAGATGGTCACAGTGTACTAAAGGAAATTAATGTAACAAGAGCAATTATTAGAGTCAAGCAGTGAGATGGAGAAGCTTGAAATGACATTTTGAATTTAGAAATTCTATTTATAGTCACGGGAACTTTCCAAGATGGTTTAGTTTTGGGCTTACATGTTTTGGACATATTCTCAACTTCAAAGCAAATTTACCTGAAGAGCATTATGTGATTCTATTCATTCATTTGAGCTTACATAGTATGTGAGGGGAAATAACCTGATATTTTGGGGAGGAAACCCAAAGGTAGTTTCCCCATATTCAGGAATAGCTGGATGTTTAACATACATGTAGTGACTTACTGCCAACATGATTCATTTCAAATTAACAATTAAGCAACTCCAATTAAGTAATTCTAGTATACAATCTATATTTTAATCTCTCAGTACTTCTATCTAGAATTTCTCTGGACAAATGCTGTTTCTGCTGTTAGTATGAAAACAGATGCCCCTTTTATTCCAGAAAGACAGTCTTGTAGAGAAAAGACTCTACAAATGATCTGTACAGATGATACAGATACAGTCTTTAATCAGATGATTAAAGACTTGTTTTCTAATATACCACTGTAATAAGGAAATTCATGTAATCAATCAGGGAAATATACTGGGAATTCTTACATCTGTTAAGGAACAGGGGACCAGCTGCATATTCTCCCAGATTACTTCATAAATACTTAATGACATATTATATCATCTGGCTATTTAGTTTACAACTAGTTGGTTTGTCACATCTGTCAGAACAAAGTGTCTTTGTCTTGTAAAAAATAAAAGCAAGGAGTCCACCGGAAATGAATGTTTTACCATTTTATAATTTTAGAGTGTAGGATAACAAGGAAAGCTCCTCTTTAGAAAAAAATGAAATAAGATGTACAGAATAATTTGCTTATCAAGTTATTATAATACATGCTTGCAGGAAATTCCATGACTAAATGGGTAAATAAATGAAAGCAACTAATTTTTTTTTCATTTTGTCAGTATAGCTGCTCTGGAGGGATTGCCCTCTAAGTAGTCGGCTTGTCAGGAAATAGAAATGGAGCAAGGATAGAAAGATTTACAGGCTTCCTGTCCATTTCCACATCAGAGAATGTGGGCCTTCTTGTTATTATTAATATTTGATCTCTGCAAACTGAGGAAATGTCTGGCCTCTTAATACCTTGCTGAAATGCCAGAAAAACTCACAAAGTCACTATCATTTGTCTCACAGACTCTCATTTGATTCTTTGGGTTAAAAAGCTCAGTGGAAGCAAAAGTCAGAACCTTCTACACTTCCTGGGATTTAAACCATTTAACAATCCACAGATTAAATTATTAAATAGTAATATAGGCAGGGTTCCCAGAGTAATGATGCATCTTTGTCACTCATTTAGTTTGTCCCATCCAGCTAAGTCTAACCAATTAGAAAACCCGGACTAAAACAATAGTAGGAAATTACTGTAAACTAACCAGACGGCTTCATATATTTTCCTGCATGGGTCCAAAATATTTTTCTAACCACTTGGTAAGGCCTGAGATAGGCTCTCCATTAGTCTCTACATGTTTCTCAACCATTTGGCTATTATCTGAGGATATACACATTAAAAAAAATTTGGTGCATATTGCCAAATAATTTCAGAAATATGGTACACATTTATACCCCTAAAGTAATAAATTTACAGCTTTAATTTTTTTCTCAAATTGTAGCTAAAAACTGGTGTTTTTTTTAGCTTACAGTTCATTGTGTATGAGGGTAAAAATATTTTTTGGTTTATTTATCAAACTTATTCTTTGTTAAATTTTTATTTCCTCCCTTATAAAATTTTATTAATCTCATTTTTCTATGTAGTCATTGCCTTTTTTTAATTGGTTAATTAGAACTCTTAACATACTACGGAGGTTAGCATTTGTCATTGATGATGATTATAATGATGATTGCATTTTAGAGTTATTGGCCCTTTTTCTTTCATACATGTTAAAAATTTTTGTTCAGTATTTTGTCTGCATTTTAATTTTTGGTAAGGTATATTTAGAAAAGCAGTCTACTTTTTTATTGAAGTATAGTTGATATATAGCAATAGTATATAAGTTACAGGTGTACAATATAGTGTTTCACAATTTTTAAAGGTTATACTCTATTTACAGTTATTAGAAAATATTGGCTATATTGCCCTGTTGTACAATATATCCTTGTAGCTTATTTTATCCCTAATAGTTTGTACCTCTTAATCCTATATTGCCCCTTCCCTCTTCCTTTTCCCCACTGGTAACCACTAGTTTGTTCTCTGTATCTGAGAGATTTTAACAAGTCTGCAAGATGATCCGCATGTTCACTGTAAAGCTCTTTGCTTATTTGTACCACAGTGCCCCCTCATTTAAAGGGCCTTCTCTTCTCTAATCAAACTCCCAAGCTCAGAACTGTTCTCCATGTGGCTGCCTTGTAGCACTCTCCCTCACCATGCTCTCTCTTTTGTAGAATTCCTACTGCAAGTTTCCACTCATTTTGACATTTAATAATCTATCTTTCTCAAAACATGTTGGCCTTTCCTAACTAGATAGATTATAATTGCCTGAGCAAAGGCTTGATTTGTTTTCCCCAATACACCTGGATAGATGATAAATGTTTATAGCTCAAATATATTTGTTCAATACTTTCTAAGCTGAAAATCATTTCAGTGTTTTCACATTTTAGAAATATTTGATTTTATTGTGTAACATATCCTACTGACTCTTTAAAGTTTATTCTATGCCTCAGAAGAATTCAAATATATATTTGTCTCCCTAAATAAGCTGGTGAAACATTTCTACCTGTACCAGGTTTCCCTAAAATATAATAACTAACATTCATTGATTTATTTCTATGTTCCAAACACTTCTTATTGTATTTAAACCTTGATACTCAGCAAGGAAATATGTTCTATTGTTTCCCAGACCCATCTTACAGATGGAGAAAAGTTAATGATCTTGCCTAAGATCACACAGTGGTAAGTGGTGGAACCAGGCTGGGAACTCATAATGATTCTTAATCATTAGGTACACAGCCTACTTCATTTGCCTGCATAATTAATATGCACTGTTAATTCACATTAATCAGAATTACAGAGAAATGTCAAGATATGTGAAGATTAATTATAGGATGCCTCTAAGATATTTTATTCCTTGAGAAAAATATTAAATAGGTATGGAAAAGACTCCACTTTTAGAGTGTTAGGTGATTCTTTGCCATCACTACTTATGAATAGATATGAATCTGTAACAGCATTTCTAGTTTCTTTTAATGTAAAGCTGGAGGAGTTACATGGTAATCGTTTATTTACAATCATCAGAATTTGCTCTAATTTGGATATGTGTCAAGCTTATTGCCTGCAGGTAACTAATTTTTAAAGAAAATCTTTTTTTCTGAGAAGTCTATAACAGAATAGTGATGTGTTGACTGAAGTTAATACCCTATGGCAATGTTGTGATTACTAGAAAAATCTAAAGTAACCCCAATTTTTAAAAACAAAATTAACCTTGTTAAGAAAAAGGTGCAAAGTTCAGGGAATAACCCAACCAATATATTCTTCACATCTAAAGCATTACTAACACAGCAATTTATACTGGTAGTTACATTCAGTAGTATTTCAGAAGTAATATATACAACAAGCCTCTCCATGACTACTATATTTCAATAATGTGTGTTTTTTCCCAATAGACCACTCCACAGCAGAAAATGGTGGAATAGGAAAAGCAGGGGCTTGGGAGCCAGGCAGGTCTGAAGTTGAATCCCAACTTATTGTTAACCTTGGGCAAGTTTAACTTCTTAGAAAACCTGTTTCCTAAACTGGAACATAAGAATAAAATGTCTCTCTTGCAAGGCTTTCTAAGAATAAATATAATGTCTGTAAATTTCCTTAAGATGTTTAAAATAGTGTAGCTAGCATTACTACTTTAGGCACATTAGTTCCCAGTCATATTGCAAAGATTACAAATAAGGGAAGTGGATGTACTTTTAAAATGTTCCTACAGGGTGACTTTAGCAAGATAGTGAAATAAAAAGCCTCAGACTTTGTTCCCCATAGAAACACCAACTTAACAACAATATACCATCTAAAAAGCCTTTAAGAGAACTCCAGACACTAGTTAAGAAACCACAGTATCCCAGACAAGTGCAAAGCCAAGCCCAGCCTCATTGAAATGGATAAGAAAAGCCATTGCATTTCACCCATAATAGTTCTTCCCCCAAGCCAGCACAGAAACACACCTTAATGAAATAGAGACCTAAGAATTATATGACAAAGAGTCAAAATAATCATCTTAAAGAAGCTCAATGAACTTTAAGAGAAAACTGACAACCAAATGAAATCAGGAAAATTACGCATGAACAAAATGAGAATATCAACAAAGAGATAGATAGCGTTTTAAAAAATAGAATTTCTGGAATTGAAGAATACAATAACCAAATTGAAAAATACAGTAGCAGGGTTCAACAGTTCTCATCAAACCAAAGAAATATCAGCAAACTCAAAGATAGACCATTTGAAGTTATCAAGTCAGTGAAACAAAAAGGGAAAAGAATGAATATAAGTGGAAAAAGAGTCTAAGGGGCTAATGAGACACCATTAAGTGGACCAATATACACATTATGAAAGTCCTAGAAGAGAGAGAGATAGAAGCAGAGAGTGTACTTGAAGAAAGGATGGCCAAATATTCCCAAATTTGAGGAAGAAAATGGACAACCAAATTTAAGAAACTCAAAAGATTCCAACTAGGATGAACCCAAAGCGACCCACACTGAGACACATTATAATCAAACTGTCAAAAATCAAAGACAAAGAGAGGATTTATGAAAGAAGCAAGAAGAATGCAACTCATCACATTCAAGGGCACTCCCATAAGATTATCAATGGATTTCTCAGCAGAAACATTACAAGTCAGAAGGGAGTGGAATGATATATTCAAAGTGCTGAAAGAAAAAAATAATGCCAACCAAGAATGCTTTATCTGACAAAACTATCTTTCAAAAATGATGGAGAAATAAAGACCTTTCCGTATAAACAAAAGCTGAGAGATTTCATCACCACTAGACCTGCCTTATGAGAAATACTAAAGTCCTTAGAACTGTAATGAAAGGATGATAGAACCTGAAAATAAAGCTCTCTGGTACAGGTAAATATATAGGAAAATACAGAATTCGGAAATACTGTAATTGTGTGTAAATCTATTTTAATTCTAATATAGAACTTAAGATATAAAAGCATAAAAATAACTATAAAACTATGATAATGTACACAAAATATAAAAGGTATATTTTGTGACACTGATAGCATAAGTGGGGGGGATGTAAAGGAGTAGAGATTTTTATGCAATTGAAGTTAATTTGCTATCAGTTTCAAATCGATTGTTACAAGATGTTTTAATAATCCTCTATGGTAACCGCATAGGAAATATTGATAGAAGACACACAAAAGAAAATAAGAAAGGAATCGAGGACTTCCCTGGTGGCACAGTGGTCAAGAATCTGCCTGCCAATGCAGAGGACATGGGTTCGAGCCCTGGTCCGGGAAGATCCCACATGCTGCAGAGCAACTAAGCCCGTGCACCACAACTACTGAGCCTGCACTCTACAGCCCACGAGCCACAACTACTGAGCTCGTGTGCCACAGCTACTGAAGGCTGCACAGCTAAAGGCCATGCTCCACAACAAAGACAAGCAACCGCAATGAGAAGCCCATGCACCGCAACGAAGAGCAGCCCCCACTCACCACAACTAGAGAAAGCCCATGCACAGCAACAAAGACCCAACACAAAAATAAATAAATAAATAAATAAATAAATGTATTTAAAGAAAAAAAAAGAAAGAAAGGAATCAAGGCATGCCACTACAAAAAAAATCAATCAAAGAAGGCAGCAAACGAAGAAAAGGAGGACAAAATAATTACAAGATATACAGAAAACATTTTTAATGGCAATAGTATGTCCTTCCCTATCAATAATTATTGAAAATATAAATGATTGAATTCCCCATTCAAAAGACATAGAGTGGCTGAGTTGATTAAAAAACAAAACAAACAAAAAACAAAAACAAGATCCATCTATATGCTGTCTATTGCTGTCTATAGGAGTCTCACTTTAAATGTAACACATGGGCTGAAAGTGACAGGATGAAAAAAGATATTGCATGCGAATGGCAACCAAAACAGAGAAGTGGTGGTCATACTTTTATCATGCAAAATGTATTTTAAGTCAAAAACTTAAGTAACAAAGGACAAAGAAGGACATTATGTAAAGACAAAAGTATGAATTCACCAGAAAGATATAACAATTATAAATATATATGCACCTAACAGCAGAGCACCCAACTACATGAAGCAAACTGACAAAAACTGAAGGCAGAAATAGACAGTAACACAATAATAATAAGAAACTTCAATATCCCAATTTCAATAGTGTATAGAACAATGAGACAGAAGATCAGTAGGAAGGAGAGGATATAAACAACACCATAGCCCAGGGGACCTAACAAACATATATAGAACATTCCCTCTAACTGCAGCAGTATACATATTGTTTTCAAGTGCACACAAATATTTCTCCAGGACAAATCACAAGTTAGGCCACAAAATAAGTTTTAACAAATTTTAAAAGATTGAAATCATACCAAGAATCTTTTCTGACCACAATAGAATGAAACTAGAAATCAATAGCAAGGGAAAGCAGGAAAATTCACAAATATGTAGATTAAAAAACACACTCTTGGGGCTTCCCTGGTGGCACAGTGGTTAGGAATCCGCCTGCCAATACAGGGGACACGGGTTCATGCCCCGGTCCGGGAAGATCCCACATGCCACAGAGCGGCTAGGCCCATGAGCCACAACTACTGAGTCTGCGTGTCCGGAGCCTGCGCTCCGCAACGGGAGAGGCCGCGACAGTGAAATGCCCGTGCACCGCGATGAAGAGTGGCCCCCGCTCGCCGCAACTGGAGAAAGCCCTCGCACAGAAACGAGGACCCAACG
The DNA here is from genome assembly GCF_965194825.1 of Balaenoptera physalus. NCBI lineage: Eukaryota > Metazoa > Chordata > Mammalia > Artiodactyla > Balaenopteridae > Balaenoptera > Balaenoptera physalus. The sequence goes on from NC_138897.1 coordinate 60,787,276, forward strand.
CAGCCAAAAATAAATAAATACATTTATTTAAAACAAAGCAAAAAAAAAAAACACACTCTTGAACAACCAATGCGTCAAAGAATAATTCACAAGGGAAATTAAATTAGAAAATATCTTCAGAGAAATGAAAATGAGAACACAACATACCAAACTTATAGGATGTAGCAAAAGCAGTATTGTGAAGGAAGTATATAATAATAAATGCGAATATTAAAAAAGAAAAAAGATATCAAATCAACAACCTAACTTTACACCTCAAGTAACCAGAAAAATAACAAAATAAACCCAAAGTTAGCAGAAGGAAACAAACAAACTCATACAAAAAAGAGATTTGTGGCAACCAGATACATGGGCTAGGGGAGGGGGAATTAGATGAAGGTGGTCAAAAGTTACAGTCTTCCAGTTATAAGATAAATAAGTACTAGGGATGTTTGTTTCTTTAGAATTTAAACTGTCCTATAGTTAAATGTAGTTAAATGTAAACTGTTCTATAGCATATGGAGGACATTTGTGTGTTTCTTCCTAGAAAAAACATTAGGAACAGCCAGGGAGAAGAGCGCAGACTGCTAGCAACATCACAGGAATTGCCTGTGGCCTTCATCTTATTTCCCTTGCTGGTGGGCTGGCAGAGAAGCTTTCTCTATTTTGTCACAATATTAATAATCCAATATGAAAAGAATCTTGTAGTTACATTTCTGGTGGGTGGGAAAGTTTCCTGTTTTGCTAGTCTCATTTCTCAAGTCTTGGGGCTTATAGTTAGAACCTAAACTTACTTATATATTATGACAACAGTGAAAGTGTAATGTGAAATTAATAGTGAGGCTCCTATGTAAATCTTCATCCCAGAAGTCTGACACAGGTTTTGTGGTTTCAGTTAAAGCTGACGGTTATTATTTATACTAACTCCTTCACTGAGGCAAATGCTACTGAATTGCTAAATTATAGCTATTTCCAGTGTCACTGCAGAGGCTTCCAACAGAGAATCAGTTCATAAACAGTAATTTTGTGTTGGTGTTGATTGTCAAGCCAATTTAAGATAGCTAGAGTAGCTAGACAGGTATATTTGAAAGATTCAGTGAAACTCATACCTTCCCTACAAAATTGTCTTGAACATGAACCCTGCACTGAAGGAAAACTAACAAAAACAAATGTGGTGCAACATACAATTGCCAAATAACAGACTTTATTCATGCACGTGACAAATATTTCCTGAATGCCACTGTGTGCCTGACCCCATGGAGGCACCAGAACTATAAGCATGAAAGACACTGTCCCTACCCGCAGATAGTATAGTGTCCAGAGAAGGAGTTCGAAAGGAAATTTTTTTTTTAAAGTGTGGGAAGCAGAGTGCTATGTAAAACTTTACTCTTCCTGGTAGGATCAGAGAAGTCTTCTGAATAGAGAGTGGTTTTCATTGAATTTTGAGGGCCTATAGTTTAAATAGGTTCTTTCCCATCCAGTGGAAATAGTGACCAACTGGGCAACCAGCCACTTAGAGTCTATCTAATTTAACTCCATGAGGTAAGTACTATTCCATCCCTCTTTGGCGAATAGAGAAACTGAGACTTGGAGAAGTAAAGTAACTTGCCCAGAGTCACAAGGCTGGTAAGAGATAGAGCTCAGATGAAAGTCCAGACAAGCCAGTTCTCTGAGCTTGCTTTCTCTCTATCTGCACATGGCTATTTATTCCAGTTGGTAAGGGGGGAAGGACAATGCAGGCAGATGAAGCAGTCCGTACAGAGCTCTAATCACCTGAAACTTAAGAGTGCCTCTAGTAGAGCGCTGGCAGCTGAAACCAGCCCCAAAGCACAGGTCCGGTAATGTGAGCCAGGCCTTTATCTTGTAGATACTGTAAGAAGGCTGGTCTTGCTTTTTCCTAACTTCTATGTGTCACCTCGCAGAACTGGGGGATGGAGCCACCTGACTTCCGTCTGCAGGCTGGTATCAACCATCACAGGCAGAAGAATTAATCTTGACATTTGCTAAAAGGGATGGATACAGGCAGATGTATGGTCCCAATCCTGAGGTGAATCACATTCTCCATGCCTCACCATGTACTCCACTTCTGCAAACAGAACCTAATATATTCTCTGTTCCAGCAATCTAGACTCAGAAATGTGTCAATGACTCTGCTCACCCCAGCACAGGAAGCCCCTCTGCCCACCTGCTAGCCTAGTTCATGCCCCAGATCTCCCAGGGTGCTCTATTCCACCAAAATGAACTGCTTCATACTCATCCCATTTAAATTCAGAATCATTTAACCTAAGCAAAAGTAATCCACTTTTAATTATGATACAGATAGGAAACCCAGTATTGGAGAGAGAGAACGTAATGAGTTTGAAGCACTAAGTCTGATATATTGTGACACCTAAACAAATTTATAGTGATGATACAGACATGATTTAAAAAGTAATAATTACAGAACTATACAAACCTTTATATCAAGTTCAAGAACAGGTAAAGCTAATTTATCATGATAGAAGTCAGAAAAATAGTTACATCTTAGGAGAGAGTCATATTAATTAGAAAGGGGCAATAAGGAACTTGTGGAGTAATGAAAATGCTCTTCATCTCATCTTGATCTGGTTGGTAGTTATACTTAAAATTCAAACATTTTACTAGCATGCACATTATACCTGAATTTTCTAAATGCAAAAACAAAAGAGGATAGACTTTTGAGAACTGATCAGTTTGAGAACTGATTCATTTTCTCTGTCCCTGGTTTTCAAATATGTTTTCCCTTAACCCCTCAAGAAAATGAATGTCTGTACTGAAATATTTTTTCTCCTACAAAAGAAGATATTTCCACCTCTCACCATCAAATTCTACTAATTTTATTTGGTGAAAAACAGAATTTTTTAGTTAGGGTCTAAAAAAGACTGAATTTTCAAAACATTTTTTCTTCTGCAATCTATAAAAGGAAGCATGCTTAGAAAGAATTGGCAACTGGCAAGGACAAATTAAATTCACCTAGGTTTTTTTTTTTAATTGAAAGTTTGATTACATTAACTTGGCTACATTAAGGCGATTTATTTTTGCTTGGCTGGCTGTAGCTAAGCATTAGTAACAGAATGTTTTTGAAACAGTTACAAATTGTTATGGCCTCTTTATGTTCTTTTAATTTTTCTCTCCATTATACTTTTGTCCTCTACCTCAGGTTTTAAATGTTGCTCACTCCTTATATTGAAAATTAAATGTTGCATTTTAATCTCTAAAACACAAATTATTTTGAGAATTTCTATAAGTCAGTAAGAACAATTACCAGTCATGAATTATATTAACTATCAGACAACTACCATATAGAATCACTCTTTGAGGCATAAGGTCAGTGAATTAAATTTCTTTCTGGGTGATATTCAGAAATGACTTTGGGGTGAAATCATGTTACGCTAAAGTAAGTGGAGACAATGCATTATTTAACAGCATCTGAACTGAATTCTGATTGCCTGCATAAGCAATTCATCAATCTCACCATCTTCTATGGACACAGAGGATATAATTCCCTATCACCTGACACAAAATAAATATGAAAGTGCCACCGTAAATTTTTGGTTTCCAAGTACACTAAACAATTGAAAATTAAAATGGATTTTCACTTATTCTCAAAATTGGATTTTGTCATAAGATGACAAGTTATATTTAGAGTATAACAATTTACTGGTTGGGCTTGGTAAAGATTGTTCCAGCAATTACTAGATTTAATTTTTAAGGGCTTTATGTCTCTCTTCCCATCTTTCTCACAAACAAAGTAAGATTTGGTCCCAAAATTAAAATTTGGCATTGCATGTATTTTTTTAAATTAGGAAATAAATTTAATCATAGAAATTATATTTCAGCATTAAAAATTTGGTGTGTGAATAACTCATCAAAGAAACTGTGAAGTGGGAGACCTTCAAGACGGCAGAGGAGTAAGACATAGAGAACACCTTCCTCCCCAAAAATACATCAGATATACATCTACATGTTGAACAACTCCGACAGAACACCTACTGAATGCTGGCAGAAGACCTCAGACTTCCCAAAAGATATATATATTTTTTCCTTTTGCTCTTTTTGTGAGTGTGTACGTGTATGCTTATTTGTGTGATTATTTTCTGTATAGCTTTGCTTTTACCATTTGTCCTAGAGTTCTGTCTGTCCATTTTTTAAAATATAGTTTTTAGCGCTTGTTAAAATGGGTGGATTTGTTTTTTGGTTTGGTTGCTCACTTCTTTTTTTTTTTCCTTTCTCTTTTTTTAATATTACTTTTTAATTTTTTTCTTTTTAATAATTTTTAAAACTTTTTATTTCAATAACTTTTTCTTTTTCTTTTATTTTTTTCTTTCTTTTTTTCCCCCTTCTCTTCTGAGGCGTGTGGCTGACAGGGTCTTGGTGCTCCGTCCAGGTGTCAGGCCTGTGCCTCTGATGTGGGAGAGCCAAGTTCAGGACATTGGTCTGCCAAAGACCTCCCAGCTCCACGTAATATCAAATGGCGAAAGCTCTCCCAGAGATCTCCATCTCAACGCTAAGACCCAGCTCCACTCAACGACCAGCAAGATACGGTGCTGGACACCCTATGCCAAACAATTAGCAGGACAGGAACACAACCCCACCCATTAGCAGAGAGGCTGCCTAAAATTATAATAAGGTCACAGACACCACAAAACACACCACCGGACAGCGTCCTGCCCACCAGAAAGACAAGATCCAGCCTCATCCACCAGAACACAGGCACTAGTCCCCTCCACCAGGAAGCCTACACAACCCACTGAACAAAGATTAGCCACGGGGGGCAGACACCAAAAACAACGGGAACTACGAAACTGCAGTCTGTGAAAAGGAGACACCAAACACAATAAGTTAAGCAAAATGAGAAGACAGAGAAATATGCAGCAGATGAAGGAGCAAGGTAAAAACCCACCAGACCAAACAAATGAAGAGGAAATAGACAGTCTACCTGAAAAAGAATTCAGAGTAATGCTAGTAAAGATGATCCAAAAACTTGGAAATAGAATGGAGAAAAAACAACAATCATTTAACAAGGACCTAGAAGAACTAAAGAGCAAACAAACAAAGATGAACAACACAATAAATGAAATTTAAAATTCTCTAGAAGGAATCAATAGTAGAATAACTAAAGCAGAACGGATAAGTGACCTGGAAGATAAAGTAGTGGAAATAACTACTGCAGAGCAGAATAAAGAAAAAAGAATGAAAAGAATTGAGGGCAGTCTTAGAGACCTCTGGGACAACATTAAATGCACCAACATTCGAGTTACACGGGTCCCAGGAGAAAAGGAAAGGGACTGAGAAAATATTTGAAGAGATTATAGCTGAAAACTTCCCTAATATGGAAAAGGAATAGTCAAGCCCAGGAAGCACAGAGAGTCCCGTATAGGATAAGTCCAAGGAGAAACACGCCAAGACACATATTAATCAAACTATCAAAAAATAAAAACAAAGAAAAAACATTAAAAGCAGCAAGGTAAGATGTTAAAAAAAAAAAAAAAAAAAAAGAATAACCAAAAGAACGTCAATTTACCCATACTAGAGAAAACCTAAATGATCTAGTCTTTCTATAAAAAATAATGTTAAAAACTGTAGAGGTTATCATAGAATACGTAGCCAAAAATGGAGTCCAAAAGAGTGTTATAAACAGCTAATTAATAAACGTACTGTGTTTTTCTGGAAAAAAAAAAAAAAAAAAAAAAGCAGCAAGGGAAACACAACAAATAACATACAAGGGGATCCCCATAAGGTTAACAGCTGGTCTTTCAGCAGAAACTGGAAGCCAGAAGGGAGTGGCAGGACATATTTAAAGTGATGAAAGGGAAAAACCTACAACCAAGATTGCTCTACCCAGCAAGGATCTCATTCAGATTCGACAGAGAAATTAAAGCATTTACAGACAAGCAAGGCTAAGAGAATTGAGCACCACCAAACCAGCTTTACAACAAATGCTAAAGGAAATTCTCTAGGCAGTAAACACAAGAGAAGGAGAAGACCTACAATAACAAACCCAAAACAATTAGGAAAATGGTAATAGGAACATACATATCCATAATTACCTTAAATGTAAGTGGATTAAATGCTCCAACCAAAAGACATAGACTGGCTGAATGGGTACAAAAACAAGACCTGTATATACGCTGTCAACAAGAGACGCACTTCAGACCTAGGGACACATACAGACTGAAAGTAAGGGGATGGAAAAAGATATTCCATGCAAATGGAAATCAAAAGAAAGCTGGAGTAGCAATTCTTATATCAGAAAAAATAGACTTCAAAATAAAGACTATTACAAGAGACAAAGAGACAAATGCTAACAGCAATAAAAGGGGAATTTGACAGTAACACAATCATAGTAGGGGACTTTAACACCCCACTTTCATCAATGGACAGATCATCCAAAATGAAAATCAATAAGGAAACACAAGCTTTAAATGATATATTAAATAAGATGGACTAAATTGATATTTATACGACATTCCATCCAAAAACAACAGAATACACTTTCTTCTCAAGTGCTCATGGAACATTCTCCAGTATAGATCATATCTTGGGTCACAAACCAAGCCTTGGTAAATTTTTAAAAATTGAAACCATATCAAGTATCTTTTCCAACCACAATGCTATGAGACTAGATATCAATTACAGGAGAAAATCTGTAAAAAATTCAAACACATGGAGGCTAAACAATACACTACTTAATAACCAAGAGATCACTGAAGAAATCAAAGAGGAAATCAAAAAATACCTAGAAACAAATGACAATGAAAATACAATGACCCAAAACCTATGGGATGCAGCAAAAGCAGTTCTAAGAGGGAAGTTCATAGCAATACAGTCCAAACTCAAGAAACAAGAAACATCTCAAAAACACAACCTAACCTTACAACTAAAGCAATTAGAGAAAGAAGAACAAAAAAACCCCAAAGTTAGCAGAAGGAAAGAAATCATAAAGATCAGATCAGAAATAAATGAAAAATAAATGAAGGAAACAATAAGAAAGATCAATAAAACTAAAAGCTAGTTCTTTGAGAAGATAAACAAAATTGATAAACCATTAGCCAGACTCATCAAGAAAAAAACAGAGAAGACTCAAATCAATAGAATTAGAAATGAAAAAGGAGAAGTAACAACTGACACTGCAGAAATACAAAGGATCATGAGGGATTACTACAAGCAACTATATGCCAATAAAATGGACAACCTGGAAGAAATGGACAAATTCTTAGAAAAGCACAACTTCCTGAGACTGAAACAGGAAGAAATAGAAAATATAAACTGAAGCATGTCACAAGCACTGAAATTGAAACTGTGATTTAAGATATTCAAATAAACAAAAGTCCAGGACCAGATGGCTTCACAGGTGAATTCTATTAAACATTTAGAGAAGAGCTAACACCTATCCTCAAACTCTTCCAAAATACAGCAGAGGGAGGAACACTCCCAAACTCATTCTATGAGGCCACCATCACCCTGATACCAAACCAGACAAAGGTGTCACACAGAAAGAAAACTACAGGCCAATTACACTGATGAACAGAGATGCAAATACCCTCAACAGAATACTAGCAAACAGAATCCAAAAGCACATTTAAAGGATCATACACCATGATCAAGTGGGGTTTATCCCAGTAATGCAAGGATTCTTCAATATATGCAAATCAATCAATGTGATACACCATATTAACAAATGGAAGGAGAAAAACCATATGATCATCTCAATAGATGCAGAAAAAGCTTTTAACAAAATTCAAGACCCATTTATAATAACAACCCTCCAGAAAGTAGGCATAGAGGGAACTTACCTCAACATGATAAAGGCCATATATGACAAACCCACAGCCAACATCATTCTCAATGGTGAAAAATTGAAAGCATTTCCACTAAGATCAGGAACAAGCAAGGTTGTCCACTCTCACCACTAATATTCAACATAGTTTTGGAAGTTTTAGCCGCAGCAATCAGAGAAGAAAAAGAAGTCAAAGGAATCCAAATCAGAAAAGAAGAAGTAAAGCTGTCACTGTTTGCAGGTGACATGAAACTACACATACAGAATCCTAAAGACACTACCAGAAAACTACTAGAGCTAATCAATGAATTTGGTAAAGTAGCAGGATAAAAAATTAATGCACAGAAATCTCTTGAATTCCTATACACTAATGATGAAAAATCTGAAATAGAAATTAAGGAAACACTTCCATTTTCCACTGCAACAAAAAGAATAAAATATCTAGGAATAAACCTACCTAAGGAGGTAAAAGACCTGTATGCAGAAAACTATAAGACACTGATGAAAGAAATCAAAGATGACACAAACAGATGGAGAGATATACCATGTTCTTGGATTGGAGGAATCAACATCGTGAAATTGAGTATACTAACCAAAGCAATCTACAGATTCAATGCAATCCCTATCAACCTGCCAATGGCATTTTTCACAGAACTAGAACAAAAAATTTCATAATTTGTATGGAAAAACAAAAGATCCCGAATAACCAAAGCAATCTTGAGAAAGAAAAATGGAGCTGGAGAAATCAGGCTCCCTGACTTCAGACTATACTACAAAGCTACAGTAATCAAGACTGTATGGTACTGGCACAAAAACAGAAATATAGATCCATGGAACAGGATAGAAAGCCCAGAGATAAACCCACGCACATATGGTCACCTTATTTTTGATAAAGGAGGCAAGAATATCCAATGGAGAAAAGACAGCCTCTTCAATAAGTGGTGCTGGGAAAACTGGACAGCTACATGTAAAAGAATGAAATTAGAACACTCCCTAACACCATACATGAAAATAAACTCAAAATGGATTAAAGACCTAAATGTAAGGCCAGACACTATAAAACTCTTAGAGGAAAACATAGGCCAAACACCCTATGACATAAATCACAGCAAGATCCTTTTTGACCCACCTCCTAGAGAAATGGAAATAAAAACAAAAATAAACAAATGGGACCTAATGAAACTTAAAAGCTTTTGCACAGCAAAGGAAACCATGAACAAGATGAAATGATAACCTTCAGAATGGGAGAAAATATTTGCAAATGAAGCAATGGACAAAAGATTAATCTCCAAAATTTACAAGCAGCTCATGTAGCTCAATATCAAAAAAACAAACAACCCAATCCAAAAATGGGCAGAAGACCTAAATAGACATTTCTCCAAAGAAGATATGCAGATTGCCAACAAACACATGAAAGGATGCTCAACATCATTAATCACTAGAGAAATGCAAATCAAAACTACAATGAGGTATCACCTCACACCAGTCAGAATGGCCATCATCAAAATATCTACAAACAATAAATGCTGGAGAGGGTGTGGAGAAAAGGGAACCCTCTTGCACTGTTGGTGGGAATGTAAATTGATCCATCCACTATGGAGAACAGTATGGAGGTTCCTTAAAAAACTAAAAACAGAACTACCATACGACCCAGCAATTCCACTACCGGGCATATACCCAGAGAAAACCTTAATTCAAAAAGAGTCATGTACCACTATGTTCATTGCAGCTCTATTTACAATAGCCAGGACATGGAAGCAACCTAAGTGTCCATCGACAGATGAATGGATAAAGAATATGTGGCACATATATACAATGAAATATTACTCAGCCATAAAAAGAAACGAAATTGAGTTATTTGTAGTGAGGTGGATGGACCTAGAGTCTGTCATACAGAGTGAAGTAAGTCAGAAAGAGAAAAAAATAAATACCGTATGCTAACACATATGTAGGATCAAAAAAAAAAAAAAAGAGGTTCTGAAGAACCTAAGGGTAGGACACAAATAAAGACACAGACGTAGAAAGTGGACTTGAAGACACAGGGAGGGGGAAGGGTAAGCGGGGACGAAGTGGGAGAGTGGCATGGACTTATATATACTACCAAATGTAAAATAGATAGCTAGTGGGAAGCAGCCGCATAGCACAGGGAGATCAGCTCGGTGCTTTGTGACCACCTAGAGGGGTGGGATAGGGAGGGTGGGATGGAGACACAAGAGGGAGGAGATGCGGGGATATATGTATATATATAGCTGATTCTCTTTGTTATAAAGCAGAAACTAACACACCATTGTAAAGCAATTATACTCCAATAAATATGTTAAAAAAATAAAAAAGAAATTGTGAAGTCTAGTTATAGAGTTCAAAAAGAGAGTTTCTTCGATACAAACTCCTCTAGAAATCTGCCACATTATAAGATCATTTTGACCATGTAATGACACAGCATTTGTGACTTCTCTATTCCAAAGAAGCACGTGTTAGACTCTGGCATTTATTTGTCAATATGTCTCCACAATTAGATTACTGGCTACTCAGAGAAAGGGATAATGTCTTTTATATATGTGTACCCCTAAGGCCTACTGGTGTGGCATTCAAAGGATTCCCAGTATGTATCTGATGGAATAAATGAATTAATTTTCTTACTTCCTCTATTTCTCTATTGTAATATCTGATTCTCTCCAAATATATTATCACCTCATTCCTCATTTTTCCCACGCTGTCTCTAATTCTGGCTTCCTCTTGCAAGTATATTCCGTAATATTCTTGGGCCCTGGAATCCACTTTTAATTGATTCTTCTTTTAATTCCTTACTAGTTTCATTAACTCTCATCTTGCTAAACTGTATTGTATCCTTCCAAAGTGACCTTGAAATTGAAATCATTAAGTCAAAATTGTTTACACAACACATTAGAATCTAAGGGCTGGAAGGACCTTAGACATCATCCAGACCCACCCCTCATTTGCCAAGAAATGAAACTGAGACCCACAGAAAATAAGTGACTTGACTCAAGTCTTACATTACCTTTTCTCAGTTCTGCTTTTTTTAGTTGATATTAAATGCTTCTGTCAAAGAATTTGTCTCATTGGAGAGATATGAAATTAAGGGCTAGACAAAATGAAAGAGGATATGGAAATAGAGGTGCCCTCATGAATAAGACAAATGGGCAGCAGCCCTCTGAATGGTAGGCTTAAAACAGCACACTTTGTAAGGTAGTGAAGCCAACTGCATGCCTGAGAGCCTGAAATACTCCATTAGGAATACTCCAATTATTCTCTGGCTCAATCCTTCTTTTTCCCTTTTCCTCTCACTAGTATTATTCCTCAGCAGCACTTTACTCCTGTCTCAGCAGAGCTTGATGCTGGAGCTCTAACAATGTCACCAGGATCTGAGTCCTCTCTTTCCATTTCTTGGCTCCAAAGTCCTCAGTACTGATGCACTGATCAAAACTAGAGCAAGGTGGCTGCAACTCTTCTTCACATATTCTCTTATTCGAGTCTAGCAGAAAAGAGTACCTTTCTTCCTGAAGCCTCGTAAAAGTCTCATAGTTTGGCTCCTATTTTCATCCCTAAACCACGACCAAGGGGATAGCATGTTGTCCCTGATGTTGGCCAGTAAGGGCTCATCCCAGGAACTAATAGTGAGATCTACTCACCTAAAGCACACGGGCTGAGAGTGGGACTTCTCCAAACAAAAACTGGGGCTATTCAGTTACAGTCCCCTCCATCTGTGTAGTCATCTTGCCCCTACCCCTGTGTGACCTGGGACCTGGAATACCACTAACATTCTTCCCAGAACGTGCGGTTCCACCCCACAACCTCACATAAGAGACTGAGAACTTTGCTTCTGCAAGGAAAGACCTATTTTACCAACTACCTGCCTCCACCAGGGATCCATTCCACACTCCTCTGCATGGAGTTTGGTCACATGTTTGAGAAATTCTTCTGCTATGTCATTATCGACCTTCTGCAGCCAATGTACTTGTCCCAATTCCCCCAAATTCTTTTCTTTAAGTATGCTAGTTTTTTTAAATTGAACTATAGTCGATTTACAATATTGTGTAGTTTCAGGTGTACAGCAAAATGATTCATATATATATATATATATATATATATAATATATATATATTTTTATATATATATATTCTTTTTTCAATTCTTTTCCATTATAGGTTATTACAAGATATTGAATATAGTTCCCTATGCTATATAGTAAGTCCTTATTGTTTAATCCCCCAAAATTCTTTATGGAACAAATTAGGATAAATTCTGTGGTTCCATTTGGTCTGCTGTGAGGAAGGTCATGTGTTCCCTACACAACTGCAATATGAGTGCCCACTAGTGTCTGCCTCAGTTTTGATAAACATAAGTAAGAAAGTTGAAATAGGCCCATCTGGGAATCAGTTGCATTATTTATCACTTCCCTGATATGAAAAGCAATCAATAAAAATATATAAATTTATTAATTTCAACTTGTTTGAATTGAGCTTCGGGATTTCTACCTTTTGAAAGAAACTCTGAATCTTGACCAAAAATGAGATTTTTTTAGGCTTTGAAGCCATTTTCCCCACATGTTTGGAAATGTGATTTTATTGTTTCAGTAATAACCAAAGTTCTACAAACAAACTTAGGTCCAAAAGAAAAATGTACACTCTTAGAAACTAATCAAACTACAAAATTGAATTGTATTGCTTATTATGGTCTAGGTTACCAGTCCCATTGTCAGAATATATTGATAGTGAATTAGTCATTCCTACCCATTTCCCAATTAACAAACTTTTCTATCAAAAGTTAAAAAGAAACAAAAGCTCAACTGGAAATGTACACCACACCACTCAATGCTTCCTTCACCCTGGGCTTGATGTAGAAAGGGAGAAAGAGTGAGAAACAAAACAAGAAATAGAGTGATTTTTCTTTACCATCTTAGTGAAAGAGAATGTGCTTTTTAAATGAAATTTGCTAGAGGACAAAAGATACAGTATTCTTACTTAGAATGCTTGTGTATTAAGGTGACATTCTTCTCTCTATTGCGTTTTTCTGCATTTTGTTTGCTTGCTGACCAACTTGTTTGCCTGTTAGTTAACAAAATGAGAGCATGAAGTAGGTAATGGTTAGATTTGCATTATATCTCATCCAACTGAAGAAAGGTGATGTGAAAAATACGTATTTTGAGCTTGGAAAAACATCATTTTTTACTATGACTTTATTTTTTGACTTTCAATTTTGAAATCAATTTATGGGTTATTCCTGTAAAACAGGTTTTTCCAAACGCAAAAGGGAGATTATTTCATTCAAAACTAGGCAACCCAAGAAAGGTTTTTATGATTGTGACTAAATGAAGTTTTGAACAACACTCACATAATTCTTTTTTTATACTAGAACATATTTTTTTAATTGAAGTGTAGTTGATATATACTCCATTATATGTGACAGGTGTACAATGTAGTGATTCACAATTTTTAAATGTTATACTCCACTTATAATTATTATAGAATATTGGCTATATTCCCTGTGTTGTACAATATATCTTGTAGCTGATTTTGTAAATAATGGCTTGTACCTCTTACTCCCCTCCTCCTACCTTGCCCCTCCTCCCCTTTCCGTCTCCCCCCTGGTAACCACTAGCTTGTTCTGTATATCTGTGAAGACTCACATAATTCTTAAACTTTAGCTGTAAGTATGTATGAATACTGTATGTATTCTCCTTGTTTGTATTTTACTCTCTCATACAACATCCCTCCCAACAGGGTATGTTTATGGCTAAATAGCTGTTCCACAGTTTCAAACTCCTTAGACATTTCTGCTATTGTTTTGTAATATCACCCTTTGCTCCAAGGGAATCATGCATTTGTTATGGGGACCTTAACAGTCTGCAATTGGCAAGTGATGGCAGATCCCATGTCAGATGACTGCTGACATTTCCAAACTCTAATTGTCATGATAGCATTACTTCAGCCTCTCTGGACTACATGCATTTCTAATTCCTTCTCTTTGTCCTGCATCCCACCTCCCCATCTCCCAAAGGATTGTTTTCCTCTAATAACAGCCTTGGAATTATCATCTACTATTCTCTCATGACTTGTGCAGCAATATATGACAGTTATGATTTATGAATTGAAACAACTCCAAAGACTGAATGGAACCCAGGGTATAATCCTGGCCTCACATCTGTACAGCAGGTTAGAAAATCCCATCCCCTTCTGTTCCTCCCGTTGGTGCATGCAAGCAGCCACTCCTGCCACTCTGCCAAGTGACACTCTGACTTTGCTGATCATTTGACAGTTCAGTGCCAAGGCAGGAAAATCCATTCAAAGCTTTCAGAAGGTCTGAGCATCCACATAGGATTTCGGAAGAGCAAGGTTATTTGTTATACGAACTCACCTGTCTTTAAGGTGATTGACAGCCCAGAAAATTGAGTTTCCTCCACAACCCATTCATAATCCACCACTCGTCTTTTGCTACAGTCAGATAAAGTCGTCAGCACATAGTAATTCATAAGTGGCTGTCTCAAATACTTTGTAAGAGGCTATATAAAGCACTTTTCTTCCAAGAATCTCAAGGAACTGCTCAGAGGATCTGAAATATATCCTAACATTAGCATTCAGGTCGGATATTACCTCTTCACTTGCAGGAGAACATAAAATAAATTGGGGGGAATTTTAGCCTCATTTCACAGCCATGATTCACATGATTAATGATGGGAAATTGATCATACTAGAAATGACAAATGTCAAATCCCCTTCCATGTTATTCTTAGACAATCTCTAAATGCAGATAAAAATAAATAAACTGTAAAAAGTAAGACTTTTTTGCCAGTCCCAGTTCTTAAAATTCAATGAAGTTAGAAAGAAAATTGTACAAGATTGGGATTCATCTAATAATGAGAATTTTGGAATTCTTAAGAAAGTACCCATTTGTCACAAGTTAAATAGCTTTATAATCCATCTTGAGATTATTTTCTACCAATATTTTATCCATTAATTGTTGGTGGTATGTGAAGGCAATAATGAGAAGCATGTTTTACCATATTCTTAAGAATTTAAAAGTAACAGGAAATAGGTTGCTGTAAAGCTAGTTAAATATTAGGTGGGAATGAGCTTCAAGACTCTCAGTCCCTCTGATAGTAATTCAAACATTGTGTAAATGGATGACCAGAGAATTTGCAAACACCTAACACTCAATTCAAATGGACTGGATGAAATCTCAGAGTGAAAGGACTAAAATGTGAGTGTAAGTTAGTAAACAGTAACAACCCCTATGCCCATAATTTGTCTGGAGGAAGCCTAAGAACAAAATCGCAATGGAGAGCTTGGAACATAGAAATGGAGAGTGGAAAAATTGAGAATTTTCAGCACTATCCTGAGAGAAGAAACACTGAATCCAGGACAAAAAAAACTAATCCTAGAGAGATAAATAGTGTGGCTCTTAAGAATGTTGGCTTTGGACTCCAACCTCTGAAATTTGCCAGCCCTGTAACCTTAGGAGAGTTACTTAAACTCTGGTTCCTCCACTTTCATATCTACTTATTGGGGAGGACACCTTCTCGGAGGTTACCTCATGGGGTTGCTGGGAGTATTAATGAATTGATATAAGTTAAGGTATTTATAATGTGCCTGACAAGGTGATTAATAAATATTACCATATATTACTCTAACTCCACTGCAGCTCAGGGATGATTCAATAGGCCCTACCATCAGGTGCTTGAAATCACCAAGATCACCCACTTCTCTTTGCTTTAATTACATGCTTACCAAACAACCTTTACGTTATTAATTTGGTCTCTGAGGTATGCTGATGCAACAAAGAGAGTGTCCTGGATGAGGTTATAATATTCCTCCTCATCTTCTCCTACTCCGTTGTGATTTGATAAATTGGCAGTCTGCTTTGTGTATTTTAGTCTCTTATGGAATAAACTGCATGAGGTCAGCCCTTCTCAGTCTGCTCAACTCCAGGGCTCCAACAAAGCCAAGTCCTGAGTTGTACAAAAGGAACCAACATAATGCCACCATGCAGGGTCTCTTAGTGAGGATTTTACATCTTCACACCTTCTCCTGAAGACATTCAGACTGCCAAACTTCCCACTTTCCTACTTGCAATGTCAATTAGAACACCCATGCTCTGGAATGAATACAACATTGTTCATCCACGACTGTGAGTTTATTTAGTTACAATTTAAATATGATGACTCTTTGCCTTATTATAATATATTTTAATCTTGCAAAATTGCTCTTCTGATATCACATTATTGGGATGAATAATTCCATTGGCATTCACTGACCCTTAGCAATTCAGCAATATCTTTATGTGCTTTGGCATTCAGAAAAAATACTACCAAATGTAAAATAGATAGCTAGTGGGAAGCAGCCGCGTAGCACAGGGAGATCAGCTTGGTGCTTTGTGACCACCTAGAGGGGTGGGATAGGGAGGGTGGGAGGGAGACGCAAGAGGGAGGAGATATGGGGATATATGTATATGTATAGCTGATTCACTTTGTTATAAAGCAGAAACTAACACAATATTGTAAAGCAATTATACTCCAATAAAGATGTTTAAAAAAAATTATTAAAAATAAATAAATAAATCTGATGAGCCAGAAGCCCAAGGTTCAGCTTAATTTAAATCCAAATGGATGCTTTACATCTTTTGCTTAAAAAACAAGATCTACCATGTTAAAAACAGGCACTTTAGAGCTGATTTTACCAATTAATGTAAAACTTCAAAAATTAATCCTGATTAGTTATATTGAATGAGAATAGGAAAATGCAGATGCTGTGGTAAAAATCTTTAATTTTAAAGATAATGTATGCTTAAGAAGTTATCCTCAACAATCCCTTCTGCTTTTCTATATTTAAGTATTTTCACAATAGTATTCTTTAGAGAGTCCAGCAAATATAAGTGATATTTCCTTTATCAAAAGAATAAATCTTTCTAAAATATATTCCACATTCTTCCCCAGCTTAGGTAAAGAAAAGTAAGTCTGCTGAACATAATTTAATTTTTCTTGATGGATCAAGGATTATCATCATGAGCGTTAATTATTGTGCTATGCTGTGTACTCTGGGATTTTGATATATGGAGTTGATTATTCCTCCTATGAATTTTTCCCAACAGCTGAGCTGTTGTATCTTTTTTTCTTTCTCTTTCCAGCTTCATGTCTGCTACTTACAGTCTTCTTTTTATCTTCTGTCCATTTTATGTTTAATTTTCTTTTTTAGCTTTATATAGGGAAAGGAACATAGTATGGAGTTGAAATATAAGCCCCAACTTACTTCTGAACTAAACTGATTAGAAAAACTATAGATAAATGAACAACCAAGTATCACTTTCACTATTGTTATCACGAATATCCATGAATTTGATTTAGATTCTGAAAACCAAGGGATTCTTGAACCAAACCCCCAAATATGACAGACTTATTCACGAATACCAGGCTGTGTTCTAGGTGCTGGCTCTGTAAAAGGTATAGCATAGAGGCACAGACCAGAATTCTGCTTCCTGTAAGCAGTTAGTTTCCAAAAGAAAAAGGAAGGAAGAATCTGAAATCCTGCTCCTAAATTAGCCAATAACTTCTAGAGGAGTGAAGAGTGTAGAGAGGCCAGGAACATAACACCAGTGGATATTCTCACATATGGATCAATTAACAACGGGGAAGGTATAAAACATGGTCCTTACTTTTCCAGGAGCTTTAAACCTAATTTAAAATAACTATTATGAGTGTTTCAAACCCAAAATGTTTGTAGTGGACAGTGCAGTTAGGAGAGTCAAACTAACTGAACAAAAGCAGCAACAGAATTTGTTGTCCTGCATGTGGAATGGCAGGGTGTGAGAAAGAGTCTAGGCCAGTATTGAAATTCAAAAAGTGTGCAGGGCAGGGGGGCATATCAAGTACAAAAACACTAACGGAAGTCCTTATTCACTGGATAAAAATGGATAAGGAAACAATACCAACATTTCAGGATGACTGAGTTTCTTAACCTCAGATAGATCATTAGATTTGAAATCTATTAATTTAAAGAAAGTTCATGGAATCTAGAAACTGGACAACAGTCTCCTACGAAGAGGCTGGCATGACCCAGGTGAAGAGGTCAAGTTCCCCAACCTGGGGACTAAGATTCAGAGCCAGGTTCCAGGTTTCATTTAACTATTAACAGGTGGGATGTGGGCAACAACTGTCACTTGAACACACCAGCCACACCGAGAGCGAGTTAGGTTTGGGACTACGGTCCAATTCCAGGGTGAACCCAGGAACAACCAATCACCTGAATGCTGGTTAGCTGGGTATTTCCTAGGCAAACTTGAGTTAAGAAAGAAGCTACTCATGGGCTTCCCTGGTGGCGCAGTGGTTGAGAATCTGCCTGCCAATGCAGGGGACACGGGTTCAAGCTGCATTGGGAAGCTCCCACGTGCCGCGGAGCAACTAGACCCATGAGCCACAATTACTGAGCCTGTGCTCCGCAACAAGAGAGGCTGCGATAGTGAGAGGCCCGTGCACCGCGATGAAGAGTGGCCCCCGCTTGCCGCAACTAGAGAAAGCCCTCGCACAGAAACGAAGACCCAACACATCAAAAATTAATTAATTAATTAATTAATTAATTATTTTTAAAAAGAAGCTATTCATACATCCATAATTCATTATGAATGCATATATTCATTTGTTCACACTAATATTCTCTATTGAGCACCCACTTACAAAGAAGAATTCTTCTTCCTCACTCCTGGTTCTCATGAAGAGAGATTTTCCCAAAGCACATTCCTAGATTCCCTCTGGTCCTTTACTCACTCCATCCCTGGCAAGTAGAGTGACTTATCTGATTAAATAATTTGGGAAGAATAAATGAGCATACTTGGTTCAGTTCTGCCTATTTTTCTTTCGAGAATGCAATTAGCAGGACCATATGCTTCTCTCACTGCACTGTAACCTACAACTTAGCCTCTATTAGTAATAAAGTTTTCTTCTTTTATTTACTCTTTATTTCTCAACTTGGTCAGAATTCTTGAAGGGAACAGATATATTAAATGTGTGATAAATGTTCCAAACTGCCAGATACTGAATATGTGGTTTATCCACTCCGTGGTCCTGCGTGGCGTTTATAATCCAATGAGTTTGAGCTACATTCTGAAAAGTCTGAAATATGAACTAGTGAAAAGATTAGCATTCCATAAAGAAGAAGGATGAGAGCCAAAAGCAACATTCTTAATTTGGCAGGAAAGATGGGAGTTGATCAATAAGATTTACTAGGGAAGCAACAGAACACTTCTCCCCACTTTCTGTTCTCCTTTCTTGAAAGGAGTGGATTAGGAGATTAGAAGAACTTCTGTCTCCATCCATGTAAATGTGTACCCATTCTTTTTTACTTTGGATATTCTCAGCAATGGCTACTATGTCGAATTTGAACCTCAAGTGTAAATGTAATATCCCAATTCTCTAGGATCTCATCCCCTTCATAGCTCTTCATGGGGCAACCCAAATTGCCCATAATCTCTTGAGACTCTTTTCTATAAATAGAATTATTTTGTACAGAGAATGCTATTAAATGATTTGCCAATGGCCTTAGGTATTTACAAATTGTCTATGCTCAAAAAATACTTCCCCTTGAGACTAAACAGACATCCTGACTCTTCTTGTTGTGAGTTCTCTCATTCAGCCCGACCATGATCATGGCTTTTCAGTCTATTCCAACTGAAGAGTCCCACAGGCTTCTAACTCGAAGACAGCTATAACAGTTTTCTCTGACTCTCACTCAAGTCCTTCCTGATCAAAAAGTTCCATCATGGGGACTTCCCTGGCAGCACAGTGGTTAAGAATCCACCTGCCAATGCAGGTGACATGGATTTGAGCCCTGGTCCAGGAAGATCCCACATGCCACAGAGCAACTAAGCCCGTGCGCCACAACTACTGAGCCTGCGTTCTACAGCCCATGAGCCACAACAATTGAAGCCCACGTGCCTAGAGCCCGTGCTCCACAACAAGAGAAGCCACCAAAATGAGAAGCCTGTGTACCGCAACCAAGAGTAGCCCCCACCTCACTGCAACTAGAGAAAGCCCGCACGCAGCAACGAAGACCCAACACAGCCAAAAATCAATTAATTAATTAATTAATTAATTATTTTTAAAGTTCCCTCTTACATACCAGAAATTAATACAAATCATCCCCAGGGTTACCTGAGTAAATTTTATATCGATTCCAACTCAACTTCTGTGGTACAGAAAGAACCCAGGGCTTTAAATTTAGACTATTCTGAGTCTAAATAATAGCTCCCCACTGGTGATAGGTAAAGTCATCTAACGCACATTTGTTCTACCTTCCTTTCAGTTTGACTTCTCCCAGGTTCCCTTGCAACTAAGGTTCAGGATGTGTTTTAGGTTCCACTAATATGAAGTACTCATGGGAGATCTGGAAAACAGAAGTCTCCAGAAGCCACTTCTGCAGCTCCTATTATTTCTGCTGGTGTGCAAGGATACAGGGATTATGGGGACATGGTTTTCCCAAAGCGGCATCAGCAAAGATTGGAGTGTCCAGGAACTGGCTTAGTGAATGTTGAGAGGCAAGCAGATTATCCATTTTGTTACATATTTGTTGTAGTCTCAGCTTGGCTCTGGAGTGCCTAGTTCTGACGCCAGCATCTAAACCCCAGATCATAGCCAAGACAGTGTGGTCTTGGAGCAGAAGTTGGCATGAAGCTTCATGATTCCCCATTACCCAAATGCAGTAGAGATAGAAGTTCCTTTGGCCAGATAGTTCTGTGGTGGCGTTCTGGGAGTCATTCCAGGAGGCCCAGGGTAGGGGTTGCTGCTTCACCACTTTCCATAATTTTGTAAGCGCTACAATTTTTGAATTAAATTCCTTTTCATTCAAAATAGCTCGAGTGATTTCTGTCCTTTGCAAATGAACCTTCATAAGTTGTTTCCTGTCTCTAACATCCAGTTTCCTCATGTAAAAATAAATAAAATGCCTCTTATTTTGCAGGCCAATTGTAATGATTAGTGGTGATTTATTTCATGTTGTGAGTACTGAGTCAGTAAATGTAACTGAGAAATGCTAAACGGAAGCCTTCGCACAGGTCTTCAGCACCATGGACAGTTCTAGCTTTTGCCAAAGCGGGTGTACCACATCCCCAAATGCAACTCACTGGCTCCCCTCCCTCCTAGAAATCTTACAACTTTCTTCAAGATTAAGGATTGTCCTTCTCAGATCACTTTAGATCAACCAAACAGAGACCACTTCTTCCCCAGGTAGCTGACATGAAAGATTTCACCTCTCTGATGAGAACAGCTTCTACAAAACCAATCAGCAAAATACCAAAGCAAAATACAATAAGCACAATATTCTAACAAGAGTTATAAAAATACAGTAACAGAAGGGCCATTTCCCTGCAAGGTGTGTTACCCAATGATTGAGTTGATCCTGACATATGCTAAGTATTGAATAAATATTTTTTTGATAAATAAATGAACACATGCATGAATGAGTCAACTATGTTAAAAATTATTTTGAATCTTTACATTATTGCTTTCTATTACTAATTTAGCAGGAATTCTAGTAAATTTTTCCCAACTCATAGAAAAATATAAATAGTTCTTTGTCACGCATTAGAATTAAAGCCATATTGCTTATCTTCTTTCTTTGGGGTATTTAGTTCTTTCAGTAAAAAAATGTGATGGTTTATCTCAGTCACAGCATCTTGAATATAGGAAAGTTTTAGGGTGTGTGTATAGTGCTGGTTCATCTCATTCATGGCTCCTCAAAGCAATAAGGGGCCATCTTAAAGGAGTTCCTGAGTTAGGTGCCCTAATCAATATGCCTTGTATATCATAATCCAGAGAACTTCACTAAACTACCTTATATATACAAAAAAAACTACCTTATATAATGCATTGTCCAGAAATTCTCAAATCCTTATTTCTCATCTTATGAAGGAAGGACAATATAGGAGAAGCTTCTGGGTAAAAGGTTTGTTACTTCTATGTTGTGAGTGTAAGTATGCCTGAGAACCAGTGCTACGAATTTTAAATCACAAGTCCCAAGTAAAAATCCAGACCACTATCCTCAAAAATATCTCTCATAGAACCACTTTACAGTTATATCATCATCATAAAATCTCTTAGGTGTCTGGCACCAAAGTAGGATCTTGATAGGAACTAAAAAGTTTAAGGTATTTTACAAATCAAGTTTTTATATGTGATATTTGGTTCCAGTGACCCTAAGTAATCTAGTTTAAAGATTAAAGATTGAACTAGATTTAAAGAACATGCTGTACTTAACTACTTGAAAATATATTCATGGTATAGGTGGAAAAGATGGATTATAAAACAGGAAGACTTTATGTTTGTTTATACATATTATTTAAATATATAGAAAACAGCCTAGGGAGTGCTACATACTAAATTGGTAGTTTTTAATCTCTGAATAACAGGATTGCAGGGGGGTTTTTTCCTCTTTTTTCTGTGTGGTTATTGGTATCTTCTAAATGTTCTAAAATGAGCATATTTTTCTTGTAAGACCATTATTTTAAAAGGTATATGTGAAGAATGTGCTTAATTCTTCTTTTTTCTTTTTCTATTTCTATCCAATCTCTTTGAGCACTCATCTGCTAACTCACCTGATGGTCAGTGCCCACTCACACCATCCACACTGCAAAGACTGCTTTGTAACAATGAACACCAGTGCTAATCATCTGTTGGTAAATGGTAAATTTTGAAAATTCACGTCATCCTAAAGACATATCCACACACAACATGAACACCTTTATAGCATGTTCCTGAGCTCATAGAATCTCTCCTGGGCCCTATGAACTAAGAAATTTGCAAGCATTTCACTTAAAAGCTGCATTTATAACAAGTAAATATGTTTCAATTTCAATTTCTCAGTGATTAAGCTGAAAATATACATTGGTATGTGAGGCAAACTGAGGGCCTGGCCCGCTACTACCAAGTCAAGAGATGTTCTGCATATATGAAAACTAACTCGGTGAGGGTAAATAAATGTAGCTTCTGCCCAAAGTCTCGCAGGCGAAAGCAAAAGTCAGCATCTAAATGAGAAGAGTAAAGCTATTCCTACATTTAGGCTCATATTTCTACTGTTTAGGGGGACACCTGATTTACAGTGTAGTGTCCTTGTGGAAAATGACCATTACTTATTGAAATCTTGAAGGGCAAATATAGCAATGGTCACCATTAGAGTGTTATATTGGTGTACGTAAACTTTTTTCCCTTATGTTGCTTTATTCTCTCTTATAAATTTTAATATTAACTAATCAAAAACTGTAGGTTCATGAATTCAGAATCATGACACTGCTTTCTGTTATCTTTCAGACACCAGCAACCTTACTGAGTACTCACTTTATCTGTATAACCCACTTCCTCCACTGTAAGTGACTTGGTTGTACTAGATGTCACATTTTCTTCCACCTCTGAAGTTCTCAAAAACCAAAGAAATATTCTCAGTCTATCATTAGTTCCTTCATTTTACAACTTCACTGTACATTAAAAAAAAAAAAAACCCACACACAAAAAACAAAAAAACCCTTTGCAGCTCTCTAAGCACTTGTAAATACATCACCTTACTTGTCCCTCACCACAACTCTGCTACAGATTCTTTCTGCAGGTACAACGGATAGAACCTAGAATACTGGCCAGGCATTGGGTTAATACTGAGGATCCAAGGACTAGTAACTGAAGTTCCTCATCTAGCAAGGTGTTTGCAGTCTGGTAGTAAGCTTACGATTTCTACCTAAACAGCATGGACATGGCATAGCTTAGCGCGGTAGAGTTCACCCTGTTTGATCTGGAAAGCTCCTTTAAAATGATCTAGTCCAACCACCTTGCTCTATAGGTGAAAACCCAGAGGTCTAGACTCTTTCTCATAAACACAGCTAAAAGCATTGTCTGTTTTCAACCTGACTCTTCCTTCCTCAATCAGCTTTGCCTTTCGAGAATGAATAATTTCCTCCAGAGGCCAGGGGAATAGATGGAGTAAATTCCCCTGAATCCTTCTGTAAATGGTGCGTAGTTTATCTGATTGTCAGGTCTTTTCTTTAAAGGTCACTCTCCCATGGTAAGAAACTTTCTGACGTTCTTGTTAGAAATAAACTGAGTTGTTTGGGGAATGAAGATGTGATTGTGCATGGATGCTTTTCCTCTGGAGTTTTTCTCAGTTTTTGATATCTTATATACATATATACAAATTGATCACAAAACTTAAAAGCATGAAAAGTATGAGAAAACAGATATAACCTCTGACAAGTTGTAAGTAACATTTATTTATCAATATTTTATTGTATAAAATATGCTTGTCCTATGCAGAACTTTGTAGTTTCTTACCTAATAAAGGTCATTTGCAATGTTGTTTTTAATCCTAATATCAAGAGTTTTATCCTTGCTCTGATCTTTCTCATACTCCTCACAGACAGCAAGGGATCTTCTTGTCCAGAAAGCACCTGAACAGAAGGTGACTGACCCAGTAGAACAAGCCCCAGCCCACGGGGAATGGGCAGATAACAGTAACTAAAATCTATTGAGCACTTAATGCCACGCACTGTTCTAAGTGCTTTAATGTATTAATTCATTTACCCTCACAGCAGCCTCTGAGCTCAGTATTACCTCAGAGGCTATGGCGTGAGCCATACATAGTATGGAAAAAGCATATACAGGATGCTGAGAATACACCATAGCAGACAGACACAAGGTACAAGCTCCAGATGAGATAATGAGGAGGTGCTAGTACACTGTGGGGGCAAGAAGACAAGGCAGAAAAGAGGCAAATGCATTCCCCATATGCTCCCACGCCCCCTGTATACTTACAAAGACACGATAGAGTATCTAACACATAGTAAATACCAATAAAATTGAATTGAATGAAAAACATTGTAATGACAAAGGTCCATTTATGAACAATTGGTCAGAGAAACTAAGGTTAGATATGACTTTCAAGGTCACCTGGAAGTCATCCACTACACCCATGGTCTGAATTGTCTTGTCTATGCTTAAACATTTCTAGAAACCGAAAAAAGAAAGAAATGTGTGCAGAGTACCTACCATGTATTAACACTAGTCTAGTGGCTTTCAAATGCCATCTCCATAATAACCTGGTGAGGTAGCTATTATTGTTCTTATTTTACAGATGAGGATACTGAGATCTGAAAAAATTAAATAACCTACCCCATGTAAGTTTACGCAGTTAATAGGTGGAGCCATCTGGATTCAAACCCAAATATTCCAACTTCAATACCAGGACCCCTTCCACTAAACCAAACTTGCTCTTACTATACAGAGTGTCAGTGTACATAAATTTGTACAGGGTTCATTGAAAATGGTCGGAATTTCATTATGTTTATCTTAAAATTAACAATTTCAATTGCAAATTGCAAAATATGAATGTCTGGACAAATTTAACAATACTGATTTGAGAGTTGACAATGTAAAACTCTATATCTGAATGTTTTTCATCATTCAATGCTAATTAAGTATCGGCATTTAATTTACTTAACAACAATAAATGTATTATTACAGACTATAATCATATTCTCTTTCCTCCTCTGCCCCTCATCTTAAAGACTTTACCACTAAAATAGAATAGAATAGCAAAATATGTACAAGTACAAATCCAACAAACTTGGTCTAAATAGCACTTCCTAGATTCAGGTACCTCCAGTGGATAGCATACCTCCCTTTAATATATCTTCATGACTATCATTTTAGGGAAGAAATATAAATTGTTTTCATATAAGCCTCTTCAAGTGAGGCAATGGTAACTGTTCAGACCTTCTGACTAAATCTATTAAAAGATTACAAATGTTGATTAACACTTCCACTAAATATCGGCAAACAGAATTAAACACAGTTCATGCTTTTTCCATTGCCATACCTTTAGCGCTTCCAGACTGCCATACCTTTAGCGATTCCAGAATGTTGTTGTAAAGAACTATAACCCAGGAAAAAAATTCTTGCATTGTGTTTCCAAAATTGACCAACAGGGAAACTGTTGATAGAAAATAATGCAGTAAAAGTGGTCATTTAAATTGAATATTACATTATTTGCAATAAATAAGCTCATTTTCATACTTAAAGATGGGGCAACAAATACAGCACTTTGCCTACAGTACGCCCTCATCGTCATTAGTACAACTTGCTCAGCCTCTAGGTGTGTTAAGATCTCTCTTTTATTTTTAATTTAATTTAATTTATTTTTTTATACAGCAGGTTCTTATTAGTTATCCATTTTATACATAGTAGTGTATACTGTCAATCCCAATCTCCCAATTCATCTCACCACCACCACCACACTTGCCACTTTCCCCCCCTTGGTGTCCATACGTTTGTTCTCTACATCTGTGTCTCTATTTCTGCCCTGCAAACCAGTTCATCTGTACCATTTTTCTAGGTTCCACATGTATGCGTTAATATATGATATTTGTTTTTCTCTTTCTGACTTATTTCACTCTGTACGACAGTCTCTAGATCCATCCACGTCTCTACAAATGACCCACTTTCTTTCCTTTTTATGGTTGAGAAATATTCCATTGTATATATGTACCACAACTTCTTTATCCATTCGTCTGTCGATGGGCATTTAGATTGCTTCCATAACCTGGTTATTGTAAATAGTGCTGCAGTGAACATTGGGGTGCATGTGTCTTTTTGAATTATGGTTTTCTCTGGGTATATACCCAGGAGTGGGATTGCTGGGTCATATGGTAATTCTATTTTTAGTTTTTTAAGGAACCTCCATACTGTTCTCCATAGTGGCTGGATCAATTTACTTTCTCACCAACAGTGCAAGAGGGTTCCCTTTTCTCCACACCCTCTCCAGCATTTGTTGTTTGTAGATTTTCTGATGATGCCCATTCTAACAGGTGTGAGGGGATGCCTCATTGTAGTTTTGATTTGCATTTCTCTAATAATTAGTGACATTGAGCATCTTTTCATGTGCTGCTTGGCCATCTGTATGTCTTCTTTGGAGAAATGTCTGTTTAGGTCTTCTGCCCATTTATTGATTGGGTTGTTTGTTTTTTTAATATTGAGCTGCATGAGCTGTTTATGTATTTTGGAGATTAATCTTTTGTCTGTTGATTCGTTTGCAAATATTTTCTCCCATTCTGAGGGTTGTCTTCTTGTCTTGTTTGTAGTTTCCTTTGCTTTGCAAAAGCTTTTAAGTTTCATTAGGTCCCATTTGTTTATTTTTGTTTTTATTTCCATTACTCTAGGAGATGGATCCAAAAAAATCTTGCTGTGATTTATGTCAAAGAGTGTTCTTCCTATGTTTTCCTCTAAGAGTTTTATAGTGTCTGGTCTTACATTTAGGTCTCTAATCCATTTTGAGTTTATTTTTGTGTATGGTGTTAGGGAGTGTTCTAATTTCATTCTTTTACATGTAGCTGTCCAGTTTTCCCAGCACCACTTATTGAAGAGGCTGTCTTTTCTCCATTGTATATCCTTGCCTCCTTTGTCATAGATTAGTTGATCATAGGTGGGTGGGTTTATCTCTGGGCTTTCTACTCTGTTCCATTGATCTATATTTCTGTTTTTGTACCACTACCATATTATCTTGATTACTGTAGCTTTGTAGTATAGCCTGATGTCAGGGAGCCTGATTCCTCCAGCTCTGGTTTTTTCCCTCAAGACTGCTTTGGCTATTCGGGGTCTTTTGTGTCTCCATATAAATTTTAAGATTTTTTGTTCTAGTTCTGTAAAAAATGCCACTGGTTATTTGATAGGGATTGCATTGAATCTGTAGACTGCTTTGGGTAGTATACTCATTTTCACAATATTGATTCTTCCAATCCAAGAACATGGTATATCTCTCCATCTGTTTGTGTCATCTTTGATTTCTTTCATCAGTGTCTTATAGTTTTCTGAGTACAGGTCTTTTACCTCCTTATGTAGGTTTATTCCTAGGTATTTTATTCTTTTTGTTGCAGTGGTGAATGGGATTGTTTCCTTAATTTCTCTTTCTGATCTTTTGTTGTTAGTGTATAGGAATGCAAGAGATTTCTGTGCATTAATTTTGTATCCTGCAACTTTCCCAAATTCATTGATTAGCTCTAGTAGTTTTCTGGTAGCATCTTTAGGATTCTCTGTGTATAGTATCATGTCATCTGCAAACAGTGACAGTTTTACTTCTTCTTTTCCAATTTGTAATCCTTTTATTTCTTTTTCTTCTCTGATTGCCATGGCTAGGACTTTGAAAACTATGTTGAATAATAATGGCGAGAGTTGACATCCTTGTCTTGTTCCTGACCTTAGAGGAAATGCTTTCAGTTTTTCACTATTGAGAGCAATGTTTGCTGTGGGTTTGTCGTATATGGCCTTTATTATGTTGAGGTAGGTTCCCTCTATGCCCACTTTCTGGAGAGTTTTTATCATAAATCGGTGTTGAATTTCGTCAAAAGCTTTTTCTGCATCTATTAGGTGTGTTAAGATCTTAAAAGCAAACAGGAGAGATGAGAATATATTAGAAGGGGAGGGGCAAAGGCCAGGAGGAAACTGTAAACATCTTTATGGTCTCTCAGCAGATACAAATCAACTTGGTGCTCTGGGTCCAATATAGGCAAAAGTCAATATTCAAAAAGACTAATATGGTGAATGAAGATCAGAGCAGCAGGAAACCATACAACACCTAAGAAGCAGGTTGTAAGGGGTAAGTTCTGGATAAAAGGTAATGTGCCCAGGATGATGCAAGACACAACCCACAGCTAAAAATGTGGAATAAGGAGAAATGTCTGTCAGGGGAGGTTCCTAGGTCCCCAGTCAAACAGAATTCAAGTTCCAGCCCAGTTATACAGCGTGGATATACTCGGGGGTGTTGAGGATACTGGGAGTGCTGAGACTATAGCTTCTCAAGGAATTCAAACTGCAGACATTAGACTAATTCCTCACCTCACCCCCTAGAGAACGTAAGGTGCTAAATATCCTTACAGATTTGGTTAGTATTGACACAAACACTGAATGTGGCTACTTTTTCCAGCTGAAATTCTTTAGGGCTTGATGCTGAGCAGTGCTTAGGGAAGCTGAGATTGACACACCCTCTGTGTAAGTATGATAAAAATGACATATATGTGGCCCCAGGTTGCCTTTTGGTTTGCAGATATAGCTGATATTTACAGCGCCCCTTCCTGTCTGCCATTTAGGTTATTTCTACACAGAAAAATATGCCTGAAAAACAGTCAATCCAAAACTTAACATTCTGAAAACAGAATTGAATCAACTGCAATCAAAAGGATACACTAAGTCTAAACCAACCCTAAAATGATCCTCCCCTACAACAACAACAACAAAAAGAATCATTCTGAAAAAGGTCAATTCTATAACACTGTGCGGTCAAGGTCTGAAATATTTGCCTCTTAAAATCTCTGCTCCAAAGAATAATTTACAGTCATAGTTACTAGGAAAACCCGCCTCCTCCTGTTGCTTCCACATGAGTCAGAACCATTATACTATGATAACATATAACCCACAACTGCAAAATATTGCCCCATGATTTTTAGGAAGCTTTCCAAACCACATCCTCTTTAGCCCTCCAGTCCATCGTGAACACTACATTCAGTTGCTTTATCACCGGGAAAAGCACACCCTTTCTTCAGTCTTAAATCCACTCTCCTAATATGAAGTGAATTTCTTTAAAAGCTCTCTTTACAGCCGTAACCCTGATTGTGTTATTCCCTGGGTTGTATTAACAACGCCCTTCTCTGAGGTGTGATATCCAGCTCTGATCGTTAGAGTTCTCCCTGCTTCAAGAGCGTTTCCATTGTTTTTCTTAATTCTTTGTTGTTTCTAAAATCAAGTTCTTTAAAAGTTTCAGGTTTATTCAAAACTTTTCTGCCCTAAAGTTGCTGTGACTCTTCACTCATCAATTTCACTACTAGGATTCCATTCTAAGGAAGGACTCATAGAGGAGCACAGAAATTCAGCTATAAATACATTTACAACAGGGTTATTAGAAGAATGGAAATGACCTAAACAGCCAACTATAGAGTTTGGTTAAATAAACTATGGTATATCCACATTCCAGAATCTATACAACCTTTAAGAATATTGTGAAAGAATATGCAATAACATGAAATTATTCATAGTATACTGCTAAGTAAAATTAATCTATTAACAAAACAGTATGTATAATATCTTTTTGTTTTTAAAAAATCATATATATAAAATTATTTTATATAACCTATTTTTTATACATATATTAATATATAAATCACTTCTTGTATAAAATATGGAATAACATTTCTGTACTGGCTTTATAACATTTTCATGACAAAATTTATAAGTGCCTTTAAATTTAGAGTGTAAAGTAATATAATTTTTAAATAATGATTAACAACTTACTGAAAAAGATGATGTAATATCTGTCAGTCAAAATGACAAAATGGCAAGACTAATCTGCATATTCTTCATCAACCATTCAAATGAACAGGAATGTCCCAGCTTTAATACTGTCCAATTGAGTGGTGCAAATAAAAGTGCATCAGTAAAAGGTTCTCTAATACAATATACATGGAAAGAGTGTTTATTACATTTCTCATAGCAATAACATTGTGAATCATTCATCCTCCTTTTTTGAAACTCTAAAAGCCTTTTCCCCTCATTTGTTTCCTCCATCTCTTTTGCTGTTCGATGGCAGGCCAGGAAATTTAATGTCTTCTCTGTTCAGCAAGAAATGGCAGAAATGGGAGCTGGCTCAAGCCTCTGCCTCCTACGGCCATGTTCTCTGTAGCCCTTCTAACTGCCAAGACACTGGCCCTATACATTTAGCAGGGTGTGACAGAGGGATAGAGGTCAACATAACATGTTCATTAAGACAAGTATTTGTGCTTTCACTATGTAAGCATGATATATAGCTCCCAAGCTCTGAGGCAGCTACGTGATATATGTATATTCACCTACAGCCTCAGCTTTATGAACTGTATCCCTTGGAGATAGCAGCAGCTCCAATAACTAGGTACACAGCCAATAATTACTTTCATCTTTCTCCTTTTATTTACTCTTTAAGAGATTCATTAAGATGAAGAATGACAGCATTGCTTTGCTAAGCCATTTTTATTACTTTCCTAATTCATTTATCATGACCTTTGGAACTATTAGTTTGGTTTTCACCTTACAGAATCTTATTTTATTAAAACTAGGTTCTGCATCCTCAGTGGTTGTTTTCAGATGGGCCTTTTGGCTTACTCACTATTTAATAGAAGTGACATATGGCAGAATTTTTCTTTTATAAAGACACACAAATGTATAATATATATGGTCACTGAGAGTCACTATATATGCTTAAAACTGGTATTGGATCACTCATGAATTGTTTTTATGGCTATTCATTTTGTAGCCTTGAATCCCTCCACAAAAAAGGAGTGCTAAGGAAAAAAGGAAAGGTGAGCAGTGGTTAATGTAGGGAGCACATATCACAAACAAGACACTGTACTAGGTGCTATGCTCTGTCACTGAGTCCTCACAGAAACTCTACAAGTTGGCAATATTCCACCTATTTTAGAGATAAAGAAGTTTTGGCTCAAAAAGGATAAGTGACTTGCTCAAGGTTACACAGTAAGGTCACACGGTAAAGTCACACAATAAATACTGGGATTGAACCAACTATACCAGTGGCCCATGCCTTGTTCTGTTGACCTGTTCCTTCTCTTTTCTCAATCCTAAGTACTAAACAGATATGTGCCAGATATATGTCACTTACATGACATAAAGGTAAAAGTCCACATCACTATTCTCTCTTCCTTTAGCTCTACCTCAGAGGAGACCTACCAGGCATCTCTTAATCCTTTACAGAGAATATCAATCTTTGAAAGGCTAAATGTGCAGAAAACTTACTCTATCTTGTGGCTGTCTTAAAGTAGAGCTCCAAAACACACTGTAAAAGAAACTGTCGATGGAATGAGAAAACAAGACACATATTTGGAGAAAATATTTGCAAAAGATGTATTTGATAAAGGACTGTGATCCAAAATATACAAACAACTCTTAAAACTCAACAATGTTTAAAAACTCAATTTAAAAATGGACAAAAAAGATCTGAATAGACACCTTGCCAAAGGGGAGTATGTGTGTGTGTATATATATATATATATATATATATATATATATATATATATATACACACACACATACATATATATATGTATATATATATATGTATATATATGTCAAATAAGCATTTTAAAAGATATTCTACATTATATATCATTAGGGAATTGCAAATTAAAACAAGACATCACTACACACCTATTAGAATTTCCAAAATCCAAAACACTGATAACACTAAATGCTGGTAAGGATGTGGAGCGACAAGAACTTTCATTTATTGCTGGTGGGAATGCAAAATGGTACAGGCATTTTAGAAGACATTTTAGCATTTTTTTTAACAAAACCAAACATACTTTTACCACATGATCCAGCAATATGCTCCTTGGTATTTACCCATAGAAGCTGAAATCTTAAATCCGCTCAGAGACCTGAACAGGGATGCTTATAGCAGCTTTATTCATAATTGCCTAAACTTGGAAGCAACCAAGATGTTCTTCAGTAAATGAATGGATTGATCAACTGAATGGATTGATACACCCAGACACTGGAATTTATTAAGTACTAAAAAGAAATGAGATGTCAAGACATGAGAAGACACAGAAGAACCTTAAATGCATATTATTAAGTGAAAGAAGCCAACATTAAAATGTTACACACTGTATGATTCCAACTATATGACATTCTTGAAAAGGCAAAATTATGAAGGAAAAAAATTAGTGGTTGCTGGAGGTGACATTAGAAAGATGGTAGACTAGGAGGTCCCAACACTCATCACTCCCACAAAAACAACAAAAACAACAAAAACAATAAATAAACAACTACAAACTGATGAAAATAGCTCTGGGAGAGCTCTAAACTACAATGAAGAAACAGCAGAAACCCTGTGGAGCTCAAAAACAAAGGATGGCCATCTAGAAGAGCATAGGGAGCATTTTACCTGCATTGCCCCATAGCCCAGTCCAGGGCAGCGCAGCAACAAGAAGGATCCCCTCAGAGGGGTTTTACCCCACAGGAAAAAGGAGAGTAGGAGGACCCCAGCAAGCCTTGCCACGGTGGATGTTTGCAGCCTGTGCTACTGAGGACCCCCACAGTCTTTATCAACACTGAATCTGAATGACAGAGCTGCCCAGAGTCCCCACTGCTGAATCTCCCCCTCAAGGATGGAGCTGTCTCTGCACTGAGACCTGCCCCTACTGCTGTGCCAAGCTCTACAAGATCAGGATGCCACAGCACCTTGCCATATAGGGCACTGGAGCTGCCACTGCTCTGCATCCCCCCTCCCCAGCCAGGGTCTTAAGTCAAGGTTGCTGCACTGTGCCCCACCCCTGGGTCCCAAGTCATGCTTTGACCTGCCATTACTGGTGCTGAGCTGCCACTGCTCTGCACTGCACCATCTGGGTCCCAAGTCGTGGTTTCAACCCACTATAGCTGGGCTGCACTACTGTTGTTCAGTACCCCCACCCCCAGTCCTCAGTCACAGCTTTGCTCCATAATCACCAGGGAGTGCTGATATTGCCCTGGGCCCCACCCCCTGGGCCCTTAGTCAGGGATTTGGCCCAGCATAACTAGGGCCAAGATGCTGCTGCTCTGCACCCTACCCCCTGGGGACAAAGTCAGGATGCAGGAGCACCTCTCACCAAGGTAGTACTCAAAGCCTTAGTAATTGGTGTGTTGGTTTCTCTCAGCAGACAGAGTTAGGGTGAGGATGAATCAAGGGAGGAGGAACATGATTTTAGATAGGGCTGAACTTGTTGATATAGGTGAATATAAAGAAGAGCCTGGATTCAACATGTTAGCTAGAGCAGCTGGGAGTGGCTCTAATTGTTTTGCTGTTGATAGATTAAAAAACAAGACTCATCAACCAATGTGATGCACCACAACAACAACAACAAAAAGACAAAAACCACATGGTCATCTCAGATGCAGAAAAAGCATTTGATAAAATTCAACATCCATTTATGATAAAAACTCTTACCAAAATGGGTATAGAAGGAACATATCTCAACATAATAAAAGATATTTATGACAAACTCACAGCCAACATAATACTCAATGGTGAAAAGCTGAAAGCCTTCCCACTAAAATCTGGAACAAGACAAGGATGCTCACTCTCACCACTTCTATTCAATATTGTATTGGAAGTCCTAAACACAGCAATCAGATAAGAAAAAGAAATAAAAGTTATACAAATTGGAAGGGAAGAGATAAAACTGTCATTATATGCAGATTACATGATACTATATATAGAAAACCCTAGATACGCCACACAAAATCTACTAGAACTGATAAACAAATTCAGCAAGGTAACAGAATACAAGATTAACATACAAAAATCTGTTGCATTTCTTTACACTAACAATAAAATATCAAAAAGGGAAAGTAAAAAAAATTCTTTTAAAATTGAATACAAAAAATAAAATACTTAGTAATAAACCTAACCAAGGAGGTAAAAGACCTATATGCTGAGAACTATAAAACACTGATAAAGGAAATTGAAGATGATTCAAAGAAATGGAAAGATATCCCACACTCTTGGATTGGAGGTATTAAAATTGTTAAAATGGCCATACTACCAAACGCAATCTACAGATTTAATGTGATCCCTGGCAAATTACCCATGACATTTTTCACAGAACTAGAACAAATAGTTTGAAAATTTATATGGAACCACAAAAGACCCAGAATTGTCAAAGCAATCCTGAGGAAAAAGAACAAAACTGGAGGCATAACCCTCCCTGACTTCAGACTATATACAAAGCTACAGTAATCAAAACAGCATGGTATTGTCATAAAAACAAATATATAGATCAGTGGAGCAGAATAGGTAGCCCAGAAATAAATCCACACACCTATGGTCAATTAATCTTAGACAAAGAAGGTAAGAATATACAATGGAGAAAAGACTGTCTCTTCAGCAGCTGATGTTGGGAAGGCTGGACAGCTGCATGTAAATCAATGAAGCTAAAACACTCCCTCACACCATACACAAAATAAACTCAAAGTGGCTTAAAGACTTAAATATGAGACATGACACCATAAAACTCCTAGAAGGGAACATAAGCAAAAAATTCTCTGACATAAATCGTAGCAACGCTTTCTTAGGCCAGTCTCCCAAGGCAATAGAAATAAAAGCAAAAATAAACAAATGGGACCTAATCAAACTTATAACCTTTTGCATAGCAAAGGAAACCATAAAAAAAACAAAAACCAACCTACAGGCTGGAAGAAAATATTTGCAAATGATGTGACTGACAAGGGATTAATTTCCAAAATACACAAACAGTCCACACAACTCAGTAACAAAAAAACAAACAACCCAATCACAAAATGGGCAGAAGACCTAAACAGACATTTCTCCAAAGAAGACAAACAGATGGTCAGTAGGCACATGAAAAGATGCTCAACATTGCTAATTATTAAAGAAATTCAAATCAAAACCACAACGAGGTACCACCTCACACTGGTCAAAATGGCCATCATTAAAAAGTCTACAAATAATAAATGCTAGGGAGGGTGCAGAGAAAAGAGAACCCTCCTACATTGTTGGTGGGAATGTAAATTGGTGCAGCCACTATGGAAAACAGTATGGAGGTTCCTTAAAAAACTAAAAATAGAGTTGCCATGTGATCCAGCAATCCTGCTCTTATGCATATATCCAGAGAAAACTCTATTTCAAAAAGACACATGCACCCCAATGTTCATAGCAGCACTATTTACAAAAGCCAAGACATGGAAGCAACCTAAATGTCCATTGATAGATGAAGGGATAAAGATATGGTATATATATACAATGGAATACTACTCAGCCATTAAAAAAGAATGAAATAATGCTATTTGCGACAACATGGATAGACCCCAAGCTGTTTTCCTCTTTCCATTATATTTCTTTTCAAGAGAAGCAATTCCCTACTTTTTCCCATAGGCACACTGTTGAATAAACAAATTAAAATTTTATCATCTTGGCTGTCCGTTTTGTACATTCTTGCCTTCACAGAAAACCTTCCTAGAATTACACAGCTTCATTTTCTCTAAAAGTAAAAGGTAAGCACTCTCTACATCACTAAAGCATTCCTTTTTTCCATAAGCAGCAGCATCTCAGAACCTGTACTCAGCCAGAAGTGTATAAGGGAAATATCTAATGATTTCTACATTAGTGATTATATTTCATTTAGTTTCCAATAAAAATGACTTTATGCCTACTATTGAGACTGCCATTCAAAAATATTTAATGAATTAATGCTACATGTAGAATTCTATCCTAAATCCACTTAAGAAGCAAACACAGTAAAAGAATGTAATATAAACTAGGGAATGCAGGACTCAGTAGACCAACAGGTAGCCAATCTGGGATGTAGTCACAGAGCCATGATGTGATTTGGGCCAAGTCATATCATCCCTATGCCTTTCAATTCCCTTTTCCAAAAAAGGATTGTCTATCTCAGATGGCAAAGAAGTTTCATCTCAAGTGCCAAATCCAGGTGATTGGTAATGGTGCTTTGAGTACTGAGAAAAAATGTGAGGCTCAGTACAGGCCCAGTGAAGAGTGCTATGATCAGTTCATGGTGTCTGTCAAGGTCATTAGTGAGAGAAGTTTTGGAAAGAGGACATTAGCAGTCTGCCCTCTCTAAATGATTTAAATATAAAGACTCCTCAATATTTTTAATAAAACATGATCTGATTCACCATGCTCTACATTCTAATGTAGTACTGTATTCTCAATGATAAAATAATGAGTATTTACTTTCCTATACTTTAGTTCATCATTAATTATTTATTTTATAGTGTACAACATTTTTTGCAAATGACTAAGAATATCTTGCATATTATTTTAAAAATATATTCAGTGTTTAATTTTTAAAAGATCAGTTGAATTTAACTATCCAAGTGAGTGAAAAATTAGGGCAAAGTTGTAAAAAGTGTTGAATGAAAATACCAGTGGGTATGAATGCTCATGGCCTGAATTCATAACATGATTTTGTGTCTTACCTTAAAACATTAAATTTCCCTGTTTTTTTCCTGAAATTTTTATTTGGGATTCATTTTCACAGAACACAATTTGCTATTAATATCAACAGCAAATATTTTATGCCTAGTTTTTTAAAATGTGATATATATATATATATATATATATATATATATATATATATATGTCCCACAAAATATATATGTACATTTATATTTAAAAGCTTTGATTTGAATGCTAACTAAATGATTTTTTGTTAATCAAGTTGCAAAACTGTAAAAAAATAGGTGGAATTTTGTAGTTTAAAGAAGTAATTATTTAGTTTCTATTTTAATATTTAAGACATTTATCAATGCTTGGTCAAATGTGATCCACCTTGGATCATAAGCCACCTGAATTCCAATACATTGTTCTCTTATAGAGCAATATGAATGGAGTTCAGGTTCCACTGGTTGAGCAAGACATTAGTAATTTCTCATTTTCTAAAGTAAAATCATATTTATTCTTTTAAAAATGTATTCCATTATTTTTCCAGAAATCTAAGCATTAAAAATGTTATAGTATTGCTCTTTTTTCTCTCAAGAGGACATTTTAAAACTGGTATCAGTAAGTTTTCCATTTTTAAATGGGAAAGGATATCTACGTACAGTTTTTCTAATGATAAGTTAATTATTGACATAAACAGATGGAATGCATTTAAAATGATTCTTGTTTATTTTACATGAAGATTCAGTAGGTACATTTATCTGACAAATTGGGGGATTTTGGTATAACAAAAATTTTTCATTTTTACTTTACAATTCCTCAGTTGTCCTCCCCTTTTCATTTCCTTGGCTCTTCTACTAGGTTTTATAAATATATAATTTACAGGCCATTCACTGCAACTCTAGTAAAGATGACTATGGATAGAGATTTCATTTTGCTCACCTCACACACACACAAAAAAAGTCATAACTCAGAAATAAACTTCTTGCAACCCCACTGATACTCCTAAGACTCTAATGGGCCTATTCAGATTTATCTCCAAATTGGCGCAAATTACTTGATTAAAAATTTATAATAAAGAATATTAGAAATATCTATAATGACTATAACCCTAAATGACAATGGAAACTTCCTGTTGTCAAAGTATAAAAGACAACAACTTTTACTATATTACCTTTTGCTCAATGAGCTTAAGATTCATTTTGCAACCCTTTAGATCCCCACTTGGTACTAATTTCACAACAGCATTAGAGGCAAATAAGATGATTTATTACTGTGGTCATTTACCCTGTGTTTTTACAGCATTAGTTCCTGTTTCCAAGATGTACAGCATTTGTGCCAAGAGACAGTCAGAAGATGTTAGCAGTCAACAAAGAGGCAATGTCTACAAAATGGATTGAGGATCCAGGGAATCAGCAAGCCAGGAAGGAATTAACACTTCATTTTTTTTAACATGTTTATTGGAGTATAATTGCTTTACAATGGTGTGTTAGTTTCTGCTGTATAACAAAGTGAATCAGCCACACAAATACAAATATCCCCATATCTCCTCCCTCTTGCATCTCCCTCCCACCCTCCCTATCCCACCCCTCTAGGTGGACACAAAGCAACAAGCTGATCTCCCTGTGCTATGCAGCTGCTTCCTACTGGCCATCTATTTTACATTTGGTAGTGTATATATGTCAATGCCACTCTCTCACTTCATCCCAGCATACCTTTGCCCCTCCCAGTGTCCTCAAGTCCATTCTCTACGTCTGTCCTGCCCCTAGGTTCTTCAGAACCATTTTTTTTTTTGTTTTAGATTCCATATATATGTGTTAGCATACAGTATTTATTTTTCTCTTTCTGACTTACTTCACTCTGTATGACACTCTCTAGGTCCATCTACCTCACTACAAATAACTCAATTTCTTTTTTTTATGGCTGAGTAATATTCCATTGTATATATGTGCCACATCTTCTTTATCCAATCATGTGTCGATGGAAACTTAGGTTGTTTCCATGTCCTGGCTATTGTAAATAGAGCTGCAGTGAACATTGTGGTACATGACTCTTTTTGAATTATGGTTTTCTCAGAGTATATGCCCAGTTGTGGGATTGCTGGGTCGTATGGTAGTTCTAGTTTTCGTTTTTTAAGGAACCTCCATGCTGTTCTCCATAGTGGCTGTATTAATTTACATTCACACCAACAGTGCAAGAGGGCTCCCTTTTCTCCACACCCACTCCAGCATTTATTGTTTGTAGATTTTTTGATGATGGCCATTCTGACTGGTGTGAGGTGATACCTCATTGTAGTTTTATTGTGCATTTCTCTAGTGATTAATGATGTTGAGCATCCTTTCATGTGTTTGTTGGCAATCTGTATGTCTTCTTTGGAGAAATGTCTATTCAGGTCTTCTCCCCATTTTTGGATTGACTTCTTTGTTTTGTTGATACTGAGCTGCTTGTATATTTTGGAGATTAATTTTTTGTCCGTTGCTTCATTTGCAAATATTTTCTCCAATTCTAAGCATTGTCTTTTTATCTTGTTTATGATTTCCTTTGCTGTGCAAAAGCTTTTAAGTTTCATTAGGTCCCATTTGTTTATTTGTGTTTTTATTTCCATTTCTCTAGGAGGTGGGTCAAAAAGGATCTTACTGTGATTTATGTCATAGAGTGTTCTGCCTATGTTTTCCTCTAAGAGTTTTACATGTCTGGCCTTACATTTAGGTCTTTAATCCATTTTGAGTTTATTTTTGTGTATGGTGTTAGGGAGTGTTCTAATTTCATTCTTTTATATGTAGCTGTCCAGTTTTCCCAGCACCACTTATTGAAGAGGCTGTTTTTCTCAATTATATATCCTTGCCTCCTTTATCAAAGATAAGGTGACCATATGTGTGTGGGTTTATCTCTGGGCTTTCTATCGTGTTCCATGGATCTATATTTCTGTTTTTGTACCGTACCATACTGTCTTGATTACTGTAGCTTTGTAGTATAGGCAGAAGTCCAGGAGCCTGATTCCTCCAGCTCCATTTTTCTTTCTCAAGATTCCTTTGGCTATTCGGGGTCTTTTGTGTTTCCATACAAATTGTGAAATTTTTTGTTCTAGTTCTGTGAAAAATACCATTGGCAGTTTGATAGGGATTGCATTGAATCTGTAGATTGCTCTGCATAATATAGTCATTTTCACAATGTTGATTTCTCCAATCCAAGAACATGGTATATCTCTCCATCTGTTTCTATCATCTTTAATTTCTTTCATCAGTGTCGTATAGTTTTCTGCATAAGGGTCTTTTGTCTCCTTAGGTAGGTTTATTCCTAGGTATTTTATTCTTTTTGTTGCAGTGGTAAATGGGGGTGTTTCCTTAATTTCTATTTAAGATTTTTCATCATCACTGTATAGAAATGCAAGAGATTTCTGGGCATTAATTTTGTATCCTGCTGCTTTACCAAGTTCATTGATTAGCTCTAGTAGTTTTCTGGTAGCGTCTTCAGGATTCTCTATGTATAGTATCATGTCATCTGCAAACAGTAACAGTTTTACTTCTTCTTTCCGATTTGGATTCCTTTTATTTCTTTTTCATCTCTGATTGCTGTGGCTAAAACTTCCAAAACTCTGTTGAATAACAGCGGTGAGAGTGGGCAACCATGTCTTGTTCCTGTTCTTAGTGGAAATGGTTTCAGTTTTTTCACCCCTGAGGACGATGTTGGCTGTGGGTTTGTCATGTATGGCCTTTATTATGTTGAGGTAAGTACCCTCTATGCTTACTTTCTGGAGGGTTTTTATCATAAATGGGTGTTGAACTTTGTTGAAAGCTTTTTCTGCATCTATTGATGTTCATATGGTTTTTCTCCTTCAATTTATTAATATGGTGTATCACACTGATTGATTTGCATATATTGAAGAATCCTTGCATTCCTGGGATAAACCCCACTTGATCATGGTGTATGAGCCTTTTAATGTGCTGTTGGATTCTGTTTGCTAGTATTTTGTTGAGGATTTTTGCATCTTTGTTCATCAGTGATATTGGCCTGTAGTTTTCTTTTTTTGCAACATCTTTGTCTGGTTTTGGTATCAGACTGATGGTGGCCTCATAGAAGGAGTTGGGGAGTGTTCCTCCCTCTGCTATATTTTGGAAGAGTTTGAGAAGGATAGGTGTTAGCTCTTCTCTAAATGTTTGATAGAATTCGCCTGTGAATCCATGTGGTCCTGGGCCTTTGTTTGTTGGAATATTTTTAATCACAGTTTCAATTTCAGTGCTTGTGATTGGTCTGTTTATATTTTCTATTTCATCCTGGTTCAGTCTCGGAAGGTTGTGCTTCTAAGAATTTGTCCAGTTCTTCCAGGTTGTCCATTTTATTGGCATAGAGTTGCTTGTAGTAATCTCTCATGATCCTTTGTATCTCTGCAGTGTCAGTTGTTACTTCTCCTTTTTCATTTCTAATTCTATTGATTTGAGTCTTCTCCCTTTTTTCT
The DNA here is from genome assembly GCF_965194825.1 of Balaenoptera physalus. Taxonomy (NCBI): domain Eukaryota; kingdom Metazoa; phylum Chordata; class Mammalia; order Artiodactyla; family Balaenopteridae; genus Balaenoptera; species Balaenoptera physalus. Next base: position 60,828,479 of record NC_138897.1, read on the forward strand.
TGATGAGTCTGGCTAATGGTTTATCAATTTTGTTTATCTTCTCAAAAAAACAGCTTTCAGTTTTATTGATCTTTCCTATTGTTTCTTTCATTTCTTTTTCATTTATTTCTGATCTGATCATTATGATTTCTTTCCTTCTGCTAACTTTGGGGTTTCTTTTGTTCTTCTTTCTCTAATTGCTTTAGGTGTAAGTTTAGGTTGTTTATTTGAGATGTTTCTTGTTTCTTCAGGCAGGATTGTATTGCTATAAACTTCCCTCTTAGAACTGCTTTTGCTGCATCCCAGAGGTTTTGGGTAGTCGTGTTTTCATTGTCATTTGTTTCTAGGTATTTTTTTATTTCCTCTTTGATTTCTTCAGTGATTTCTTGGTTATTTGGTAGTGTATCGTTTAGCCTCCATGTGTTTGAATTTTTTACAGATTCTCTCCTGTAATTGATATCTAGTCTCATGGTGTTGTGGTCGGAAAAGATATTTGATACAATTTCAATTTTCTTAAATTTACCAAGGCTTGATTTATAACCCAAGATATCTATCCTAGAGAATGTTCCATGAGCACTTGAGAGGAAAGTGTATTCTGTTGTTTTTGGATGGAATGTTCTATAAATATCAATTAAGTCCATCTTGTTTAATGTATTATTTAAAGCTTGTGGTTCCTTATTTATTTTCATTTTCAATGATCTGTCCATTGTTGAAAGTGGGGTGTTAAAGGCCCCTACTATGACTGTGTGACTGTCAATTTCCCCTTTTATGGCTTTAGCATTTGCCTTATATATTGAGGTGCTCCTATATTTGGTGCATAAATATTCTCCTATGTTGGGTGCATTAATATTTACATTGTTATATCTTCTTCGTGGATTGATCCCTTGATCATTATGTAGTGTCCTTCTTTGTCTCTTGTAAGAGTCTTTATTTTAAAGTCTATTTTTTCTGATATGAGAATTACTATTCCAGCTTTCTTTTGATTTCCATTTGCATGGAATATCTTTTTCCATCCCCTCACTTTCCATCTGTATGTGTCCCTAGGTCTGAAGTGAGTCTCTTGTAGATGGCACATGTACAGGTCTTGTTTTTGTATCCATTCAGCCAGTCTACGTCTCTTGTTGGAACATTTAATCCATTTACATTTAAGGTAATTATTAGTATGTATGTTACTATTACCATTTTCTTAATTGTTTTGGGTTTGTTATTGTAGGTCTTTTCCTTCTCTTGTGTTTACTGCCTAGAGAAGTTCCTTCAGCGTTTGTTGTAAAGCTGGTTTGGTGTTGTTGAATTCTCTTAGCTTTTGCTTATCTGTAAAGGTTTTAATTACTTGATCGGATCTGAATGAGATCCTTGCTGGGTAGAGTAATCTTGGTTGTAGGTTTTTCCCTTTCATCACTTTAAATATGGCCTGCCACACCCTTCTGGCTTGCAGAGTTTCTGCTGAGAAATCAGCTGTTAACCTTATGAGGATTCCTTTGTATGTTATTTGTTGCTTTTCCCTTGCTGCTTTTAATATTTTTTTCTTTGTATTTAATTTTTGATAGTTTGATTAGTAAGTGTCCTGGCCTGTTTCTCCTTGGATTTATCCTGTATGGGACTCTCTGCGCTTCTTGGACTTGATTGACTATTTCCTTTTCCATATTAGGGAAGTTTTCAACTATAATCTCTTCAAATATTTTCTCAGTCCCTTTCTTTTTCTCTTTTTCTCCTGGGTCCCCTATAATAGAAATGTTGGTGCATTTAATGTTGTCCCAGAGGTCTCTGAGACTGTCCTCAATTCTTTTCATTCTTTTTTCTTTATTCTGCTCTGCGGTAGTTATTTCCACTATTTTATCTTCCAGGTCACTTATCCATTCTTCTGCCTCAGTTATTCTGCTATTGATTCCTTGTAGAGAATTTTTAATTTCATTTATTGTGTTGTTCATCATTGTTTGTTTGCTCTTTAGTTCCTCTAGGTCTTTGTTAAATGTTTCTTGTATTTTCACCATTCTATTATGAAGATTTTTGATCATCATTACTGTCATTACTCTGAATTCTTTTTCAGGTAGACTGCCTAATTCCTCATTTGTTTGGTCTGGTGGGTTTTTACCTTGCTCCGTCATCTGCTGTGTATTTCTCTGTCTTCTCATTTTGCTTAACTTACTGCATTTGGGGTCTCCTTTTTGCAGGCTGAAGGTTCATAGTTCCCGTTGTTTTTGGTGTCTGCCCCCAGTGGCTAAGGTTGGTTCAGAGGGTTGTGTGGGCTTCTGGTGGAGCGGCCTGGTGCCTGTGTTCTGGTGGATGAGGCTAGATCTTGTCTTTCTGGTGGGCAGGACCATGTCTGGTGGTGTGTTATGGGGTGTGTGTGAACTTATTATGATTTTAGGCAGCCTCTCTGTTAATGGGTCAGGTTGTATTCCTGTCTTACTAGTCGTTTGGCATGGGGTGTCCAGTACTGTAGCTTCCTGGTTGTTGAGTGAAGCTGGTTCTTAGCATTGAGATGCAGATGTCTGGGAGACCTTTCTCCGTTTGATATTATGTGGACCTGGGAGGTCTCTTGTGGTCCAATGTCCTGAACTCAACTCTCCCACCTAAGAGGCTCAGGCCTGACACTTGGCTGGAGCACCAAGACCCTGTGAGCAACATGGCTCAGAGGAAAAGGGAGAAAAAAAGAAAGAAAGGAAGAAAAAATAATAAATAAAATAAAATAAATTTATTAAAACAAAAAATATTATTTAAAACTTTTTTTAACATAATAAAAGAAAGAAAGAAAGAAGAGAGCAAGCAAACCAATACACAAATCCAGCAATGATAACAAGCATTAAAAACTATACAAAAAAACAAAACACAAAAAGTGGACAGACAGAACCTTAGGATAAATGGTAAAAGCAAAGCTATACAGACAAAATCACACAAAGAAGCATACACATATACACTCACAAAAAGAGAAAAAGGAAAATATACATATATATAAAAGGAAGAGTGCAACCAAATCAATAAACAATCCTACCAAAGATAATAAGCTCTAAATACTAAACTAAGATAAGCATAAAATCAGAAACAAATTAGATGCAGAAAGCAAACCCCAAGTCTACAGTTGCTCCAAAGTCCACTGCCTCAATTTGGGGATGATTCATTGTCTATTCATGTATTCCAGAGATGTAGGGTACATCAAGTTGATTGTGGAGATTTATTCCGCTGCTCCTGAGGCTGCTGCAAGAAATTTCCCTTTCTCTTCTTTGTTCGCACAGCTCCTGGGGTTCAGCTTTGGATTTGGCCTCACCTCTGCACCTCACCTGAGGGTGTCTGTTCCCCACCCAGACAGGATGGGCTTAAAGGAGCAGCTGATTGGGGGCTCTGGCTCACTCAGGCCGGGGTGAGGGAGGGGTATGGAATGCAGGGCAAGCCTGCAGCGGCAGAGGCTGGCACACCATTGCAACAGCCTGAGGCATACCGAGTGTTCTTCCGGGGAATTTGTCCCTGGATCGCAGGACCCTGGCAGTGGCGGGCTGCACAGTCTCCCAGGAGGGGAGGTGTGGATAGTGACATGTGCTTGCACACAGATTTCTTGGTGGCTGCACCAGCAGCTTTAGCATTTCATGCCCGTCTCTGGTGTCCACGCTGATAGCTACGGCTCGTGCCCATCTCTGGAGCTCATTTAGGCGGTGCTCTGAATCCCCTTTCCTCATGCACCCTGAAACAATGATCTCTTGCCTCTTAGGCAGTTCCAGACTTTTTCCCAGACTCCCTCCCAGCTAGCTGTGGTGCACTAGCCCCATTCAGGCTGTGTTCATGCAGCCAACCCCAGTCCTCTCCCTGGGATCTGACCTCCAAAGCCTGAGCCTCAGCTCCCAGCCCCCACCCGCCCTGTTGCGTGAGCAGACAAGCATCTCAGGCTGGTGAGTGCTGGTCGGCAGCGATCCTCTGTGTGGGAATCTCTCCACTTTGCCCTCTGCACCCCTGTTGCTGCACTCTCCTCCATGGCTCTGAAGCTTTCTCCCCAGCCACTGCCCCCCTCCCGTCTCCACCAGTGAAGGGGCTTCCTAGTGTGTGGAAATTTTTCCTCCTTCACAGCTCCCTCCCAGAGGTAGAGGTCCCATCCCTATTATTTTGTCTCTGTTTTTTCTTTTTTCTTTTGCCCTACCCAGGTACGTGGGGAGTTTCTTGCTTTTTGGGAAGTCTGAGGTCTTCTGCCAGCGTTCAGTAGGTGTTCTGTAGCAGTTGTTCCACGTGAACATATATTTTTGATGTATTTGTGGGGAGGAAGATGATCTCCATGCATTACTCCTCTGCCATCTTGAATGTCCTCCCAGGCATTAACACTTTAGATATAACTGTAAATTATTTACAGCAAAGCACTACATTTAAAAATTAAAAGACATATATTTTAATGAATTTATTGAATTATTTTTAATCATAAAATTTTAAAATTCTATTTTAATTATCAAATACAAGTTAAGTATCAAGTACAAAGCCATTGATAACTAAACCTTAATAATTCATCAACTACATAGTTCGAACAAGGTAGAGTCCCTGACTTTAAGAATCTCACGATCTATTGGGGTAGGCAGATGGTAAGGTAATTATTTCAGTACTTGCTAGGGTAGCAAAAGGTATGTAAGTCAGATTAGTAGCCCCAGGACTCCTTTCAAGGGAGGTGATATTGAGCTGAGATTTGATGGTAGAGTAGATATTAATTAGAAAAACAGGTTGTGGGAAGACATTCCAAGCAAAAGGGAAAGCATTTGGGAAGACATGAAAGCATGACAGAGCATGACAATATCAACACTACATCTCAGACATGTAAAGATGAGGGAAAAGCAGGAACTAGGAGCCAGAGAATAAAGATGCCTACATGCTAAACTGAATAGACACTTTATCTTTAAAATGATGGGATGTTTTTGGATCATTTCAAAAGCAGAGTGTCATCTTCAGACGTATTTTAGCAGTGTGCAGGTTGGTTTGAGTGATGGGAAAGGAGAGGCATCAGAGACAAGAGAAAGATACATTACAAAGCTATTTTAATAACCTCAACGAGAAGTAAATAAGGCCTAAACAAAGATCGTGGCAGAAGAATAGAGATAGTCAAATTCAAGAGATAATAAGGAGGTGGAATCTACAACACTGGTAGATATGGAGGGAGGTGATCGAGAGGACACAATCTAGGATAATTATCAGATTTCTGGAGTAGATGGTCAAGTGGATGATAACGGATAGGAGATATGGGGAAAATAGGGTTGGGGTTAGTAGATGATCTTCAATTTTATACACACTGAATTTGAGATGCCAGATAGTTATCCAACATGAGATATTAAGTAGGCAGTTTAAGATAAAGCCATAAGACTCTGAAGAGACTACCCAGCTGAAGACAGATTTGTAGTTGTCTGAAAGCAAAGAATAACCTGTTTGATTTACCTCTGTGAACCCATAGCTTAGCATAGTGCATGACAAAAATGGTGATTTTCAGTTAAAAATTGGAGTCATTCACATATTTGTGATTCTTGATATTCTATATAGTTTTAAAGCATTGGTTTTCAGTCAAAACGCTTGCCAACTAAGACATCTGGTAAAAGTATTTGCACTGTTGGAGACTTTATTTCTTCATTTGTAAATAGAAAAATAACTACTTCACCAGGCTGTAGTACAACTTAATTAAAAGCACACATGAAAACACTCTATAAATCCATAAAACAACATAAAGACGCAAGATAAGATAATATTTTTAAAAATAGAAATTTAAAATATCACCATTTATTCTTCAATGTAAAGACTCCCAAACACCAGTTCTAATTTAGATTATAAAATGTTGGCTAAAGCTATGGACCACAAAATGAACTAGAAATAGCTCCCTTTGCCATTAGGTACTCCCTAAATCTGTTATCCACAGACCTGCTCAATTTCCAATACTTTTTGGTATCAGGATGCTCACCAAGCACCTCAATTTCATCACAACCAAAATGAATGTATTAGCGTCACCCCAAATCTGTCTTCTCCCTCACTCTCACCCTCATATTTTCAGTCACCAAATCTTTTCCCCCTACTTACCACTGTTCACTTCTCTCCACACCCACTTACAGCAGTTGCCTGTGCCTTGACCATCCCTTACTTAGACTACTCCAGTAGCTTCCTATCAAATCTCACAGCCTCCATCTCCTACCCCTCAAACCATCCTCGTAGACACCAGAGTTAGCTTTCTCAAACATATTTCTAATCATTTTACACCCCTCCTTAAAACCTTTGAAAGACCACCACCACTTATAATATCTAAAAGCTTAGCATATTAGGTCCTGATCTGCCCCATCCTCTTCAACTCTTGTACCTCAACTCACCCTACGTTACAGTTACCATGAAACAATTTGCCATTACTCAAACATGGAGCAATAATTTTCATATCTTCATGTTTTCTCTTTCTTCTACTTGGAGTTACCTAAGTTATGTTTCTCTCTTGAAATTCTACTGTTCTACTAAGGGCTAAATCAAATACTTCTGCTCCAGGAAGTCTTCACTGTCTCCTGCAGTTCATACTGCTGTGTCCACCTTCTGCATTGCTATAATACTTTGTTTATATATCTTAGAACACTTGCTGGAGAGAGCCTATCAAACCACAATTATATGTCTGTTCTCTCATTGGATCTATAAATTTCTCTAGCAGAGACTGTATCCATACTAGTCAACATTCTTGACAGAAACCTTATCTCAAACTGACTTTTGCCAAAAGGGGATTTATCAACAGATATAAATCCAAATGTCAGAGACAACTAGATCCAATGATCTAGGGCTCAAATGATATTGACTGAGATCTTGCTCTTTTTTTCCACCTTGACACTGTGTTTACCTTTGTAAACATGTTCACCTGTTGAAAGAGGCCATGTTCTCTTTCAACTATAGATGGGCCTCCTCCTTATAGATGGAAAGAATGGCCAACAGCAGCTCAGACTTCTACCATCCAAGTTAACCAAACCAGTGGAAAGACAACTTCTCCTTTTCAATGTCTGTCCAGGGAATACTCTGTTGAGGTAGAATTTAGGTCATGTGCTCACCACTGGGCCAGTTACTGTGTCCAGTGCAATGGGAATTGTGCTTACACTCCCTCTCACGTGTTCTCCAACTGCTGTGCTCCTAAACGCACATCCACAAATTCTTTCATACTCCCCCTCTAACAAGAAAGAATTTAATTCCCCTTCCCCTTTCTGTGGGCTGGACTTAGTCACTCACTTCTAGTGAACAGAATGTGGCTCAAGTGATGGGATGTCATTTCTGATATTAGGCCATAAAAAGACTGCGGCTTCTGTCTTGGGTGCGCTCCCTCCCCCCTCACACTCTGCCACATTGTGAGGACACTCAGGCATAGGGTTGGCAGATAAAATACAGAATTACCAGTTAAATTTGAACTTCAAATAAATAACAAATAATTTTTAGTATATGTATATAATAAATATGTTTTTTAAATCCACATGGGGAAGAGGTAGTCAAGACTAAAAAATTTTCCTTGATGTTATTTCTTGCATTGATTCTGTGCACTTTGGGAAATTTTTTTCTTCCTTTACCTATCTTCCTCTATCTTTTCCCATCTAAGAGCTACAAAACTGTTTTACAATGACCTCCTCAGGCCTTAAAAATGATGACACATTATCAAAATTCAGAAAGAAATACTCCCTGAAGAAGGGGTTTCTGAGACAAGCAGGTAAAAGAAAGATCAGATCAGTGTGTGTGGGTGTGTGTGTGTGTGTGTCCATGTGCACACTTGTGTTTACCTGAGCAAAATTACAGGCCAAAGAGGAAAGGAGTATCATGCATTCTCTGTGAGTGATTAGGAAGCTTGCTACTCTAAGTGGTGCTATTTTAATGAGTCCACCTGTGCCCATTCATTCGCAATAGGACACAGGCAAACTTGGCAAAGTTTTCTCTTACAGTGCCCCTGTTGTTACACATTGTAAGATAATTAGTGAAAAGCCAAGTCAGATTGCCTGGATGGGCTGGGTTGGGTTAGATGGGCTGGACTGGGCTAGATTTTAATTACATCTATGTGACAGTATTCTCTGCATTTGATTTCTATAGGGGAAAAAAATAATATTCCTAAGTCAACATTCATGAGATATGTTTTAAAATAATTAGTTGAAGTACTGATTGAAAGAAAACTAAATAAGCCATCCCCTTCCCCAGCACTTCTCAACACACACACATACACAAATACCTACACACTGACATTCCTCCAATTTGTGAATCTCAGGCCCTAAAAGAGGTACAAAAATGAATGGTACATGAAACCTGGCCTTTAGGGGCCTATACATCAAGACACAAACATTCACAATGAAAAGCACAGTAAGGTAAACGTTGATTTGTAACAACAAAATGGGAGTTTATTATACTCATTTGTAGGTATCAGAAATGCTTTCACAGCAACTGTGGCATTTAAGAAATTTTAAAGGATATCAATTAATTAGAGACTGGAAGAGAATATTCCAGACACAGGGAAAAGCATGTGCAAAGACAATGAAGGAATGCTTGGTTTATTTTAAGAAGTGTTGGGGATCCACTGTAGCTGGGACATAAATGGGGAAGGAGTGAGTTGGATTCAAAAGGTAAATGGTCAGAGCCATTCAGTGGTGAACTATGAATTCTCATTGAGGTGTCTGTATTTAATCCCATCAACCACAAGAAGCTATTGCCTCCTTTTAAGTTATGCAGTGATGTATTGGGTAGGCCAAAAGGTTCATTCAGTTTTTTCCGTAAGATGGCTCTAGTAGCTCTTAGTTGTCTTTAACTTCATTTGAAACAATTTTGTTAGATTGCATTGTGACAGCTGTCATATCAGTGTTCATTTTTAAAAAAACTTATCAAAATTGGTGAAATTTTGTGTAGCTATCTTAATATTGAAGATGGAAGAAAAAAATCAACATTTTCGGCATGTTATGCTTTATTATTTCAAGAAAGGTAAAAACGCAACTGAAACACAAAAAAAGATTTGTGCAGTATATGGAGAAGGTGCTGTGATTGAGCAAACGTGTCAAAAGTGGTTTGTGAAGTTTCGTGCTGGAGATTTCTCGCTGGACCATGCTCCATGGTCAGTAGACCAGTTGAAGTTGATAGTGATCAAATCGAGACATTAATTAAGAAAAATCAACGTTATACCACGCGGGAGATCGTCGACATACTCAAAATGTCCAAATCAAGCGCTGAAAATCATTTGCACCAGTTTGGTTATGTTAATCGTTTTGATGTTTGGGTTCCACATAAGTTAAGTGAAAAAAACCTTCTCGACAAGATTTCCTCATGCAATTCTCTACTGAAACGTAATGAAAACATTCCGTTTTAAAAACAAATTGTGACGGGCAATGAAAAGTGGACACTGTACAATAATGTGGAACAGAAGAGATCATGGGGCAAGCGAAATGAACCACCACCAACCACACCAAAGGCCAGTCATCATCCAAAGAAGGTGATGTTGTGTGTATGGTGGAATTGGAAGGGAGTCCTCTATTATGAGCTCCTTCCAGAAAACCAAACGATTAATTCCAACAAGTACTGCTCCCAATTAGACCAACAGAAAGCAGCACTCAACGAAAAGCATCCGGAATTAGTCAACAGAAAATGCATAATCTTCCAGCAGGATAACACAAGACCGCATGTTTCTTTGATGACCAGGCAAGAACTGTTACAGCTTGGCTGGGAGGTTCTGATTCATCTGCCACATTCATCAGATGTTGCACCTTCGGATTTCAGAATTTTTTTTATTTATGTCTTTACAAAATTCTCTTAATGGAAAAAATTTCAATTCCCTGGAAGATTGTAAAAGGCACCTGGAACAGTTCTTTGCTCAAAAAGATAAAAAGCTTTGGGAAGATGGAATTATGAAGTTGCCTGGAAAATGGCAGAAGGTAGTGGAACAAAAGGGTGAATACATTATTCAGTAAAGTTCTTGGTGAAAATTTAAAATGTGTCCTGGTCTTCCCTGGTGGCGCAGTGGTTGAGAGTCTGCCTGCCAGTGCAGGAGACGCGGGTTCGAGCCCTGCTCCAGGAAGATCCCACATGCCCCGGAGCAGCTGGGTCCGTGAGCCACAATTACTGAGCCTGCGCGTCTGGAGCCCGTGCTCCACAACAGGAGAAGCCGCGATAGTGAGAGGCCCGCGCACCGCGATGAAGAGTGGCCCCCGCTTGCCGCAACTAGAGAAAGCCCTTGCACAGAAACGAAGACCAACACAGCCAAAAATAAATAAAGAAATAAAATTAAAAAAAAAAAAAGTGACCTTTATTTTTACTTAAAAACCGAAGGCACTTTTTGGCCAGCCCAATAAAATGTGCTTCAGAAACTTAGTTTTTATTCTAACAAAAACAAAAACAAAAAAACTATCTAAACCTTCAGGTCACTATTTTATTTCCCCAGTGAGAAATGCAGGAGTCATTTTAGTGTGTGTGCAGAGAATTAATTTTAAAAGTACATTTGCATACATTCTCCCATTTAGTCTTCATGGAAAACTGTGTAGCAGGTATTATCCTGGCTCTACCCCTTACTAGATGTATAACCTTGGATAAGATACTTATGCTCCTGTCCCCATCTGTAGCATGTTAATAGATAGAACTTACTTCGTGTGCTTTGAGGTTTTAATGACACAGTGCATGTGAAGCACGTAGCCCTGTACCTACTGCATAATAAGCTTTCAGTAAATATTAGCTTTCTGATTATAATTATTACTATTATTATTTTTTAATAAGGAAAATGAGACCGAGAGAAGTTAAGTGATTTGCCCAAGGTTACTACGTTAGGAAGTGGCGGAGTTAAGTTTGACTGCAAGCCACTGGCATGATCTTTCTAAAATGTGAAGCAGATCATGGTACCAGTGAAATATTAGGTAAGTTAAAGGTCCAAAATGGAGAGTGATTAAATAAATTATGGACCATCCCTATCGTGTGGAATTCTACAAACCAGTTATGGTGATGGTAAAAATTTTTCTAACATAGAGAGATGGTCAGAGTACATTATTACATTTTTTAAAAGCTTAAAGTGTACAGTAAGATATTTTTATTAAACAAAGATGAGAAATAGGAGGGGAAATCGCTCATTCTGTGAGAGAATGAGAGTGACTTTTTTATTACTATGTTAATTTATCTGTATTTTAAATATATCCATATTTAACATGTTTTGTTTTAAAATATATATTTTAAACTTCCACTCCTCCCCCTTCCCAAAAAACCTTACTCTCCACAGCACACCTGTCATGGTATCTGACACACACATCTCCCTTTCTCAAGTGACACATCCTGACAAAGATCCTGTGAGAAGGAGCCCTTAGCAGAACATGTAACCTACCATTTAGTTGACCTCGTTACCCTCTGTTATTTGTTGAAAGGAGCTAATTTTAACCATAGAAAAGTTTAATATTCTATGGATCTTTAGTGTGAGCTATGTAGAATGGCAGAAAAAAAAAAATTCCAACACTTACTTGTTCTCTGTGTCATAACTATGGGTCAAACAATCTTCCCTAAGCCTAAAAGATGTTGAACTTTGTCTAATAACTTTTTAAATTGTGGTAAAATACATATAAAATTTACCATCTTAGCCATTTTTAAGTGTACAATTCAGTGGCATTAAGTATTTCACACCATTGTGCAACAATCACTACCATCCATCTACAGAACTCTTCTTATCTTGGAAAACTGAAACTCTATACCCATTAAACAATAACCCCCAATTCCCCCCTCCCTCCAGCCCCTGGCAACCACCATTCTACTTCCTGTCTCTATGAATTTGACCACTCTAGGCACCTCATGTAATTGAAATCATTCGTATTTGTCCTTCTGTGACTAGCTATTTCACTTAGCATAATGCCTTCAAGGTTTATCCATGTTGTAACACATGTCAGAATTTCCTTCCTCTTTAATGTTGAGTACTATTCCATTGTATGTATCTTATCACAGTTTGGTTATCCATTCATCTGTGATGGACACTTGGCTTCCACATTTTAGTTATTGTGAATAATGCTGCTATGAACATGGGTGTACAAATACCTCTTAGAAGTCCTGATTTCAATTCCTTTGTGTATATACCCAGAAGTGGGATTGTTAGATCATATATCAGTTGTTGAAAAGACTGTATTTTCCCCATTGAACAGTTTTGGCATCCTTGTAAAAATCATTTGACCATATATTCAAGGGCTTATTTCTGGGCTCTCTATTTTAGTTCATCGGTCTATATGTCTGTATGTCATATTGTTTTGATTACTGTAGATTTGCAGTAAGTTTTGAAATCAGGAAGTGTGAAATCTCCAACTTTGTTCTTTCTCAAGGTTGTTTCTGCTACTTAGGGTCCCTTGAGACTCCATATGAACTTTACGATGGATTTTCTACTTCTGCAAAAAAAATTAAGATTTCAATAAGGATTGCATTGAATCTGTAGATCACTTTGGGTAGTAATAATATTGTCTTCCAATCCACGAACATGGAATATGTTTCTATTTGTTGATGTCTTCTTTAATTTCTCTAATGATCTCCTTTTATTTTTCAAGCTCAGTGTCTTATAATGCCTTTTACTAAATTTTGCATTTTTCCTCTGTAGTGTTTTTTTTTTTTACCATCTTTATTGGAGTATAATTACTTTACAATGTTGTGCTAGTTTCTGCTGTATAAGAAAGTGAATCAGCTATATGTATACATATATCCCCATATCTCCTCCCTCTTGCATCTTCCTCCCACCCTCCCTATCCCACCCCTCTAGGTAGTCACAAAGCACTAAGCTGATCTCCCTGTGCTATGTGGCTGCTTCCCACTAGCTATCTATTTTACATTTGGTAGTGTATATATGTCAATGCTACTCTCTCACTTCGTCCCAGCTTCTCTGTAGTGTTTTGAGGCCCTCTTGATTATTGCTTAGTTTAACCCTGTTTGATATACAAAATTTCAGCAATTTTATAACTCTTCAATATATAACGTAAGAAGTAATATGTTCTGGTAGGTCCTAGGTTGTCTGGATTAACATCCAAGATAGTTGGTGACATCATGAATTTAACTGCTTAAGTTGGTGAAATAATGCTTATATGATGATGAAAGAAAAAAAAATCTAAGACATCTGAAAAGCAAGCATCAGAGTCTTCTCATCCTATGCCTTTTGATTTTGACAATTTCAAATATAACTGTTCATTAAGGAATGTAATTGTTGTAGGGAAGACAGAGGGGATAATTAGCAGGACATGAGATAAGATATAACAGCCATAATTAGAGTAACATGTTAAAAATTTTGGAAGTTTCCTTAGTCAGACTTAATTTGGGGTATAGACTGTTTCCATAATATCACTAACCTTCCAAAAGCTTTTAGTTAAATGTCCTGAGATTCCACATGTCCTAATGTTCTCTCTCCTATATCCCCTAAGGAGTCATGAACACAGGGGTGAGCATCCAGTAACAGATTTTGCAAGTTATTGGAAACAGAGAGCCAGTACATATAAACCATCATGAATGCATGAGAATGTCTGGTGCCCTGTGAGATATCCTAATGATAAAAGCTCTGTTTTAATGAAGACAATTTGAATTAATCTGATTCTTGATATCTGGAATTGCAATTTGAAATTACAGAAATATTCAGGCAATTAGGAACAGTAACTAAAAGGGAAAAGCTGCACTGAAAGAGGCTTTGAACAAACAAAAATTAAAATTAAGTTGAGTTATGCAGTGAGAGAAACTAGTAGTAATCAGAGCTGTTAGGTAGAAGTTACACAATACACACAGTGAGGAAGCCAATTAACAGAAGGAAGAGAAGCAAGAAGACACACAAGGAAATGCAGAAACCATGATAGTAGCTGAGTCCATTAACGACTGTGTCCAAATGACCATCCTAGATATTCTACTGCTCAGGTCTGTAAAAGCCCCAGAATCCAGGTCTAAACTCCATCTGGCCTTGCTGGATCTTCTTTTCCCAGGAAGCTGTCTACATAGCTAAGAATCCCATTTTTCCTCATTCCAATAATAACCTCCCGGTACTTGAGACAACTTGAAGCGTCTTCTACTCTTTGCAACCAAAGTATCTTAAATTAAATATCCATATAAAAATATGAAAAAAAAAACAAATTAGGAAGGAAACATAACATAAAGTAAGATGATAGAAGACAAAAACAGAAGTGGTTGAGAATTCTTGACCCTTTCCTCTCTCTGCACCTGGGTGATTGCTTCCTCCTCCAAGAATTTAGCTCCAAGTTCTGAGTTACTGACCAGCAGCCCTATGGTTCCTCCTCAGAGTTCTATCCTGTGTTCCAGACTCTATAGCTAATTGCCTGTCAGACAACTCCACCCAGATATCCTCCAAGTGCTTCAAATGCAACCTCTCCAAAATTTCCAAAATCAGTTTCTCCTACAGTACTTATCATGTCAATGAATGGAACCCATCATCCTTCCAGTTTCCGAATTCGGGAAAACAGAATGGGTGAGTAAAGAGGAAGTTGGTATTAGCCTGGATGCAGTCTCCTTCGTCTCCCGTATCCAATCAATCATAAAGTCCTGATGATTTTACTTTATTGGTATCTTTAGAATCAGTCCAATTTTTTTCATCTTAAATGCTACTCCATCATTCTCTCCTACTGAAATATTGTAACAACCTCTAATTGGTCCCTTTGCTTCTAGGCTAGCCTGGATCCTATCCATTCCTCCATGCTATCACCAGAGGAATCACTCAAAAGCAGATCCAGTCATATCACTCAACAGCTTAATATGGCTCTTGAGAATCTTCTGAATGGAGATGAACCTCTTTATAGGATCCGTCGTGACTGCCCCATCTGTCTCTCTAGCTCCGCCTCTCACAACTCCCACCACTTCCATCACCCCACAGCCTCAGTGACTCTATACTCAACTACTTGCACTTTCTAGAATGGATCATGCTCTCTCTCAGACCCTAGCCTTTACACATGTTATTTTCTGTGTGAGATGCCCATCCCTGTTTCCCTCTCTTAATAGATAACTCTTAGCTATCTTTCAGGACTCAAGACTATATCTAGATTGGGAACCCCTCCTGTGGGTTCTGTTAGTGCTTTTTCAGTTTATATATTTGCCACTCCTGCAGTGAACTGCAAGCCCCTTGAGCATTGGTTGCCTTTGCCATTTTATCCCCAGGCTTAGCCCAGTACCTGGCACATAGTAGGAACTCAATATATGTCTGTTAAAGAGATTCAGTATCTCTTTTTCTAAAAGTCAGACTTTCAGATTGAATTTTAGAAGAAAGTCCTATTACAGCAGCTTACAAAAGAATGGAAATGTAGGAGTGGCACAATTATGAAATGAAGGAGAATTCAAGATGAAAGCATTAAGCAAGGCAGAGGATCACTTCATTTGATTAAATGATGCCCAGCTATCCTCCCTCCACCCAGTCTGGATTAGCTTTCTCCCCAACCCCCCTCAGCTCTCTTGCGACCCTCTCTAACTGTATTGTTGTCATATCTCCTGCTGTGTTTATCCGCTACTCTGTGAGTTCTTTGAGAAGAGTGGCCACATTTTATTTATCTTTTTATCTCCAGCTCTTGATAAATGTTGAATGAATAAGACACAGTCACAAATCTTCTGCACTAATAATGACATCAAAATATATAATGTAAAAACTTTTATAAATGAAAGTAGAAATGACAGTCATGCAATCATGAGATATTTTAACCCACCACTATCAATCTATGACAAGTCAATTTAATAAAAAATAAATAAGGGCATAGAAGAATTGAACTATATAACAAGGTTACATTAATATATGCTGAAGTTTGGGCCCCAGAAATGGAAAATGCTTCTATAAATCAAACGTTTACTAAAGCGAATCATGACTGGGCCACAAAGAAAACTTCAATTTAGCCTACACAGCACAAACGATATAGACCAAGTTCCTGAAGGAGATACAAAAACAAAAAAGAAGGAAAAAGGAATGAGAGAAATAGCAGAAATTGTTAAATATCCAACCACGTGGAATATAATCATATTTTCCTAAAGGATTAAAATGCTGTACTAGAAGGAACATTTAAGTTTAAAGGCAATGTAAGTCACATAAAAGGAAGTGGATAAATATGAGTAAATAAAATTTTAAACTTACGTAAATCAAAAAATGCAACAAAATTAAAAGGCAAGCAATAAGCTCTTTAAAAATATTTGCCAGAAACATAAAAAATTAACATCCTTAAACAGCTGTTACAAATTCGTGAGAGAAATACTCACTACAATTTTAATGGTAAATGATATTAATATCAATTCAATAAAGTAAATTGAAAGGGACTATTAAATATTTAAATGGTTTAACCTCACCAAGAAGGAATTGTAATTTTAAAACAAAATATCATTTTTGCCTATCAAACTAGCAAAAATCCTCGATTTTTTTTATTGCTTTATTTTTATTGTTCTGCTTCTTAAATGCTTGTGGTCAGTGCTGATACGGTATAATGAAAGACATACTCTAAGCACTCTGTTTAAAGCAGTGTCAATTTGTTCAATGTTTATGGGAAAACAACTTAGAAATCTTCAATGATGGTTTTGGTTTTATAAATGTTCACATTAAAGACGGTCTCCGACTTAAGATGGTTCAACTTATGATTTTTCGACTTTACAGTGGTTTAAAAGAGATACACGTCCAGTAGAAACTGTACTCCGAATTTTGAATTTGGATCTTTCCCAGGCTACTGATATGCAGTACGGACTCTCTTGTGATGTGGGACCGCGGCAGGAGCGCAGCTCCCACTTGGCCACTTGATCACAAGGGTGAAAAACTCATATGCTTACAACCATTTGTACCCATGAAACCATTCTCTTTTTCACTTTCAGTACACTATTCAATAAATTACGTGAGATATTGAACACTTTATTATAAGATTGGCTTTGTGTTAGGTGATTTTGCCCAATCACAGGCTAATGTAAGTGTTCTGAGCACATTTAAGGTAGGCTAGGCTAAGCAATGATGTTCAGTAGGTGAGGTGTATTAAATGCATTTTTGGCTTATGATATTTTCAACTTATGATGGGGTTATTGGAACATATGTTCCAATGTGTTCCAATACAGATCGAGGAAGGTCTGTATTTGAAGAAACAATTCCCTGTCCAGAGATCCAGCTCAAGGAAATAATCTCAATTGCTTCCTCAGATTTATGTATTAAAATATCATTTCAAAGTATCACTTATAATAGAGAAGAATAAGAATCCCTTAAATGTGTAGCAACAGGGAAATGGTAAACTATAGTGCATATATGATGCAATATTATGGAGCCATCACAATTATGTTTATAAAGTTTTTAAAGACATGAAAATATTTATGATCATTTCAGTTAGGTTGCTATATAACAAACCACCCCAAAACTTAATGCCTTAAAACAATAGTTTATAATTCTCACAGTTCTATGAGTTAAATCTGGCTGGGATCCTAGGACAGCTGGAAGGGCCAAAGCAGCCTCTCTCATAAGTCTAGCCCTCCACATGACCCGCTCTGTAGAGTTCCTTGGACTTCCTCAGAGAATGGGGACTAGAATCTAAGAAGAAATGTTCCAGGCATCATAAGTGGAAGCTACAGGTCTCTAAGGCCTAGCCTCAGAAGTTACAGTGTCTCCTCTGCTGCATTTTACTGGTCAAAACATGTCCCAGGGCCAGTCTCCAATTCAAGGGAAGGGAAAATAGATTGCATCTCTCAGTGGGAGAAGCAGCAAAGAACCTGTGACCATTTTAATCAACCCCAGCAACATGACATTAAGTGAACAAAAAAGGATTAAAAAAAAAAAAATATATATATATAACAATATAAACTCAACTCTGATATGTCATATTCCTACATATTTATACATGTTCTGTGAGTAAAAAAGCATATTACACATAGATTTACTTTTTACATATGAATTTTTAAAACTAGGGGGTAAAATACTACAAAGATTATCTCTAGCTAGTGGAAGGAGTGCAATCATAATTTTCTTCTTAAAGTTCTGGTTTTTCCAAATTTATGAGAATGTATTACTTTTTCAACTGGAACATAAATGTAATTTAAAAGACATTTTATTCCCATATAGAAACATTTAAAGCAATTTCCTACAAAAGCCTAGAAAGCACTAAAGGAAATTGAATCAGAAATGGAAGAAAACCAACATCAAATTGAAAAGCAAAAAAGAGGGGGGGCTTATAATTCTTTTCTTGACTGTAAATAATATTGAGACATTTGAGTCATCAAACATTTCATAAGCAGGGTTATGACCATACTGAACAAATGTGTAAAAGTGGTTTTCCTCTTTCATTGTACTTACATGACACATTGAATATTTTTCTGCCTGCAAAAAGAAAGAATGAAGCAAACTTTCCTTGTGTTGCATATATGGATCTAAGCCAGGATAGAATAGATTCAGCAGAAGCCTTGAGGCAGAGATTAATAAAACCTGAAAAATCTTAATGGATGTATTATAACAAAACCTAAAAACAAAATAGACTTGCTCAAAAAAATAAAATTTCACTGTTGTCTCTCCTGACTGTATGGTTTTGTAAAGTAAAACAGGGGCTGGTGGTTTCACAAAGTCACTGCACTATTTCAATACAGCATAATAAGTTAATGTTGCATGATTCTGATGGCAACGTTAGATGATACAGAACAGAAACACTATGGAAGGGGAAAAAACATGCATTCATCTTACACAGCTCTTTAGATAGACATTATTTTCAAGGACCCAGAGCTGCTATTTAATAGCTCTACTAGCCTTTCCAGAATTATCAGGAGAGCCGTTTTCATCTTTGCATCCTGACTGCCAGAAGGTCTGGAAATATTCTTGGCTCACACCAAAAATCATGTATTTGAGAAAAAATAATTCTCTCTCCCTCCAGAAAGCAACAAAGAAATCCATGGTGCAACAGTTTAAAAGGAGGAATACTGGAAAACGTTAGCCAAAAGAAGTGTGTGTGTGTGTGTGTGTGTGTGTGTGTGTGTGTGTGTGTGTGCATGCGCGTGCTGTTTACAGATGTCTATCTATTGAACTCTGAAATATCACCTCCTCCCAATTCAAGAATGACTTCTACTGATGTACACATGCCAGATGAAGCCTCACTTTCCTTGCCACCTGAGGTTTCTAACCCCAGTTATTGAGTGGCCCTCACCTCCACCCTACAGATGAATTCTTAGCAATCTTTCTCAAAACACTTGCATATGCTATGGCAATCCCTTTGGGCACTAACCAGTAATGATACATACCATGTAGAAAATATTTGTGATATGTGACATTATTCTGAAATGATGAAATGTAAAGTTCTTTCTCTGGGTCATCCTTTCAGCAAATAAGATCAATTAGATAGCAAGTGCTCCTTTGGATCCAGGTAAATACAGATAACATTCTTAATATATTTCTATAAAAGTGAAAACAATCCCCCTAAAGCTTTGACAACACATATTTTAGACTCAGTTAAGCTGTTTCAAACTGTTACATAATTTCTGTAGTCTCAGAGGAATTTCAGACTCTTTAAACACTAATGAGATCTCAAGAGATTATTCTAAAATACTTCTAATCCTTCCCTACTGTTTCATCACTGGTTCATACACAGTTCTTTTACCTTCATTAAGCTTCAAAGTTTTTTTTAAATAATTATTTTAGTTGTCCATAGATTCTGAATGCTTTGTACTAGGAGATAAAACAACAGCTTATTTGGTTTTGTTTGTTTGTTTTAGAATTTATTTTAGACTTTCGAGATATTTTCAGTTTTCATGACCTAATGCCTGATCAATCTCATTAGAGTTCAAATTTTTATCAACTTGCTACATCTTTGTAGGAGGAATTTAATGTGTGCTGGACACTGTTTTGTTTAATGATTGGGTTCTGCTATACCTAAAAATAAAATGGAAAATTAATACTTTATGACACATTCAAAAAAATTAATTTATCACTAGGCTTCCAGGTTCCATATAGCACCACAGTTTTTTTCAGTCTAATTCTACATTTCTGACCTCATCCACATTTTTTTCCATATACCCTATATTTTTAAAAAAACAGTCAGAGAATAAAGGGCATCAAGACTTTCTGAAGCAACAGGATAAGAACAAACTGAAAAGCAGTGTCTTTGTCATATCACAAGGAACCTAGGTTTGTTGAAGGATAAGCCTGAGTATCAAACAGAAACCTCTGGAAATTTAACCTCAGGGTACTCAGCTAAGTGTTAGGTCTTATCAATCTCTCTCTCCTCCTTCCCTCCTTCTTTTCTTCTATCAAAAATGCACAAGTAATTTTCCTTGTCCAAAATTTCAAATTTAGCTAACCCAAAACTTCAACTAATAAGAATATCCCATTCCCAAATCCAAGGATTAATATAGTTCCTGTTTTCAGCACTTGGAGTGGGAGCTTTCTTTTTATAAATTTCTTAATAGCTAGAGCTTTTGATGTAGGAAAGTATCATTTTCCATTATTGCAGCTACTAAATTAAGAACATGATCAAAATGAGTTCATTTTAGTGTTACAGATAGTGACAGAAATAAAAGTATTCCCACTTCCTATAATAATTTCACTGCCATATAATTTTTATACTTCTTTGTATGGGTTTTCAGTTTTTAGACAAACCATCTTATTTCCACAGAAGGCGCAGTGCCTTACCTTTGGACAAAAAAATATAAAGTTACATTTAGAAGGTAGCATTTCTTCTGGATGTTCTCTAGTGAGTGTAAAGTTCTGCTTTTATATTTGATTAATAGCATCAAACTAACTTTAAGCATATGTAAATATATCTCTCTTACCTTGAAGTGCTAGAGTTTTACAAGATTAGGAGTGGAAATAGACATTTTTAAAACTGCCTTCATAATTTATATTGGCTTCTTATTGGTTTCTTATCAAACCAATTTATATTGGTTTGATATAGTAAACTATATCAAAGTTCAAATTCTTAGCCAAAATTACTCCATAAAAAGTTATGTATTATTGTAAACTTGCTAAATAAAGTGTTTTTTCCTAGAGGAACTCAGACTAGTTCATAAAGATTAAAGTTAATCTTTTAATCTCCTAACTCTCTTTTGCAGTAGAGGCTATATTTACACTAGGAAGAATTTTATTCCAGGCTGTCAAAAAATATATATTTATTTATCTCTATTTCAGTGCTTTCCTACTGAAGAGGGTTTCATTATATTTAATCCCATCATGACCCAAGATAAGAGTTCTTCACATTACTTTCATGCTGAAAGGTTTAAAGACACGTACTTCATCAAATCAGAGGATGAAGCATCCTGCTGTAAGATCACTAATTATCTCAAAGAAATTAAAAATTAAAAAATAAAGAAGCTTAACAAAGTTTAAGTCATTTGTTGCTTTGGTTTGTGTTTCTTTTTTATCAGTTACACGCAATTTTAGCTGGTTAAACTTAATTGTTTCAAGGGGTATTATGAAATTATGAAAAATCACCTGCCCATGCTTTTATTCCTTAATACTTTATAATATTTTACAATTCAGTATCAAGCAATTTGACTCTTAAAGCAATCCTTTATTAAGCAGGGCAGAAATTGTCATATCTTTTTATAAATGAGAAAATCAAAGAAGAGGTTAAGTACTGCCCAAGGTCACATTACTAGCAACTGGCAATGTTGAGCCTGGAAACCTAAGCTGTGCCCCAGGGCTCTTGCTGCTATATCAATGATGCGTCGACAGGGAGGGTGGGAGGGAGACACAAGAGGGAGGGGATATGGAGATATATGTATACATATAGCTGATTCACTTTGTAATACAGCAGAAACTAACACAATATTGTAAAGCAGTTATACTCCAATAAAGATGTTAAAAAAAAATGATGCATTGATAACACCATCTATACAAGAAGCACTTATCAAATGTCTCGTAAATAACTGTCTAGTGTGATTTTAATTTTTTTTTAAGTATGAAGTACAAGAAAAATGCACAACCTTTGCCCATAAAGAGTTTTCATTCTAGTGCTGAGAACTATTAAAGGAAAAAGTAGAGAACAATCTCAAGATACGTACACAGTGTTTGTTAATATGGTACAAGGCTGTTACTGTCTTACTGTCTACTTCCTTCCATATACAGCACATGTCCAAGGATAAGCATTTCTTATATAGCCTTCTATTATTATTTTCTTTTTGGCCACATGGCATGCAGGATCTTACTTCCCCGACCAGGGATTGAACCCATGACCCCTGCAGTGGAAGCACGGATTCCCAACCACTGGACCGTCAGGGACTTCCTATATATAGCCTTCTTTATAACTGAAAGATAGATCTCACTTAAAAGAGATGTAGTCTCTACTCCAAATTAGAAGCTATATAATGTCAACATGCTAGAATTGTCTTAACGAATGGAGGCAGTTGACATTAATAGTAACAACAAAAGGGAACAACTTACCTTTATAATTCAGAAGTCAAAATTAATATTAATATTAATATACTATAACATGATAAAGACAATTTTGAAATATGTGGACCTAAACTTTTGCTTCCTTTAAGAAACATTACAGGACTCCTTGGAACCAGAGCTGGCACCACATGCAACACCTTTGAGGACTGTGTGCTCCTTGAGGACAAGGAAATCAAAGCAGAGGAAAGTGCCTGGAACATAGTATTTATGCCTTGTGTCTTTTTCGCACATTAATTCCCTAGCAAGCATCCACCCTACCAAGTTGAGCTGTGTCGCTGACAGGGTATTGATGCTCCAACCGGGTGTCAGGCCTGAGCTTCTGAGGTGGGACAGCCAAGTTCAGGACATTGGACCACCAGAAACCTCCTGGCCACAGGTAATATCAATCGGTGAGAGCTCTCCCACAGATCTCCATCTCAACACTAAGACCCAGCTACACTCAACAACCAGCAAGCTCCAGTACTGGATACCCCGTGCCAAACAACTAGCAAGACAGGAACACAACCCCACCCATTAGCAGAGAGGCTGCCTAAAATCATAATAAGGTCACAGACACCCCAAAACACACCACCAGACACAGTCCTGCCCAAGAGAAAGACAAGATCCAGCCTCATCTACCAGAAAACAGGCACCAGTCCCCTCCACCAGGAAGCCTACACAACCCACTGAACCAACCTTAGCCACTGGGGGCAGACACCAAAGACAATGGGAATTACAAACCTGCAGCCTGCGAAAAGGAGACCCCAAACACAGTAAGTCAAGCAAAATGAGAAGACAGAGAAATACACAGCAGATGAAGGAGCAAGGTAAAAACAAACCAGACTAAACAAATCAATAGGAAATAGGCAGTCTACCTGAAAAATAATTCAGAGTAATGATAGTAAAGATGATCCAAATGCTTGGAAATAGAATGAAGGAAATACAAGAAACGTTTAACAAAGACTTCGAAGAACCAAATAGCAAACAAACAATGATGAACAACACAGTAAATGAAATTTAAAATTCTCTACAAGGAATCAATAGCAGAATAAGTGAGGCAGATGAACGGATAAGTGACGTGGAAGATAAAATAGTGGAAATAACTACTACGAGCATAAAAAAGAAAAAACAATGAAAAGAATTGAGGAGAGTCTCAGAGACCTCTGGGACAACATTAAATGCACCAACATTCGAATTATAGGGGTCCCAGAAGAAAAAGAAAGGGACTGTGAAAATATTTGAAGAGATTATAGTTGAAAACTTCCCTAATATGGAAAAGGAAATAGTCAATCAAGTCCAAGAAGCACAGAGAGTCCCATACAGGATAAATCCAAGGAGAAACAGGCCAGGACACATATTAATCAAACTATCAAAAATTAAATACAAAGAAAAAATATTAAAAGCAGCAAGGGAAAAGCAACAAATAACATACAAGGGAATCCCCATAAGGTTATCAGCTGATCTTTCAGCAGAAACCCTGCAAGCCAGAAGGGAGTGGCAGGACATATTTAAAGTGATGAAAGGGAAAAACCTACAACCAAGATTACTCTACCCAGCAAGGATCTCATTCAGATTCGATCGAGAAATTAAAACTTTTAGAGACAAGCAAAAGCTAAGAGAATTAAGCACCACCAAACCAGCTTTACAACAAACGCTAAAGGAACTTCTCTAGGCAGGAAACACAAGAGAAGGAAAACACTTACAAAAACAAACACAAAACAATTAAGAAAATGGTAATAGGAACATACATTTCGATCCTTAAATGTAAATGGATTAAATGCTCCAACCAAAAGGCATAGACTGGCTGAATGGATACAAAAACAAGAACTGGGGCTTCCCTGGTGGCGCAGTGGTTGAGAATCTGCCTGCCAATGCAGGGGACATGGGTTCGAGCCCTGGTCTGGGGAGATCACACATGCTGCAGAGCAACTAGGCCCGTGATCCACAACTACTGAGCCTGAGCGTCTGGAGCTTGTGCTCCGCAACATGAGAGGCCGCAATAGTGAGAGGCCCGTGCACCGCGATGAAGAGTGGCCCCCACTTGCCGCAACTAGAGAAAGCCCTTGCATAGAAACAAAGACCCAACACAGCCAAAAATAAATAAATAAATAAATAAATAATTTCAAATAAAACCAAGACCTGTATATATGCTGTCTACAAGAGATCCTCGTCAGACCTAAGGACACAAACAGACTGAAAGAGAGGGGATGGAAAGAGATATTCCATGCAAATGGAAATCAAAAGAAAGCTGGAGTAGCAAATCATATCAGACAAAATAGACTTTAAAATAAAGACTATTACAAGAGACACAGAAGGACACTACATAATGATCAAGGGATCAATCCAAGAAGAAGATATAACAATGGCAAATATTTATGCACCCAACATAGGAGCACCTCAATACATAAGACAAATGCTAAAAGCCATAAAAGGGGAAATCAACAGTAACACAATCATAGTAGGGGACTTTAACACCCCACTTTCACCAATGCACAGATCATCCAAAATGAAAATAAATAAGAAAACACAAGCTTTAAATAATACATTAAACAAGATGGACTTAATTGATATTTATAGGACATTCCATCCAAAAACAGAATACACTTTCTTCTCAAGTGCTCATGGAACATTCTCCAGGATAGATCATATCTTGGGTCACAAATCAAGCCTTGGTAAATTTAAGAAGATTGAAACCACATCAAGTATCTTTTCCGACCACAATGCTATGAGACTAGGTATCAATTATAGGAAAAAATCTGTAAAAAACACAAACACATGGAGGCTAAACAATACACTACTAAATAACCAAGAGATCACTGAAGAAATCAAAGAGGAAATTTAAAAATACCTAGAAATAAATGACAATGAAAACACGACTACCCAAAACCTATGGGATGCAGCAAAAGTAGTTCTAAGAGGGAAGTTTATAGCAATACAATCCTACCTCAGGAAACAAGAAACACCTCAAATACACAACCTAATCTTACAACTGAAGCAATTAGAGAAAGAAGAACAAAAAAACCCCAAAGTTAGCAGAAGGAAAGAAATCATAAAGATCAGATCAGAAATAAATGAAAAAGAAATGAAGGAACCAATAGGAAAGATCAATAAAACTAAAAGCTGGTTCTTTGAGAAGATAAACAAAATTGATAAACCATTAGCCAGACTCATCAAGAAAAAAAGGGAGAAGACTCAAATCAATAGAATTAGAAATGAAAAAGGAGAAGTAACAACTGACACTGCAGAAATACAAAGGATCATGAGAGATTACTATAAGCAACTATATGCCAATAAAATGGATAACCTGGAAGAAATGGACGAATTCTTACAAAAGCACAACCTCCCAAGACTGAACCAGGAAGAAATAGAAAATGTAAACTGAAGCACATCACAAGCACTGAAATTGAAACTGTGATTAAAAATCTTCCAACAAACAAAAGCCCAGGACCAGATGGATTCACAGGAGAATTCTATCAAACGTTTAGAGAAGAGCTAACACCTATCCTTCTCAAACTCTTCCAAAATATAGTAGAGGGAGGAACACTCCCAAACTCCTTCTACGAGGCCACCATCACCCTGATACTAAAACCAGACAAAGATGTTGCAAAAGAAGAAAACTACAGGCCAATATCACTGATGAACATAGATGCAAAAATCCTCAACTAAATACTATTAAACAGAATCCAGCAGCACATTAAAAGGCTCATACACCATGATCAAGTGGGGTTTTTCCCAGGAATGCAAGGATTCTACAATATACGGAGATCAATCAATGTGATACACCATATTACAAATTGAAGGAGAAAACCCACATGATCATCTCATTAGATGCAGAAAAAGGTTTTGACAAAATTCAACACCCATTTATGATAAAAAAAAAAAAAAAAACTCTCCAGAAAGTAGGGAACTTACCTCAACATAATAAAGGCCATATATGACAAACCCACAGCCAACATCGTTCTCAATGGTGAAAAACTGAAAGCATTTCCACTAAGATCAGGAACAAGACAAGGTTGCCCACTCTCACCACTATTATTCATCATAGTTTTGGAAGTTTAGCCACAGCAATCAGAGACGAAAAAGAAATAAAAGGAATCCAAATCGGAAAAGAAGACGTAAAACTGTTACTGTCTGCAGTAGACATAATACTATATATACAGAATCCTAAAGATGCTACCAGAAAACTACTAGAGCTAATCAATGGATTTGATAAAGTAGCAGGATACAAAATTAATGCACAGAAATCTCTTGCATTCCTATACACTAATGATGAAAAATCTGAAAGGGAAATTAAGGAAACACTCCCATTTGCCACTGCAAAAAAAGAATAAAATACTTAGGAATAAACCTACCTAAGGGGACAAAGACTTGTATGCAGAAAACTATCAGACACTGATGAAAGAAATTAAAGATGATACAAACAGATGGAGAGATATACCATGGACTTGGATTGGCAAAGCAATCTACAGATTCAATGCAATCCCTATCAAACTACCACTGGCATTTTTCACAGAACTAGAACAAAAAATTTCACAATTTGTATGGAAACACAAAAGACCCCTAATAGCCAAAGCAATCTTGAGAAAGAAAAATGGAGCTGGAGTAATCAGGCTCCCTGACTTCAGACTACACTACAAAGCTACAGTAATCAAGACAGTATGGTACTGGCACAAAAACAGAAGTATAGATCAATGGAACAGAATAGAAAGCCCAGAGATAAACCCATGCACATATGGTCACCTTACCTTTGATAAAGGAGGCAAGAATACACAATGGAGAAAAGACAGCCTCTCCAATAAGTGGTGCTGGGAAAACTGGACAGCTACAGGTAAAAGAATGAAATTAGAACACTCACTAACACCATACACGAAAATAAACTCAAAATGGATTAAAGACCTAATTGTAAGGCCAGACACTATAAAACTCTTAGAGGAAAACATAGGCCGAACACTCTATGACATAAATCACAGCAAGATCCATTTTGACCCACCTCCTAGAGAAATGGAAATTAAAAAAAAATAAACAGATGGGACCTAATGAAACTTAAAAGCTTTTGCACAGCAAAGGAAACCATAAACCAGACAAAAAGACAACCCTCAGAATTGGAGAAAATATTTGCAAATGAAGCAACTGACAAAGGATTAATCTCCAAATTATACAAGCAGCTCATGCAGCTCAATATTAAAAAAACAAACAACCCAATCCAAAAATGGGCAGAAGACCTAAATAGACATTTCTCCAAAGAAGACATACAGATTGCCAACAAACATATGAAAGGATGCTCAACGTTACTAATCATTAGAGAAAGGCACATCAAATCTACAATGAGGTGTCACCTCACACCAGTCAGAATGGCCATCAACAAAATATCTACAAACAATAAATGCTGGAGAGGGTGGGGAGAAAAGGGAACCCTCTTGCACTGTTGGTGGGAATGTAAATTGATACAGCCCTTATGGAGAACTGTATGGAAGTTACGTAAAAAGCTAAAAATAGAACTACCATACGACCCAGCTATCCCACTACTGGGCATATATCCTGAGAAAACCCATAATTCAAAAAGAGTCATGTACCAAAATGTTCATTGCAGCTCTATTTACAATAGCCAGGACATGGACGCAACCTAAGTGTCCATTGACAGATGAATGGATAAAGAAGATGTGGCACATATATACAACGGAATATTACTCACCCATAAAAAGAAACGAAATTGAGTTATTTGTAGTGAGGTGGATGGACCTAGGTTCTGTCATACAGAGTGAAGTAAGTCAGAAAGAGAAAAACAAATACCATATGCTAACACATATATATGGAATCTAAAAAAAGAAAAAAAAATGGTTCTGAAGAACCTAGGGGCAGGACAGGAATAAAGACACAGATGTAGAGAATGGACTTGAGGACACGGGGAGGGGAAAGGGTAAGCTGGGATGAAGTAAGAGAGTGAGATGGACATATATACACTACCAAATGTAAAATAGATAGATAGTGGGAATCAGCCACATAGCACAGGGAGATCAGCTCGGTGTTTTGTGTCCACCTAGAGGGGTGGGATAGGGAGGGTGGGCGGAAGACACAAGAGGGAGGAGATATGGGGATATATGTATATCTATAGCTGATTCACTTTGTTATACGGCAGAAACTAACACACCATTGTAAAGCAATTATACTCCAATAAAGATGCTTAAAAAAAAAGAAATTCCTAATGCCTATCCACAATATTGCTGTTAAGAAAAGAATGATAATGTATAAAATAGTTAGCTCCATGCCTACCAAATAAATATTAGTCATTCAAAAAATGTAAGTGTAATGCAGACAGTAACCAGATTGCAGAGGGTTGAAGAGAAAATGAAAGGTGAGGATAGAAAAAGGTGTCGGTAATTTTTCAAGTATTTTTGCTATCGAGAGAGAAGGAAGATAAAGCTGACAGAAGGAGATCTGGAATAAGAAAGTTTTAAGTGGAAATTCTCTTCTTGTGATATTCTATTAAGATTGTGGACAAAAATTTGTTTTATCACATTCAGTCAATATCATACCAAATTTAATTTTGATTGCTTTCCTAGCACCTTCAGATTCTTACTTATTACTGCTCTGAGGCTTACTGGTCTTATAAAATCTTACCACAAACTTTAAGAGTATATATGAGAAAAGTACAACAAAATGTTTATGAACTAGACCTTTGGATTGAAGACTTTAATGAAACGTCCTTTCTTTATAGTTAATAAAATATTTTCTAGATACTGCTGCTATTGATCCACTTTTCTCTAATACCTGTTAAGATACAATTATATTAAGATGTTATGTATTATTCCTTGGTACCCAAAGTGATCATATTAGAATCATATCAAATTATCATTCTATTTTAATGAACCTGAAACTCAAAACTAGGACTTAGATTACTAAATGCTAAACAGGATGAAAAACATGCCTCTAAATTATAAGGACAGTATCATCTTGAATCTTACTTCTTTTCTATACAATGTTAATTATCAACAAATCACAGGTTATTTTGTTATTCCTTCTAAAGATGCATTATTTGAATTTTCATACTGGACTCCTGTATATACAATGCCTCAATTCAAGGTGCTAACTCACTAATGGTGTAGCTTGTGACACTATATTAGAAACAAAAAACGTTGATTTGAACCAGACTAAATTAATGTTATGTGCTTCTCCAATTACCAATATGAAAATGTCTTATTCTATCACTATAATTTTCTAGTGGGTATTGTTGGGGAAGCTGGGAGTATCAAAGTATGAACCAATTAAGCAGACCTATGATAACTAGAGTTTCATTTTCATATCACCAAGAATTATAGTAATACAACTGAAAAATATTGCCATCCACTTTTGAGCACAGTAACAGATAATTTATTCTACTTTCTACAAACCTTTAGTAAAATTCTCTAGATTGTATTAAGGATAACTAACATTTGTGCCTCTCATTGCTTACAGAATCTTTTTACATAAATATCTCACTTGATCTCACTCAACTCTGAAGTAAATAAGGCCTTTTGAAGGTGTAGAAAGCTCAAGTTCAGAGATATTTATTGACACCTAAAGTGCAGAGTTACTAAAAAATGAAACCAGAATTCAAGCTCATCATTCAAATCAAAATTTATTGTTTCTAGTACATCACACACATCTAGATAGATAGATGACAGATTGATGGTAAATAGACAGATAGATAGATAGATAAACAGACAGACAGATATAGAGATACAGACATAGATATGATTTCTTCTACCAAGATACCGAATGAAGTTCTCTCCTACAAATTTTAAAATAATAAAAATGAGAACACCCTAACTTCCTCAGATCAGATCAAGCTTCATATTGATCTTCTGCCTCTCACAGTCAAAGCTGTTGTTTTACAAACTTCTTTTAAATTTTGATTCTCTATAAGAAAACCAAAGATGTCCAAGGGTATTAGTCTGACCCCATGGCTGCGGGCATCTTCCAGAGCATATCGACAGAACACATCCGTCTTTGACCTCAGGTGTCTGGGAACATGGAATGTGACTGCTTATCTCCTGCTAAGTACTTGAAACCCACTGGGCTACAACCTTTGCCACAACGCAGCAGGTTCCTCTGCTTGTATTATTCCTTTAATGAACAGAGCCAGATGGTGGCCAGTGAGTTTGCCAGACAAAAGGAGCTTCCTTTTCCATGAAATCTGACTTTTTCATAAAAGAAACACTGCCTCTTTTTTTCCAGACCTTCCAATTAACTCATGTTCCTAGTACTTTCAGCCCTTAAGAAACTTCCAAAAATGTTTTTCATCCAAAAAGACTCCTATATGGGTGTCAAGACTTCTATATTCTCATGTCATTTCATGTGTGTGTACTTTATCTCATCTAGATTATACAAAGTTTAAACTCTAGGGACTGAGACAGGACCAGGCTTGTCCCTTCTCTGCCCCCACTAAGCTGCCTCAGCCAACTTTACATACACTTCCCTA
Organism: Balaenoptera physalus; assembly: GCF_965194825.1. NCBI lineage: Eukaryota > Metazoa > Chordata > Mammalia > Artiodactyla > Balaenopteridae > Balaenoptera > Balaenoptera physalus. The sequence continues at coordinate 60,859,186 of NC_138897.1, forward strand.
GTACCTTCCTGGATAATGCACAAGCACTTAAGGATATTAGTGGATTGCACTAGTCATATTGCAGTTTGAGTTAATAGAAGAGGACCTCTTTTCGAAGAATGTAAAATCTAAGACAGCACTGATTTTTTTTAATTATAAAAGAAATTCAGTAGATAAGATGCTTTACAAATGTAAACAGGAGATTTATTTTAAAACATTAATATTATGTTCAAGTAAAGGTTTGAACTTCCTATTGAGGTTGTAGATAAATTATTTAATTTATGGTTATGTATACCTAAGGAGACAAAGAGTATTTGTTGCAGGTCTAAGATAAGTTACATGTTAAAGATAGGAGTTTGAGAGAAAGAGACAATGAAAAGTAAGCAAAGATAATGAAGGACATTCCAGTCTTTGACTGAGTCCTGGGAAAAGCTTAAAGACCCAAATAGGATTGGAGCTTGTTCATAATTAATATGTTCTAGGTTTAACTTTACAAAATTGACATTTTTGTAGGTCAAATGGTCAAATACTGGCAATTTTATATAGTTATTTCTACTAAATATAATCAAATACTCATCAATTATTCAATAAGCAAGATTGAGCATCTACCAATGGACAGAGAATACTGGTGAAAGAATTCAACAGTTGAATTGATAAAGTCATATAAAAAGGTTATGCCAACCCTAAAGAGAGTTGAGCAATAAGTTTCTGTGAAGATAATGTTTCTAAAATAAATATTGGAAAATGATATAAAGTCTTCCCATCAATCATTTGTAAATTAGGTACTTCTCTAAAAGTAAAAAAGTCACTGCCCAAATCATAAGAGCTGATACATTTCTTACAGAAAAATTAGACATGTAATAATAAGGTAGTAAGTGATGTTTAAGTTCAGGAAAAATAGAAATTATTAGGCTATCCTTTGGGTAACATTAAGTTCTCAATTAAACCTCACTAGGGATCACTTAAAATATTAATTAATTAATATTAATTAATATTAATCTAATGAGGACAAGAGATAAAATTATACTTTTTATTTTTAAATCTCTCCCTTTTCCCACAAGGATATGTGGGTGTGTGTATGAGCAATTGCCCCATTATTCATCTCTGTATTATCTTGTCCTATGCACATACACACACACGCCACACATTCATCTAAAGACACTTCAGGACAATTTGATTCCTATTACAAATGACATTCATTGTACTATATTTCTATAGCTGAGTAAATAAGATGTGTATTTTATTTATCTATTTTTAAATGACTAGACAGACTTTTTTATTGTCTGGTTCACTTTCACAAGTGTTTTACCTTTTTAACACTGACTCATAAATCATGTAGCCTAGTTTGGGAAAATGTTAATAGTTTGACCATTAGCAATTAGGCTTAAATTTAATGTGTATACACATCATTTATTTTTATTATTTAGTTAGGGTACAAGGAAATTACTGCCATCTCTTCCTCAGCAGCTTCTTATACCCCCTTATGTTTTCTGTTCATTCAATTTTAAGATTTCTAAGCTGAATTTAGATAAATTTCTCCAAAAACATGAATGGGAATAATCAAGAAAAAGAATGTGTCACCTCTCTTCATATCATGTATGCTAAGGAGGGTTCCAATCTCTGTTTCTTTAAAAAATATTCTAAGAACTTATTAATTTTATCATTCTTAATTTGAAGCATAAGATCATCATTATGGCCTTTGTGTGAAATAAATTTCATGCTGTCAAAGTATATTCTAACCAAGTGACAGTTATAGAATTATTCCCCAAAGACTATTATGTTACTAGCTATAAAGAACCTTTAAAATTATTTTTAAAAGCTCTAAAAATAATTTTAAAGCATATTACTGTCTTTAAAAAGACAATATGTGGGCTTCCCTGGTGGCACAGTGGTTAAGAATACACCTGCCAATGCAGGGGACGCAGGTTCAAGCCCTGGTCCAGGAAGATCCCACATGCCACGGAGCAACTAAGCCCGCATGCCTAGAGCCCATACTCTGCAACAAGAGAAGACACCGCAGTGAGAAGCCCACTCACCACAATGAAGAGTAGCCCCCGCTTGGCACAACTAAAGAAAGCCCATGCACAGCAACGAAGACCCAATGTAGCCAAAAATAAATAAATAAATGTATTTTTTTAAAAAGATAATATGTAAGGGACTTCCAGATATAATGGTCTGAAGCAGTCACTGAATCCATTATAATAATAAGAAGCAGGAGGAGGAGGAGGGGGAGGAGAGGAAGGAGAAGGGGAAAGAGGAGAGGAGAAGGAGAAGGCAAGTGAACAAATGCAAATATTTCAGGGCTTTGAAAATCAATCAGAAGGAGACAACAAATTGAGAAGATTTTATTCTTGAAAAACTACTTAAACTTTGCTTAAGAACACAGAAAGTCAGTGGTCTTCTTAGCTGGGGTTGCTTTCATTCACCCCCTCAGCCCCCACCCAGCTCAGTTAGCAAAAGCAATAGCTTTACCAATGAGGGGTTGGCCTCAAAAAATAGCAGCTTTATTGCCAAAGGGGATGCAATATCAACTTGGGAGACACAAAGAAAACCTGCAATTTTATCAACTAAAAGTGGCAAAGCTGAAGGGAAATGAACAAAGGAAACTTGCAACTTTGCTAGCCTGAAGTTGCAGTTCTAGCTTCAACAGGCTGTGGATCGGTCAGAGATCTAACTGGGAGAACCTGAAAATGAGAAAACTATAAAGGCAACATAAATCTCCCACATAGCTTGCTGCTAGGGAACTACCATTTGTATGGAAAAGAGCCAAGCAATCTAGGCAGAAATTAAAAGCCAAAGGAGACTGGAGAACTAGATGAACTCTGAATAGGCTCCCTCAACCCCAATAAGATCAGTTGACAGAATGCACGCCTTATTGGATAGAAATGTTTGAGCATATTTGTCCATATGTTTGTCTGACCTCTAGGCTGTGCAGACTTAAGAGTTTCTAGGGCAGCCCTTACAAAGCCAGGGTAAATACTAAAAATGAAAGTTAAAAAACAGAGAAAAGACATCACTGTATGCCCCATGAAAGAGAAACCAATTAACTCCAGGTGCAATAAACACAAAGTATCCAAATTTAATCATATCACAGTAAAACTAGTGAAAAACAAATCAACTCATCATGTACCAGGAACAGTATGATTATCAGATGGTTTCTCATAAGAACAATGGAGGCCTGAAGGAAGTGGAAAAACATAATCAATCTTCTGAAAGGAAAATAAAATTGGCAATCAAGAATTCTATATATACCAAAACTATCCATTAAAAAAAAGAAAGTTAAAAAAAAAAACCAACTGAACAAAAAATGATGATTTGTTGGTTAAAAAGAAAAAAGTGACAAAAAATTCTAAACAAATTCTTTCATATTGAAAGAAAAATGATACCATATAGTAACTTGAATGCAGAAAAAGGAATGAAGAGCACCAGAAATGATATCTATGCATAAATAAAAAATAAAGTACCTTTTTATATTTAATTATCTTGACTTCTTTAAAAGTCATTAAAGTATTTAGAGGAAAAATTATAACAATGTTTTGTTGGGTTTTTTAAACACATATCAATATAACATATATGAAAGTAGTAGCACAAAGAAAAGGGGAGGAAAAGGAGCTATTGTATAGAAGAGTTAATATATTTTACTTGAATAAATTAGTGTATACCTAAAAGAAATTGCACTAAATAAAACTGCATAAGGTAAACTCTAAACAAATATTTTTAATTGAAAATATATAGCTAAGAATCAACTGATAAAATATAATGGAATACCCAAAATCCTTTATTTAACACAAAAATGCATTTATTTAACACAAATAGCAAAGGATGAAACACATCCAAACTCATTTTACAAGGCCAGCATTAACCTGATACTAAAACCAGACAAGGATACTACAAGAAAAGAAAATTACAGGCTAATATCTCTGATAAACATAGATGTCAAAATCCTCAACAAAATGTTAGCAAACCAAATTCAACAATACATTAAAAGGATCATACACCATGATAAGATGTGATTTATTCAAGGGATGCAAGGATGGTTCAATATCCACAAATCAATCAATATGATATATCACATTAAAAATTAAGGATAAAAATCATATGATCATCCCAATAGATACAGAGAAAGCATTTGACAAATTTCAACATCCATTGATGATTAAAAAAATCTCAGCGAGGTGGGTATAGAAGAACATGCCTCAACACAATAAAGGCCATATATAACAAACCCATAGCTAATACCATACTCAATGATAAGAAGCTGAAACCTTTCTCTCTACAATCAGAAACAATACAAGGATGCTAACTCACCATTTTATTCAACACAGTGCAGGAAGTCCTAGTCAGAGCAATTAGGCAAGAAAAAGAAATAAGGCATCCAAGTCAGAACAAAAGAAGTAAAACTGTCTCTATTTTCAGGTGACATGATATTATATATAGAAAACCCTAAAGGTTCCATCAAAAAACTGTTAGAACTAATAAAGGAATTCAGTAAAGTTGCAGGATACAAAATCAATAAACAAGAATCAGTAACATTTCTGTAGACTAATAACAGACTATCAGAAAAAATATTTTTAATCCCATTTACAATTGTATCAATAAGAATAAAATACCTAGGAATAAATTTAACTAAGGAGGTGAAAGATCTGTACACTGAAAACTATAAGATATTGTTGAATGAAATTGAAGAAGACACAAATAAATGGATATTCCTTGTCATGGATTAGAAGAATTAATATTGCTAAAATGTCCATACTAACCAAAGCAATCTATAGATTCAGTACAATCCCTATAAAAATTTCAGTGGCATTTTTCACAGATATAGAACAATCCCAAATTTTATATGAACCACAAAGACTCCACATAGCCAAAACAATCTTGAGAAAGAAGAATAAAACTGAAGGCATCACACTTCTGGATTTCAAACTATATTACAAAGCTGTAGTAATCAAAACAGTATGGTACTTGCATATAAAATAGACACATAGATCAATGAAAAAGAATAGAGAGCCCAGAAATAAACCCACACGTATATGATCAATTAATTTAAAACAAAGAAGACAAGAATAATAAATGTGGGAAGGATAGTCTCTTCAATAAATGGTGTTGAGAAAAACGGATATCCACATGAAAAGAATGAAACTTGGCCAGTATCTTACACCATACACAAAAATCAACGCAAAATGATTAAAGACTTGAATGTAAGACCTAAAATCATAAAACTTCTAGAAGAAAACATAGGGGAAGCTCCCTGACACTGGTCTTGGCAATGATTTTTTTAGATTTGACACCAAAAGAAAAGGCAACAAAAGCAAAAATAAACAAGTGGGACTACAATCTAAAAAGCTTCTATACAACAAAGTAAGCCATCTACAAAATGAAAAAGAAAACTACTGAATGGGAGAAAAATATTTCAATTCATATATATGATAAGGGGTTAATAACAAAAATATATAAAGACCTCATGCAACTCAATAAAAAAATAATAATAATCCAATTTAAAAATGGACAGAGGATCTGAATAGACGTTTTCCAAAGAAGACATACAAATGGACAACGGGTACATGAAAAGACGTTCAACATCATTAAACATCAGGGAAATGCAAATCAAAACCACAATGAGAAATCACATCACAACTATTAGAATGGCTATTATCAAAAAGACAAGAAATATGGTGTTGATGAGGATGTGGAGAAAAAGGAACCCTTGTGTGCTGTTGGTGGTAATGTAAATTGGTGCAAACACTGTGGAAAACATTATGAAGTTTCCTCAAAAAATTAAAAATAGAACTATCATATGACCCAGCAATTCCACTTCTGGGTATTTACCTGAGGGAAACAAAATCACTATGTAGAAAAGATATCTGCACCCCCATGTTTACTGCAGCATTATTTACAATAGCCAAGACATGGAAGCAACCTAAATATCCATCATTGGAGGAGTAGATAAAGAAAATGTGGGATATATACACAATGGAATATTATTCAGCCATGGGAAAGAAGGAAATCCTGCCATTTGCAATGACACGGATGAACTTTGAGGGCATTATGCTAAGTGAAATAAGCCAGAGAAAGACAAATAATGTACGATGTCACTTATATGTAAAATATTTATTTAAAAAAAGAATGGAACTCACAAACACAGAGAACAGATTGATAGCTGTCTGAGTCTGGGGTTGAGAGTTGGAAAATAGGTTAAGGTGGTCAAAAGCTACAAACTTTCAGTTATAAGATAAATAAGTCCTGGAAATGTAAGATACAGCATGGTGGCTACAATTACTGTACCGTATATTTGAAAGCTGCTAAGAGAATAGGTTTTAAAAGCGCTCATCACAAGAAAAACTATAGTAACTATGTGTGGTAAAGGATGCTAACTAAACTTATTGGGGTGATCATTTCACAATATATACATATATTAAATTATTATGTTGTACACTGAAAAAATTACATTTATCAAAGCATCAAAAAATGAAATATTTAGGGATAAATTTAAAAGGCTGAGCTCTGAAAACTATAAAACATTGCTGAGAAAAATCTTAAAAGACCTAAATAAATGGAGAAATGTTCCATATGCATGGATTGAAGACTCGAGTGTTAATATGGCAATACTCAAAAGAACAAAAGATATTTATATGCAAAATAAATGACCTCAGACTGTTACCTCATGCTATATCCTTTTCTCACACACTCCCACACACCATGGACCAAAGTAACTTAAAATAAACCATAGACCTAAATGTAGAACTAAACTATAAAACTACTAGAAGAACACAGTTGAGTTAAGCAAAAATTTCTTAGGTATAACACTAAAAACATGATCTATGAAAGAAAAAATTGAAAACTGAAAAATTGTACCTCATCCAAATTTAAAACTCTCGTTTGTCAAATGACATCATTATGAAAATGAAAACACAATTTACAGACTAGGAGAAAATAACTGCAAATCATATATCAACAGAGTACTTACATCCAGAACATATAGATTTTTAAAAAATCTTACAACTCAATTACAAGAAAATAACCTAATTTCTTTTAACGGGCAAAAGATTTGAATAGACATTCACCAAAGAAGACATATGGATAGCTAATAAACATGAAAAAATGCTCAACATCATTAGTCACTGCACAGAAAAATGTAAATTAAAATCACAAAGGAAATACCACTATATACACACTAGAATAGCTATGATCAGAAAAACTGGCAATATCAAGTGTTGGTAATGATGTGGATAAGCTGGAACCCTCATGTATCACTGGTGAGAATGCAAAATGGCACAGCCTCTTAAGAAAACAGTTTGGTGGTGTCTTCAAGAAGTTTTAAGCATAAGCATGCCAAATAACCCAAAAATTCCACTCCTAGGTATCTACTCAAAAGAAATAAAACCAGTTGTCCCCACAAAAACTTTTACATGAATATTCACAGCATCATTATTCATAATAGCCAAAAAATGGAAACAAACCAAATGTCTATCAACTAGCCCATGGATAAATAAAATGGAATAGTACTCAGCAACAAAAAGTAACAAACTACTGTGTGTGCTGCAATACAGATGAACCTTGAAAATATTATGCTTTTTTGAAAGAAACCAGACCCTAAAAACTACATGTTGTATGATTCTATTTGTAGCATAAATTTAATGGTTTCATGTTTTAAAAAATTAGAGAGACCAAAAGCACATCAGCACTTTTTTGTGGTTAGAGATAGGAGCAGTGATTGATTGCAAATGGGCACAAGGGAACTTTCTGAGAGGATAGTAGTCATCTTAAGACCAGATTTGAATGTGATTTGTACATTTACAATGACTGAATTTTACGGTATAGAAATTATATTTCAATAGAGCTCTTTAAAAAAAATTTTGCCTACTGGAAAAAATCTACTGTCAGTAGAATAAAGAAGAAAAACTGTTTCTATGAATGTGTTTAATAGTATCACAAAATAACATTCAATACTCTTTGAAGACCATTATTAACCAGATATATACTTTACTAGTTACTCTAAGTAGTATGTTGGCTATTACATGGTTTTCCTCATTTTTTTCCTTTTGTAAGAACTAAACTAATTAATTGGTATATTCAACCATTAAAATGATATATCATTTTCTCTTACTGAAACAGACTGCCCATTTTTGAAGTTTTTATACACTGAAATGAATTGTAGTAAAAAAAAATTGTAGAGTTTAATAGATGATTAAAAACAATTGAAATCTAAGAAACAACTTTGGAAATTATATGTGTAAAGCTGCCTCCATATGACAAATATTTCACCTTTTATTGATGGTAGTCAGAATCAAATTAATTTGACTCAAATATGTCTTTGTATCAGACACAACTCCTGATCCTTCTTCTTGTCAAATGTACAGAAATGCCATTTCCTAGCAACTAGAAAATGGAATTTCCTCACTCTGATTAAATTGCCTAGTATGTGCTAGGCATCCAAGAACTATTTTTATGCTTTAAATTTATTTCTCCCCTAGAATGCAAAGGAGAAATTGCTGCAGCTCAGACAGACGACTGCACAGAGATGTCACTTAAGTAGAAAACGTGGGATGCAGTTTTCCAAGCCTGTTCAAATTCTCTGTCACAGACCTTAGAGCCAGATGAGTACCAACATAAAAATGCATGGGGAAGGAGGAATTCGCTGGGATGTTAGCAATGTGGTTTTTTTAATTCAAGAAAATCCAGATAAGTCAAATATATTCTTATTATGTGTGTTATAAACTAATTTGGGGCTCTATGCATAAAATATTCTGGTAAAGATCTTAGTCACATTTGCAGAACCAAACTAAAATGGAGTTACTTATGTCATGGACAAAATGGAGAGAGTCAGCACAGGTGCATAAGGGAAACTTAACCTAACCTTACAGGAATGTACAGCTCTTCTCAGAAATCAGCAAAGGACACAAGCCAGTTCCCAAATGCCAAGTACCTTCACGCCATCTCTGGACTTGCTTGTTCCTCTGACTTTGCTACCTTGATCCAAACAGGGAAGAAGACCACTAGGCAACCAATCAGCTGAAAAAGCCAAATAACTTCCCCATTTACTGCATAAAGACCCCTTAGTCTGTGAGCAGCTCAGAACTCATTGCTCCCGTAGCCTGGAGTTTCCCAGCTTGCAAGTCAAAAGCCTTGCAATATACTCATCTTTTTACTTTGTTTTATTCAATATGTAGAGTTTGGTTTTTGATATTTCACAGCTTTGACAGTCTGAGATATCTGTAATCTGTGCTTAGTTCACATTATCACAAAGGGAGTTATTTCATAGAATAGAAAGACAAAAGGGAAAGAGAGGTAGAATTAAAATCTGGCTTTCACTGGCTTCTTTGGATGAAATCATTTATCTCTGACTAGAACCTCAAAATGACTGAGAAAGCTCCTTCACTTCACGGTAGAGAATACCCAACTCCTACCAGATAGCTGACGTAATTCACCTTGTCTCGGGATTTAAAGATAGAAAATGAAAGGTCATAAACAATTTTCCCTAGTCATCACTATTATATTTCCATTGTCCCCCTAAAATATTTTGGGGAAATGATAATGAAGCTTGGGATTATTTCTTTTATCCTACTAGTGAGTACCAGCAAGAAGCAAAGTGTCATCCCAATGACACTAGGAGAAAACTGTACCCACTAAACACTATCACTTTGCTGCTTTAATTCCTGCAGCCACTGATTTATCCTATTACCCCTCTGTCTGAACTTAACAGGTCATCACTCTCAACCGAAGTAGCAGTGTTAGAGCCATTTTAGGATGCTGTGATTTGGGATTGTTTGCTACCAGAACATGACCTAAACTGATTCGTTCTCTCTGTGAAGAGACTACGTACATATTCTTCTTGCAAGTTAACCTGTTCTGAGGGACTCGCACATAGTACACTGTGAACAGCTGCCAAGTCTGTCACATCTTCCAAATAAACCCTGGTGATCAATGAAGCAGTAAATGTCACAGTTAAATCACCCTCACTCCAACACCCACACTATTATCCCCAACTCAGATTGTGAAAGGTTAGATTACTTTTTAAATATCCCCAGAAGCTCAAGGAAAGATTTAAGATTTGGATACAGCATTCCTAGTTTCTTGAAGAATAGCCTACATCTGCGCTGGCTGCTTTGTATGCCTTTGCATTAATGCACAATTCAGTATGTGATTCACACGTTCTACTTACTACCCTCCTCCTCAGTCCTCAAACTTCTCTTCAATCAGTGAAAGCCTTTTCAGAAAGTTTTTATCTTTTTTTTTTTTTTCCAATCCTTTTTGAAAGAAAACTCCCAAAGAAGTGGGAGTACATTTTCTAGGTTCTGTGAAGGCAGCTTTGGACATCATATAACAAAATTTATTCATCATTCTTACACATGCTTCCCTCAATTTAGTATAGAATCAATTGTAATTCAAAGTCCTAAATATGGAGTCAGAGCCTGAAAATAAAAGAATACAACAACAAAGAAGTATTTCCTCCTTTGTACTCATACAGACAAATCTGTTCAATATGGAATAGGCATTTCTTCATGGTTTTTGCCATTGTATGATTTAAAGAGCTTTGTGCATTAACTATAAAAAAAAATCCTGCTTTCAATTTACTTCATAATTAAAACTCTCTTTTTACTTTTTTCAAACCTACCTAAACCCAGCAAGCGAAAGACTTTATGCACTGAAGGCAAATGAGACCCATCTCACTGAAGGTCACATTTAGAACTTTGAACCTCCAATTGTTGAATGTTTCTTTCACTCTGAAAATACTGTGATCAAATAGAAGAATCTCAACATTATCATCTGAATGACAATCATTATTCTACTTGGAAAATTACATAAATTTCTGTGGATTGACAGTGAAGGTCAACAGCCTCTTTGCACAGTCCGAGACTAAAAATAAAACCCCAACATTTCAGTATTTTAGAGAGAAAATTTAAAAGACTTCCTGTAACATGCTTTTAAGTTTAGAAAACTGTACGTTTATAGACTGTAAAAACTCAATGAATTTGAAATATACAGTTCTTTCTTAAAAATAATTCATCACATTTCTTTGAGGATTTTATATTATATGAAAGGATTACTTCTTGCTTTTTCATAAAATCCAGGAAAATCTTCCTAATTCCGATTGGAAAGCACTCTTCATTCCACTACCATTCAATTAAAAAGAAATAATGACTTACAAAGTTGTGTTTGCTTTTATTTATACAAATTAACAATAATCCCAAGCAAGTTCTCGCTCTTCTAAGGTTTATACTTGATTTCACATATTGTTTTTCTTCTCTGATATTGATATTTATACCGATCTCATTTTTACATTGCATTTTACCCTTTTCCTACAGTTTAGGAATCTATAATTATTATTATTATTAGAAGAAGCTGGGTTTTTTTAAACCACCTCTTTTTATAACCTGCAATCAACACATTCATTTCTCAAGTTCCCTTTTAGCCTTTCTTAACAAAGAAAAATAACAACATTAGAAGTGAAATGATCCTCCTTTATTAATGTCATTTGTGATAATCAGTTAACACGCAATTTGAATTTCACAAATAATTGTATACTCACATATCTTGCATTTTTCAGTAAAGATTCAGGGTCAGCATATATTTTCCTCTACTGAAGTAAACTAAAAAGAAATAGCAAATTCACTAGAACCCTGATTATTGGACATTAGTCAGAGTCTCCATTTGGTCAGGCCTTCCTTACTCATTCTTTCCATATTTCCACATGCCTGTCTGTTTTTAATCCTACCTCATGATTAATTACAAGAGCCTAATAAAGAAGGGAAATTTGCATTAGGTCATATAGAACCAGAGAGGTCTTAAGAAAACAGTGTGATACAACTCTATAGGGGTTCTCAGATGATATCAAATATTGCCAAATAGTATTACTGTGTTAAAGATACAACAACAAAAATATCATTAAAAACCATTAATATATAGCAGAAATCTAAATCTAAGGTTTACCCATGTGTATGTTGGGAGGGGGAATGTCCGTCTATGTGCATGATGTCTGTGTATGGTATCTGTGTGTGTGTACATGGTGTTTGTGTCCATGTGTGTGTGATGTCTACAAGTGTATGTGTGTGTGTGCATCATATTGTGTGTGCAGTGTCTGTGTGTGTGTGAATGTGTGTATGTCTGTGTGCATGTGTGATGTCTGTGTGTCTGTATGTGTGTGTGTATCTGTGTAGAGGAGAGACATGCAGGAGGACAAAGAAAGAGAAATGAGAGAAAAAAGAAAAGAAGATGAATGGTAGAAAGCCAAAGACCATTTTCCTTCTTTCAGAGCTGATGTCTCCCATGGGATCAGGGAGGTTTTGAGGCTGGAAGGTGTGGAAAATAAACATTTCACAACCAGCCATGTCAGCCTAAGGAACGTTCTGACAATGAAGAAAGCTCAGGAACCCCAATCAGGCAGCTTTCATATTCCCGTTAAGGCTGGATGGTCACAGGTTATTTTTAATGGTTTGATTTTTTTAATTTAATTTTGTGGTGACGTGTATATGAGAAGGTATAGGTGACAGAATTTCCAGGTTTTTTAAAGCTTGAACCCCTGCTGAATAGAAACAAAAAGAATTCTGCAGTCCCATTGTAGTTCTCTGTGACTGAAAGAAATCAGCAGCAGAGGCATACTTTCCAGGAGACAAAAAGCAGGTTTGCTGCTGAACTGCCTTGATCCACTTTTAAATTAATATTTTATGTGGCAGGAAAGTGTCCTCTCCTCCCCACCCCATATGAGGATTTATTAACAGCTCTCCCTCAAGAGACCAGCTGGAAGCAGGACCCAAAGATACAGGAAATTTCCCTGGCTATTATCTATCAAAGCTTTCTTTTACAACAGTAGCTATAAACTGGCAGATGTGAAGCAAAATAAATTCAATTCAGATTATTTTTTCCCTAACCTATATATATATCCTTCTAAGAAAATAGCCTATGTTTCAGTAAATTCCAAGCTAGAAAATGTCCTATTGTTTCATCAGCCTCCAATTAACAAATCCAAACAGAGAAGGAAAAAAAACTAATTTCACCAGTGCTTAGCCCTGCACTGTCCCAGGGACCTGCCCTGAAGGACCCCCAGGGGGACCATGAGGGTGAGTTTCTATCTTTGAGCTGAAGTGTACGCATGTGGGTCAAGTGTCAGGAAGTTTCCACTCCAAGTAGCACATGTCCACACTCCCGTCACCAGCCAGGCTGCAGGGTGGCCTTTGCCACTCTTCTCAAACCCGCAGGCCTGAATCTCCTTTTTCAAAAGCCCTGACTGCCTGATCAATGATTACTTAGGTCCACTTGTTATTTCCTTATGGAGACAAAATACAAAAGGGGGAAAATACAAAGGGGGAAACTTGCAGAATTTGAAAACTCATTTTGTTTCCTCAGCCTTCAAAGTATGACCACCAAGAATGAGGTAGAGTTGAGGAAGCAATAACAAAGATTTTACTGGAAATGAGAGTGAGCAGGGGAAAAGAGAAAAAGGTTATGCCTAAAAGAAAATATATTTGTAATCATCTTTTCAAATACATCTATAAAAGATTACTAAACCCAGAAAAAAGTGAATACCAAGACCTCTTACAGTTTAATATTTAATGTTTGTTTAGCACCCTCCATAAGCTCAATGCTATCATGCAACATTTGAGGAAGGATTTATATTTCACAATTCTCATACTATATGGATTAATTACATTCATACCCTATTATAACTGAAAATAGAAAACATAACTGTGAATTTTTTAAAGCTGCTAGAAAATTGATTACACAGAGGCATGTGTCACTGCCTTTGACTTTTTTTTACTGTTAATATAATGTGGAGCCTTTAACAGATATGAACTAGAGAAAAGGACTTCTAATGTGACAAAGTCAGTTTTGAGGCAATAAAATTGGAATCTTCCAGAAGAGACTTTACTGAGATAAGAAAGTGAATAAAGGACCAGCTGGAACATAACAAAGATGATAGAAAGATGCAGAATTACAAAAAAGAACAAAAAAGTAGGTAGATGATGAAGAAGAAAAGGGGAAAGAAAACTGAAGTTGATGAAGAAATGAAAAAATAAAAATATTTGAAAAATAATTTTTATTCAAAAGGAGAAAAAGAAAGGTAGGATGTTACAGAAAAAGTCAAAGAGAAACTAAAAATGTAAGCAAGTCAAATTTTATGTGGAAAAAGGGTTGTGATTGTTTTTATGGTTTATTTTTCCTAATTACAATGTAAGATGCCTCTCGAAAAAATTTAGAAAATGCATCAAAGTTAATAGAAGAAAAAATAATATTCATTATCCCACAATCCAAAACCAAATGTTTCAAATATTCTAGTGCATTTCCTTCTATTTCTTAAATGCATTTTCTATAGCTGTGAAACTACTACATTTAAATTTGGATTCTACTTTTATCCCTTAACATGTTATTAGAAATGCTATGCAAATGTTTTTAATTGTAATATAATATTTATTGTATAGATATACCACAGTTTTATTACCTTTTTTTTATTTTGGGGTATTTAGTTTCCAGTTTTTCAGCACTATAAACTGTACTTCAGAAGGCATTTACACATCAGTTTTTTAATCTTTATTTAGATTTCTTCTTTTTTATTGTAGTAAGAACATTCAATGTGAGTACAGTAAGTCCCCTACATATGATCCTTCAAGTTGAAAGCTTTCAAAGATACGAACGTGCATTCACATGTCTAATCACGTAAGTTAGTTCACATGTCTGGCGCACACTGCTACGTGCATGCATCCTCTACAAGTGGTTGTGCTTTTGTGTACTTTACTGTACTGTATAGAGTACGGTAGTACAGTGTCTTTATTTCAAGCCCAGGATGTCCAGAAGCAAGAGGGTAGATAGAATTGAATGCAGCAAGCAACTAGAACCTGTGCCCATCAACGTCAGGCATGAGTGAAATTGCAGCTTGCCCTCCATCCCTATTGCTGACGATCCTTCAGCTCTACCATCTCCCACCTCCTCTCCCTCCTCCAGTCAGTAACTCTTCTTATCTGTTCACTCGATGCCAGCCCCTGTATCACAGCTGTTGTACTGTACTTCTGTACTTTTCAAGGTACTGTACTATAAGATTAAAAATGTTTTCTTTATTTTTTGTGTTTGTTATGTATATTTGTGTGAAAAGTATTATAAACCTATTACAGTACAGTACTGTATAGCCGATTGCGTTAATTGGGTACCTAGGCTAACTTTGTTGGACTTATGAATAATTTGGACTTAACGAACGTGCTCTTGGAACAGAACTCGTTCGTGTGTAGGGGACTTACTGTTCTGCTCTCTTAACAAATCTTTAAATGCACACTATAGTACTGTTAACTATAGGTGCGATGTTGTACAGCAGATGTCTAGAACTTATTCATGTTACATGACTGAAACTTGATACCTGTTGATCAGCAACTCCTCATTTCCTCCTCCCCTCAGTCCCTGGCAACCACCATTCCACTATGGGTTTCTATGGGCTTGACTCTTTCAGGTACCTCATATAAGTGGTATCAGGCAGTATATGTCCTTCTGTGACTGGCTTATTCCACTTAGCAAAATGTCCCCAGGTTCATCCATGTTGTTGCATATGGCAAGATTTCCTTATTTTTAAGGCTGAATAATACTCCATCGTACGTATATACCACATTTTCTTTATTCATCTGTCGATGGACATTTAAGTGTTTTCTATATCTTGGCTACTGTGAATAATTCTGCAGTGAACATGAGACTGCATATATCTCTTCAAGATACTGGTTTCAATTCTTTGGGATAAATACCCAGAAATGAGATTGATGGATCATATGGAGTTCTATTTTTAATTTTCAGAGAAACCTCCATCCTGTTTTCCATAGTGACTGCACCAATTTACATTCCCACCAACATTGTACAAGGATTCCAATTTCTTCACATCCTTGCCAACATGTACTGTCTTTTGCTTTTTTGCTACTATATACATCCTAACAGGCATGACGTGATATTTCATTGGGGTTTTGATTTGTATTTCCCTGATGATTAATGACGTTGAGCATATTTTCATATACCTGTTGGCCATTTGTATGTTGTCTTTAAAGAAATGTCTATTCAAGTCCTTTGACCTTTATTTAATCTGGTTATTTGTTGGGGTTTTTTTGATTGAGTTGTAAGAGTTCCTTATGTTTTTTGGATATATTAACCCCTTATCATATATAGGGCTTGTAAATATTTTCTCCCATTCTGTAGGTTTCCTTTTCATTGTGTTGACTGTTTCCTTTGCTGTGCAGAAGTTTTTAGTTTGATGTAATCCTACTTGTCTACATTTGCTTTTGTTCCTTGTACTTTTGGTGTCAGGGTTATTTCTTTAGGCTGGATTTCCTTAAGCCATATTACTGCTTCAAAGGCCTTCTTTGTTAAAGCTCTTGTTGCATATTGCTAAACTGCATAAGTTTCTAGTTTATACTATCAGAGGCAATAACAAGTCCTCATTCTAGCACCAATTATCAATTTTTTGAAAACATAATAAAAATACAACTTTTCTTTCTTATTTCACTTTACATTTCTCTACCAGAGAGAATAAACATTTTCTCTACAGTAGTATTTTCTCACCCAGTCTCTTCCAGTACTTTGTAAATGGTCTTTTTCTTTGCCAATATATTTTAACAGATTTGTTGTTTTTTATTGATATCTATTGTTTTTATATGTATATAGTGAAGATATTCATTCTTTGTCATATATACATATATATAAAAAGCCCATTGTTTTATATAGTTTTTATTTGCCTTTTAAATATTTTAGGGTTTTAATTTTTCCTACATAAAAGGTTTTCTTGTTTAAATAAAACCTATTAAATTTTCTGTGTAATTTCTTCTATCAACTTAAGCCTAGAGAATTCTTATACATAGAGATATCAGCTATTTCTGTACATATTCATTTAACATTTTATAGTCTGATAGTTTTAATTTAACTCATCAGGACACCTAAATTTCTTTTTAAAATTATAAGAATCTGAACTAGATTTTAAAACTTTTCTAGCCAATTTTCCTTAATTGGTTATTCAAAACTTATAAATTTGATATTTATCATGATGCCTACTTAATCATCTATTAAGTTTATATATTAGAGTCTGTTTCTGGCCTAACCTTTTCCATTACTTTTTGTCTATTTTTGTATCAGAAACACATTTTAAGTACTATTATTTAATAATATATCCTATTATATGGCAATTATGGTAAGTATACATAATTCTTCTTTTTAAAAGTCTTTGCATATCTTGCCCGCTTATTCTTCCACACAAATTTCAGAAAAATAGTGTCCTACTTAAAAAACAAATCTTAATGTATTTAATTAGAACTGTATTAATCTAAATACTAAATTGGGAAAAAATTAATACCTCTATAATGTCAATCTTTCTATAGATATCAATTCTTCCCAAATTTATGTATAGATAGATTTAATTCTGTTTCAATCAAATACAACTAAGGTTACATATACTTTGTTGATATACTTCTCACACGTTTTTTTCTAAGTTTATTCATGGTTTTTATTATGAAGGAAATCATTTTATTAACATATTTTTATAATTAATTATCATTAGCATAAAGGAAAAGTCTTTTGGATTTGATAATATCTAGTCTTCTAAACTTTAATTAATTATAATCATTGTTTAATTTGTACTCTTAAGCTTTCTAACTATACAAGCAGTTTGTACATTAAAAAATTGATAATAGTTAAATCATTTCCAGTAGCATTATTTCTGATTCTTTTCTTATCCTGGTTTTTACCATTGCAATGAGAAGGAAAACGAGATTACATCAATTATATAAAGGATTTGCAAATATTGCTAGCTAAATAATACAGAATTTGATGAAAAACCCAACAGTTATCACAGATAGAATGAGGTTCAAACTAGAGCTAAATACTTCATCAGAAGAAAGATTTCCAGAAATGTCCCCTTTGGGAGAAGTGAGGAAGGATGTCCAGGGTGGTCTCACAAAGTAGCCAAAAATAGAAGATTAACTGAGGTGCCTCTGCAAAGAACTATTGTTGCAAAATAATCAGCCTACATAAAGTAATCAAGACATCTAAAATTTCATCATTAGAGTAACCTAAGAATGCCTCTTCTCATACCCTCTTTGAAAATGTAAATATTCCTGGAGAAGTAACATATATAAATTTTTTTACTGAAATATAGTTGATGTTCAACGTTATCTTAGTTTCAGGTATACTACATAGTGATTTGACATTTGTACACATTATGAAATTGATCACCATGATAAGCCTAGTAACCATCTGTCCCCGTACAAAGTTATTACAATATTATTGACCGTATTCCTTATGTTGTAGTATATTACATCCCTGTGGGTTATTTATTTTATAACTGGAGGCTTGTTTGCCTCTTAATCCCCTTCACCTATTTCACCCACTGTCCCACCCCCATCCAGGGAACACATATAATTAAAGTCAGTGTATGATTTATAAGAGCTGCCTTCCTTCTCATGAGAAAACTCGAACATGTTGGAAGCATTAGCTCTCTAATGAAGAGGGAGTTTAAAGAAGCATAAATGACACCAAAACCAGTCATACTTCAGTTAAGAGACAATTCTTCCTCAGGCTGGTATTTTACTGATTTTTTTTTTCCTAACCCATAACCTCCCTCTCCTCGCCTTTTCCATCATCATCACTCTTCCCTCAAAACATCTGGGCTGTAGTTTCATTTCTTCCAGAAACAGAAAGTACAGCTTCAAGATGCCACCTAATTCCCAGGCCTCAATTACTTAGAAATTAAATATTGAGCAAAATGATCATTTTGAAGTTGTATAAGTGTTGAGGTTTTAATAGTGTTTTTGAGGGGAAAGGGTGAAACGTTCTACCAACTATATTTATTTTACTGAAAGGCATAATGTCCACATTTTAAGACATTTTCTTTAGGACAAAAATAAACTACTTAAGTGTTTCACTGTCTAATCCAAAGCAAAAATGAAACGTCCTGAAACCTGATGTTTAACTATGATATATTGATTTGTTATTTTTTGACCATCAAATTTGAGAAAATAAATAAAATGTACATCACTCTGGGGTTTTTTTGTTTGTTTTGAGGGGTTTTTTGGGGGTTTTTTCTCCTGCAAAGATGGGTTTATTTAGGATCAGCAGAGAATTGCAATTCCAGGTCTGCAACCATGGTGAGCCATGTGTAAGTCCTTGCCCAGCAACGGGGGAACTCTTTTATAGAGGGGAAAAGGAAGTTGGGAGGGCTATAGTAAACAAAGAGCCTATGGCTTTTCATTGGCTGAGTCCTTGCCAGGAAAGAAGAGGCGACTTCCTTCTTCTGTTGGGCTCTGCTATCATAGCAGAGAATGAGAGCTTCCCCTGATCATCTCCCAACTCTATTTAATGAGGTTTCTGTTTCTTAATTGTTTGTATTGTTTCCATTTCCAATTATTTCCTTAGAGTGAATTTCTGGAAATGAAATTTTTGTACACCGCCCTGTTTTAAAAAATATTTTTTCAGGCTGGTTACCATGTGGCAGATTAAACACACACATTTGCCTCTTCTATATTGTAAATCCCCACTAACAAAACTGTAAAGGAGAACATTTGCCTTAAACTTACGAGATATTTTTAAAAGAAAGTACAAACATAAGCACAAGGAGACTTTGAAAAAACAATGGCAGGGATTGGGGGAGTGAAGAATGAATAAGCAGAACACAGAGGATTTTTAGGGCAGTGAAACTATCCTGTATGATACTATAATGGTGCATACATGTCATTACACATTTGTTCAAGCCATATAATGTACAATACCAAGAGTAACCCTAATGTAAATTATGGACTTTGGGTGATAATGATGTGTCAGTGTAGGTTCATAACCTGTAACAAATGTACCACTCCAGTGAGGGAACATCAGTAATGGGGAAGGCTGTACATATGTGGGGCATGGGGTATATGGGAACTCTCTGTACTTTCCACTCAGTGTTGCTGTGAACCTAAAACTGCTCTAAAAATTAAAGTCTATTTTTTTAAATGGCAGGAATGTGTGGGGAGATACAAAGCAGAAGGATGAATGGATATTTACTTTGCAGAATAGAAAAGACTGAATCTTAAGTTGTCAATGGAAACAACTAAGCAGAAATCTAAATTACAAACCAGTATCTTCGAAGACCTCAGAAATCAGCATCTCTAGGAAATTCTGGTATTGGAAGTGAAGTTGCAGTTAAAACTATGAAGAAAGTTCAAAGTTTGATTAAGAAGACCCAAATGAACTTCCCTAATTTATTCAGCTGAGGGACTGCCACTTGTTCACCCCAAGGAGTGGGAAAATAGAGGTCCTCTGGACTGGGACACCCCACACAGTTGAAGCCAGGGGTACTATACTGAAGGAGGATTAAAGGGCTACAATACTGAAGGAGATTGGATGTTGAAACCCAGCCCCTTCCCTGACTTGGCTCACAGAACACTTGCAGGAGACTAGAAGATCCTTATCTGCAGAATCTGACCAACTTACAAAAAGAAACTAAAAATATTGATAATTGAGTGTGTCCTCAATGAAACAACTAAATCAGCTCAGCCTATTGTGAAGACCATGGTCAGCATGCCCTACACACACAATCAATCAGCCTCTTAGCAGACCACATTCAAATATTAATTCACAGACTAAGGCTAATAGACACTGGAAGAAAGACTTAGTTTTAGGAGCGAGACAAACCAAAGACAGATAAAGAAACTTGAAGGAAATAGAGACCATTCAATAAAAAAAATAGTTTTAATTGTATCATCAGTATTCTCAGAGAGAAATAAGATTTTGCATCAATGATGCATGAATATAATACTGCAGAAAAGAAAATTTCAAAAAAGAGCTTTGAGAATTTTTTTAAATGGTAGTAGAGGGCTTCCCTGGTGGCGCAGTGGTTGAGAGTCTGCCTGCCAATGCAGGGGACACGGGTTCGAGCCCTGGTCTGGGAGGATCCCACATGCCGCGGAGCGACTGGGCCCGTGAGCCACAACTGCTCAGCCTGCGCGTCTGGAGCCTGTGCTCCGCAACAAGAGAGGCCGCGATGGTGAGAGGCCCGTGCACCGCGATGAACAGCGGCCCCCGCTTGCTGCAGCTGGAGAAAGCCCTCGCGCAGAAACGAAGACCCAACACAGCCAAAAATTAAAAAAATAATAATAATAATTAAATGGTAGTAGAAATGAAAATCTCAATAGAATGACTGAAGGATAAAGATGAGGATATCTCTCACAAAGTAGAACAAAAAAGACAAAGGTATGAAAAGATAGAAAATTAGAGGCTAAGTTCAAGAGGTCCAAGATCATAATGAAAGAGTTTCAGGAAAAAAAGAACGCAGAAAATAGAAAATTTTCCAAAACTGAAGAAAATATTCTCACATTGAAAGAATCCATGAGAACCCAGAACAGTGGATAAAAATGACCTAATCTAAGGCAATTCACCAAGAAATATCAGAATTCTGAGACAGAGAGATTGCTCTTAAAACTTTCAGAGAGTAAAAGAAAAATCAGTTTACACACAAAGGATCAACAACCAAATTGAATCACACTTCTCAATAGAAATACTGGAATCTGGAAGACAATGTCTTCAAAATTATGAAATAAAATTATTTGCAATCTAGACTTCTACATTTAACCAAAATATCAATTATGGGTGAATTGAGAATAAAGGC
Organism: Balaenoptera physalus; assembly: GCF_965194825.1. Taxonomy (NCBI): domain Eukaryota; kingdom Metazoa; phylum Chordata; class Mammalia; order Artiodactyla; family Balaenopteridae; genus Balaenoptera; species Balaenoptera physalus. Next base: position 60,880,754 of record NC_138897.1, read on the forward strand.
ATTTTCAAACATATCTCAAAAAATTGTCTCCCAGTTACCTCTACTCAAGAAGCCACTGGATAAGTAAACTAAGAAAGATGAAGACATGAGACCCTGGGAAAAGTGATCCAATCAACAGACTTGGAAAGAATTCCCATAATGAAGGAGAGTGCTACCGAGTCCAAACCATTCTGCCACCACACAACAGGCCAATAAATCAGGAGACGAGTTGTTGGGGCAAGGAACAGTGACTTTATTCAGAAAGCCAGCAGACAGAGAAGATGGCAGACTAGTGTCTCTTACCCGTGTTAGAATCAGGCTTCTTTTTTACTAAAAGGGGAGGGGGTGTGGTTGGTTGTTGCAAACTTCTTGGTGTCAGAATCCTTTGTTCCTGCAGCTGTCCACATAGTTCAGTTCATGATGTTCTTGTAAACCTCTAACAAGACAAATGTTATTCTCTGTTCTGCAACTTTTTATTTCTATATGAACAGAAGAGTGTTATACCTTTAAAGGTCAGAGCCTTGAGAATGGGTTATCCTGTTTATTTCAGGCTATAAACAACACTCCTTTACAAAAGGTGCAGAGCCAGCATGACTAAGCATAGGCAAGAGAGAACAAAGGATAAAGTAAAAGAAACAGATCCAACATGGAGTCATATTTGTTCTTCCCTATTATAAGAGGAGAGAGCTAAGATATCAGCTTTTCAGAAATCCTACCAAGCAACCAGTCTAGATAAGAGCAAGTCAAAAGCTCTAGCTGGGGAGGATCTGGGGAAGATGGTGGAGTAGAAAGCACCAGGAATCCCCCTCTCCACCCATATAAAAATTGCACTGGCAGAATCTGTATGATGTGACTATTTTGGACCTCTGGAGTTTATTGAAGGCTTACCACTTCAGGGAAAGACTTGGACAGTAAATTGCAGTTAATTTCAGTCAATTTCAGCTCTTAGCTCTGCAGCAGCTACCCAGCACCCATCCACCAGTCTCATGGCAGGCAGCTGTGCATGTGCTACTGGAACAGCTTGCACACAGCTTATGGGAGACAAGGTGAGCAATAAGGATGCTGTCCTCCAAATATCAAGAATCTGTGTTCAATACTATTGATTCTACAAAAATGAAAAGAATTATGAGTACTATGAAAAATTGTATGTCAACAAATTGGATACCAAGATTAAATGAACAATTTCCTAGAAACACAAAATCTACCAAGACTAACTCACAAAAAAATAGAAAAACCAAATAGACCTGTAAGTAGTAGGAAATTGAATCAGTAATCAAAAATTTCCTGACCAAAAAAACACCTGGACCTAATGGAGTCAGTGGTGAATTCTACCAAACTTTAAAAGAAGAACTAACACCAATCCTTCTTGAACTGCCAGAAAAAAAGTGAAGGGGGGGGGGGGAACACTTCCTAACTCATTTTATGAGGCCAGCATTACTCTGATACCAAAGTCAGACAAATACACTATAAGAAAAGAAAACTACAGACCAATATCCCTTATAAACATTGATGCAAAACTCGTCAACAAAATACTAGCAAACTGAGTTCAGTGGCATATTAGAAGGATTATATACCATGGCCAAATGGAGTTTATTCCTGGAATGCAAGGAGAGTTCAACATATGAAATGAAGGAAAAAACACATGATCACCTCAACTGATGAAGAAAAAGCATTTGACAAAATTCAACATGCTTTCATGATAAAAACACTCAACAAACTAGGAAAAGAAGTAAACTACCTCAACATAATAAAAGCCATATATGAGAAACCCTCAGAAAACATCATACTCAATGCTAAAAGACTGAAAGCTTTTCCTCTAAGATTAAGAATAAGGCGAGGATGCCTGCTTTCACCACTTCTATTCAACACAGTATAAGTAATTCTAGTGACAGCAGTTAGGCAAGAAAATTAAAGGCAACCAAATTGGAAAGGAAGAAGTTAACATATCTCTGTTTACAGATGATATGACCTTACGTGTAGAAAACCCTAAAGATTCCACACAAGAAAACTGTTAGAACTAATAAATAAATTGAGCAAAGCATCAGGATACAAAGTCAACACACAAAATTAGTTGCATTCCTATACAATGAAAAATGAACAGCAAGGAAAAAAATTAAGAATACAATCTATTTACAATAGAATATCTTATTCAAAAAGAATAAGAATATATATCTTATTCAATAAGAATAAGATACTTAGAAATTAAGCAAGCAGCTAAAAGACTTTTACTATAAAAACTACAAAACACTGCAGAAAGATATTAAAGACATAAGTAAATAGAAATACATCCTATGTTCATGGATTGGAAGACTTAATATTGTTAAGATGTCAATAGTACTCAAAGCAAACTACAGATTTAATGCAATCCCTATCAAAATCCCAATGATGTTTTTTGGCAAAAATAGAAAAATCTGTCATAAAATTCATATCAAACCTCAGGGGACCCAAATAGCCAAAATAATCTTGAAAAAGAACAAAACTGGAGGACTCACACTTCCTGATTCAAAACTGAACACAAAGTTACAGTAATTGATGCAGTGTGCTCCTGGCATAAAAACAGACATATAGCCAATGGAATAGAATAGACACCCTGGAAATATATCCCACCATTATATAGTTAAATGGCATTTAACAAAAGTGCCAAGACAATTCAATGGGAAAAGGACAATCTTTTCAGCAAATAGTGCTGGGAAAAGTATAATAGATATCCATATGCAAAAGAATGAAGTTGGACCCTACCTAACACCATATATAAAAATTAACTCAAAATGGATCAAAGGCTTAAAGGTAAATCTAAAAGTATAAAACTCTTAGAAGAAAACAAAGGGCAAAACCTTCACAATATTGCATTTGACAATGATTTCTTGGACATGACACCAAAGACACAGGCAACAGAAGAAAATATAAGCAAATTATACTTTGTAAAAATTTAAAAATTTTATGCATCAAAGACAACAGAGTAGATCTATCAACAGAGTAAAAAGGCAACCCACAGAATGGGAGAAAATATTTGCAAATCATATATCTGATAAGGGGTTAATATCAAGAATATATATAGAAAAAAATACATATATATATATACCCTAAAACTCAACAGCAAAAAACAAACAACCCATTTCCAAGATGGGCAAAAGACTTGAATAGACATTTCTCCAAAGAAGATATACAGATGGCCAATAAGTGCATGAAAAGATGCTCAACATCATTAATCTTTAGGGAAATGAAAATCAAAAGCAAAATTATATACCACCTCACACCCATTAGGATGACCACCATGAAAGAAAGGAAGGAAGGGAGGAAGGGAGGAAGGGAGGAAGGGAGGAAGGGAGGAAGGGAGGAAGGAAGGAAGGAAGGAAGGAAGGAAGGAAGGAAGGAAGGAAGGAAGGAAGGAAGGGAGGGGAGAGGGAGGGAAGGAGGGAGGAAGAAAGAGAGAAACAAACAAGTGTTAGAAAGAATGTGGAGAAATTGGAACCCTTGAACACAGTTGGTGGGAATTTAAAATGGTACAGCCACTATGAAAATAGTACAGCAGTTCCCAAATACATCATCACTGTATGATCCAGCAATTCCACTTTATGGTATATACCCAAAAGAACTGAAAGTAGATTTTCAATGAGGTATTTGTACCTCCATGTTCACAGCAGCATTATTTGCAATAACTAAAATATGGAAGCAACCCATGTGTCCATTGATAGATGAATAGATAAGCAAGATATGATATATACATACAATGGAATATTATTCAGCCTGAAAAAGGAAGGAAACTCATGGTACAACATGGATGAACCTTAAGGACATTATGCTAAGTGAAATAAGCCAGTCACAAAAAAACCAAATACTGTATGATTCCACTTATACAGGGTACTTAGTGTAGTCAAAATCACAAGAGACAGAAAGTATAATGGTGATTGCCAGGGACTGGAGGCAGGGAGGAACAGGGAGTTATTGTTTAATGGGTATACAGTTTCAGCTTTTCAAAATGAAAAGATTTCTAGAGATGGATGGCAGTAATGGGTGCACAATATAAATGTACTTAATACTACTGAACTGTGCACCAAAAATGCTTAAGACGGTAAATTTTATGTGTATTTTACCACACTTTTTAAAATTGAAGAAACAAAATCTACAGTAGGGATTTCTCCAAAAGATGAAATGGATACATTACTTGACTTGTTAATGAATTAAGAAGAAATTTAAACTTTTGAGGGATAAACTAAGGATAAGAGATAAGTACAGAGAAAACAAAGCATATGCAAAACAAGATAATTATAAATGTCAGCAAAAGAAATTTTTAAATCTGTGCAGGTAAGGAAAATAATCACAGTATACTAAATATCTGGCTAAACTGGGCCCACTTCTAACATTTAGGAGGGTGGAGGAGAGGGGTTAAGATAAATGAAGGCCCAGGTATCATATGACTATACATTTTAAAAATATACATCAAACTAAAAAAGGATTAAATAAAATGTATTCTACCCTCCTACCTAAGTAAATGACCTAGAAGGCCAGGATTGAATTTAAAATCCTCATACTCCTCAGAGATCCACCCCAGAACTTGGCAGTAGAAGGAGTGGCAGCCAGCTGGCCTCAGACCAAGAGCCCAACTCCGTCTATTCCAGCCTCAAGGTCCATCCCACACAATGAGGAGCCTTGTGGGCAAGTGTCTGGACACCCACCCACGTGTCCAAGCTCTGACCACAAGTCACAAACACTTGCCCCTTGGGTATGCACAGTGGTAGCACTATCCACTTTCAATAAGACACATGGGGATGGGACCTGCATGGGTCTTAGAAGCACCTTCAGGGTCATTTGGGCAGGGAGTTCTGGGGTCTCTGGATTCAGAGTAAGATCTGAAAAGGGAGCTGTCTTGGCCCCATGAATTCATCTCCCAGGAAGAAGGGCAAGCAAGAAAGGGGCCCCTTTGCAAGTGTCTAAGAATAGTACTGGGCTCAGTTAAAAGTAGCATTTATATAATCATAGTAACAGAAATAATATTAATATTAAAATGTTAATGTACAAAATTTTCAGGAGGATGAGAAGGATAGGAAACATGAAGCGCAGTGCTTGGTATAAAAACAAGTGGAAAAGGATTAAAGAAAGGTAAAGTCTAACCTTTTAGAGTGGGAAGTCAATAGATAGGCATAAAAGTGAAAAACCTAGAAGTTGCAGCACAATCATGTTATTTACAGATATGAAGGAAATGAAAAAGGAAATAGCTAAAAAGCATTGAGCTCTAGGAAACAGAAAATGAGGGAGAACAGAGTTATAGTGAGTGTTATTCCTCATTATAAGCATTGTGGAACTATTTGACAACTATACACATATTAACATTGATACTAAAAAATAAAAAAGGATACAGTGCAAAGAATAATTTTTCGAATGTATTGAACCAATTCTACCTTAATATGCACTCTGGGAAGCTTTTCATTAACCTGATTCCTTCAGAATAACAAAAATGTAAGAGGCAGAGGTTTAGGGAAGAATATTAACATTCAATATGTAGTATGAACATTGGTGACTGGAAAACGTTTCAGATTAATTAACATTCTTTTAGGTTTTTAGGGGCATTACATGTTTGAATTAATTTACTCAACAGTTATTTACTGAACATCTATGTGACAGACATGCTAGAAGTTGGGGTACAGAAGTGAAACAAAGATATTTTAAAAGACATGTTTTCTGCCTTTACAGAGCTCAATGTCCAGTCCAAGGGATATTATTGAACCAAATATTCATTCAAAGAATAAAAATATCAACTCTGATATGTTCTAAGAAGCAAAGTTCTTGGTGCTAAGAGTGTATAGAACAAGTAAACCTGACCAGTGAGGAGAATGGGAAAGTTTTCTCCAGAAAGAACATTCGAACAAAGATCTCAATGATGAGTGGGTGTTCACTAGATAAATCCCGTTGGAGTTGAGGAAAAGAAGAGAGGGAAGTTGTGGAGAGGGGAGAGAAGGAGAAGGGAGGGGAGGGGAGGGAAGGTGAGGGAAGGCAAGGGAAGGCGAGGGAAGGGAAAAGTAAATCGCATTCCCAATTGCACCTCTGTTGTTTTTGGCTTGGTTTGGCTTGGCTTGGTTTGGTTTGGTTTGGGGCTTTGTCTTGCGTTTTATTGACAGATGCCCATATTTTGCTGTGAACCTTCCTGAGTTGTTGTATTTCCAAACCATGAGAAGAAGGTGGATATATTGGGCTGGACATAAAGTTCGTTCGGCTTTTTCTGTAAGATGGTATGACAAATCCGAACGAATTTTTTGGCCAAGCCAATATTAAAGAGCACTGGAGGAGGTTAATGCAGATGGGTTGCAAAGTCAGATTCTGACCACATAGGTTGGCAAGATCTTATATACAGTGATCAACACTTCTGTCTTTCCTCTGAGAAAACAAATAGCAAGGCTTTGCAGAGTCTTTGAGGAAGCCCAGGTGCTCTGAGAACAGACATTACATTGGGGTTAAACATGCAAGGATTTTATTAGGAGAAACTCCTATGAGAGAAAATGGGGCAGGAGGGAGGCTAGGAGAGCAGTCAGACCATGATTAAATCTGATCCACAGTGAAGGAGAGAGGTAAGGAAGGTTGGGTGGGAGAAGGGCTTGCCTGGGACATGAGATTAAAAGTGGGACAGTTCCAGGCACATGGGGAAGGTTGGTCACATGCTGGGTGGAGGTGCCCTAGACTTCCATGCAGTCTAAGAAGGGTTTGGCAAGGCCATCAGTGAGGCTTCAAGCCAAAGTGGGCCTTCAAGGACTCCCACGTCCCCCAGAAGGACCCGCCTTAGTAGAAACCTGCTGCTCTCAGTCATCAGCAGGGATCAGCTCTGGGAAACCTGGCCTTGGTGAAAAAGCAGTAACGGAGTTCAGAGTGCAGCAGCTGGGCCCTGCTCAACTACACACCCTGTAGTTGGAGATCTGTGAGGTGTGTTCACAGGGCCACCACAGTCTTGGAGAAGGTACTGGGGAGGGAGAAGAGAGCACAGCAGAGCTTCATTTTATAAAGACCACCCAGGCTGCAACATGGAAGATGAATTGAAGGGGGACAATGGTAGATGCAAGCAGACCATGTAACAGGCCAAAGATAAAAACAGATTACAGACTGAGTATATGCAAAGAAACAAGTACTTTAAATATTGCATAGTGTTTTCATTACCCCTGATTAAAAGTCTTTCACAGTCAGGATTTTCATGTTACCTTAAGACACAATATCTTTGAAAGGCATTTAACTCCTAAACCCATTAAGAGATTTTCTTGTTATTTTTATTAAAATATTTATTACCCAGTGGGTATTTAACCACTTAGGTTTAATCATCAGAAATGGGTCATAACAATAATCAAAAGAAACATCTAATCTACCTCAGAAAGGCCAGACTGGCCTCTAGTCTATTCCAGTCCTCTCTTTTCTTAGACTGGGAGTTGGGCTACTTTACAGGGCTTTGTTTGCTTCTTTGTTTCCATTTCAAGACTTAGGGAAGAAATTTCTGGCAAAGTTCTTAGAGATGTATGATACCATGAGATTGAGGTAATTTGAGTCTGTTAATTCTGTTCTTCAGCTGTGACATACCGTATCTATAAGAACCACTGATTTATGCTTTGTATCACAAACCAGCAGGATGACATCAATTTCATTGTTGTTTATTTTCTGAGAATCAATTATTTTATGAGAAAAGGGAAGATATTTCACCATTTTTGACAGCTGCAAAAAGACAGACTTCAATATCCTACCCTGTGAACTTTGCCACTATGTCATATTTCCATTTAACTTAAGTTGCAAGTTCAAACACAGACTTGATTTACAGAGTTGTCTGCTCTATTCTAAAGAACTCTAAATATCCAAGATGTTCTGAGTTCTTTTTTATAAGAGAAATGAATAAAATAGACACACAATAAATCAATATTTCTGACAAAAATGCTACTCTGCTCACTATATTTTCTCTTACCTCTTCTCTTTATTCTTTTAATTTACAAATTGAATTCCACCCTTTCTCACAACAGATTCAGCATTTCAGACTTAACCCCTGTAGTTATACTTCTTTTACTGTCCCCAGCAGTCTCTCAATGTATGTTTCACTTATTTTTTATTATCAACCCTGAAAAATCCATCCACCCTTTCTTCACTGGTGGTCAGTGATGATGTTAGGATTTCTTATACTCTCAATATTTCAGTAAGGAGACACTATACTCCTTTCTAACTAACTTGTTGACTTCTCTTTGTCACCCAAGTGCCCTATGGGCCACCTATTAAATTTAAAACAAAGAAGTACTGAAACTGTACTAATGCGTGAAAATATCAAAACATCATTTCTGACTGATCTTCAATTTATTCCAATGTTACCTTTTGAGAATAGGAAACAAGTAGTTGGAAAATAAACATTTCTTATAACTGAACAGTAGATCTGCAGTATGTTCTCATAAGGCAAAGAAAAAAAAAAGTCTAGAAAGCATAGAACCACTTCCGAGTGGCTAAAACTAGAGCATTCATTTTTTCAAGGAGAATCACATTATTAATGAAAAACGTTGCTCACATCTGCTACAAAAGCATTTAAAATATTCTCTCAGTTTGGTACCCTGGTTCCTAATTTATGTTCCAAAAACTGAAATATTTCTTCTCAGTATTTGTTCACATACCATAAAGTGACGTGGTGATTTACTTTCTACTAAAATGTTGACTGGTATAGAAAACAATCTCAGTGGAATAAACTATAAGATATTTTCAATATTTCCAGACTATCTGCCATAATAAACACTTAAATTTTGGCCCATGAATCATAGCCATTTAACTCAGTTATTCTCTTTATTTGCCATGCTGCCCATCTCCTTCTGAAAGCTTTCTCATGATTAATCATCTCCTCCCTCCTGTGTATTCTTGGTGCATTTACTAAATCAGAATAGCAGAGCATAGTGCCTAATAGTTCTTTGGTTTTTTGCTACTGTTATTTTTCCTTAACTACGATACAGCATTCTTGAAAGAATAGTACCTGCCTTTAAATTCTTTTCTGATACTCCAGTCATTAACCAAAAGAAGATCCCCTGCACGAGTGACACTTGCCTTTTTTACAGAATTACTTTACTCAGCCCCTACTGTTCTAGTCTGGAAGTTCTGCACCTGTGGATAGCTTCAAGACTTCTGCTTCTGTTAGAAATCTTTTAGTTGGAAGTAGGAAAAAAAAATCTCAAACTGGCTTAAACAAAAATGTACATACTGTTCATTTAAATGAAAGGTCATACCAGTAGGGACTACAGAGATGGCTTTATTCAGGACTCAGATGATATCACCAGTGTTCTTTGCTTCCTCTGAGGTTTGCTTCCCCTTCTCAGGCTCCATGCAGTGTTTCCTGCAACTTCAGGCTCCTATTACCAGCAATTCCAAACCAGAGGGAGAGTCGAACAAAAGCTCAAACAAAAGTCTGGATTAAGTCTTCTTGGTTGAGATTGGCCAGGTTGGTGGTACTGACTGGCTTAGCTTAGGTAAGGACTCCAGCTCTGGAGCCCAGGGGTAGAGGCAGCTCCAACCCAAAGCCTGTGGGCCAAGAGGGGAGGCAGAGTGGCCTCCAGGCAAAACTGTAGTAGGGGGAACATGGACAAAGCGGAACAAAACCAATCCATAGCCACTTGCAGTACTGCATCCACTTCTGATTTTCAGGTAATTTGTTATTATTTTTCTTAGCAATAAATTTCATCAGAATAGTAGCCCTCTGTGGGATCTTTATAATGCTACCATGATGTTCCCTAATGACAAACACATTCTACAGAACTATCAAATGCAATTCTTATAGGTTCTCCCAGAAACAATTTCTAAATTTGTATAACATAAAATAACAGATACTAACAGTGTACTTGGACCTCTACTGTCCTTTAGTGTGCTCTTCTCAAGATCTCAATATAACAAAATCACATGTGTTTTTTTTCATTGTCTGTTTTTTGGCATATGAAAAACTATAACACCATAAACAAATACTTTCTATTAATTTATGAAGTCTAATTTTTTTGTATTAATCATCTCCAATTCTTAATAGGGTCCTAAAAGAGTTCCCTGAGTTAACAGGTCTTGACTCATGATTTTAGCTATTTTTACCCTTTTAACATGGCACTAAAAGCTCCCTGTGGCAAGAGGGAATGTGTTAAAAGTCTGTGGTTAATGTCTCTCCCCTGTTCCTTGATGCCTTCCTTAAGAGGCCCATTCCTTTTAGCACTTTCAAGCCAGGTAACCGTGTTCACCAGCGTCACTGCCTTTTTCTCTTTTGTAAACACTTGAGAAACATGTCAAATGTCATTCTATCATTTCCTCTCCCTCTTACTTCCCTTTAAATAATTTGGTAGAAAATAAAAAATTTTCCAGAAATGTATTTGGATTTATTCATCCATTAAAACCATATCTTTGCATATTGTGGGATATTTTTAAGCAATGCCAAGTGTTTTTTGAGTTTAGTTTTTGTTGGGTTTTGTTGTTGTTGTTGTTGTTGTTGTTTGCTTCTTGTCAATTTCATCCCGCACTTACTGCTTTTCATAAAGCTGACTTTTTTTCCGGTCAGACTTCTGTCAGATTTTTACCTGTCCTGTCTGCTTTCCCTTAAGGCACGTTAGTACCTTCTTAAAGATGCCTTCTCCAACAACTCTTCAAAGGACTAGGATACGTAATGCTTAAACCGAAAACCACCATCTTAAAATTATTTCTGTTCTTTTATCCACATGTCAAAAATGAAAACTGAAAGAAGAGTCATAAAATAAAATACTCTTAAACTTATTAATATTTTGTATTTACATATACAAACACTGTAAGTCCCAAAATAGTAATTTAAAGATTGGATATTTTTATCTATTGATTTTAATTAAATTCACTTTAAGGTGTCAGGATCACAAGTAAGAGAGAAAGGAGAAATAGATGAAAAAAACCATGAGCAAGCTTTTTATCCCAGCTCTTGGGGAAAAAAACTAATAAGCCACCTCCACAGTGAATTTCTAGTGAATCATTAACCAGGGATTTGTTGCCTTGGTTACTAAGCCAGGTAGAGATTCCAGTAAAAAAGCAATGTGACCTATGAGCTCAGGAAACTGAAGAAGTGAAATTTCTGCATGATGATATTTGCAGTTTCTACAGAAAGATACGAAAAGAGTAAAAAACGTATGTTAAAATAAAATGGAAAAAAGAATATCTTGATTTTTGTCCCATGTCAAGACATTTACATACACACACACTCTTAATAACAGCACCTCAGTGTTAGTTTGCTTGTGAGATTTTACAAAATATAGACCATTTCCAATATATGAGACATCTCTCACCCTAGAAAACAAAGCACTTTGCTTACCAGTGGTCACTGGATATTCCATCAGTAAAGAATATTTTGATAACAATACATTTACAAAACAAGCATTCAGAAAGCAGAATAATTGAATAGATTTTCCAGGCAAAATATCTCTGTGGCTTTTTCATTGAGTTATGGGTCTATGGTTCTTTATATTATACTGTATCAAAACAAAAATTACATGAATATTCCTACCAAACCTAAAACCAAAAGGAAAAACAAGAGCCAGAATTTGAAGGCATGACCTCAAGTATTACCTTTATCTTTATTAGTAAACTCAGGGTCACAATGAAGACATCATTAGTTTACTAACCAACATCCAGTAATGGCAGAGACCGCAGTATCTATGATGGTTCATTTTGTTCCGTTTCTCTGGAGAACCCTGAATACTACAGTATCCAAGCCCTGCTTCTCACTCTTTCATGCCAATTCTCCAAGCCAGTCCAGTTTATGCTAAAACCAAGACCCGATGATAGAAAGTAAAAGGTTGGCAAATTCACAGCTGCCTTGTGATGAGAACAGGACATCTAATAAGAAAAAATAAGAATCTTAAATTCTGCCAATGGTTAGTGATAGACAGCATGACATAGCCAATAGATCAGGGGCTCTGGCATCAGCTGGCCTGTGTTTGTATTCTAGCTCGACCACTCACTGACTGGCTGGCCCTGAAAGTGAAACTGAACCTCAGTTTGCCAGCTATGCAATGGGAATAATCACACCTACCCCCAGAAGACTGATTGTTATCAAAATTCAGTGAGATAATACAGGCAAAGCTTCTAGCTCGATAAAAATTAATATCTTTATTTCCTCCTATTTCCCATGTAGACGTCTCTTACTTCCATTTTTCATTTAAAAAGTCAGATTTCCTGAAATGTTTAAACTTGAGATTCTAAAATTTAAAACATTTTCCATACACATTCTTTAAGTGCTATTTTTTCTTTAAGTGTAATATTACTATTGGCTCTCGTGGTCTGGAACCCTTCTTCAATACACATAAACAAATACTTTAAAGCAAAGCTGAAAATAAAAGTTAAAAGGGTATATACTTGGGCTTCCCTGGTGGCGCAGTGGTTGAGAATCTGCCTGCCAATGCAGGGGACACGGGTTCGATCCCTGGTCCGGGAAGAGCCCACATGCCGTGGAGCAACTAAGCCCGTGCGCCACTACTACTGAGCCTGCACTCTAGAGCCCGTAAGCCACAACTATTGAGCCCACATGCCACAACTGCTGAAGCCCGCATGCCTAGAGCCCGTGCTCCACGAGAGAAGCCAGCGAAGTGAGAAGCCCGCGCACCACAATGAAGAGTAGCCCCCGCTCGCCGCAACTAGAGAAATCCCGCGTGCAGCAATGAAGACCCAACACAGCCAAAAAACTAAAATAAACAAATTAATTAATTTTTTAAAAAAGTATAAGTAGATCAGCAAAAAATTTAGATAATCAATGTCAGTTTTATCAATTGAGCACAAGTGGTTTCATTCTGCACATCTATCTACGTCTTCTCCCTGAAAATAGATGTCTTATTCCATTTTTTAAATCTCAATTTTATTTTTTTTCAGCAGTTAATACTATACTTATTAGGCATCTATGTGCTTTGTACTGTTCTAGACATTATAAGTGATTCCAAAAAATAAATCAATCCCTTTATAGAGCTTGCTATTTGGTTAAGGAGACAATCTAGAGTCAGAATCTCAAGGATGGACGTTACTATGGAGATTTGTTAAGGCCAACACCTATGCCTGAAACAATAATGATAACTACGTCAGATAAAATAAACAAAACAGTTTTTGTAATAGTTCCAAAAGAGAGAAACAAATATGTTTGAGAACTTGAAGACTGATAGAGGAGGTAGTAGATGAGTTGCAACTTCCCAGAAGAATTCCCAAACCTTAAATATATACAGCAGAAAGGAAAACAACATCCCAGTTACAGGGAAGGAGCAGGAGCAAAGGAACATTCGTAGAAATGAGCACAGCAAGTCCTCAGGACAATGAGGGGAAAAAATAAGAAGCCCAGTAGAGCAGAGGGTACTGGTTGGGGAGGAACAGGAAATAAAACTGGTAGGATGGCAGATGGGAAAATCTGAACTTCCAAGACACCATGACATAGATTTTTAAATATACATTAAATCCTATAGCCTAATTCTGCAGCTAACTCTGTTCAACCTTGCTAACCTTCCAGAAGTCCAAACTAGAGTTACGAATGGTCTAGTGAGTGGCTAGACCAGAACTAAATGCCTGAAAACAGGAAAAGCCTATATCATTCTAATGAGACAGCATGAATCACTCTGCATCATCTAGAATAGGCACTCCAGTGTATTTTAAGTAGCCCAAGAAAGGATGATTTATATATTCAAAAAGCATAGATTTTTAAACAGAGGTCACCACTTCTCCTCCCCAAACACACACATACACGTCTTTTGAGAAAAAAAAACAAAAACAAAAGCACAATACCATTTCCTTAAATGTAAAATGTTCCCTCTCTCACAGCATGTGGAAAATTCCATCTATCAGCCCTTCTTCATATTTCTACAGCTTTTATTAACAAAGCATCCAAACAAACTTTCTGTAACCTCAACCTGAACTTTCATTTTTTTCTTGGGATTTTTATTTTCCTTTATAGTGTTCTCTTAATTGCTAGGATCTAGGAGGTGATTTTAATTCTAGGTTTTTGTAACTTGACCATGATCTTAGCAAATTTTATATACATGGTAAATCTCATGAATAATGCTATGAAAATCTTTCATGAAGTATCTGTGTGGTTTGTGGCAGACCTACAGCCACAGAGGACTTTGCACATAATTACTGCTTTTCAGATATTATTTGGTCTGGAACTTGATGACACACTGAGGCTACTTTCTGCCGGCATGTGAAAAGATATGTTGATGGTTGGGCCTTGGCCACACTGACAAATAAAACCCCAAAATGTATGTCTGTGGCAAAGAAAGAATTGCCATTTGTGGTGGTAGAGAGACCCCTGTGTGCTGATGTGGCCTCTTCCTCAGCCTCCTGGTGTCCAAGGCAAGGATCCCATTAGCTTCTAGCTTCTAGCCTGGCCAGTGAACTTTGAGCAATTCTTTGAAGAACTGAAGAGATTATTGGGGTATTCAGAATCTGAAGAGGTATTGAGAACCTGAGAAAGTATATCAGAACCATTCATTCACCTGACTCCTTATTTCTTGCTTTCTTTGCACTGCTTGTTTGCCAATTTGGTAGTAAAACCACATAAGTGGAGATGAAACCAGATCTAAGTTATCATTCTTGCTAGACTTCAAAATTGGACTTTAATATGTGTTCTGTCACAACAAGTTCTGTTGGGCTTCTCAATATTGTTTGCTATTTTTTCAATGATAATATCATTTCAATTAAATAAATAAATATTTACTTCAGCTGCTATATATCAAGCAGTAAGCTAGATAATCCCAAAGATTATCTAAAATAATTAGATATTAATCTTTGGAAACTCAAAGATTAATAAAAAATAAACCCTCTGCCTTCAAAGAACTTGGAGTCTATTGGAGGAGACAGACAAATAAACAAATAAAATGTGTTTCACAGTGATCTGCACTGAGGTCAGTGGTAACTCAGAGGGGCACCTCACCCAACCAGCTGAGAACAGAAGGCCTGATGGAGGTGGAAAAGAACAGGAAAAGACATTATCTTAAAAGGCTTCCTAAAAGAGGAAACAGTTGAAAATCTTTAGTATGAATAGTCAGAAGGAAATGAGATGAAGATATTCCAGAGGGAAGAGCACAAACCGAGGGAAAAAAGCAATGAACAATGTGATGTGTTCAAGGAGCTGGAAGCAGTGTGCTGCCACTATAGCATGAAATGTGACAGGGACAGCAGGGACAGCAGAAGGTGAAGTGTCGTATGGTCCATGATGGACTTTGAGCTAGATCCCATAGGTGGTGTGGAGTCAATGAAGGCTTTATGCCGATAAGTAGCATAGTCAGATTTGTTACCCACTGAACAGTGAGTCACCTGGGTAGAAGAACTGCCTCAGTGACAATTTTAGTTAGGTCTTAATAAAGAGAAAAGAAGGTCTGTAGATATACTCTCCAGAACATGAGCTTGTGTGTTACTGTGGTCTCTTGTCCAAAAGAGTTCATTTTCTTTCCTGTGTGTGTGTGCTAGAGAGACAGATTAATCTATATCTAACAGCTTCTGGAAAACCACCTCTATAAGAATGTTCATAAATACTTTTGTGAGTTATGTGGCAAAGATTACAGTGAAACCTAAGCTTATATTATAATTCTGAGAGCATATGATTCCAGAAGCAATGTATGGAAAGGATGCTAACCAGTATCTCTCAGAGAATAGTGAGTTATAAATTGCTACTGAAACAGAAATCAGACCTACTAATACGGCATTCATTGAATGTCAGAATCTCCACAATTATCAGTGACATTCAGGGTCCACGCAATCCAGGTATCTAAATATAACAATCCCTATAGGGGTTCTTTTAGTTGAGGAACATGAGTCGGCCAAAAGTACTCACTGGGAATGACTCAACCCACACTTAAAGACAAATATATATATATATATATATATATATATATATAAAGCAATAGGTTCTGAAATTGACTTTCAGGTCGTCTGAAGACAATGGCAAGCACACGTAGCTAGTATGATTAAGAGTACAGCATCAGATGGTTCAGCTGGGACCATCATCTTCCTGGGTGGCCCCAGATCTGCTGAATATCTCTGTGCTATGCTGCCCTAGGACTAATGCTACTTCTGTTCAGTATGATCAGTATTGGTATATGAAAATATTCAAAGTTCTTCTTTACCTGTTGATTTATACCGTTTCATACTAATATGCTTTGCAAAATGCTTTCAGTCTGCTTTACTCGTTTTCTCTTGGAATAGCTTTTATTTGCCTGCTGGCTTAGGCAGCTCTAACATAAACTTCATGTGTTGAAGTCTCTACTCTAACGGGTGCATTCTCTCTGGGGTACTGGAGCCAAGAGGAAGGTTTAATCTGTTCCCTTGCCAGGAAGAGTCTCTGGGGTATTGGGGCTTCAGCTATAAACAGACCTAAAATGCATATGCCCTTGACACTTCCTGCCTTAAGCATTCTGTCTCCAAGAGTAAAAACTCAAAGACAATACTGTATACACTATACTTACTACACTGTTTTCCCAATTTTCTCCTCAATGTGACATATTTGACCTTGTTATCAAAAATTACTGTATTTTAAAAGTATAACTAAGGAATCCAGCTTTTAGAAACCACTCTCCATCTTTTCCAGGAAAAGAGGTAAGGTTCAACCCTATAGTTTCTACATACGCAATCTTGGAACCCTGTGCAATCTTGCCTCAGTCTCTAAGTCCCATCTTACCAGAAGCCAAATCTACCCAGGATGGGCTTAATTCAAATTGGTCTCAGTAAGATATCTGATCTTGAACGCAACTGTATTCTATCGTTTTTGTGAATTTTTGAATTTTCTTATTAGTTATCTATTTTATACATATTAGTGTATATATGTCAATCTCAATCTCCCAATTCATCACACCACCACCACCACCACCACCACCACCCCCCACCACTTTCCCCCCTTGGTGTCCATACGTTTGTTCTCTACATCTGTGTCTCTATTTCTGCCCTGCAAACCGGTTCATCTGTACCATTTTTCTAGGTTCCACATATATGAACTCAATTGTATCCTAAATACTGAGCCTGGATATCTAAGTCTTTGTAATTTTTTATGCTTTCTAAACTGTGATAAACTTTCTAGTTATCCAAACTTTGATTTTGAATTAAGGTCTTTAAAAATTCTGCACTGGTTTAAAATTATCTGAATAGTTATATCTGCCATTGCTCACTTCTGCTTTCAACTGAGAGACATATTGGGTTGCTCAATAATTTAGCACATCTTGCTGCACATACTCTCCTTTTTTTAACCAGAAATTCAGGGGTCAGAATTCTATTGCTGCTCTGGTAAAATGCCTAGGTAGGACCATTATCTTCATTTAATTTGAGAGGCAAGAAGGGAAGGGGCACTTACCCTACAAAGCCCAGGGTCAAGAGGATCTGTTCTTTCAACTCCACAGGGCACTGAAAATCTTCAAGTCTCCAACAAAATGTTGTGGCGTTCCTGGCACTCCATGAGTTGCAGAAACATTTATATATGTGTTTCTAAATAACTTACCACTCCAGACTTGGAGACACTGGCAAATATGCTACCAGTTCTGACTTCAGCTTCTTATGATGGCACTCTGTTCCTAAAAAAGAACACTTCTTGTTATGGGGTTTTGGCCTTGACTTGCTACAAACTTTCTCTATGACAATGTCAATTAATTACCCTCTGGTTCTCTGCTTTTAGCTTCTGTATATGAAGATTAATAAAACCTGATCCATATTCTGCAGGGTGATGTTGTGATGACAATCAGTACACATAGAAATAGTTAGGAAAAAAATATAACTTGATATTATAGCATCAGCATTACAGCAAGTAGTGCAAAATAAGTTGCCAGCCTGGTAAGGGAATGTGTTAAGCCAGTAAGTGAGCTGAGGACCAACACTGGGGAATTACCGCTTCCTCTACCCACTGTCTGGCTTTGGTCCTCCCTCAAAGACAGGGATTATTAATGGTAACCTTTGAAAGGAGAGACACAGAAATGCACTCTTTCTGGCTATCACAGAAAGTTCTAAGTTGGTCGGAAATAGAGCACAGATCTTTGTTGCTATAAGCATCTTCTTAGTTAGAGCAGAGTCACATAACCCCAGAGATTCAAGTAACTGTCTATCTATCTCATTTAACTGCCTCATTTTGCAGATGAGGATATCAAGCCTTATGGAAGTAAAGCAACAGGCCCAAAACTACATGGCTACTTAGTGGCACACATAGAAGTAGAATCCAAGTGCCTGGATCCAATGCTTTCTCCACTATACCTCATGGCCTACCTCTTCCATGGTGCCTGCATCATTTTGAATTAAGTAGCAGAAAGGGCAATGAATTCATTTATTCACTTATTCAACAAAAATGTATTGAGTCCTTATTTTGGACCAGGCATATTGAAGGCACTGGGGGTACAACAGTAAATAAAACAGTCAAGAGTCACTGTCTTCGTCTCTTCAATATGTGGTGCTGGGAAAACTGGACAGCTACATGTAAAAGAATGAAATTAGAACATTCTCTAACGCCATACACAAAAATAAAATCAAAATGGATTAAAGACCTAAATGTAAGGCCAGACACTATAAAACTCTTAGAGGAAAACATAGGCAGAACACTCTTTGACATAAATCACAGCAATATTGTTTCGGATCCACCTCTTAGAGTAATGAAAATAAAAACAAAAATAAACAAATGGGACCTAATGAAACTTAAAGCCTTTTGCACAGCAAAGGAAACCATAAACACACCAAAAAGACAACCTACAGAATGGGAGAAAATATTTGCAAACGAGGCAACCAACAAGGGATTAATCTCCAAAATATACAAACACCTCAAGCAGCTCAATATCAAAAAAACAAAAACAACCCAATCAAAAAATGGGCAGAAGACATAAATAGACATTTCTCCAAAAAAGACATACCGATGGTCAAAAAGTACATGAAAAGATGATCAACATCACTAATTATTAGAGAAGTGCAAATCAAAACTACAATGAGGTATCACCTCACACCAGTCAGAATGGCCATCATCAAAAAATCTACAAACTATAAATGCTGGAGAGGGTGTATAGAAAAGGGAGCTCTCCTACACTGTTGGTGGGAATGTGAATTTGTACAGCCATTATGGAGAAGAGTATGGAGATTCCTTAAAAAACTAAAACTAGAGCTACCATAAGATCCAGCAATCCTACTCCTGGGTATTTATCTGGAGAAAACCATATTTCAAAAATATACATGTACCCCAATGTTCATTGCAGCCTGCTTATAATAGCCAAGACATGGAAGCAACCCAAATGTCCATGAACAGAGGAATGGATAAAGATGTGGTACATATATACAATGGAATATTACTCAGCCATAGAAAAGAATGAAATAATGCCATTTGCAGCAACATGGATGTACCTAGAGATTATCATACTAAGTGAAGTAAGTCAGACAGAGAAAGACAAATATCATATGATATCACTTATATGTGGAATCTAAAAAAGTGATACAAATAAACTTATTTACAAAACAGAAACAGACTCACAGACTTAGAAAACAAACTTATGGTTACCAAAGGGGAAAGTGAGGGGGAAGGGATAAATTAGGAGTTTGGGATTAACATATACACACTACTATATATAAAATAGAGGATCAACAAGGACCCTATAACACAGGGAACTCTACTCAATATTCTGTAATAACCTATATGGGAAAAGAATCTGAAAAATAATAAATATGTGTATATGTATCAATATAACTGAATCACTTTGCTGTACACCTGAAACTAACAGAACATTGTAAATCAACTATACTTCAATATAAAATTTAAAAATTTTTTAAAAAGCCACTGTCTTCATGGAGTTTACCTTCTATAATAAGAGACAGAAAAACAATTGCTAGGAGAAAATAAACAAAGGAAAGTATGGCAGAGGAAATAAAATTTCTACATGAGGTAGCCAGGGAAGGTGACTTTTAAGTAAAGACCTGAAGGAAGTGAGAAAATTAGCCAAGCAAATATATACCAGAAAAGCATTCCAGACAGAGGGAAGAGCAAGAGTGAAGGTTTTGAGGTAGTGGCTCCTGGTGTGTGCAAGGAACAGAAAGGAGGCTGGTGTGGCAGATGTGAGTGAATGATGAGAAAGTCAACAAAGTCCAAGAGGTTCAACAGGGGACAAGTTTATGGAAAGCTTTGTAGGTCATGGTAAGGACAGCAAGGAGTCAGATGGGAAGCCGTGGAGCAGTATCATGACAATATTTTCATTTTAACAGAATCACCATGGTGATGTGTTTAGGAAGAGAACAAGAATAGCAGCAGAAAGGATTATTGTAATAATCCAGGGGAGAGATGAGGGTGGTTTGGGCCAGGATGGTAGAACTGAAAGTGGTAGAGTGGACAGAATTTGCTGATGGACCAGATGTGCAGGATGAGAAAAAGAGAGGTGTCAAGCATGACGCCAAAGTTTTCACACTGACAACTGGAATAACAGAGTTGCCATGAGCAGAGACAAGGAAAAATACAAGAGACACTGGCTTGGAAAGGAAGTAGCGAATATCAGGAGCTCCATTCCTGACATAAGTTTGAGGAGCTCATTTGACATCTGTGTGGAGGTGTCAGCTGGGTGGTTGGATATATAAGTTTAGAGTCCAGAGGACAGAGCCTAGCTGAAGATACAAATTTAGGAGTTAAGCAAAAAGAAGGTATTTAAAGTCATGAGACTGGATCAGATCACCTAGGGAGAGTGAGGATAGATGGAGGAGAGGCTCAATTACTGAGCCCCAGGTTTCTCCCACATGTACACATCAAGATGATGTGCTAGAAAAGAATATCAGGGAGGTAGAAACCCAACAAAATAATTACGACGCATTCTCTCTGAATACCTATCTCCACTCTACACACCCTTTTATGCCTAAATTCTTGTTTCCTTTCATTAGCTTACTTTTGCTTAAAAAAAAAATTGTATGACCCAATTTGATTATTTATCTTATTCATCAGCCTTTACTTCAAAGGACTTATGATACTTTCCAAAACTCAAATCCCTGCCCACTCTCTGAAAGTATTTGCTGCCATCAATTACACTCAAAAGAACATGCCACAAGACATCATTAAAAAGTGTATACCTTTCCCAGATAACTATTTCGTGTGTGTGTGTGTATGTGAACACAGTTAATATTTATTAAGTGCTTACTAGTGCTAGTCATTCTAAGTATGTATGTATATATATTATCACAATATTCTCACAATAATCACATGAGATAAGCACTATTATTATTCACAGTTTAGAGATAAGGAAAATGAGGCTTTCAGATGTTAAATAACTTGCCAAACTTAGCTAGCCTGGTTAAGAGGAACTAAACCTGGACAGTTTGACTTCAGAACCCCTACTCTAAACTTTTGCCCAGAGTTTGCAAACTGGCCACCAGGAGATGGATTTGAGCCCATATAGCTGTTTGGGTTTGGGCTGCATGGTGCTTTCAAAAAAGAAAGGTACTTTAAATGCCTTTAGGAGGTATGTATGTTTATTACATCACAGCTCACACCAGTCCTTATAGCCTTCATCCTTCCCTCTTCATCCTGTAATTTACCTGCTGCACCAAGTGCATTTGAGTTGTTGACACTTACTGTACTATACGTTTTTCTTCAATCTTTAACAGGCTCGGCATAACTTTAGGGTACAGAACACACATTTGATTTCTTGCACACACACACCACCAACACCAACACTGCCATCAGGAAAAATAAAACAAAATAAGGCTGTCCTTTCTTTCTATCCTTCATACTTTTCCCTGTGGTGGTCATTCATAATGCCCAAGATTATCTCCAAAATTTACCTCTCCAAACCTAATTCAAATCCAACTTCTACAATGTAGGGGTAACTTGTTTCTTGCCTGGAAGCACAGAGCTGTACCCTGAGCATGTTCTATAACAGGAGGGACTCAACCTCCAAGAGATGCATCATCTCATCATTTGATGATGTTGTCATAACTCATCTCTGAGCAGTAGCCTGTGACTTATATGTGTTCTAAGTGCGAGTGGATTCAAATAATTTTTGTTTTGAAATGGCCAAGCCACTGCTGATAAGTGTTGCCTTATGAACTCATTCTTAACTGCACGTCCATTATACATTCAAGACATAAGAATATTTCCTTAAATTACCTATATCAGGAAGCTAACGTATTTCTTCAACTGTTTCTGGTTCTTGAGTATAAAAGGGCTCTGTGATTCTGTCTCCTTTTCAGATTTGGAGGGGAAAAATCTGAGTTCTATGTGTAGCTTTTTTTTTTTTTTTTTTGCTTCCTTTACAGAAAGTAAGAAGACATTTTAACAAATCCAGATTGAAATCCTTTTTGCTATAAAAGCAAATAATGAAAGATTCTATTTATTTGTGGAGCTAAACTCTTGGGGATATTATCTTAACAAGGTATTAAAACCAGTTTTTCAGAAGCTACTCTTTGTGTTTCGAGTTGCAACGGAGCAAAGTTAAAGACAGGTGCTGAGCACTAACTGGGGTCAGCTGCCTTTCCCACCTAAGAGGCTGATGTCTGCACCGGGACAGTGGAAGAGCACAGTTATTAACCTCTCTGAGTTTTTTTTCTTTTTGGCAGAGGAAGGGTTGGATTTCTCTTCCCTTTACACATTTGTACACAAGAGATGATTTTAGCCTTAAACCTAAAACGTCACCTTCTACATGTTTAATTATTCAATTCACTAATTAGAACACCAGGATTCATTCTCATTTAGAATTTATTAAATACTTTAAATATATAAAAAATAACCAATACATTCTGTCAAGTTTGCACACATATTAGCAAATCCAATTCACAAAGTAATTCTAGTAATAAATAGCTATTACTATTATCCCCATTTCATACATGAGGAAACTCAGAGAACAAAATGACCCTCCCAAGATCACACGGCTGCAAGTGATAACTGAGCAAGGACTCCAATTCATGTCTTATCATTCCAAAGCTCATGTTCTTTCCATGAGTTTGCTGTTCTTGTTGTTTGGCTGCCCTGATATTGGTAACGGACTCGTTAGACAGGTGGCCCACTGTCTCACCACTCTGAGTCAATAATTTGCATTAGAAATGGGTGAGGAGAGCGAAAAATGATCTGCTTGCCACCATCTGACAACTTTCCCTTAGTCAGTATAAAAACATAAAAAGCTCTAACAGTTTGTTCCTAAACTGCTAGTACAGCTTTCCCCATGGGGGTCTAGCTCTGTGGAGTGTTGCACACAGAGAAGTTTTGTGATCACATTTCCTTTCCTTCCAGGATCTTCAGTGTGCTAACGTGCACCATGATTCTCCTAGAAAAGGGTATGATACAAAGTGTTTTCCAAGTATATGTTACCACAGAACCCATTTTATAGAGTAACAGGACAGATTCGTGCAGCATGGATCCTCTTGGGGAGCCACTGTTCTTGTGAATCACTGCAACTTACTAAATTTTGGAAAATTTGTCCTAGGGAGCATCTCTCGTAGCTCAAAAACACTCTGTGCAGGACAGCTGGAAGTAAACTTACAGAATTTGCTCTCTTCCAAAATTTGGTATAGAATGAAAATATAAATAGATTCAGAGACAGCTCAGAACAAATTTATGAATGGCATATTTACCATAGCTTACCAAGGGAGACTAGGAATGGTACAACCTAACATCCAGGCAGACGTCAGAGTTGTCACTTAGCAGTTTTCCAACCTACCCCTCTGTGCCACTCTCCGAGGTAGTGTTCCAGGATGTGGGGCCCAGGCCTGACCCAGGATGACAGCTCTCGTGTTCTTAACTTCAGTTTACTTCAGGGTGGCACCATTCATTCTTGTTAGCAATGATGAGATGAACTCAAGGCTTAAAAATAATTGTGTTTAAATTTAGACTCATCTACATTTAGAATGTCTCTCCAAATCCCAATATATTCTTTTGAACTAATACTTATTATTTCTTACTTAATTTCCTTCAGTGATGAATAAAATTAGAAAGTAATACTTTATAAGAAATATTTTATAAAACTTCCTTCTTTCCCTGAAATGAATTCTATAGATAATATATAACTTATTTGCATATACATAATATTTTTTTAAAAAATCAATATAATATCCTAACAGTATCATAAAGGGGAAATAATAATTTATAATGGAACAATGTGAATTTCCACATATAAATGCTTAAACATTGCAGTATTTCAGGATATGGAGAATTCCTTACTCATGCCCAATAAATAGTAGCTCCACCTTCAATGTGACAACTCAAAACACCTCCTCTCCTTTTGAAAATGCCTTCTAAGCATCCCTTTCTTCCCCATTTAGAATTAGTGTATTAAAGAAATTTAAGTAGGAAGCAATATGTTCCAATTACTCCCTTAAAAGATCACTCTGGCTATTGAGCAGATAATGAACCAGCGAGGGAGAAGAATGGGAACAGCAAGACTGGCCAGGAGGCCATGCAGTGATCTGACTAAAACATGCTGCATTCGTGCACCTGACAGCCAAATCTCCAGTTAGTCTGCTCTGTGTCTGGATGCCGACTGGATATCTCTATCTTAATATGCTGGTGATATGTGGAATATTTCAATCCTCAAATTAAATTTTAGAATCACCCTCATTCTCCTACAACAAACTAGCATCTCTAATTTTAGCACCATATCCATCTTACATATCTTTTCTGCAGCATCTCTTGAATTTTTGCTTTGCTTTATATCCAGTCTGGAAAAAAATGACAGCCTCTTAGCTGGACCACTACCTTGTATCTCCAGCTGCAATGTACTCTATAAAAAGCTTCTGGAACAATCTCTCTCAAACGCCAACATCTAAACATCATTCACTCCTTATAAACACTATCTCACTCTGGCATTGCAAGAATTCCTGAAGGTTTCACATGGCATGGGGTGGCCATGGAACACACAATGAGCCAAACTCATTGTCAAGATGTTCTAAATGTGTGACTTATCTTCCAATGCGACGTCTTCCTCATTCTTCCTCTCTGTTGCCTGCCATCTTATGTAATTTCTTATGGCATCTTACTACTGAGAGAGACCTAACCACCCACTGCCACACCCAGCACTCTGAAAAAGCAAGAACATTTGGTTCTCTCCTCTTAAATTACACACACACACATACACACATGAACAGTGGGTTCTCAGTAAGTGTTTGATAAGTTCATTTCAAATGTTAAGAGAAAGTTCCAAAGTGATGACATAAGGAAGTATAAAATGAAAACCTCAAGCATTTTCTGTGGATTTAAGATTTTCCATGACCTTCCAAATCACCTGGTCATTGTATTATGACACATCAGTTTAAATATTCTATGAAGGGGCAGTATAGTGCAACTTGATTCTGAAGTCAGATTATTTGGAATCAAATTTCAGAAACATCGTTTACTACCTATAAGAATTTAGGCAAGTTAATTAAACTCTCTCAGCCTTGGTTTCCTAAGCTGTAAAATGAATAGTAATCGTACCTACTTCATGAGATAGTTCCAAGGAATGAGTGAGTTGCTGCATATAAAACACTTTGAATGGTACTTTACACATAATAAGCACTTCCCAAGTTTTAGCTGTTATTATTGCAGCAAGTTGACCCTTAAAATGTATCTCTAGGAATATAATACTATTTTATGAAATTAATAGCCTTTTAAATAAAGATATAAGGCCTATCAGTTACTTATAACATGTATAATACCACTAGAAAAAAAATTGACAAATTAGGAATAGGTCATAGGGTCTAGAAAGAAGGGAAGGTGCAAAAGTAGTCAGGTTCCATTCATTACTTCTTATGGGATATTTGTGACACTTTAAATGGCTATGAAATAGGCCTAACGAGATCTTTCAGACAAGTTGAGTCCTCAATGTATGCTTCTAATGAAATCCTAATTATATTTTATTGATGGCAATCATTGGGCCACCCTAGGAACTTTAATTTTTATTGAAATCACCAAGAAATTTCAGTACAAAAGTTCCTTTCCTTTCAGACCAGAAATTAACATTGAGAGAAATTGAGTTTTTGTTTTATTCCAGGTAGGTTATTCTCTCCAGAACCAGAAGCTTACCTTTTCATAGCCTGCTGTTAAAAGCATATTTCAGTAAATGGGTATCAATAAAACATGCAGTTATAAAAAAAAAACATTTTGGTCAAACCCTAGAATGTTAACCACACAAAGAATTCCAGAGGTAGGCTCTTTATACAATAAATGCATCAGCATTTGGGTTTATACAGTATAACAAAACAAAACTTTATACGGATTATTGTTCTCCTTGGCTCTTTAAGGATACACCACATTTGGAAAGAAGGGACAAAGGGAAAAGACATTATCAGAGATGTCCTGGATCTCTTTCTTAAAGTGGGAGACAATAAAAAGCCATCATGAAGCCTTCTTATATAAAAAGAGTATCCTGTAGCATAATTCCCAGGTCAGAGAAGAGGGCAGATTTGAATTCACATTTCCAACTGCCAGAACACAAAAAACAAAGCAGACTTGGTTCTGTTCCCTTCATGTTCAGTGACTCATCTTAACCTCTCCCTCAGGCGTCTGGGATCCACTGAACAGTGGGTGCCTCGTCATTTCGCCCAGCATCCATCAGGTCCTGGACATGACCGCCCAGAGATAATGGTCACTTGAAAGAACCCAAGGAGAGACAGGATCCTGGGCCCCATTCCATCTCAAAAGGATCCCAGCAGAAGCAGGATCGTTTTATCAGTCACTTTTCTGCGATAAAGTCCTCAGCGGTGAGAGGTCTGAGATCTACAGAGTCAGGGTGGTAAAGTTTTGCTTGAAAACTCCCTGATTTCCAAGAAGAGTGTGGCCAATTCCCCAAAAAACAGATATGTCCTCAGGGCAGAACTCACTTACACATCCAGTGCAGCTCAACCTCTGCCCCACAAGGGATTTTCCCCTTCTATGAATTCCTACAGCAAATGATTTCAAATTGCAAATGTTGGCCCTTATTAAAACCTGCCTTGTATTAATGCCTAACTGAGCAATATCTTGTCAGAGAAATTGTGAACTCCTTCCACATCAGCAGATAATTTCTTATATATCCCTTTGAAGCCCAACACATGCATGCATTAAATCAATATCAAATGAATGAATCAAGTTTTTTATTGGGGTGGCTCTTAACTAGCACAGAACCATTCCCAACATCTCTGTGCAGTTTAGTAAAACACCTTTATATGTTCATCTTTGGTCAATGAAACCATTTTAAATGTTTTTAATTCATTCATCCAATGTTTAGTGCCTGCCCTTCAAAGGGAGGGGTGCAATGGAAGGTACAAGCAGAGTCATGTACCTTATCACGGTACATGGTCATAGAGAACCTCGTACCTTATCTTTCAGACGTTGGAAGGTCACTGAGGAATTTTATGCACACTATAAAATGGTCAGTTTTGGTTTATAGATAGAACATTCTGATGATAACGTGAAAGATGGATTTAAAGGGCAGGACTGGAAGCAGGGTAAGGTATAGGACATCAGGAGAGAAATGATGAGGACTTCAACTAGAGCAATAGTTGTAAGGATGTAGAAATGGGAACAGGTGTAAGATACAAAATAAGTACAATTTGGTGACTTTTGGAGGTCAAAATTCAAGAATGACAGTCAGATCTCTAACTTGGGTAACTAGGTGGTAATGGTTTAGGAAGATACAATTGCCTTCCCTTCTGATAAGAGCTCTAGATATCCTCATGCTTTTTTCATAACATGTATCACCCTGGAAATGCCACATTAGTCTTTACTACCAGCCTACAATCTGTAAGAGGTCCCGGACCATGCTGTCACATTTACCACTGTCTCTATCACCACGTACAGGCTCCAACACATTCTAGATGCTTACTAAATACCCCTTGAATTAAAATTGACATATTGATTTGAGGTGACTCCTGTATATCTAGGAAGAAGATTGTTTGAAAAAAAGCCACTGACTTCATCCTTTCCTAGCTCTAAGCCTACCCAAGTCAACTTCAGGAGTAAAAAAATGCATTCTGTTTTCACTATCATTCCCTTCATGAATAAAATTCCACAGTCTCTCTAACTTAACACTTCCATGGTTAAGCAGAACTCGATGTCAAAAAAGTCTTCCTAGAATATGGTACAAAATCAATGTGTTTCCATTTAAATCAAAATTATATTTCACGAAATAAATAGGTTAGCTCTTTTTTAAGCTGTCTCTTCACAGAAATCAAGAAAGATTTGAAAGCACACTTACCTCCAGGAGAAACAAGTAAAAGCTGGTACTCAAGAACCAAGCTGCTGGCTGCATACACAAAATTTTATTTTCCTTAAGAACAAATTCATAAAAGCATGATAGTCACATGGTCTTTGAAATCCTAAGTCTTGATTTAATATTCTTCTAGGTAATAGAAAATAATATTGTTTTTCTTTTTTGTGAGGTTAAGTATTAAATACTGATTCAATGTAAATCTAACAACATTCTGTGCTTAATATACAGATCCTTAATAACTTTGCTTTCTTGAGGATTAATAGAACTTTTGCCAGTCAGAATCCCAACAGGAAACAGGTGGCACACTTGAAATAGGCTAATCTGAGAACTTATTTATGAAGGGATTAATTATAAAGGCAATGCTATTTGGGGAACCACAATATACAGGAGAATCACCCAGGGCTGGGAGTAGCCTGACTGACCACTCCTGTACCGGAATGAATAAGGGGTTCAGTAGCTACTGAATCTGGAGGGAGAAAGTCAAGTCAAGAAGAACCCCTTGAGAGGGCCAGAGACTTTTGTTGAAAGGCATGGAATCAACCTCACAGTAAGGAATCCAGGGAAATGAATACCCAGTCAGCACTCTCCTCCCTCCCTCTGATCTTTTACCAGGGCTCCCCACCCTGAAGACTCATCTGAAGACCAAGGAAATGGGATCCATACTGATCAACCTGCTGGGGTGGAGAACAAGGTGAAGAAAGGTAGACAGTGGATCTGGAGGGGCAAATAGAAAATATCAGCTCAGAGTTACTCATTTGAGCTTTTCCACCTAGAAAAGACTACCTTTGTCCATTTTCCAGTGTCTAAAATGTTTTCCATCACCTCCTCTTGCAAAGAAGAAATTTTCCTGTGTTTACATTTAAATTTCTAAGTAAACAGTGATTATTAAAAACCCCGTGTTTCTCCAGCATAGCAAGCAGAAAATCTAGATGATGAGTGCAACTGTAGAACATTGGGGAAACAAGTACAGAGAAAGTACAGACAAAGTGAAACATCCAGTAAAACTGTAAATGAACATTTCGGGAATTATGCCAGAAAAAAATATTTAGAATTCATTAGAAAGTCTTTAGAATTTAGGGATGGCTTCACACTTTGTGTCAGATGGCCAAAAACACACACATCAGGATCGTTAGACTGGAGCTAAAAGCATCTTTCTTTTATCTCTTTTTGGAGATTTAAAATCTGCCTACCTGTGGGACCATATTTCAACAGTCCTTTTTATCTAAGTGCTTAGATAGTTCCTCAAAAAGTACTGTTTCAACTCAAAAAATATCATTTTTGTTATTGATTTCTACTGATTACCAATAGTACAAAATTTTTTTCTTGTCTTATACATCCATTTATTACAGTATGTCCAAAGGTGTTAGATTTCCATCCAGCATTTTCTTGAACTACTTAGTATGTTTATGGCAGAGCATGGCACTTAGTAAGTGCATAGATAAAGTTAATATAATGGTAGTAGATAGTTGTTGCTCTTATTTGTTCCTCTTTTGAAGATATAGTATGTTTTTTCAAAGTATGGATTCAGAAATGCACTCAAGTGTGAGATTAGGATCAAAGTTCTGTCTTACAATATGTACTGTCATGAATGTAAAATGTTAAAAAAAAAAAAAAAGGGCACTGCATTCTCCTCTTGAATATCTTAAAGTTTAGGGTAAAGACAGTAAAATCCAGTGGACCACAGAGATTCTAGGTAGGGCCAGATGGACAAGAACTCTAAAATCAACCCCCAAATGTAGTTATTTTATTTATTCATGTATCTACTGAAGCATTACATCTTGCCTTCTTTCCAAAAGAAATGAAATGCTTCATTGTCATTTCCTCCTCATTTTCCCTATCTTTCCTTAGATTAGAAACTGAAAGCTTAGATCACGTTCTGTCAGAGCAATGAAATGACAGCCCAGCCGTATGTTATTTAAAGACCTGGATTTCATTCATCGTGAGTAAAGTTGACTGAAGTGAAAGAGCCTGATTTATATCACTGCGCTGCCAGCAGGATAAGGATCACAGCCCTTGCCTCCCATTGTGAACAAGATCTATAAAGGAAGCTGAGCCTCTTTTTTCCACCAGGGTATTCATTTTACACAGTGCCAACTGACAGGATTTTCAAAAGCAGAATTTTAGCCGGTTAAACAAGAAGGCCCCTCTAACTGGTTTAGACTATAACTAGTCAAAAGATAGGAAATGTAGATTCATGGTGTGACCTCTCTCAAATACTAGACAGGTAATAGGTATGGGGAAAAAATTGTTACTTAGAACCAGATATTGCAAACACCATTCAGAATGAGAGTTGTATTGGTTAAACTTTCACTTGAAATGCAAAATTTTAAATGCTCATTTCATTCACTATTTCACAAGACTTTCATATCAACCTACTTATACTCATGTTCTTTATCATAACAGTGCTTCTTTAAAATATGCCAATCCCCTCACCAGTGGCTGTACTAGCCAATGTGTATCTTAATTGGTCCTCTACTACACTGATTTGAATAGCACCCTGAGTGTAAATATTCTCAAAGTACCTTTAAGGAAGGATTTTTATCAACCTCTTTTATTATTAAAGGTATCAAATTAAATTCTACAACTCCACTTATACTTAGAGTGTAGAAAATTGTAAATAATATTGCTCCTGCCGTAACAAGAAAACACCAGATAAACTAAAAAGTATGTTTTTCTTTAAGATCATCAAAGAACAGTAGATACAAAGAAGTCAGATTTACAGAGGAGCATGAGCCCTTTCTAGGTGCTTAAAGACTGGTGACTGCTTTCATACCTGGGGATATGTCACATCTGGAGATAGAAACAGGTGCAGGAGCTGGTCTGCCGTAAGCATGATTTGTTGGGACAAGAAGAAAACCAAACAAAATTGTATGACTGTATGATCTGGAAAGATAGTGTAAAATCTAGAAGGAGCCCTAAATGTAATGCTAATCATCCTGATCCAGAGTTCTTCCCCAATCTTATTACTCAAGTAGCAACTGAGGCCAGGGGTCAAAAGCAGAGAGAGATATAGACTTTGAGTTCCCAAGTCACAAAGTCCTGCCCGAGAAATGGGACTGAACTCACTCATAAGATATTTAAAAACAGAGATGACCTGAAATTAATTAAAGTTTCAACCTAGTACTGACCCAGCTCAACTCTAATAAAACAAAAAATATCAACTCTTCACCCTAGCTTCCTCACAAAGGAAAAGGCATGTCCTCTATTAAAAAAAAATCTAGTTCAACTTTTTCTGTTTTTTGCATACAATATCCAGCATACAATCAAAAATTATGAGACATGGGCCAAAGTATGAAAATATGACCTAGGGACTTCCCTGGTGGTCCAGTGGTTAAGATTCCATGCTCCCAATGCAGGGGGCC
Source organism: Balaenoptera physalus (assembly GCF_965194825.1). Lineage (NCBI taxonomy): Eukaryota > Metazoa > Chordata > Mammalia > Artiodactyla > Balaenopteridae > Balaenoptera > Balaenoptera physalus. Next base: position 60,912,198 of record NC_138897.1, read on the forward strand.
CAGGTTCGAACCCTGGTCAGGGAACTAGATCCCACATGCCACAACTGAGAGCCTGCATGCTGCAACTAAAGATCCCACATGCTGCAACTAAGACTTGGTGCAGCAAAATAAATAAATAAATAAATATTTTTTAAAAAGAAAAGAAAATGTGACCTATAATCAAGGGGGAAAAAAGGCCACAGAAGCAGATCCACAGTTGATCAAGATGATGTCATTAACAGACTTGGATTTTTAAATAACTATTGTAAATATTTAGAGAACAGAGAAAAAGATGGACAAAATGGGGTGAGCAAGTTTGGAGGGAAAAATCAGGAACTCATTCTCGGATATGTTAAGTCTGAGATATCTATTGGATATTCAAGTGGAGACAATTCGAGAAAGAAGTCTAGGCTGGAGATGTACCTTTTAGAATCATCAGGACATAGATCATATTTAAAGCCATGAGACTGGGTAAGATTACTTAGGGGAAAAGCGTGAAGAGAAAAATGAAGAAGTCCAAGGACTTAGACCTGAGATATTCCAAAATTTGGAGGATAAGGATATGAGGAGAAACTAGTAAACTGTGTGTGAAGGAGACACCAGAGGAAGGAGGAAATGCAGGAGTGAAATAGTCCAACTTGAGATTTTTAGGAAAAACCTGTATTACCTCAGCAATTAATTTGATTAATTTTGTTCTTAAACTTTGTTTTATGTTCTTGTCAGGCATGGCAGACCATTTCACATGTGAGCATTGGTGAACTTGGCATAATACTATATTCAAATAGACAATGATGAAGAATGGAGAAAATATGGTGATGATTCATACACATCAAAACTTTTCTTCAACAACATGAATCATATTTACTTAGTCACTGGCAAACTGACTAAATGCAAGGGCCTATATAACATAAACATTTACATTAAAATTTTTCTAATTAGAAAGCATATGAGTGTGTGTGAGTGTGTGTGCTATTATGTTTGCTTATTCGTATTTCATGTCAAACTTATATACTGGAAACACTGCTTCTATTTTGATCCTATTGACAAGCCACGTGAAACTTGCTTGTCTCTCAACTCTAAACAAAAGAACTAATGCAATCTACTATATGAACTTCGGAGACCATTATTTATGTGATAAGCTACCTATCACAATCAGTAAAAACAAGTTTCCATTTTTAACCAAATTGAGCTCTAGGCAGTCTTCATCAGAACTGAACAAGTATGGGAAACAAGAATTAGGGGACACATTCCATCAAAAAAATTTAAAGATGATTAAACCAAGAAGAAAGTGTGTGAATGTGTTTCAGTCACTGAGCTCATCCTTAATTTCTAATCTTTCCTAGGGAGAACAACCACTTAATAGTGTAAATTTGTACTAAGAACATTTAATAAATAATGCAGTGAAGGTCTGATGCTATGCCAGCTCAAGCACATAGAAAAACATTTTAAGTAACTATACATACTTGAAGCATACACCATTTTCTTCTGTTTCATTTATTTGCAACTCATGAATAATTTCTGATCTAATGATGGTAAATCCTTCTCATCACAGTACCTAAAGGGTTAGACTTAGATTTACAGTTAATCACATGATGAAGGATTGAAATAAGCTAAAGTTAGAAAAATGCTGTAAAACGCAACTATTGTAAGTATATTTTTTCAGGAAAGAGAAAGATGACAGACATTTAGATAAAACAGTTTAGTTTCAGGGAACAAGGACAACACTGGAAGCAAAAATAATACAGGGAAAGCACTGGAAGTCCAAAAAGTAAAACTGAAACTCCTTTAGTTTTCTTTCAGTCAGGGGATGTGAATGTGGCTTCTTTTTAACTTTTTTACACACAATTGAGTATGTACAATCTATGCAGGCGTTAGAAGAATGGAATAGAGCTATAATGCTGACATAGAAATACAACTAATACCTCATTGTGTGTGAAAAGAAAGCTAAAGAGCAATATGTATTCATGAACTCTTTTACGGAAAAGCACTTTTAACCAAGCCAATATATCACAATGTGTATGTAAATGCATAGGGAAATGTTTGGAGGAATACTCACCAAATGATAAAACTTGTGAGAGAGAATTGTGATTGGTGCAGGAAAAAGGAACTTTGATATTTATTCTAGGCATTTCTGTATTGTTGAAACTTTCAGTAAGAATACATCTATATGTTACTTGCCAATTTACATAAAGAGTACAAAAATATAGATGTTTATGCACAACTTCTTCTTCAGTGGATAGAGCTGTAGGCTAGAAAACATCAAAGCTAGATTGCAATCCAGCCTTAGAGCTATTTGGAATCTAGTCCCAACTCTATCCTAACTAGACATGTGACCTTAGACAAGTTATGAAATCTGAGATGGCTTCAGTGTACTTATCAGTACAATAAGGGGATTGAATTCAATGATATCATAAGCCCCTTCCTGCCTACGTGTTTATAGATTTACAATGAAAAGGAAGATTCTAAGTCAATGAAACACTTCCAGCTTCTGTTTTCTTGGTAAGTTTTTTGTTTTCTCTAATCAAAGTTTTTAATAACATATAGCTCAAAATGTCCCAATTTTAATACAAAAATCTGTTGCATTTCTATACACTAACAATGAATTATTAGAAAGAGAAATTAAGGAAACAATTGCATTTACTGTCATATCTAAAAGAATAAAATACCTAGGAATAAACCTACCTAAGGAGGCAAAAGACCTGTACTCCAAAAACAATAAGATGCTGATAAAAGAAATTGAAGACAATACAAACAGATGGAAAGATATATTGTGTTCATTGATTGGAAGAATCAATTTTTTCAAAATGACCAAACTACCCAAGGCAATCTACAGATTCAATGCAATCCCTATCAAATTACCAATGGCATTTTTCACAGAACTAGAACAAATAATTTTAAAATTTGTTGGAAATACAAAAGACCCCGAATAGCCAAAACAATCTTGTGAAAGAAGAATGGAGCTGGAGGAATCCTGCTTCCTGACTTCAGACTATACTACAAAGCTACAGTAATTAAAACAGTATGGTACTGGCACAGAAACAGACACATAGATCAATGGAACAGGATAGAAAGCCCAGAAAAAAACCCACACACTATGGTCAATTAATCTACAACAAAGGAGGCAAGAATATACAATGGAGAAAACACAGTCTATCTCTTCAATAAGTGGTGCTGGGAAAACTGGACAGCTACATGTAAAGGAATGAAATTAGAACATTTTCTAATGCCATGTACAAAAATAAACTCAAAATGGATTAAAGACCTAAATGCAAGACCAGACGCTATAAAACTCCTGGAGGAAAACATAGGTAGAACACTTTGACATAAATTGCAGCAATATTTTTTTGGATCCGCCTCCTAGAGTAATGGAAACAAAAGCAAAAATAAACAAATGGAACCTAATTAAACTTAAAAGCTTTTGCACAGCAAAGGAAACTATAAACAAAACAAAACAACAATCTACTGACTGGGAGAAAATATTTGCAAATGAAGCAACGGACAAAAGATTAATCTCCAAAATTTACAAGCAGCTCATGCAGCTCAATATCAAAAAAAAAAAAATACCCAGTCAAAAAAATGGGCAGAAGACCTAAATAGACATTTCTCCAAAGAAGACATACAGATGTCCAACAGGCACGTGAAAAGATGCTCAACATTACTAATTATTAGAAAAATGCAAATCAAAACTACAATGAGGTATCACCACACACCAGTCAGAATGGCCATCATCAAAAAATCTACAAATAATAAATGCTGGAGAGGGTGTTGAGAAAAGGGAACACTCCTACACTGTTGGTGGGAATGTAAATTGGTACAGCCACTATGGAGAACAGTATGGAGGTTCCATAAAAAGCTAAAATTAGAGTTATCATATGATCCAGCAATCCCACTCCTAGGCATATGTCTGGAAAAGATGAAAACTCTAATTTGAAAAGATACATGCACCCCAATGTTCATAGCAGCAGCACTCTTTACAATAGCCAAGATATGGAAGTAACCTAAGTGTCCATCGCCAGATGAATGGATAAAGAAGATATGGTATACATATGCAATGGAATATTACTCAGGCATTGAAAAGAATGAAATAATGCCATTTGCAGCAACATGGATGGACCTAGAGATTATCATACTAAGTGAAGTAAGTTAGAAACAGAAAGACAAATATCATATGGTATCACTTATATGTAGAATCTAAAAAAAATAATACAAATGAACTTATTTACAAAACTGATACAGACTCACAGACATAGTAAACAAACTTATGATTACCAAAGGGGAAAGTGAGGGGGAAGGGATAAATTAGGAGTTTGGGATTAACAGATACACACTGCTACATATAAAATAAACAACAAGGATCTACTGTATAGCACAGGGCCTATATTCAATAATAGAAAAGAATCTGAAAAAGAATATATATGTATATAAAAAACTGAATCACTTTGCTGTACACCCGAAAATAACACAACACTGTAAATCAACTATACTTCAATTTTTTTTAAAGTTCCAATTTCATATACATACTCACACCATGCATTTATGTATACACAAACATCCTTCAAGAGGAGCTCAAAACCAGTCATCTTCTGCACCCCTCTACAACCTTGACTTCAGTATTTAATGAAGTCTTAGCTTTGTTACCAAATATGAGGAAGTAATGATTAGTGTTTATCTTTATCCACCCCAATATGTTTCAATGCCAACTGGTGTACTTCAATTCAATTCTGGTATGAAACACCTGGGGTTAATAGACCCCACCAGTTAAAGGGCCCCATCTACAAAAAGACTGCCTCACTTCAGACCAACTAGCTACAAACTTGGGGGGGTTCCCACAAACCCCCTAATGTTTGATAATTCGCTAGAATGAACCATAGAACTCAGGAAAACTCTATCCTTATGATAACAGTTCTATTAAAATGATACAACTCAAGAACAGACAAATAAAGAGACACACAGGGTGAGGTCTAAGAGGGTCCCAAACTCAGAGCTTCTGTGCCCTGTCTTCATGGAATTGGGGCACATCACCCTCCTGGCACATCAACGTGGTCACCAACCAGTAAGCATCACTAAGGTTAGGTGTCCAGAATTTTTATTTGGGTTTCATTACATAAGCACGACTGATCGAATCATTGGTCACATGATTTAACTCATTCTGTCCCTCCTCAGAGGTCAGGCTGCCTCAAAGTTCCAATTCTGTAATCATACGGTTGGTCTTTCTGATAACGAGCCCCCAACCTGAAGCTATCTAGGGGCCCACCATGAGTCCCTCATTAGCATAAACTCAGATGTGACCCAAGGGGCTCATGAATAACAAAGACACTTCTAGCACTCGAGAAGTTCCAAGCGTTTCAGAATCTCCAAGCAAAGAACCCGGGACAAAGACCAGAAAAATTATTATAAACAGCGCCAAACCTACTGGGGACAGTACTTAAATTTGACAAATTCAGCATTTTTATGTTATCAATCTAGAACTGCCACCAACATAGCATCCTTGATTATCTATTCCACTGATTAATTGACTTTGAGCAAATACGGTAGTTCATACTTCAAACTTGTAGTTGTTTTATATCTCCATAATCCTGACAGGCAGGACAGCATTGTGGTTAAGTGTTGTAAGCTATAGAACTAGACTTCTTGGGCTCAAATCCAGGGCTCTGCCACATCTCAGTTCTTAGGCAAATTACCTTTGTGTGCTTCTGCTTCTCCAACAGAAAAATGAGGTATAAAAATTACACCAATCTGCTAAGGTGATTGTAAGGATTAAATGTGCTACTACATGCAAAGTGTTTAGAACGGTACCTGGCACTCAATAAATTTCACTTTTATTGCTGTTATTACACTGGAACTAGTGGATGCTCTTTACTAATTGTTTTATCTTGGCACAAAGAGCCTTAATGTAATCCTAATTATCTCTAAATTTGAAAATCCTTTCCCAAAAGCAAATAAATCATTGAGCTCCAAAAATATGGGGGTTGGACTAAACAATCTCAAAGACTGTTACAACTCAGAAATGTTATAATTATATAACTGGCCTCTTGACAGATAAAAGAGTTCTAACTATGTAGCCTAACTGTTGTGATGTTCTTATATATTCCTTTAATTTCTCTGATACTGACAACTCATTGCAAGTGATCATGAGAGAATTCTAATGTAGTGATTCAGAACTGGTTTTTCACAATTGTTATTTGAAGTATGAAGAAAGAATCTCTGCCAATATATCCCGGACAGGCTCTATTTCAGAATCTTATTACAGAGATATCAGACAAAGATTGAGGACATACCCAGATCTGCAGGTGTCTATCAAGGTGCAAAAGAGCTATTTTCTCTTTTCTACAAAGCAAAGTCTACTTTATCCTACCCTGCTTGGGAACAGAGAAGGGAACCTACCATCTGCCAAACTCATCCTTCATTATTAAATATCCTATGTGTTTGCCTTTCACTCATCTTTTTTTCTGTCTGGAACTGGTTCAAAGCACTTGATGTGATAGATCATAAGATTTTATTGAAATCATTTAAAATTTCTAGCATCCTGCCATCTCTTTGCCTCTGATCTTTTCTTATTATTTCACCTGTAGGCTAGATCCCACAAGTTACATCTGGATGGGAGAAAATTAAATCAAACAATTTCCCCATTTCTATAGCTCAATATTTTGAAGATAAAATGCTTTGTTTTGGTTTCTTTAGAAAGCTAACATTCAAATGTTAAGAACCACTCAAGCTTAATGCTAAAGAGACATGATTCTTAATTCTCATATAAATAATCAGTAAGTAACCAAGCATATCATTTCCTTTGGGTATATATCTATGTATCAGCACAACTGCAATTATGTGTTCCATTAAGAATGCCTCAAAGTGATAACAGAGCAGAATAATGAGAATGGCTAAAGAAGTACTTTGGGGGGGAAAAAATGACCAAATAGCTTAATTAAACATAAATGAAAATATCAATAATAAAGAAGAAATTGGGGGGAAAATCAAATATTTAAGAATGGCATATTATATTGTAGAATGCTGTCTATACCATATATCTTAATTTTAGACATCTGCATTAAAATGTGAGCTTATTGGTTCACATGGCTAAAACACTGAAATTTTGGCTGCATGGAAAAGAGTTGCATGGATTCAAGGCCAGCTGATCTGCATGAAGTATCCAGAACATTGATTAATGGCCAAATATCCACCTAGAATATTTGTGCCGTGCCACAGGACCCCGACCTTGCTCCTGTCTTATTCAACTCCTTGTAATTTTTTATCTAAATGAAGACACATGAAGATATCCTTATCAGGTTCTCATAGAAAGCCAAATAAAGCACTGGTGTGATGACTGATGGACCTAATATTCAAAATTATCTTGGTGTTTGAAACTACATCAAAAAAATTAGACAAGAATAAATGTAAAATCCTACACTTAAATTTGGGGATTTTTTTTAATTGCACAAATATAGCATAAGGAGATCTGCTTTAACTACATTTCTTATGAAAATTACCTGCTAATTTCTTTAAGGATAAAATCAATATGAGCCAACAGTATAAAGCAGCCTAAATAGGATGATGAAAATGAGATGCATTAGTCAAAGAAGCGGTCCAGATCAAGAATTTGAAAATACTGTGTGCTCATGGTGCTATAGTTTGGGTTTCATTCTGGATAATTATCACTAGGTCATTAAGAGGAATACTGACCACTAAGCATATTTAGATTTACATTTCAAAAAAAGTTCTAAGGTTTTTTATCACTTACTCTGCCACTGAGAGTTTTTCCCCAGTCCTGCTGAGAAACCAACAACAGCAGTCTGTCTCTCCTCCATCTTCTATTTATTCTGAAAAAAAAAAGAGAAAGAAATGGAGAAGAGGGAGAGAAAGGGCACTGATGTTTCCTCTAGTTCTTAACTTACTTAATAATATTAAAGGTCAGACATGTCCACAGAAATTGGAGATGAAAACCATCTTCAAAGCTTCTCCATCCTGGAATGGCTTTTTAGAGGATTTTATCTCCTACGTTAATGGAGTAATCAGCCTATGCTGTCTTTCCCTCACCCAGTGGAGGGAACCTCTATTCCCAATGTCTTGTACTGTACGCTCCCTGCCTAAATGGACAGTTTTTATGTGGTCTCATAGATTTTTTTTGTGTTTTGGGAACACAAGATCAGTCCTCGATATGTGTCTGATATTTTTATTTAACAAGCATTGATGTCATCCTCTTAGTAGATATGAATTTATACTATACAGACATCATGTATATTCTTAACACAAATGACCTGCTACTTTATAATTTTACTCACAAAACAATCCATACTCATAAACTATATTTGCACAGAATTCTCAAAAAGGAAGTAAAGTAACTTAAAAAGGTATCGGGTTAATTAAAAAGAAGGGAAGATTACAGGTAAATTTTCCCAGAAGACCTTTCTTCAAAATAGAGATAACAAAGGAGGAAAGTGTGAGTGGAGAATTAGGTTAGACATATTCTTCAAATTGTTGAAAGAATCTCAAGGAAGAGGAGATAGGCATACTTTCATTATACCAGCTAATGAGCAGGAATGACAATGACAGAGATTTCTTTTCAATATAAGAATTTTTAACGATCAAAAGAACTTCAGCTAAAATAGCGAGCACCATGTCAGTGGAAGAGTTCAAGCAGGAGTTGGAAATTTTTCAATGGTATTGTAAGAAGACAAAAAAATTCATGGAGTTCAAGGTTGACTAGAGGATCTCTAACGAAATTCCAACACTTAAGTGTCTGTTATATGTGTATATGATAAAGCACAATAAAACCTTTTAAAATGGGGGAGACCTTCAAGATGGCAGAGGAGTAAGACGTGGAGATCACCTTCCTCCCCACAAATACATCAGAAATACACCTACATGTGGAACAACTCCTACAGAACACCTACCAAACGCTGGCAGAAGACCTCAGACTTCCCAAAAGGCAAGAAACTCCCCATGTACCTGGGTAGGGCAAAAGCAAAAAGAAAAAACAGAGACAAAAGAATAGGGAAGGGACCTGCACTACTGGGAAGGAGCTGTGAAGAAGGAAAAGTTTCCACACAATAGGAAGCCCCTTCGTGGGCAGACACAGGGGGTGGCGGGGTTGGGGGGGAAGCTTCGGAGCCACAGAGGAGAGTGCAGCAACAGGGGTGCAGAGGGCAAAGCAGAGAGATTTCCACACAGAGGATCAGTGCCGACCAGCTCTCACCAGCCCGAGAGGCTTCTCTGCTCAGCTGCCGGGGCGAGTGGGGGCTGGGAGTTGAGGCTCGGGCATCGGAGGTCAGACCCCAGGGAGAAGACTGGGGTTGGCTGCGTGAATACAGTCTGAAGGGGGTTAGTGTGCCACAGCTAGCCTGGAGGGAGTCCAGGGAAACCTCTGGACCTGCCTAAGAGGCAAGAAACCATTGTTTCAGGGTGCCCAAGGAGAGGGGATTCAGAGCACTGCCTAAATGAGCTCCAGAGACGGGAGCGAGCCGTGCCTATCAGCGTGGGCACCAGATACGGGCATGAAACGCTAAGGCTGCTACTGCAGCCACCAAGAAGCCTGTGTGCAACCACAGGTCACTATCCACACCTCCCCTCCCGGGAGCCTGTGCAGCCCGCCACTGCCAGGGTCCCATGATCCAGGGACAACTTACCTGGGAGAACACAAGGCGCACCTCAGGCTGTTGCAACGTCATGCCGGCCTCTGCCACCACAGGCTCACCCAGCATTCCGTACCCCTCCCTCCCCCCGGCCTGAGTGAGCCAGAGTCCCCGAATCAGCTGCTCCTTTAACCCCATCCTGTCTCAGCAGGGAACAGTGGCCCTCAGGAGACCTACAGGGAGAGGAGGGGCAAAATCCAAACCTGAACCCCAGGAGCTGTGCAAACAAAAAACAGAAAGGGAAATCTCTCCCAGCAGCCTCAGGAGCAGAGGATTAAATCTCCACAATCAACTTGATGTACCCTGCATCTGTGGAATACCTGAAGAGACAACAAATCATTCGAAAATTCAGGTGGTGGACTTTGGGAGCAACGATATATATATTTTTTCCCTTTTTCTCTTTTTGTGAGTCTGTATCTGTATGCTTCTTTGTGTGATTTTGTCACAAATGGGCAATTTTACCATCTGTCCTAGGGTTCTGTCTGTCAGTTTTTTTGTTTTTTTGTTTTTTTTAAGTATACTTTTTAGTGCTTGCTATCATTGGTGGATTTGTTTTTTGGTTTGGCAGCTCTCTTCTTTCTTTCATTCTTTTTTTTTTTCTTTTTTTAATTACTTTTTTTTGTTTTTAAAAATTATTTTTTATTTTAATAATTTTTTTTCTTTCTTTCTTTCTTTTTTTCTCCCTTTTTTTCTCAGCCATGTGGCTGACAGGGTCTTGGCAGTCCGGCCGGGTGTCAGGCCTGTGCCTCTGAGGTAGGAGAGCTGAGTTCAGGACACTGGTACACAAGAGACCTCCTGGCTCCACGTAATATCAAACGGTGAAAGTTCTCCCAGAGATCACCATCTCAACGCTAAGACCAACCTCCACTCAACGACCAGCAAGCTACAGTGCTGCACACCCTATGCCAAACAACTAGCAAGACAGGAACACAACCCCACCCATTAGCACAGAGGCTTCCTAAAATCATAATAAGGTCACAGACACCCCAAAACACACCACCAGACATGGTCCTGCCCACCAGAAAGACAAGATCCAGCCTCATCCACCAGAACTCAGGCACTAGTTCCCTCCACCAGGAAGCCTACACAACCCACTGAACCAACCTTAGCCACTGGGGACAGATACCAAAAACAACGGGAACTACGAACTTGCAGCCTGTGAAAAGGAGACCCCAAACACAGTAAGATAAGCAAAATGAGACAACAGAGAAACGCAAAGCAGATGAAGGAGCAAAGTAAAAACCCACTATACCCAACAAAAAAAGAGGAAATAGGCAGTATACATGAAAGAGAAGTCAGAGTAATGATAGTAAAGATGATCCTAAATCTTGGAAACAGAATGGAGAAAATACAAGAGAAGTTTAACAAGGACCTAGAAGAACTAAGGAGCAAACAAACAGTGATGAACAACACAATAAATGAAATTTAAAATTCTCTAGAAGGAATCAATAGCAGAATAACTGAGGCAGAAGAACGGATAAGTGACCTGGAAGATAAAATAGTGGAATAACTACTGCAGAGCAGAATAAACAAAAAAGTATGAAAAGCATTGAGGACAGTCTCAGAGACATCTGGGACAACATTAAATGCACCAACATTCGAATTATAGGCGTCCCAGAAGGAGAAGAGAAAAAGAAAGAGACTGAGAAAATATTTGAAGAGATCATAGTTGAAAACTTCCCTAATATGGGAAAGGAAATAGTTAATCAAATCCAGGAAGCACAGAGAGACCCATACAGGACAAATCCAAGGAGAAACACGCCAAGACACATATTAATCAAACTATCAAAAATTAAATATAAAGAAAACATATTAAAAGCAGCAAGGGAAAAGCAACAAATAACACACAAGGGAATCCCCATAAGGTTAACAGCTGATCTTTCAGCAGAAACTCTGCAAGCCAGAAGGGAGTGGCAGGACATATTTAAAGTGATGAAAGGAAAAACCTACAACCAAGATTACTCTACCCAGCAAGGATCTCATTCAGATTTGACAGAGAAATTAACACCTTTACAGACAAGCAAAAGGTAAGAGAATTCAGCACCACCAAACCAGCTTTAAGACAAATGCTAAAGGAAATTCTCTAGGCAGGAAACACAAGAGAAGGAAAAGACCTAAAATAACAAACCCAAAACAAATAAGAAAATGGTAATAGGAACATACATATCGATAAGTACCTTAATTGTAAATGGATTAAATGCTCCAACCAAAAGATATAGACTGGCTGAATGGATACAAAAACAGGACCCATATATATGCTGTCTACAAGAGACGCACTTCAGACCTAGGGAGACATACAGACTGAAAGGGAAGGGATGGAAAAAGGTATTCCATGCAAATGGAAATCAAAAGAAAGCTGGAGCAGCAATTCTCATATCAGACAAAATAGACTTTAAAATAAAGACTATCAAAAGAGACAAAGAAAGACACTGCATAATGATCAAGCTATCAATCCAAGAAGAAGATATAACAATTGTAAATATTTATGCACCCAACATAGGAGCACCTCAATACATAAGGCAAATGCTAACAGCCATAAAAGGGGAAATTGACAGTAACACAAAAATAATACGGGACTTTAATACCCCACTTTCACCAATGGACAGATCATCCAAAATGAATATCAATAAGGAAACAGAGCTTTCAATGATACATTAAACAAGACGGACTTAATTGATATTTATAGGACATTCCATCCAAAAACAACAGAATACACTTTCTTCTCAAGTGCTCATGGAACATTCTCCAGGATAGATCCTATCTTGGGTCACAAATCAAGCCTTGGTAAATTTAAGAAAATTGAACTCGTATCCAGTATCATTTCCAACCACAATGCTATGAGACTAGATATCAATTACAGGGAAAAAAAACTATAAAAAACAAAAACACATGGAGGCTAAACAATATGCTACTAAATAACCAAGAGATCACTGTAGAAATCAAAGAGTAAATCAAAAACTACCTAGAAAAAAATCACAATGAAAACACGACTACCCAAAACCTATGGGATGCAACAAAAGCAGTTCTGAAAGGTAAGTTTATAGCAATACAATCCTACCTAAAGAAGCAAGAAAACTCTCAAATAAACAATCTAAACATACACCTAAAGCAATTAGAGAAAGAAGAACAAAAAGATCCCAAATAAGCAGAAGAAAAGAAATAATAAAGATCAGATCAGAAATAAATGAAAAAAATGAAGGAAACAATAGCAAAGATCAATAAAACTAAAAGCTGGTTTTTTGAGAAGATAAACAAAATTGATAAACCATTAGCCAGACTCACCAAGAAAAAAAGGGGGAAGACTCAAATCAACAGAATTAGAAATGAAAAAGGAGAAGTAACCACTGACACTGCAGAAATACAAAGGATCATTAGAGATTACTACAAGCAACTCTATGACAATAAAATGGACAACCTGGAAGAAATGGACAAATTTTTAGAAAAGCACAACCTCCCAAGACTAAACTAGGAAGAAATAGAAAATATGAACAGACCAATCACAAGCACTGAAATTGAGGCTGTGATTTAAAATCTTCAAACAAACAAAAGCCCAGGACCAGATGGCTTCACAGGCGAATTCTATCAAACATTTAGAGAAGAGCTAACACTATCTTTCTCAAACTTTTTCAAAATATAACAGAGGGAGGAACACTCCCAAACTCATTCTATGAGGCCACCATCACCCTGATACCAAAACCAGACAAACATGTTGCAAAAGAAGAAAACTACAGGCCAATATCACTGATGAACACAGATGCAAAAATCCTCAACAAAATACTAGCAAACAGAATCCAACAGCACATTAAAAGGATCATACACCATGATCAAGTGGGGTTTATCCCAGGAGTGCAAGTATTCTTCAATATATGCAAATCAATCAATGTGATACACCATATTAACAAATTGAAGGATAAAAACCATATGATCATCTCAATAGATGCAGAAAAAGCTTTGGACAAAATTCAACACCCATTTATGATAAAAACCCTGCAGAAAGTAGGCATAGAGGGAACTTTCCTCAACATAATAAAGGCCATATATGCCAAACACACAACCATCAACGTTCTCAATGGTGAAAAACTGAAACCATTTCCACTAAGATCAGGAACATGACAAGGTTGCCCACTCTCACCACTACTATTCAACACAGTTTGGGAATTTCTAGCCACAGCAATCAGAGGAGAAAAAGAAATAAAAGAAATCCAAATCAGAAAAGAAGAATAAAGCTGTCGCTGTTTGCAGATGACATGATACTATACATAGAGAATCCTAAAAATGAAACCAGAAAACTACTAGACCTAATAAATGAATTTGGTAAAGTAGCAGGACACAAAATTAATGCCCAGAAATCTCTTGCATTCCTCTACACTAATGATGTAAAATCTGAAGCAGAAATTAAGGAAACACCCCCATTTACCACTGCAACAAAAAGAATAAAATATCTAGGAATAAACCTACCTAAGGAGACAAAAGACCTGTATGCAGAAAATTATAAGACACTGATGAAAGAAATTAAAGATGATACAAATAGATGGAGAGATATACCATGTTCTTGGATTGGAAGAATCAACATTGTGAAAATGACTCTACTACCCAAAGCAATCTACAGATTCAATGCAATCCCTATCAAACTACCACTGGCATTTTTCACAGAACTAGAACAAAAACTTTCACAATTTGTATGGAAACACAAAAGACCCCGAATAGCCAAAGCAATCTTGAGAACAAAAAATGGAGCTGGAGGAATCAGGCTCTCTGACTTCACATTATACTGCAAAGCTACAGTCATCAAGACAGTATGGTACTGGCACAAAAACAGAAATATAGATCAATGGAACAGGATAGAAAGCCCAGAGATAAACCCATGCACATATCGTCAGCTTATCTTTGATAAAGGAGGCAAGAATATACAGTGGAGAAAAGACAGCCTCTTCAATAAGTGGTGCTGGGAAAACTGGACAGGTACATGCAAAAGTATGAAATTAGAATACTCCCTGACACCATACACAAAAATAAACTCAAAATGGATTAAAGACCTAAATGTAAGGCCAGACACTATAAAGCTCTTAGAGGAAAACATAGGCAGAACACTCTATGACATAAATCACAGCAAGATCCGTTTTGACCCACCTCCTAGAGAAATGGAAATAAAAACAAAAATAAACAAATGGGACCTAATGAAACTTAAAAGCTTTTGCACAGCAAAGGAAACCACAAAGAAGACGAAAAGACAACCCTCAGAATGGGAGAAAATATTTGCAAATGAAGTAACTGACAGAGGATTAATCTCCAAAATTTACAAGCAGCTCATGCAGCTCAATATCAAAAAAAACAAACAAACCAATCCCAAAATGGGCAGAAGACCTAAATAGACATTTCTCCAAAGAAGATATACAGATTGTCAACAAACACATGAAAGAATGCTCAACATCATTAATCATTAGCAAAACGCAAATCAAAACTACAATGAGGTATCACCTCACACCAGTCAGAATGGCCATCATCAAAAAATCTACAAACAATAAATGCTGGAGAGGGTGTGGAGAAAAGGGAACTCTCTTGCACTGTTGATGGGAATGTAAATTGATACAGCCACTATGGAGAACAGTATGGAGGGTCCTTAAATACTAAAAATAGAACTACCATACGACCCACCAATCCCACTACTGGGCATATACCTTGAGAAAACCATAATTCAAAAAGAGACATGCACCACAATGTTCATTGCAGCTCCATTTACAATAGCCAGGACATGGAAGTAACCTAAGTGTCCATTGACAGATGAATGGATAAAGAAGATGTGGCACATATATACAATGGAATATTACTCAGCCATAAAAAGAAACAAAATTGAGTTATTTGCAGTGAGGTGGATGGACCTAGAGTCTGTCATACAGAGTGAAGTAAATCAAAAAGAGAAAAACAAATACCATATGCTAACACATATATATACAGAATCTAAGAGAAAAAATGGTTATGAAGAACGTAGGGGCAGGACAGGAATAAAGATGCAGACGTAGAAATTGCACTTGAGGACGGGGGAGGGGGAAGGGTAACCTGGGACGAAGTGAGAGAGTGGCACGGACTTATATATACTACCAAGTGTAAAATAGATAGCTAGTGGGAAGCAGCCGCATAGCACTGGGAGATCAGCTCTGTGCTTTGTGACCACCTAGAGGGGTGGGATAGGGAGGGTGGGAGGGAGACGCAAGAGGGCGGAGATATGGGGATATATGTAAATGTATAGCTGATTCACTATGTTATAAAGCAGAAACTAACACACCACTGTAAAGCAATTATACTCTGGTAAAGATGTTAAAAAAAAAAACTTTTAAAATGTAAGGGACTTCCCTGGTGGCGCAGTGGTTAAGAATCCGCCTGCCAATGCAGGGGACATGGCTTCAAGCCCTGGTCTGGGAAGATCCCACATGCTGCAGAGCAACTAAGCCCGTCGCCTCAACTACTGAACCTGCACTCTAGAGCCCGCGAGCCA
Organism: Balaenoptera physalus; assembly: GCF_965194825.1. Taxonomy (NCBI): domain Eukaryota; kingdom Metazoa; phylum Chordata; class Mammalia; order Artiodactyla; family Balaenopteridae; genus Balaenoptera; species Balaenoptera physalus. Next base: position 60,928,296 of record NC_138897.1, read on the forward strand.
CAACTACTGAGCCCACTTGCCACAACTACTGAAGCCCGTGCACCTAGAGCCTGTGCTCCACAACAAAAGAAGGCACCACAATGAGAAGCCCTCAAATCACAACGAAGAGTAGCCCCCGCTTGCCACAAGTAGAGAAAGCCCGCGCGCAACAACGAAGACCTGATGCAGCCAACATAAAATAAATAAATAAATAAATTTTAAAAAATAAAATAAAATGTAAAATTTATAAACGGGAAAATGTCCAGGCTTTGCCCCATAGCTTTACAACAGCGTTACTCAAAGCAAGGCTATTGCCGATAAGCTAAATGATAGTAATATCATATAGCCTATAGGCTACAGTACATGTCCTATAATTTTAAAGATTGAGGTTGTATGAGCATGGGCCTTGAGAAAGGATGACAAATTTGTGAAACATTCTGGTTTTTTGTTCAAAAGGAGATTTTAAAGTATATTTAATGAGCTCAGGAAAAAAAGAGCAAATAAAACATTACTTAAATGAAAGCACATGAACTCAATCCTTCTTAAAAAAACTACTGAATAGTAATTCCAATCAAAGACAATTAAAGGGAAAAGAACTTTCATCTGGGATGCTCAAGGACCCTTTCAAAATCTAAGAATGTGCTTATATTATAAACAACGGGAAGCAGAAAAGTGACAAGTGGCCAGAAGACCTAAACCAAAGCTGTCACTGGGGTCTTGGTAAAGAGGAGACAAATCCAATAAGTCTGGGACTTAATAACTGCCTAGACAACTAAGATTGAAGAGAAGAGTGATAAATGGTAACTACAAATTTACAATCCTGAGAGTAAAGAAGGATGGCAGTGCTTAAATCAGAATAAAGTTAGGGGTAATAGTCTGAGTGGAAAGCTTGGTTCAAATCATGTTTTGTTTTTAGGGGGTCAGTAAACATCTGAGGACAGCTGTCCCATAGGCTGCAAGAAGTTGAATACTCAAAAGAGGATGGAGGTCAGGATTAGAGAGGTTTTACATTTCATTGCCACTCCAGACCCCCTCCAGTCCCCCAGCCCCACACCCCAGGCATTATGAATCCATGACTGGATTACAAATCCCACAAAAAGCACAGAAGTCTCTATTGGTTTAAGGGCAGAAAACATTGACAGAAACCCAGGGAGAATAATTTCTTTCCTTATTTTCTTCTAAAGAAATACCTACAATATAAGAAAGGAAAAAAAAAAAAAAAAAACTCTCCAGTGGAGCAAAATAGATAGGCTATGACCTTATAATGTGATTAAAGTCTACTGGTACTGATAAGAAAGGCGACACTTAATTACATGGTGCTTTTCATCTTCTAAGCACTTTACAAGTACTATATTAACTAATTAACGATGGAAACCCTGATGTTTCTTGGAAAAGACTGCTGTCGCTACTTTTTTTCACCCTTTAAATGAACTTTTTTTAAATCTTGAAATACAACATGCACAAAATGGGTGATATTTAAACTTTTCAAATTAATGATTACACCAAGCAGTTCATTTTCTGGTACTTCAGAGTCGAATTACAATTTAATAAAAAGGATGTAGGTAAGCTACCGTAGAAAGAGAAACAACTCTACTGGCTCATAAAAGCCCATCTGGTGAGCGCCACTGAGCCCTGATAAATGGTAATATGAAAACGCTTACTGTTGGCCTGTGGCTTCTACATCCTCCAGAAGCAGATGGGATAAGGGCACCTATTCCCATATGCATTGAATGTTCTAGGGTGGGTTCCAATTCAGATTGTCTTCTTCATCTCCGTAGTTTTAAAATTAGTGATCACCAAGCATTTGTCAAAAGAAAACTGGGCTAATATAGTGTGTTGAACATCCTTTGAAGACAAATGTTTTGGTTCATGAAAAAGTCCCTTAAGGGCATGTTTAAGAATCTGGATCAAAATTTTCAGATCTTCACTCATTCAACTAATGGGTATTAAGTACCTATTATAAGCAAAGTCCTCCAAGGAGGGTTGGCCTTGTTTAGAGTCACATGGGCATCTCTCTAATCACCTTAAGAGATGGGTGGTTTTCATTCCTACATATACTCTTCCTGTCTGTCCATAAAAATCCTGTCTGTCATGGCCAGGCTGAAATCCCCAGTCTCAAGGAAGGCAGCATGAGATAGGGGAAACTCAACAGGCTTGGATTTATATATGAGCTCTGCATATACTGCTCCAACAATAAAAACTTAGGAAGTTTATTTACCTCTTCTGGACCTCTGTTTCCTCATATAAAATGAGAATGATAATGCTTTCGCAGCTGCATAAGCAAGAGCCTGTATATAGGGTGCAATTGGCTTAGTTCCTTTGATTTTGAAAAATGCTTTTCCATTTCTTATATCCCTAACTGGGTTCCTTCTGCTGTAATGGCTGAGGTTTCTTGCATAAATTATAAATAATAATAATTTCTTTGCAAGCTTACTGTAAATATTAAATAAAATAATGTAAAAGAAATGCCTAGCCAATGGTATAGCATACTAAAATATATAGGATTTAGAGTCAGGTAGACCTGGTTATAAATCCTGATTATAGCATTTAGTGAGTAGGAGCCATGGATTACGCTTTCCTGACATCTCATAGTATATTTCACAATGCTAAGTCTATAGTAAACATTCATGAAATTTTGGTTGACTGACATTGACTTATTAGCCAGTCAAGTAAAATACAGGGACACTTTACCTTCCTCCAGATATATAGTAACAGGTGGGTACTAGCAGAGCCTTTGAACTCTTCATAGCCTGGTAACATTAGCCCTAAAGTTACTGGAGACAGAAAGACACCTTCATTTCTGAAGCACACATGTCCTCAGCTCAGCAGCTCCAAAATAAACTCCTAGGGGCAGTACAAGGTCTCTTACTTATCTCGTGATCTGAGCTTTAAGAATACAGATATACTGATCTCTGGATATCGAATAATTCTCAGTCCACGTATTGTTCCAACTCAAATATCTAAGGAATATTCTTTCTGACCTCTGCTTATGTGCCCTTCAATAATTTATTGCAGAAGTCATGGATTACAAAGGCATGGATTGTAATTCCAGTAAATATTTTCTTAGAATTGTTCTTTTTTCCCATTCTTCCCAGTCATCCTTTAATCAAAACGAGACCGGAGCAAGCATGCACAAATTCTTATCTGTTCTATCCAGACAAATTCTAAATTCTTCTTGCCTATTTCTAACTTTGTTATCTATATTTATGATATAATATGTTATATCTATATACATCTAGGGAAGAGCAATTGCAAAATTTATCAAGAATTCTCTTCAGAAAACTGTTCTCATAATAAGCGCAAATTGTTAGCATTTATCACCATATGATGTAATCATAAAAAAGCCTTTTCTAGCCTCATCCCCATAAGGTACCTCTCTATTACATTATAATGATAAATGGCAAAATGTTTTGCATGACACTTAAACTATTACAGAATTCCACAGGGAATGCTAGGATACTACCAAGATTTTCTGATAAGCAGCTACAGCTAAAAGTCAGTTTCACATTCTTAAGTCAACTGATCTCACACACTATTTATTTCCAGCAAAACACTTTACAACTGAACACTTCCACATCATAAGGTCAACACAAACATGTATTGGGAGTAAATATTTCATGGTGTGTTTGAAGAGGTAATAAGTATTCCGCTTGGGGATGGATGTGACACTCTGTTTCACTTGAAAACAATCTAAACCAGTCGTCATGTTATTCCATCCTGCAATGCAACTAACTCCCAACTATCCCTAATGATTTGATATGAGTAATCAGGATTCACAGATAAAGCCCAAATTTATATTAGTCAATAGTTAAATCCCAACCATCCATTGCTACTTGAAGGAAGCATTACCTTTGGGGTAAACACAAATGTTGGGTAATCCGTCCCTAAAACTTTCTTCTATTTCCTACCATTCTCAGATTAGCTGTTAAATCACAATTCACTCTTTTCTGTATGATAATATTCAATTTAGTGCAGCATAGTGCTATTATGTCTCTTTGACTTTTTTATATCACCTTAAAATTTTCTGTGAAAACAAAACATTCTATATATTCGTTTTTGAAAATATTCTACATTCTATGCATCTTTATTATCAGATCATTTTTTTTATTTTTGTAATTTAGCAGTGAAAATCATGTACAGTCATAACATTTTTTATCTTTGAGAAACTTTTTTTCACCAAAATCTGACAATTTTTAAACCTTCTCTGGAACTCTTGTTGATATTTCAAATACAACAACTACAATAGCTAATATTTATCAGGTATGTAACCTGTGCCAGCGATTGTGCTCAGCACTTTGCCTCCATTAATCATTTAGCCCTAGGCAAGTACCATTATTATCCCCATTTTACATACCAGGCAACTGAGAGACAGAAAGGCTAAATAATTTCCCCAGCTTCAGCCTAAGGTACTAAGGTACTAAGAGATGGAAGAGAGAGGCACACTGAGGCAACTGGTTGCAGAGCCTATGTTCTTAACTCCCTCCCTGTATTTCTTCTTTGTAGCTGCTCGTATTTCATTCTATGTCTATAGACTTACCTCATATTTGTCCAAGATATATTTGAAAGAATTATATTAGTAAACGATAAACCAACTTCTCAGATCAAGCTATACTGAAAAATAGCTTAACCAATAAGAAGCATGACAAAACAAACAACAAACATAACAAAAAACCCACTGGTAGGATGATCGCTAGAACCTAAGTTCTTTCACTCTTCTACTCTGATGTATCAGTATTGCCTGCCTTCATGGTCCCAGGAGGCTGCAATTCTAAGCATCACAGGTGACAGACAACATGCAGTGAAGAAGAGGGACATTCCATACTGAGTATCTGTTTTTGCTTGTTTGTTGTTGTTTTCTTTTTGAGTTATAGAAACCTTTCCCAGAAGCTCCAGAGCAGATTGACCTTTGGGTTCCACTGGCCAGGACTGGGTCATCTGCCCACCTCCAAGTCAACTAGCAAGGGAGATAAGACCACATGATTGACTCTTGATAGAGAACGAAAGAGAAAGAAAGGAAGGAAGGAAGGAAGAGGCAGAAATTGTTAGCTTCTATCACCAAATGATGTAATCATATAAGAGCCTTTTCTAACCAAAGTGCCAAGAAAAGCCTCCTCCAGAGGAGTTACTGTTGTCATCCACCATGAGAAGTCAATGTTATTCCCTTATTTTGAGATGAGAAACTGTTAAGAATTATACTGAAAGCTTGGGTCCTGACCTGACATTTAACACTAGTTTGAGAATCAAAACAGAAACACCATTCCACTAATATTATGTCTAGAAGTTCAATGAATTCCACTAGAATTTCAAGGCCTGTTGTCCTTATTTTTCATTAAGAGCCTGCCTTTCCTCCTTCCCTCTCCAAGAAAGCTTTATACTCTTTGCACTGGGGCCTTCTAAAGAAAGACAAGTAGTCTGGCAACTGTGGGAGTGTTGAGACAACTACAAAAATGACATGGGACAGCAAGGAGGGAGTAGAGAACAAGGAGAGGCAAAGAAATTGAGGTTTCAGGCAAGGAGAAGAGAAGGACAAGGAGTTTGGAAGTCAAGGGAAAAAAGAATGCCTTCCAGGAGGCTCCAGCCCCTGCTTCTGCAAACCAGTCTCCACAAATCAGAGAAACCACAACCATTATGCTCTCTGCAAGAAGCAAATTCAGTGCTTATATATAACACCAAAAACCCTTCTCATTTCTCTTTTCCCTTAGCATCCTCTTAGCATACTGCCCACTTCAGATCCTGTCTTTGTGATCCTCCAGTCTCAGCATTCCTCTTTCCAACCTCTGACAACCCAAAGAAATATTTTCTAATGAAATTTATATGTCAAATCCCAGCCAGAAGGCATGGCAGGCTGAAGCATCCAAGTATACAAGCAACTAGTGAGTCACCCCACTTCACATTGAATTTGCTTTTCATCCCCAGAGCAAATACACCTAAGCTGCATAGTCCTTAAAACTATAAAATATACATATTTTTACATCTCTAGGAAGTTTTCATAAGCAGCTTTCTGATTTGATTCTCCTCAAGCAGTTAGGGAGCAGAAGAGGGGTTGATCAGTCTAGCTACAAATTCATTCCTTCAGCCAGAAAAGAAGGAGAAGCAAGAACCTGTGGTTGCAGCAAAGGAAACCATAAACAAGACGAAAAAACAACCCTCAGAATGGGAGAAGATATTTGCAAATGAATCAACGGACAAAGGATTAATCTCCAAAATATATAAACAGCTCATTCAGCTCAATATCAAAGAAACAAACACCCCAATCCAAAAATGGGCAGAAGACCTAAATAGACATTTCTCCAAAGAAGACATACAGACGGCCACGAAGCACATGAAAAGCTGCTCAACATCACTAATTATTAGAGAAATGCAAATCAAAACTACAATGAAGACACTATCAAACTCTTAGAGGAAAACATAGGCAGAACACTCTATGACATACATCACAGCAAGATTCTTTTTGACCCAGCTCCCAGAGAAATGGAAATAAGAACACAAATAAACAAATGGGACCTAATGAAACTTAAAAGCTTTTGCACAGCAAAGGAAACCATAAACAAGACCAAAAGACAACCATCAGAATGGGAGAAAATATTTGCAAATGAAGCAACTGACAAAGGATTAATCTCCAAGATTTACAAGCAGCTCATGCAGCTCAATAACAAAAAAACGAACAACCCAATCCAAAAATGGGCCGAAGACCTAAATAGACATTTCTCCAAAGAAGATATACAGATGGCCTACAGACACATGAAAGAATGCTCAACATCATTAATCATTAGAGAAATGCAAATCAAAACTACAATGAGATATCATCTCACACCGGTCAGAATGGCCATCATCAAAAAATCTAGAAACAATAAATGCTGGAGAGGGTGTGGAGGAAAGGGAACACTCTTGCACTGTTGGTGGGAATGTAAATTGATACAGCCACTATGGAGAACAGTATGGAGGTTCCTTAAAAAACTACAAATAGAACTACCATACGACCCAGCAATCCCACTACTGGGCATATACCCTGAGAAAACCATAGGTCAAAAAGAGTCATGTACCAAAATGTTCATTGCAGCTCTATTTACAATAGCCAGGACATGGAAGCAATCTAAATGTCCATCGACAGATGAATGGATAAAGAAGATGTGGCACATATATACAATGGAATATTACTCAGCCATAAAAAGAAATGAAATGGAGGTATTTGTAATGAGGTGGATGGAGTTAGAGTCTGTCATACAGAGTGAAGTAAGTCAGAAAGAGAAAAACAAATACAGTATGCTAACACATATATACGGAATCTAAGGGGAAAAAAAAAAAAAAAAAAAAAAAAAGGCCATGAAGAACCTAGTGGCAAGACGGGAATAAAGACACAGACCTACTAGAGAATGGACTTGAGGATATGGGGAGGGGGTGGGGTGAGATGTGACAGGGTAAGAGAGTGTCATGGACATATATACACTACCAAATGTAAAATAGATAACTAGTGGGAAGCAGCCGCATAGCACAGGGAGATCAGCTCGGTGCTTTGTGACCATCTAGAGGGATGGGATGGGGAGGGTGGGAGGGAGGGAGATGCAAGAGGGAAGAGAAATGGGAACATATTGTATATGTATAACTGATTCACTTTGTTATAAAGCAGAAGCTAACACACCATTGTAAGGCAATTATACTTCAATAAAGATGTTAAAAAAAAAAAAAAAAAAAAACTACAATGAGGTATCACCTCACTCCTGTTAGAATGGGCATCATCAGAAAATCTACAAACAACAAATGCTGGAGAGGGTGTGGAGAAAAGGGAACCCTCTTGCACTGTTGGTGGGAATGTAAATTGATACAGCCACTATGGAGAACAATATGGAGGTTCCTTAAAAAACTAAAAATAGAATTACCATATGACCCAGCAATCCCACTACTGGGCATATACCCAGAGAAAACCGTAATTCAAAAAGACACATGCACCCGAATGTTCAATGCAGCACTATTTACAATAGCCAGGTCATGGAAGCAACCTAAATGCCCATCAACAGACGAATGGATAAAGAAGTTGTGGTACATATATACAATGGAATATTACTCAGCCATAAAAAGGAACGAAATTGAGTCATTTGTTGAGACGTGGATGGATCTAGAGACTGTCATACAGAGTGAAGTAAGTCAGAAAGAGAAAAACAAATATCATATATTAATGCATGTATGTGGAACCTAGAAAAATGGTACAGATGAGCCAGTTTTCAGGGCAGAAGTTGAGACACAGATGTAGAGAATGGACATATGGACACCAAGGGGGGAAAACTGCAGTGAGGTGGGGATGGTGGTGTGCTGACATGTATACACTGATGTGTATAAAATTGATGCCTAATAAGAACCTGCAGTATAAAAAAACAAACAAAACAACTAATACTAAACTTTCATTGGGTTATTTGTATGGAAATATGTTAATATAAATGTTTCAGACATTACATGAAATTCCTAAAAATCTTATATTTGTATTTGTATGGAAATATGTATGGAAATATGTTAATATAAATGTTTCAGACATTACATGAAATTTCTAAAAATCTTATATGTTCTGGTATAATGTTATAAGTAATAATACTAGTTATTACTTTAAAATGTATATCTCAGAAATAACTAATTTTCTTGTCAACTGCATTATTATGAACTTTCATCAAATCTTTTACCGTGGTCATTTTTTAAGTCTTTTGTCATTTACAGACAGTTCTGGGTGTACTCTGATGATTTTGCAAATATGTTCCTATAAAAGGGTTTCATCTTCAAGAAATTCATGGAAAAGACTCTGACAAGTACAGGTTTCTGGTAACTGACTATACTGCTGAACTGAATGAATAAGCATTTTCAGAACTCTGATGAAAAACTGATGAACTCATAAAAGTGCTAACAAAAGATCAAGATGAAAAAAAAACAATTAATTACATGGGACTGAGTGAACTGATGAGGATGAGTATAATTTTTGTGACTTTCTGTCTGAATTTAAAAAAAAAAATCCCACAAGGACTCAGAGGCAAAGAATATACAAATCAATTTTCACTGCAAAGTAAAGGAGCTGTTACAGTGGAGGATTACTGGACTGAATGTCAATATTATGACATAGTATGAGTGTGTTTCATGTTTGGTAATTGCAATCATTGTTGCTTTTGTTGTGGTCATCCATGTACAATGCTTGGTGTCAGTCTATTTATCTCTTGTAAAAATAAAATACAGTGTGTGTGTGAAAACAAAACAAAACAAAAAAAAAAAGAACCTGTGGTTGGGGTTCCGTGGCACTACTGAACTAGCAGAGGGATCTTCTCTTCTCCAATGCTGACAGCATCTCTAAGAGCAAGGGAGCCTGCTCAGCAAAGACTCGCACAGCAATTGGAGTGAGGACTGCATGGGTGGTAAAATGGGGAAGCACAAACAGACAGCCCACATTTAGAGCCAGGGAATCAGAGAGCAAGGGAGCCCAGATCACTGGGGTGGATGTGCAGCTGGGTGCACAGAACTGAATGGGATGAGCACATGGGGCTGGAGCTGAGCCAGGCCCTACAGGAGTGTCAGGATGGGGCAACTTTCTGCAGCTGGCTATCCCACACCCTACAGCACAATCACTTCCAGAAATGCTCCTTTCACTATTTCCTTCCCATAGCTATACAAGAACTACTCTCTCACCTTTTTTTCCTCACCATTTTCCTAAGATTTCACTGAGATTTGTAAACAGAAATATCTCTACTTACACCCTCTCTGCTATTTCCTTTCTGGTTCTAATTATTGTTAAAGGAATTATTTCCCCATTTCTCTCCACAGCTAGATTTTTGTAAGCAGAATAGGGTACACTCTTGTGGCCAGAATAAGGGTACAACAGGGTTTTGTCTTCTTTCCATTTACCACGTCCCTCACAGCAAGTCCCAGGGTTCTGCCACGTACAGAGCCACTGCCTCTTTCAACCCTTTTATTGTCTGTTACTGAAAGATCAGAGCCAGAGATAAAGTTAATGAAAAGCTACCCAGGAGGTCAAATTACTTGTGAACTGTCATATCAATCTTAAGTTGAATCTTAAGCATGGTAATTCACATGGAACATCAAGTACTTCACAGTTTGCCAGCAGTCTCATGCTTGTCTATGTCTGAGAATTCCCAAAGCATCCACTCCAATATTCTCACCCTTTTCAATCCCTAAAATTTCCGTAATTGTGCCCACTTTAGAGCAAGGAACAAACCAAATCTTCAGAAAAGCAACAAGCTATTCTAGAAGCACAAGGAATTGTCCCTTTTGGAGACTTACGAGTTAAATTGTGCCCCAACCCCAAATTTATATGTTGTGATTGTATTTGGAAATAGGTTCTTTACAGAGATAATCAAGTTAAAATGCGGTCATAAGGGTGGGTCATAATCCAGTACAACTGAAGTCCTTTTAAAAATGGGAAATTTGGGAGGAGCTTCAAGATGGTGGAAGAGTAAGACACGGAGGTCACCTTCCTCCCCACAAATACATCAAAAATACATCTACATGTGGAACAACTCCTACAGAACACCTACTGAATGCTGGCAGAAGACCTCAGACCTCCCAAAAGGCAAGAAACTCTCTACGTACCTGGGTAGGGCAAAAGAGAAAAGGAAAAACAGAGACAAAAGAATAGGGACGGGACCTGCACCAGTGGGAGGGAGCTGTGAAGGAGGAAAGGTTTCCACACACTAGGAAGCCCCTTCGCGGGCGGAGACTGCGGGTGGCGGAGGGGGGGAGCTTCGGAGCCACGGAGGAGAGCGTAGCAACAGGGGTGCGGAGGGCAAAGCGGAGAGATTCCCTCACAGAGGATCAGTGCTGACCAGCATTCACCAGCCCTAGAGGCTTGTCTGCTCACCCGCCAGGGCGGGCGGGGGCTGGGAGCTGAGGCTCGGGCTTCGGAAGTCAGACCCCAGGGAGAGGACTGGGGTTGGCGGCGTGAACACAGCCTGAAGGGGCTAGTGCGCCACAGGCTAGCCGGGAGGGAGTCCCAGAAAAGGTTTGGAGCTGTCGAAGAGACAAGAGACTTTTTCTTGCCTCTTTGTTTCCTGGTGCGCGAGGAGAGGGTATTAAGAGCGCCACTTAAAGGAGCTCCAGAGATGGGTGTGAGCCGCGGCTATCAGCACTGACCCCAGAGATGGGCACGAGACGCTAAGGCTGCTGCTGCAGCCACCAAGAAGCCTGTGTGTGAGCACAGGTCACTATCCACACCTCCCGTCCCGGGAGCCTGTGCAGCCCGCCACTGCCAGGGTCCCATGATCCAGGAAGAACTTACCCGGGAGAACACAAGGCGTGCCTCAGGCTGTTGCAACATCACGCCGGCCTCTGCCACCACAGGCTCACCCCGCATTCCGTACCCCTCCCTCCCCCGGCCTGAGTGAGCCAGAACCCCTGAATCACATGCTCCTTTAACCCCATCCTGTTTGGGCGGAAACAGACGCCCTCAGGCGACCTACATGCAGAGGTGGGGCCAAATCCAAAGATGAACACTGGGAGCTGTTCGAACAAAGAAGAGAAAGGAAAAATCTCTCCCAGCAGCCTCAGGAGCAGCGGATTAAATCTCCACAATCAACTTCATGTACCCTGCATCTGTGGAATATCTGAATAGACAAAGAATCATCCCAAATTGAGGAGGAGGTGGACTTTGGGAGCAACAATATATATTTTTTTTTCCCTTTTTGCTTTTTCTGACTGTGTATGTGTATGCTTCTGTGTGTGATTTGTCTGTACAGCTTTGCTTTTATCATTTGTCCTACGATTCTGTTTTTTTGTTTTTTTATTACTTAAAAAAATTTTTTTTCTTAATAATTATTTTTTATTTTAAAAACTTTATTTTATTTTACTTTATTTTATTTTATTTTATCTTCTTTCTTTCTTTCTTTTTTTTCTCCCTTTTATTCTGAGCCATGTGGAGGACAGGCTCTTGGTGCTCCAGCCAGACGTCAGGGCTGTGCCACTGCGGTGGGAGAGCCAAGTTCAGGACACTGGTCCACAAGAGACCTCCCACCTCCATGTAATATCAAATGGTGAAAATCTCCCAGAGCTCTTCATCTCAACGCCAAGACCCAGCTCCACTCAACGACCAGCAAGCTACAGTGCAGGACACCCTATGCCAAACAACTAGCAAAACAGGAACACAACCCCATCCATTAGCACAGAGGCTGCCTAAGATCATAATAAAGTCACAGACACCCCAAAACACACCACCAGACGTGGACCTGCCCACCAGAAAGACAAGATCCAGCCTTATCACTCAGAACACAGGTACTAGTCCCCTCCACCAGGAAGCCTACACAACCCACTGAACCAACCTTAGCCACTGGGGACAGACACCAAAAACAACGGAAATTATGAACCTGCAGCCTGCGAAAAGGAGACCCCAAACACAGTAAGTTAAGCAAAATGAGAAGACAGAGAAACACACAGCAGATGAAGGAGCAAGGCAAAAACCCACCAGACGTAACAAATGCAGAGGAAATAGGCAATCTACCTGAAAAAGAATTCAGAATAATGATAGTAAACATGATCCAAAATCTTGGAAGTAGAATGGAGAAAATACAAGAAACGTTTAACAAGGACCTAAAAGAACTGAAGAGCTAACAAACCGTGATGAACAACACAATAAATGAAAGTAAAACTTCTCTAGAAGGGATCAATAGCAGAATAACTGAGTCAGAAGAACGGATAAGTAACCTGGAAGATAAAATAGTGGAAATAACTACTGCAGAGGAGAATAAAGAAAAAAGAATGAAAAGAATTGAGGACAGTCTCAGAGACCTCTGGGACAACATTAAATGCACCAACATTCGAATTATAGGCGTCCCAGAAGAAGAAGAGAAAAAGAAAGGGACTGAGAAAATATTTGAAGAGATTATAGTTGAAAACTTCCCTAATATGGGAAAGGAAATAGTTAATCAAGTCCAGGAAGCACAGAGAGACCCATACAGGATAAATCCAAGGAGAAACATGCCAAGACACATATTAATCAAACTATCAAAAATTAAATACAAAGAACAAATATTAAAAGCAGTAAGGGAAAAACAACAAATATCACATAAGGGAATCCCTATAAGGTTAACAGCTGATCTTTCAGCAGAAACTCTGCAAGCTACAAGGGAGTGGCAGGACATATTTAAAGTGATGAGGGGGAAAAACCTACAACCAAGATTACTCTACCCAGCAAGGATCTCATTCAGATTTGATGGAGAAATTAAAAGTTTCACACAAGCAAAACCTAAGAGAATTCAGCACCACCAAACCAGCTTTACAACAAATGCTAAAGGAACTTCTCTAGGCAGGAAACACAAGAGAAGGAAAAGACCTACAATAATAAACTCAAAACAATTAAGAAAATGGTAATAGGAACATACATATCGATAATTACCTTAAATGTAAATGGATTAAATGCTCCAACCAAAAGACACAGACTGGCTGAAAGGATAGAGAAAAAAGACCCATATATATGCTGTCTACAAGAGACCCACTTCAGACCTAGGGACACATACAGACTGAAAGTGAGGGGACGGAAAAAGATATTCTATGCATATGGAAATCAAAGAAAGCTGGAGTAGCAATTCTCATATCAGACAAAATAGACTTTAAAACAAATACTATTACAAGAGACAAGAACACTACATAATGATCAAGGGATCAATCCAAGCAGAAGATAAAACAATTGTAAATATTTATGCACCCAACATAGGAGTACCTCAATACATAAGGAAAATAATAACAGCCATAAAAGGGGAAATCGACAGCAACACAATCATAGTAGGGGACTTTAACACCCCACTTTCACCAATGGACAGATCATCCAAAATGAAAATCAATAAGGAAACACAAGCTTTAAATGATACATTAAACAAGACGGACTTAATTGATATTTATAGGACATTCCATCCAAACACAACAGAATACACATTCTTCTCAAGTGTTCATGGAACATTCTCCAGGATAGATCATATCTTGGGTCACAAATTAAGCCTTGGTAAATTTAAGAAAATTGAAATCTTATCAAGTATCTTTTCTGACCACAATGCTATGAGACTAGATATCAATTACAGGAAAAAATCTGTAAGCAATACAAACACATGGAGGCTAAACAACACACTACTTAATAACCAAGAGATCACTGAAGAAATCAAACAGGAAATCAAAAAATAACTAGAAACAAATGACAATGAAAACACAATGACCCAAAACCTATGGGATGCAGCAAAAGGAATTCTAACAGGGAAGTTTATATCAATACAATCCTACCTTAAGAAACAAGAAACATCTCAAAGAAACAACCTAACCTTACACCTAAACCAATTAGAGAAAGAAGAACAGAAAAAACCCCAAACTTAGCAGAAGGAAATAAATCATAAAGATCAGATCAGAAATAAATGAAAAAGAAATGAAGGAAACGATAGCAAAGATCAATAAAACTAAAAGCTGGTTCTTTGAGAAGATAAACAAAATTGATAAACCATTAGCCAGACTTATCAAGAAAAAAAGGGAGAAGACTCAAATCAATAGAATTAGAAATGAAAAAGGAGAAGTAACCACTGACACTGCAGAGATACAAAGGATCATGAGAGATTACTGCAAGCAACTCTATGCCAGTAAAAAGGACAACCTGGAAGAAATGGACAGATTCTTAGAAATGCACAACATTCCAAGACTGAGCCAGGAAGAAATAGAAAATATGAAAAGACCAATCAATCACAAGCACTGAAATTGAAACTGTGATTAAAAATCTTCCGAAAAACAAAAGCCCAGGACCAGATGGCTTCACAGGCGAATTCTATCAAACATTTAGAGAAGAGCTAACACCTATCCTTCTCAAACTCTTCCAAAATATTGCAGAGGGAGGAACACTCCCAAACTCATTCTACGAGGCCACCATCACTCTGATACCAAAACCAGACAAAGATGTCACAAATAAAAAAACTACAGACCAATATCACTGATGAACATAGATGCAAAAATCCTCAACAAAATACTAGCAAACAGAATCCAATAGCACATTAAAAGGATCATACGCTATGATCAAGTGCAGTTTATCCCAGGAATGCAGGGATTCTTCAATATATGCAAATCAATCAACGTGATATACCATATTAACAAATTGAAAGAGAAAAACCATATGATCTCAATAGATGCAGAGAAAGCTTTTGACAAAATTCAACACCAATTTATGATAAAAACCCTCCAGAATGTAGGCATAGAGGGAACTTTCCTCAACATAATAAAGGCCATATATGACAAACCCACAGCCAACATCGTCCTCAATGGTGAAAAACTGAAACCATTTCCACTAAGATCAGGAACAAGACAAGGTTGCCCACTCTCACCACTATTATTCAACATAATTTTGGAAGTGTTAGCCACAGCAATCAGAGAAGAAAAAGAAATAAAAGGAATCCAAATTGGAAAAGAAGAAGTACAGCTTTCACTGTTTGCAGATGACATGATATTATACATAGAGAATCCTAAAGATGCTACCAGAAAACTACTAGAGCTAATCAATGAATTTGGTAAAGTAGCAGGATACAAAATTAATGCACAGAAATCTCTTGCATTCCTATACATTAATGATGAAAAATCTGAAAGTGAAATTAAGAAAACACTCCCATTTATCATTGCAACACAAAGAATAAAATACCTAGGAATAAACCTATCTAAGGAGACAAAAGACCTCTATGCAGAAAATTATAAGACACTGATGAAAGAAATTAAAGATGATACAAATAGATGGAGAGATATACCATGTTCTTGGACTGGAAGAATCAACATTGTGAAAATGACTCTACTACCCAAAGCAATCTACAGATTCAATGCAATCCCTATCAAACTACCACTGGCATTTTTCACAGAACTAGAACAAAAAATTTCACAATTTGTATGGAAACACAAAAGACCCCGAATAGCCAAAGCAATCTTGAGAAAGAAAAATGGAGCTGGAGGAATCAGGCTCCCTGACTTCAGACTATACTACAAAGCTACAGTAATCAAGACAGTATGGTACTGGCACAAAAACAGGAATATAGATCAATGGAACAGTACAGAAAGCCCAGAGATAAACCCATGTACATATCGTCAGCTTATCTTTGATAAAGGAGGCAAGAATATACAGTGGAGAAGACAGCCTCTTCAATAAGTGGTGCTGGGAAAACTGGACAGCTCCATGTAAAAGAATGAAATTAGAACACTCCCTAACACCATACACGAAAATAAACTCAAAATGGATTAAAGACCTAAATGTAAGGCCAGACACTATCAAGCTCTTAGAGGAAAACATAGGCAGAACACTCTATGCCATAAATCACAGCAAGATCCTTTTTGACCCACCTCCTAGAGAAATGGAAATAAAAACACAAATAAACAAATGGGACCTAATGAAACTTAAAAGCTTTTGCACAGCAAAGGAAACCATAAACAAGACGAAAAGACAACCCTCAGAATGGGAGAAAATATTTGCAAATGAAGCAACTGACAAAGGATTAATCTCCAAAACATACAAGCAACACATGAAGCTCAATATCAAAAAAACAAACAACCCAATCCAAAAATGAGCAGAAGACCTAAATAGACATTTCTCCAAAGAAGATATACAGATTGCCAATAAACACATGAAAGAATGCTCAACATCATTAATCATTAGAGAAATGCAAATCAAAACTACAATGAGATATCATCTCACACCCATCAGAATGGCCATCATCAAAATATCTACAAACAATAAATGCTGGAGAGGGTGGGGAGAAAAGGGAACCCTCTTGCACTGTTGGTGGGAATGTAAATTGATACAGCCACTATGGAGAACAGTATGGAGGTTCCTTAAAAAACTAAAAATAGAACTACCATACGACCCAGCAATCCCACTACTGGGCATATACCCTGAGAAAACCATAATTCAAAAAGAGTCATGTACCACAATGTTCATTGCAGCTCTATTTACAATAGCCAGCACATGGAAGCAACCTAAGTGTCCATTGTCGGATGAATGGATAAAGAAGATGTGGCACATATATACAATGGAATATTACTCAGCCATAAAAAGGAACGAAACTGAGTTATTTGTAGTGAGGTGGATGGACCTAGAGTCTGTCATACAGAGTGAAGTAAGTCAGAAAGAGAAAAACAAATACCGTATGCTAACACATATATATGGAATCTAAAAACAAAAAAAAAAAAGAAAGAAAGAAAAAAAAATGGTCAGAAGAACCTAGGGGCAAGACAAGAATAATGAGGCAGATCTACTAGAGAATGGACTTGAGGATACGGGGAGGGGGAAGGGTAAGCTGGGACAAAGTGAGAGAGTGGCATGGACATATATACACTACCAAATGTAAAATAGATAGCTAGTGGGAAGCAGCCGCATAGCACAGGGAGATCAGCTCGGTGCTCTGTGACCACCTAGAGGGGTGGGATAGGGAGGGTGGGAGGGAGGGAGATGCAAGGGGGAAGAGTTATGGGGACATATGTATATATATAACTGATTCACTTTGTTATAAAGCAGAAACTAACATACCATTGTAAAGCAATTATACTCTAATAAATTTGTTAAAAGAATAAAATAAAATAAAATAAACATGGGAAATTTGACTGCATGATTACACTTGTTTGAGGTATCGAAAGTAGTCAAATTCATAAAAGGAGCAAGTTATTGGGGGCTGTGGGAGGGAGGAGCAGGGAGTTGGTCACTGAGGAACGAGGTCTGGAGATCTGTTGCACAGCAAAGTGAATATAGTTAGTACTACTGAACTGTACACTAAAAAAACCAGTGAAGTTGGGAAATTTTATGCAGTGTCTTTTTAAACCACAAATAAAAATTTTAAAACATAAAATAAATAAAAATGGGAAATTTAGACACAGAGATGTGCATAGAGGGAAAACAATGTGAGGAGGCATAAGGTAAAAACAGCCATCCACACACCAAGGAGGGAAGCCTCGGACCAATCTTCCCTCACAGCCCTCGGAAGGAACCTGCCAACGCCTTGATCTTAGACTTCTAGCCTCCAGGCTGTGAAACAATAAATGTCTGTTGTTTAAGCCACTCAATCTGCGGGAGTTTGTCATCACAGCTCTAACAAACTAATATAGAGACATCTGAAATCACATCTAGGAGAGAGGATAAGAAGGCAGGGTTCCAGGGGCAGGTGGGCCATCTGGAACATTCCACCCCCAGTGGAAGATAAAGAAATGAGATCACGTGTACAAAGCATACAGTGTAGTGCTGACATACAAAATATGCTGGCTCTCAGCACAATTTCAGGAATCAGAGGACACACACTCCATTCTTATTGCCCTGCGAGGTGAGTGACAGGGTCACCTACCTAGACAAAGGGTCCAGGACAGACTTCACAGACCACCGATTAAGCCTCTCCTATCAGATGAGAACATACCTAAGACCTTCGGTTTACACCATCAGGTATAATGAAACATCACATAATGAAGATACTGGGATGGATATTATGGGATAGACAAAATTAACAAAATAAATTCCTTGCTTCAAAGAGAACAGGTTCAGAGATATCATCAAACTAGAGACCATCTGGGGGAATGAATCCGTAGGTTCATTATTGTACATTGAACATGTGCACATACTTCACCAAAACATCACTCTCAACTCCCAGGAGTCACCAAAAACATTACTCAAAGAGCATTCCCTGCGTGATAGGAGCCCAGCACTTCCTACAAGACAGCACGGTGTTAATCTGCGTGTGCTCATGCTTCACAAATAACAATCCCAGAGGGACAAAGAAGCCAAATGGTTCAGCATAAGGTCGCAGCATATGTCTGTTTTGGAAGTTCTAGTACATTAGTTTCTCATTTCTGTATCCTGAGAAATATCGTCTTAAAAAAAACATTTATTACACACATTTTCAAACATATTCAATAGTAAAGAGAAGGGTATAGCAAACCCCCCCACCCTCCATGTATCCAGCACCCACCTCCATGTCATTTTCATGAGATTATCTCATTTCATCTATACCCCACCCACTAGATTATTTTAAAACAAATCCCAAACATATCATTTCATTCACACATACTTCAGTACTTCAGTATCTCTACAAGACAGGACACTTAATCAAATACCACACTTAAAATTAATAGCAGCTCCTTATTATCAACAAACTCCCCAACTTATAACTTGTATAGTTTATCATTTTTAACTAAACCATTAGATTTGTTTAATAGCTCTCTTAAGTGTCTTTTAATTCACAGTTTTCTCCTCCCACTTTTTTCTCGTATCATTTAGTTGTGGCAGAAATTGGGCCATTTGTTTTGCAGAATTTCCCACATTCCGGATTACTGATTACAACCCTAAGGAATAGTTTAACATGTTCCTGTGAACTGGCAGTTAAATATAAAGGCATGATTAGATTCAAGCGCAATACTTGAAAGGAATACTTTATAAATGGTGCTGGAAACACACCGTCTGATTGTCTTTCTGTGACAATGACATGAACCAGTGAGCTCATGTGTTGTTCAGCCTGATCTATCCATGATAGAGTTTCTGCCCTGCTATTTCTTCCCCCAAGTAGAGTTTGGAGTGAGAACTTGGATGCAGTAGGTTTATTTGGGAGGTGATCTCAGGAAGCAGCAGGGAGCAAGCAGGACCAGTGACACAGGAAAGGAAGGAAAAAGCAATGAAAGTGTGCATTAGCAATTCCACTGAGGCGCAGGCTGAAGACCTCCAAGGATGGTCCATCTGGAAAACAGGAGGCAAGAGCATTTGTCCTTTAGCTCCCATCTCTTGGATGAGAGTTGCTTCTAGAGACATTAACTCTTCCACACTCAGGGCCACCTGAAAGCTGAAGCCAGGGAAGCTTGAGGGGTAACAGACAAGGCCCTGGAGCAGGAAGTATTAATAAAAAGACTCCATGTGCATTGAGGGATGCTGATAGTGGGAGAGTAGTCTGAGTGCAACAGATCTGTCCACCATAGCTGAGGCTAAAATCAGAGGTGGTCCAAGAGGATGCTGCATGAGCTTCAGAGACACCTGCCACAGTCCCGATCAGACTTTCTCTAAAGCTAATGATTTTAGCAGCCAGTAGTGAGCATTGCCTAGATCCATTATATAATTAAATTAGGGGTGCAAAATGAAGATAGTTTAATTGTGTTACTCCTTTTTTAGCCAATATTCTTCTTTTTTCATTTGTTAGCCAATATTTCATTTTGTTATCCAATATTCTTTTTAAAAAATTATTTCCGGGCTTCCCTGGTGGCACAGTGGTTGAGAATCTGCCTGCTAATGCAGGGGACACGGGTTCGAGCCCTGGTCTGGGAAGATCCCACATGCCACGGAGCAACTAGGCCCGTGAGCCACAACTACTGAGCCTGCGCGTCTGGAGCCTGTGCTCCGCAACAAGAGAGGCCGCGATAGTGAAGAGGCCTGCGCACCGCGATGAAGAGTGGCCCCCGCTTGCCGCAACTAGAGGAAGCCCTCGCACAGAAACGAAGACCCAACACAGCCAAAAATAAATATTAAAAAAATAAATAAATAAATAAATAAAAGAGCCTTCCCTAAATTAAAAAAAAAAAAAAAAATTATTTCCCACATGAACTATTCCATTACCCTGAAATAGTTTTGCTCAGGCAATAGTTTGCAGAAGTTTGAGTCTTCCTCTTTATTCACCTGTTTTCAGAATAATAATATGATGACCAATAAGTGTTTTTTTTAATAACTATCCTTATGTACTCATGGGTTTTTAAACATATTTTATGTGTTTCAGTTGATTGTAGTAATTATTCTTTCTGATATTCAAATTGTCCATCATTAGTTAGTGGAAAGCCCTCCAAATGAGCTCTTGAGTCGTTCTAACATGACCCCAGTTGTCTATGCTAGCCGCCTTGCTTTTTAATACAAAATGTTTCAGGTCATCTTGCACATTTTCTCCCTAAGACCTGAAATTAGCTCTTCATCCAAGGAATCTTGGTTCCTTTTAGGAGACATGGACTTTTAGGAGATATTCATAGACCACAATCTAGGCAACAAGGTACTCCTCCTAGCTACTGGGTTGATCATTGTTTCTAGACTTTTTTGTGGGCAGATGTGAAAACACATGATGAGTTCATACTGAAATTTCCAACTCAAATTTAGGAGATTTACATAACTATTTGATTTTATATTTGTACCTCTTTTCCCTCACACTGAAAAAAACAAGGTTCTTCATGACATTATCAAAATACTCATTTTAGCCAACTCTATGTATAGTATATTTTCAAAATAAGAATACCAGTATTATTACTAACAGTATGACTCCTGAAAAAAAGTTTGATTTCTATTTGTCTTTAGGATATGTCCCACCAAAGTTTCAAACTGATGCGTCATAAATTCATTTGAAATATTTTTTCTCAATGTAGGTAAGGCACCAACTGTATACACAAGTTCATTTGTTTCATTTTCCTTTCAGTTATTGAGAATTGCTTTTTAATGTTGACTTAATTTTGTTTTAGAATCACCAAAAAACTTACCTAATTCCAAAGTCAAAACTAAATCAAAGTACATTCAGAGAATTCAAGTTTCTATATCTGTTCCTTCCATTCCTCTATAGAAAACCACTTTATTTAGAATCACTTTTGTGGGTTTTTTATTCATTGATTTTTTTTTAATATAAGCAAGTGTATTCCATATAATATTCTTTATAGTTGTGATGGTTAATTTAATGTGTCAACTTGGTTGGGCCACAGTGCCCAGATTTTTGCAAACACCATTCTGGATGTTTCTGTGAGGGTGTTTTTGGATGAGATTTACATTTAGATTTGTAGACATTGAGTAAAGCAGACTTCCTTCCATAATGTGGGTTGGCTTCATCCATTTAGATGAAGGCCTGAATAGAACAAAAGACTGACCTCCCTCAAGCAAGAAGGAATTCTGCCAGCAAACTGAGACTTGAACTGCAGCATTGACTATTCCTGGGTCCCTAGCCTGCTGGCTCATCTTGAAGATTTTGGACTTGCCAGTCTCCATAACTGCATGAACCCATTCCTTAAAATAAGTCTCTTTCTATATATATAACATCCTATTTGTTCTATATGTCTGGAGGACCCTGACTAATACAGCTGTATTTATTATTATGTATTATACATTATATATTAATTATTTCATACTATATATTGTTTATAATATGTGAATATTATACATATATTACATTCTTATCACCTCCTCATTTATTAAAAAAAAAGGCAGCATCCTGTACCTTACTGTATCCTGGAGACTTTTCTGCAGCAGTGTACAGACATCCTCATTTCTGTCTACATCTACATAGTAGTCCCTCATGTAACTGCATCAATATTTATTCACCAGTCCTCTATTGATGAACTATTGAGTTGTTTCCAATCTTTTCTATTACAGAAGGTGCCACAATAAATTACCTTGTACATCAGTCATTTTGTGTTTTTGCCAGTGAATCTTAATAAATTCTAGAAGTAGAATTGCTGGGTCAAAAAGCAATGCATATGTAATTTTGCTGGATATTATCATAACCACTCCCACAGGAGTTATACAACTTTGCATTCCACCAGCAACATATGAGAGTGCCTATTTCTACCTAGACTCCCCAATAGAATATGAGTATCAAACAATATGTACAAGGGCAGTTACTTTTGATAGGTAAGAAAAGGTTTCAGTATAATTTTGATTTGTCTCTCAAGGTGAGCAAGGTTGAATATCTGTTTACAAGTTGTAGGAAATTTTTACTTCTCTTTTTACTAACTGCACGTTCAAATCTTGTGCTAATTTTTCTATAGAGTTTTGGTATTTTTCTTCTCTATTTTTAAAAGCTCTTATATATTGGATATATTAACCTTTTGTCCATGATATAAGTTTATTATATTTTTCCCAGTTTATTTTGTTTCATACAAATTTTTAAACTTTTTTATTATTATTCACCCCTGGTAACTACATCACATAAATGCCATTGTTTGTACTAACAATTGAGTTGTTATTAAAAGTTAATTCCAACCACAGAGAAAACCAAACCAAACGCTGGCATTATAACATTTATGGCACTGTGAGATGTTGGTCATTTTCCACTCTCCCCATTCAGTTTCTGCTTTGATCTTTCACATTAGTCTGCTGTTTATCTTACACCACAAGTGTCTGGGGTCAAATTCAAGATCACTATTGTAAAACAGAGCTCCCTATCCTCATTTATGTATCAGGGAAGAGAGTGCCTTTATCCACCAAGATAAGGTAGTCCAATCAACCTAGATGCCAGTCCCTTACATTATTAGCTATGAAAAGTAGAAGGGTGAAAAAGCAAAAAAAAAAAAAAAGTAGAAAGATGACATTTCTTTTTTCTCAAAAGATTTTTAAATGTGCTGTAAATGAATGATTTATTTTGGCTCTTGATCCCAAATGATATAGAGTCAGGAAGTCAAAACCATGGGGGAGATTGGCTTCTGCAAAGAGAGTGCACAACAGCTGGCAAACCTGACAAGGGCTCTTTCTGATTCTTAGAAAAGGAATCTGAATGTGTGTGTGTGTGTGTGTGTGTGTGTGTGTGTGTGTGTGCGCGCGCACGCGTGGGGGCAGGGGTGGGGGGAATACCTCATTCCTGTGTTGGCTCATGAAGGCCAGAGCATTCCTGCAACCCATCATTTCTGGGGTCTTTCACCTGTCATGAGACATAGGTAGAGATGGGAAAGCTCTGATACACTCTCCAACTGTAACAGTGGACAGTAGAAAATTAAAATCAGTAGAGAAAACAGTGGGAGAAGTTTTTGAGCAAGACCCCTTAATTCACCAAATGAGCAGATACAAACCATAACTTCTCCAATTGACTGGTGTCTTTGAAATTTTTTTTTTAGTGAGAACAAAACCTTTGATTCCTCTACCAGAAAAAAAAAACTTTAAATGTAAACACTCTCAGAGAGGTGATTCTGTGTATTGACTGATAGCATCATTAAGGATATCACTTTTCCCTAAGAGCATGTTTTAATTGGGGGTGGGAGGGGGGAGGGCAGCTGGTACAGAGGTGAAAGTGAAGTAAGAAGGGAAGCTGTGGGTGGGGGAGTGGAGAAATGAAGAGAGCCTGGAGGCACTAAAAACCAATTTCTCAGCTTCAACATTTTGCCTAGAGCAAGCCCTGGGTGTTTGGTTTCTTAGCCTGCCTAAAAAAATGAAAAAGAACTTCCCCTGAAAGCCTCATTAACTCCGTAAGCCAGTGATTACAGGAGCCTTTAATAGAGGAAGAATGACTTCCCTTTTCACAGAAACCTCAAGGGAAGACAACTCAAATCAACTTTAGAAATGCCTGGAGGAGAAGAAATGGGAAGGGGCAGAAGAAAGGCCAAGAGGAGAGGGGAAGAGGGAAGAGGATAAAGAAGGAGGTAAAGGGAGGCAAGCATGAAGAGGAGGATCAGGCCGGCAATCACAATCAGGGTTTGGGGGAGGGGGAGGGTAGCTAACGCTGAGATACCCCTTAACAAAGCAGATTAAGCTCCTCTGGTTAATCACTACAGCCTGCAGGAAGTCCAGCCACAACATTCCAAGAACAACAGCTGCCCTGGACAAGTGTCATTCCTTTTGGCTACTAGACAGCTGAACCCCCTTCTTAGGTCTTGGGACTCCCCCACCTTGTCAATATTGAGACAAAGCTGAGCCACCTTCAGCTATAAAGGCTGAAAATGCCTGCAACTTTGCTTCCCAGCCTGCTTGGCAGGTAAGGATATGTTACCTAGAGGAGCCCTTCTCAGACTTTAGTGGGCCTAGTGTACTACTGATACTTTAAGGATGTCCAAATCAAGAAAGCTTGTTAAAATACCCACCCACCCACCCACCCCACTGCCCCGAGATTCTAACTAAGTAGGACAATGCAATCACATAATTTGCAATTCTTGCTCTCAACTGATGCTAATGCTGCTAGTATTCGGACTACACTTTCAAGTAAATTGACAATTACCACGAATCTGTTGAGAACCTGCCTCAGGCCTTGGACTGGGTGCTACCAGTGCAAAGGAGAGATTGAAAAAATTTTCTCGGTGACAGAAGGGATTTGTGGCAGGTCCAAGATCCTGGAGCTCCAAGGTCAGCAAGGTACTGGTGGCATCCACCTTCCCGAGTCATCAGTGTTGGAAGTACAACATCATGGTGGTGGGGGTGGGAAAGGGGGAAGGGACAGGCAGAGGCATCTTTGCTGAACCAGTTCTATGGCAGAGACCCCAAGTCAACTTCTCCAGTCATCTTGATGATTCGTAAGCCACCAAATCATTTTTCTTTTCCAATCTGTTAGTCAGACCCTGTTGTCTGGAAATAAGGGCTTTGACCGAAACAAAAACTATTAAAATAAAGACAAGATCCCTGATATCTGTCCCTCACAGTACTCGTCACATCACCAGGCACTCAACAAAGTGAACTGTGTGGCTACTGTCATTTGCTATTATTACTACCTAGAAAATATACAGATCTCAACAAGAATTCATCTTGTGCATTTCTTTAATTGCATGAGTCCCTTCAAAGACATAAAATGTATAAGGAAAAATGAACTTAATTTTGCAGCCCCTTCTTCACTAACATTCATCAGCTCTCCCTGTCAGCACCTTTGGCCTTGAAAAGGTCAAGAGAAGAGGGGAGAGGAAAATAGAGCAGACAGGGCATTAGACTCAATGCTAATGATTTGAGATGTAACTTGAAGGCTATGATCATTTATATAGAGGAGGAGGAAATGTTGACTATGCCCTAAACAGATATTCAAAGAAGAATATCCTAATCGGGCTTCCCTGGTGATGCAGTTGTTAAGAATCCGCCTGATAATGCAAGGGACACAGGTTCGTGCCCTGGTCCGGGAAGATCCCACATGCCGCGGAGCAACTAAGCCTGTGCACCACAACTACTGAGCCTGCACTCTAGAGCCTGCATGCCACAACTACTGAAGCCTGCACGCCTAGAGCCCATGCTTCGCAACAAGAGAAGCCACCTCAATGAGAAGCCCGCGCACCTCAAGGAAGAGTAGCCCCCACTCACTGCAACTAGAGAAAGCCCGTGCGCAGCAATGAAGACCCAACGCAGCCAAAAATAAATAAATAAAATAAATTTATAAAAAAAAAAAAAAGGTTTTTTAAAAAAAAAGAATATCCTAGTCAATATCTGTAAGGAAAATGTACAAAGTACGGTGTTCAGCTGGTTTGGCAGTTGTCTTATAAAAATATATTTTGGTAGAATTATCTGGTGGAAAAAATATTGCATTTAAGAGCTCAAATATACACTGACTTTCTACACTAGTTCTACAGGTAACCATCTAGGTGATCAGGGAAAATAACCTTAATTAATGTGACTATTCTTATATGATAGAATGGGGATCTTAACCTACTCTATCTTCCTTTCAGACTATTGTAAGGATCAAAACGTAATCAGGTTACTGATCTCTTTATAAACAAATACTAGATTTGATGCCACTAACTGAGAGAGTAACAATGATTATAACAGCAACTATAGCCGTAGCTGACATTTATTTAGTGCAACATACACAATGTTCAAGGCACTGATATCTCATTTAATTTTTTTTCTTTTTTTTTAATTTTTGAATTTTATTTTATTTATTTTCTTATACAGCAGGTTCTTATTAGTCATCAAATTTATACACATCAGTGTATACACGTCAAACCCAATCGCCCAATTCATCACCCCACCACCACCACCACCCCACCGCTTTCCCCCCTTGCTGTCCATACGTTTGTTCTCTACATCTGTGTCTCAATTTCTGCCGTGCAAACCAGTTCATCTGTACCATTTTTCTAGGTTCCACATATATGTGTTAATATACGATATTTGTTTTTCCCTTTCTGATTAACTTCACTCTGTATGACAGTCTCTAGATCCATCCACGTCTCAACAAATGACCCAATTTCATTCCTTTTTATGGTTGAGTAATATTCCATTGAATATATGTATCACATTTTCTTTATCCATTTGTCTGTCGATGGGCATTTAGGTTGCTTCCATGACCTGGCTATTGTAAACAGAGCTGCAATGAACATTTTGGTACATGACTCTTTTTGAATTATGGTTTTCTCAGGGTATATGCCCAGTAGTGGGATTGCTGGGTCATATGGTAGTTCTATTTTTAGTTTTTTAAGGAACCTCCATACTGTTCTCCATAGTGGCTGTATCAATTTACATTCACACCAACAGTGCAAGAGGGTTCCCTTTTCTCCACACCCTCTCCAACATTTATTGTTTCTAGATTTTTTGATGATGGCCATTCTGACCGGTGTGAGATGATATCTCATTGTAGTTTTGATTTGCATTTCTCTAATGATTAATGATGTTGAGCAGCTTTTCATGTGCTTCTTGGCCATCTGTATGTCTTCTTTGGAGAAATGTCTATTTAGGTCTTCTGCCCATTTTTTGATTGGGTTGTTTTTTTTTTAATATTGAGCTGCATGAGCTGTTTATATATTTCGGAGATTAATCCTTTGTCCGTTGATTCGTTTGCAACTATTTTCTCCCATTCTGAGGGTTGTCTCTTCATCTTGTTAATGGTTTCCTTTGCTGTGCAAAAGCTTTCAAGTTTCATTAGGTCCCATTTGTTTATTTTTGTTTTTATTTCCACTACTCTGGGAGGTGGATCAAAAAAGATCTTGCTGTGATTTATGTCAAAGAGTGTTCTCCCTATGTTTTCCTCTAAGAGTTTTATAGTGTCTGGTCTTACATTTAGGTCTCGAATCCATTTTGAGTTTATTTTTGTGTATGGTGTTAGGGAGTGTTCTAATTTCATTCTTTTACATGTAGCTGTCCAGTTTTCCCAGCACCACTTATTGAAGAGACTGTCTTTTCTCCATTGTATATCTTTGCCTCCTTTGTCATAGATTAGTTGACCATAGGTGCATGGGTTTATCTCTGGGCTTTCTATCTTGTTCCATTGATCTATGTTTCTGTTTTTGTGCCAGTACCATATTGTCTAGATTACTGTAGCTTTATAGTATAGTCTGAAGTCAGAGAGTCTGATTCCTCCAGCTCCGTTTTTTCCCCTCAAGACTGCTTTGGCTATTCGGGGTCTTTTGTGTCTCCATACAAATTTTAAGATTTTTTGTTCTAGTTCCGTAAAACATGCCATTGGTAATTTGATAGGGATTGCATTGAATCTGTAGATTGCTTTGGGTAGTATAGTCATTTTCACAATATTGATACCAAAAAAAAAACAACTATTAGGTGAAAAGACCTGTACACTCAAAACTATAAAACATTGATGACAGAACTGAAGACACAAATAAATGAAAAGATATTCCATGCTCATGGATTAGAATAACTAATATTGTTAAAATATCCATACTATCCAAAGCAGTCTACAGATTTAGTGTGATCCCTATCAAAATTCCAATGGCATTTTTCACAGAAATGGAACAAACCATCTTAAAATTTGTATGAAACCACAAAAGACCCGGTATAGCCACAGCAATCTTGAGAGAGAAAAACAAAGCTGGAGGCATCTTATTTCCTTATTTCAAACTATATCATGAATCTATAATAATTAAAACAGTATGGTACTGGCATATAAAACAGACACATAGATCAATGGAACAGAATAGAGAGCCCAGAAATAAACCCGTTTATATATGGTCAATTAATTTACAACAAAGGAGCCAAGAATATACAGTGGGAATAAGATGGTGTTCAATAAATGGAGTTGGGAAAACTGGACAGTCACAGGCAAAAGAATGAAACTGGACCACTATC
The DNA here is from genome assembly GCF_965194825.1 of Balaenoptera physalus. Lineage (NCBI taxonomy): Eukaryota > Metazoa > Chordata > Mammalia > Artiodactyla > Balaenopteridae > Balaenoptera > Balaenoptera physalus. The sequence goes on from NC_138897.1 coordinate 60,956,935, forward strand.
TTATGCCATACACAAAAATTAACTCAAAATGGATTAAAGACTTGATCATATCAAGACCTGAAACTATAAAACTAGAAGAAAACATAGGAGGTAAGCTCTTTGACTTGGTGTTGGCAATGATTTTTTTGGATTTGACACCAAAAGCAAAGGTAATAAAAGCCAAAATAAATAAGTGGGACTACATCAAACTAAAAATCTTTTGCACAGCAAAAGAAACCATCAGTAAAATGAAAAGGCAACCTACCAAACGGGAGAAAATATTTGCAAATCATATATCTGATACTTAATATCCAAAATACATAAAAAACTCTACAACTGAATAGCAAAAACAAACAAACAATCTGATTAAAAGATGGGCAGAGGGTCTGAATAGATATTTTATCAAAGAAGATGTATAGATGGCCAACAGGTACATGAAAAGATGTTCAACATCATTAACCATCAGGGAAATGCAAATCAAAACCACAATGAGATATCACCTCACATGTTAGAATGTGTATTAACAAAAAGACAAGAAATAACAAATATTGGTAAGGATGTGAGAAAAGGGAACCCTTGTGTACTGTTGGTGAAAATGTAAATTGGTGCAGCCACTGTGGAAAACAGTATGGAAGTTCCACCGAAAATTAAAGATAGAACTACCGTATGAGCCAGCAATTCCACTTCTGCGTATTCATCCAAAAGAAATGAAATCAATGTGTCAAAAAGATACCTACACCTAAAATATGACACATATGAACACATCTATGAAATTAAAACAGAATCACGGACATAGAGAACAGACTGGTGGTTGCCAAGGGGGAGAGGGTTGGAGGAGGGATGGAGTGGGAGGTTGGGGTTATCAGGTGTAAGCTTTTATATATAGAATGGGTAAACAACAAGGTCCTACTGTATAACACAGGGAACAATATCCAATATCCTATGATAAACTGTAATGGAAAAGAGTATAAAAAAAGAATATATATGTATAACTGAATCACTTTGCTGTACAGCAGAAATTAACACAACACTGTAAATCAACTATACTTCAATAAAAAGTATTGATTATTAAAAAAAATTTTTTTAAAGAAATATAATGTCAAAGCTAAGATGGGGTGCGGGGCAAGATGGCAGAAGAGTAAGACGCAGAGATCACCTTCCTTCCCACAGATACATTAGAAATACATCTACACGTGGAACTGCTCCTACAGAACACCCACTGAACGCCGGCAGAAGACCTCAGACCTCCCAAAAGGCAAGAAACTTCCCACGTACTTGGGTAGGGCAAAAGAAAAAAGAAATAACAGAGACAAAAGAATAGGGACGGGACCTCCACCAGTGGGAGGGAGCTGTGAAGGAGGAAAGGTTTCCACACACTAGGAAGCCCCTTCGCGTGCGGAGACTGCGGGTGCCAGAGGGGGGAAGCTTCGGAGCCACAGAGGAGAGTACAGCCACAGAGGTGCGGAGGGCAAAGCGGAGAGATTCCTGCACAGAGGATAGGTGCCGACCAGCACTCACCAGCCCGAGAGGCTTGTCTGCTCACCCGCCGGGGCGGGCGGGGGCTGGGAGCTGAGGCCCGGGCTTTGGTCGGATCCCAGGGAGAGGACTGGGGTTGGCGGCGTGAACACACCCTGAAGGGGTTAGCGTACCACAGCTAGCTGGGAAGGAGTCCAGGAAAAAGTCTGCAGCTGCCGAAGAGGCAAGAGACATTTTCTTGCCTCTTTGTTTCCTGGTGCGCGAGGAGAGGGGATTCACAGCACCACCTAAACGAACTCCAGAGACAGGCGCGAGCCCCGCGGCTATCAGCGCGGACCCCAGAGACGGGCATGAGACGCTAAGGCTGCTGCTGCCGCCACCAAGAAGCCTGTGTGCGAGCACAGGTCACTCTCCACACCGCCCCTCCCGGGAGCCTGTGCAGCCCGCCACTGCCAGGCTCCCGTGATCCAGGGACAACTTACCTGGGAGAATGCATGGCGCGCCTCAGGCTGCTGCAACTTCCCGCCGGCCTCTGCAGCCGCAGGCTCGCCCCGCATCCGTACCGCTCCCTCCCCCCGGCCTGAGTGAGCCAGAGCCCCCGAAGCAGCTGCTCCTTTAACCCCGTTCTGTCTGGGCGAGGAACAGACGCCCTCAGGCGACCTACATGCACAGGCGGGTCCAAATCCAAAGCTGAACCCCGGGAGCTGTACGAACAAAGAAGAGAAAGGGAAATCTCTCCCAGCAGCCTCAGAAGCAGCGGATTAAAGCTCCACAAACAACGTGATGTGCCTGCATCTGTTGAATACCTGAATAGACAACGAATCATCCCAAATTCAGGAGGTGGACTTTGGGAGCAGGATATATTAATTTTTCCCCTTTTCCTTTTTTTGGGAGTGTATATGTGTATGCTTCTGGGTGAGATTTTGTCTGTATAGCTTTGCTTTCACCATTAGTCCTAGGGTTCAGTCTGTCCATTATTTTTTGGGTTTTTTTGCTTGTCTGTTTGTGTTTTTACTTAAAAATTTTTTTTCTTAATAATTTTTCCCATATTTTCTATTTAAAAAATTTTTTTTTCTTAATAAGTTTTTTCATATTTTTTATTTTAAAAAATTAAAAATTGGTTTTCTTAATAATTTTTTTCTTATTTTTTATTATAAAAAAGTAATAAATCTATTTTTAAAAATTAAAAAACTTTTTTTCTTAATAAATTTATTCTTAATAATTTTTTTCCTATTTTATATTATAATAGCTTTATTTTATTTTATTTTATTTTATTTTATCCTCTTTCTTTCTTTCTTTCTATTTTTTCTCCTTTTTATTCTGAACCGTGTGGATGAAAGGCTCTTGGTGCTCCAGCCAGGCATCAGGGCTGTGCCTTTGAGGTGGGAGAGCCAACTTCAGGACACTGGGCCACTAGAGACCTCCCAGCTCCACGTAATACCAAATGGCAAAAATCTCCCAGAGCTCTTCATCTCAACGCCAAGACCCAGCTCCACTCAACGACCAGCAAGCTACAGTGCTGGACACCCTACGCCAAACAACTAGCAAGACAGGAACACAGCCCCATCCATTAGCAGAGAGGCTGCCTAAAATCATAATAAGGTCACAGACACCCCAAAACACACCACCAGACATGGACCTGCCCACCAGAAAGACAAGATCCAGCCTCATCCACCAGAACTCAGGCACTAGTCCCCTCCACTAGGAAGCCTACACAACCCACTGAACCAAACTTAACCACTGGGGACAGATACCAAAAACAACGGGAACTACGAACCTGCAGCCTGTGAAAAGGAGACCCCAAACACAGTAAGATAAGCAAAATGAGAAGACAAAAAAACACACAGCAGATGAAGGAGCAGGGTCAAAACACACCAGACCTAACAAATGAAGAGGAAATAGGCAGTCTACCTGAAAAAGAATTCAGAATAATGATAGCAAAGATGATCCAAAAATCTTGGAAATAGAATAGACAAAATGCAAGAAACATTTAACAAGGACGTAGAAGAACTAAAGAGGAACCAAGCAACGATGAAAAACACAATAAATGAAATTAAAAATACTCTAGACGTGATCAATAGCAGAATAACTGAGGCAGAAGAACGGATAAGTGACCTGGAAGATAAAATAGTGGAAATAACTACTGCAGAGCAGGATAAAGAAAAAAGAATGAAAAGAACTGATGACAGTCTCAGAGACCTCTGGGACAACATTAAACGCACCAACATTCGAATTATAGGGGTCCCAGAAGAAGAAGAGACAAAGAAAGGGACTGAGAAAATATTTGAAGAGATTATAGTTGAAAACTTCCCTAATATGGGAAAGGAAATAGTTAATCAAGTCCTGGAAGCACAGAGAGTCCCATACAGGATAAATCCAAGGAGAAACACGCCAAGACACATATTAATCAAACTATCAAAAATTAAATATAAAGAAAACATATTAAAAGCAGCAAAGAAAAAACAACAAATAACACACAAGGGAATCCCCATAAGGTTAAGAGCTGATCTTTTAGCAGAAACTCTGCAAGCCAGAAGGGAGTGGCAGGATATACTTAAAGTGATGAAGGAGAAAACCTACAACCAAGGTTACTCTACCCAGCAAGGATATCATTCAGATTTGATGGAGAAATTAAAACCTTTACAGACAAGCAAAAGCTGAGAGAGTTCAGCACCACCAAACCAGCTTTACAACAAATGCTAAAGGAACTTCTCTAGGCAAGAAACACAAGAGAAGGAAAACACCTACAATAACAAACCCAAAACATTTAAGAAAATGGGAATAGGAACATACATATTGATAAGTATCTTAATTGTAAATGGATTAAATGCTCCCACCAAAAGACACAGACTGGCTGAATGGATACAAAAACAAGACCCATATATATGCTGTCTACAAGAGACCCACTTCAGACCTAGAGACACATACAGACTGAAAGTGAGGGGATGGAAAAAGATATTCCAGGCAAATGGAAATCAAAAGAAAGCTGGAGTAGCAATTCTCATAACAGACAAAATAGACTTTCAAATAAAGACTATTACAAGAGACAAAGAAGGACACTACATAATGATCAAGGGATGGATCCAAGAGGAACATATAACAATTGTAAATATTTATGCACCCAACACAGGAGCACCTCAATACATAAGGCAAATACTGACAGCCATAAAAGGGGAAATCGACAGCAACACAATCATAGTAGTGGACTTTAACACCCCACTTTCACCAATGGACAGATCATCCAAAATGAAAATAAATAAGGAAACACAAGCTTTAAATGATACATTAAACAAGATGGACTTAATTGATATTTATAGGACATTCCACCCAAAAACAACAGAATACACATTTTTCTCAAGTGCTCATGGAACATTCTCCAGGATAGATCATATCTTGGGTCACAAATCAAGCCTTGGTAAATTTAAGAAAATTGAAATCGTATCAAGTATCTTTTCCGACCACAATGCTATGAGACTAGATATCAATTACAGGAAAAGATCTGTAAAAAATACAAACACATGGAGGCTACACAATACACTAATTAATAACAAAGTGATCACTGAAGAAATTAAAGGGGAAATCAAAAAATACCTAGAAACAAATGACAATGGAGACACGACGACCCAAAACCTATGAGATGCGGCAAAAGCAGTTCTAAGAGGGAAGTTTATAGCAATACAAGCCTACATCAAGAAACAGGAAACACCTCGAATAAACAACCTAACCTTGCACCTAAAGCAATTAGAGAAAGAAGAACAAAAAAACCCCAAAGCTAGCAGAAGGAAAGAAATCATAAAGATCAGATCAGAAATAAATGAAAAAGAAATGAAGGAGACAATAGCAAAGATCAATAAAAGTAAAAGCTGGTTCTTTGAGAAGATAAACAAAATTGATAAACCATTAGCCAGACTCATCAAGAGAAAAAGGGAGAAGACTCAAATCAATAGAATTAGAAATGAAAAAGGAGAAGTAACCACTGACACTGCAGAAATACAAACGATCATGAGAGATTACTGCAAGCAACTCTATGCCAATAAAATGGACAACCTGGAAGAAATGCACAGATTCTTAGAAATGCACAACCTTCCGAGACTGAACCAGGAAGAAATAGAAAATATGAACAGGCTAATCACAAGCACTGAAATTGAAACTGTGATTAAAAATCTTCCAACAAACAAAAGCCCAGGACCAGATGGCTTCACAGGCGAATTCTATCAAACATTTAGAGAAGAGCTAACACCTATCCTTCTCAAACTCTTCCAAAATATTGCAGAGGGAGGAACACTCCCCAACTCATTTTACGAGGCCACCATCACCCTGATACCAAAACCAGACCAAGATGTCACAAAGAAAGAAAACTACAGGCCAATATCACTGATGAACATAGATGCAAAAATCCTCAACAAAATACTAGCAAACAGAACCCAACAGCACACTAAAAGGATCATACACCATGATCAAGTGGGGTTTATTCCAGGAATGCAAGGATTCTTCAATATATGCAAATCAATCAACGTGATACATCATATTAACAAATTGAAGGAGAAAAACCATATAATCATCTCAATAGATGCAGAGAAAGCTTTTGACAAAATTCAACACCCATCTATGATAAAAGCCCTGCAGAAAGTAGGCATAGAGGGAACTTTCCTCAACATAATAAAGGCCATATATGACAAACCCACAGCCAACATTGTCCTCAATGGTGAAAAACTGAAGCCATTTCCACTAAGATCAGGAACAAGACAAGGTTGCCCACTCTCACCACTATTATTCAACATAATTTTGGAAGTGTTAGCCACAGCAATCAGAGAAGAAAAAGAAATAAAAGGAATCCAAATTGGAAAAGAAGAAGTAAAGCTGTCACTGTTTGCAGATGACATGATACTATACATAGAGAATCCTAAAGATGCTACCAGAAAACTACTAGAGCTAATCAATGAATCTGGTAAAGTAGCAGGATACAAAATTAATGCACAGAAATCTCTTGCATTCCTATATACTAATGATGAAAAATCTGAAAGTGAAATTAAGAAAACACTTCCGTTTACCACTGCAACAAAAAGAATAAAATATCTAGGAATAAACCTACCTAAGGAGACAAAAGACCTGTATGCAGAAAATTATAGGACACTGATGAAAGAAATTAAAGATGATACAAATAGATGGAGAGATATGCCATGTTCTTGGATTGGAAGAATCAACATTGTGAAAATGACTCTACTACCCAAAGCAATCTACAGATTCAATGCAATCCCTATCAAACTACCACTGGCATTTTTCACAGAACTAGAACAAAAAATTTCACTATTTGTGTGGAAACACAAAAGACCCCGAATAGCCAAAGCAATCTTGAGAATGAAAAATGGAGCTGGAGTAATCAGCCTCCTGGACTTCAGACTATATTACAAAGCTACAGTAATCAAGACAGTTTGGTACTGGCACAAAAACAGAAATAGAGATCAATGGAACAGGATAGAAAGCCCAGAGATAGACCCACGCACATATGGTCACCTTATCTTTGATAAAGGAGGCCAGTATATACAGTGGAGAAAAGACAGTCTCTTCGATAAGTGGTGCTGGGAAAATTGGACAGATACATGTAAAAGTATGAAATTAGAACACTCCCTGACACCATACACAAAAATAAACTCAAAATGGATTAAAGACCTAAGTGTAAGGCCAGACACTATAAAACTCTTAGAGGAAAACATAGGTAGAACACTCTATGCCATAAATCACAGCAAGATCCTTTTTGACCCACCTCCTAGAGAAATGGAAATAAAAACAAAAATAAACAAATGGGAGCTAATGAAACTTAAAAGCTTTTGCACAGCAAAGGAAACCATAAACAAGACGAAAAGACAACCCTCAGAATGGGAGAAAATATTTGCAAATGAAGCAACTGACAAAGGATTAATCTCCAAGATTTACAAGCAGCTCATGCAGCTCAATAACAAAAAAACAAACAACCCAATCCAAAAATGAGCAGAAGACCTAAATAGACATTTCTCCAAAGAAGATATACAGATTGCCAATAAACACATGAAAGAATGCTCAACATCATTAATCATTAGAGATCAAAACTACAATGAGATATCATCTCACACCGGTCAGAATGGCCATCATCAAAAAATCCAGAAACAATAAATGCTGGAGAGGGTTTGGAGAAAAGGGAACACTCTTGCACTGTTGGTGGGAATGTAAATTGGTACAGCCACTATGGAGAACAGTATGGAGGTTCCTTAAAAAACTAAAAATAGAACTACCATACGACCCAGCAATCCCACTACTGGGCACATACCCTGAGAAAACCATAATTCAAAAAGAGTCATGTACCAAAATGTTCATTGCAGCTCTATTAACAATAGCCAGGACATGGAAGCAACCTATGTGTCCATCGTCGGATGAATGGATAAAGAAGATGTGGCACATATATACAATGGAATATTACTCAGCCATAAAAAGAAATGAAATGGAGGTATTTGTAGTGAGGTGGATGGAGTTAGAGTCTGTCATACAGAGTGAAGTAAGTCAGAAAGAGAAAAACAAATACAGTAAGCTAACACATATATATGGAATCTAAGGGGAAAAAAAAGGTCATGAAGAACCTAGTAGCAAGACGGGAATAAAGACACAGACCTACTAGAGAATGGACTTGAGGATATGGGGAGGGGGAGGGGTGAGATGTGATGGGGTGAGAGAGTGGCATGGACATATATACACTACCAAATGTAAAATAGATAGCTAGTGGGAAGCAGCCGCATAGCACAGGGAGATCAGCTCGGTGCTTTGTGACCACCTAGAGGGGTGGGATAGGGAGGGTGGGAGGAAGGGAGATGCAAGAGGGAAGAGATACGAGAACATATGTATATGTATAACTAATTCACTTTGTTATAAAGCAGAAACTAACACACCATTGTAAAGCAATTATACTCCAATAAACATGTTTAAAAAAAAAAAAAGCTAAGATGGAAGTCTAAAAGACAGAATTTGTAACACTATAGGCATATTGAAAAACTGTCATAGAATGCAAGTTTATTATGAAACTATTTTTATTTTTAATAAATCCCAAAAGAAACAAACAAAAAAAGACACCTGTACCCCGTATTCTCTGCAGCATTATTTACAACAGCCAAGCCATGGAAGCAGTGGATGAATGGATAAAGAAAATGAGGGCTATATTTACAATGGAATATTAGTCAGCCATGAGAAAGAAGGAAATCCTGCCATTTGCAACAACACAGATGGACTTTGAGAGCATTATGCTAACTGAAATAAGTCAGACAGAGAAAGACAAAAATTGCATGATATCATTTATATGTGAAATCTAAAAAAAAAAAAAAAAAAGAGCTCATAGATTCAGAGAACAGATTAATGCTTACCAGAGGCAAGGTTTGGGGGATGGGCAAAATGACCGAAGGTTGTCAAAAAATACAAACTTCCAGTTATAAAATAAGTCATGGGGATGTAATGCACAGCATGGTGACTATAGTTAATAATACTGTATTGCTATCAAATGTAAAATAGATAGCTAGTGGGAAGCAGCCACATAGCACAGGGAGATCAGCTCGGTGCTTTGTGACCACCTAAAGGGGTGGGATAGGGAGGGTGGGAGGGAGACACAAGAGGGAGGAGATATAGGGATATATGTATATGTATAGCTGATTCACTTTGTTATAAAGCAGAAACTAACACAACATTGTAAAGCAATTATACTCCAATAAAGATGTTAAAAAAATAAAATAAATAAAATTAAAAAAATAATAATACTGTATTGTATATTTGAAAGTTGCTAAAAGAGTAGACCTTAAAAGTTCTCATCACAAGAAAAAATATTTATAACTATGCATGGATAGATGTTAACTAGACTTATTGTGATCATTTCACAATATATACAAATATCAAATCATTATGTTGTACACCTGAAACTAATATAATGTTATATCTCACTTTATATATCTCAATTTAAAAATAAATTTTAATAAAAATTTAAAAATTTTTTAAACTATTATTTTCCAAATTTACATGAACTGGGGCTTAGAATAATTATATTACACATCATTAGTGTCTGGTTTCAGAGCCCTCATTCTTATCCACTACACTAGCCCCTCCTCAAGAGATAAGTATAAAAGCATACGTAAAAAAAGGAGCAGTGGGGGAAGATAATCCATTTTACTGGGAACGCTCTTATTGGATGAATTGTGTCTCCCTCCCAAAAAATATGTTGTAGTCCTAACTCCCAGGACCTCAAAATGTGAGCTTATTTAGAAGCTGGGTCTCTGCAGGTTTATCCAGGTTAAGATGAAGTCATGAGGGTAGGCTCCAATGCTATATGACTGGTGTCCTTATAAAAGGGGAAATTTGAACACACACTCAAAGGGACGATGATAAGAAGAAAACAGGGAGACCATCATGTAACAATGAGGGCAGACTGGAGTGATACAGCTGTAAGGCAAGGAATGCCAAAGATTGCCACCACCACCAGAAGCTATGAAGAGGCAAGGAAGAACTACAAGGAAGAAGAAGCAAAGAATACCATGCAGAGTCTTGAAGGGAGCATGGCCCTGTCAACAACTGATCCGGGACTTCTAGCGTTCAGGACTATGAGACAATAAATGGCTGTTATTTAAAGCCACCCGGTTTGTGGTACTTTGTTATAGCAGCCCTAGGAAACTAATACAGATGTTGAGTTTAAAGGGCCTATTGGACAGCCTAGTGGTGATGTCTAACAGATAGTGGGATAAGATTCTAAAACTCCAGAAAAAGATCAGTGCTAGATGTGATTTGGTTGTCACATGTAGCATAAAATATGAGTTTTTTTTAAAAGGACTGAAAATGCTTATTGATTTTAACAATTAGGAGAATACGAGTGATTTTAAAGGAACAAGTCCAGTGGGCATGCAGTGGGTTGAGTCATAAATGGAGGCATTCCTTTGGTAATAATGAGTGTAAATCATACTTTTATTACGTTTACAAGGTGAGAGGAGAGAAAAGGAGGCTATGAAGGTATGTGTGGCCTCACACACATTTTGAAAAATACATAGATACTGCCCAGAGCATTTTTAAAACCCACATACAGTATGTCCTTGTATTAATTTTCTATTGATGTGTGACAAGTTACCACAAACTCAGCAGCTTAAAACAACACACACTTATTACCTCGCAGATTCCATGGGTCAGTAGTCTAGTCGCTGCTTCACTGGGTCCTCCGCTCAGTGTCTCACAAGGCTGTAGTCAAGGTGTCAGCTGCAACTTCAGTCTCTTCTGAAGTTCAGAGTCCTCTTTCCTGCTTGTGTGGCAGAATTCGTTTCTTTGCAGCTGGAGACTTCATGGTAACTTATGTCTTTTTTGAGGCCAGCAGAAGAATCTGTAGCTACTTATTGTCTCTTTTAAGGGCTTGGCTGATTAGGTCAAGCACAACCAGAATAATCTTCCTCTTGACTCACTCAAAGTCAACCAATTAGGGACTTTAATTTAAATCTGCAAAACTCCTTTAACTCTATAAGGTAACACACAACCATGGTCGTGATATCCCATCATATTCACAGGTCCTGCCTGCACTCAGGTAAAGGGGATGATACAGGGCATGTACATCAGGGGGCAGAAATCTGAGAGCCATCCTAGAACCCTGCCTACGACAGTCCCCTTTCTGTTCTTTACATTTCAAGCCTGAACACTAAAAATAAACAAAAATATATGTAACTGGAAGCAACCTAAGTGTCCATCGACAGATGAATGGATAAAGAAGATGTGGCACGTATATATAATGGAATATTACTCAGCCATAAAAAGAAACAAAATTATTTGTAGTGAGGTGGATGGACCTAGAGTCTGTCATACAGAGTGAAGTAAGTCAGAAAGAGAAAAACAAATACCGTATGCTATCACATATATATGGAATCTAAAAAAAAAAAATGGTTATGAAGAACCTAGGGGCAGGACAGGAATAAAGATGCAGATGTAGAGAATGGACTTGAGGACACAGGGTAGGGGGAAGGGTAAGCTGGGACGAAGTGAGAGAGTGGCATGGACTTACATATACTACCAAATGTAAAATAGATAGCTAGTGGGAAGCAGCCGCATAGCACAGGGAGATCAGCACGGTGCTCTGTGATGACACAGAGGGGTGGGATAGGGAGGGGGGGTGGGAGATGCAAGAGGGAGGAGATATGGGGATATTTGTATATGTATAGCTGATTCACTATGTTATAAAGCAGAAACTAACACACCATTGTGAAGCAATTATACTCCAAAACAGATGTTTTAAAAAAAAGAAACTCAACAAAAAAATATGTAACTCTACTAGAGATACCTTAGTGAGCTCTGGAGCCATTCTGCCTAGGCTCTGATCCCAGTCCACCATTTATTACTTGTAAAACCTTGAACAAATTACTTAATTCAGTTTCCCCATCTGTAAAATGGAGATAGTGGTAGTTTTTACATCATAAGGCTGCCATAAGGACTGAATCAGCTAATAGATCTAAAGCTCTTAGAATAATAGTGCCTGGCACATATTAAGAGTTAAATGCTATATAAGTGTTACCTACTAGCACTTTCTCTCTTTGGCAAAAATTTAGCAAATGAGCTAGATACATAGATAGGGAAACAAAGACTGATTTTTCTTCAGCTAGAAAAGTACTTAAAACCTTTGACTACAGCAACTCAGAAAACTAGAAACATGATATAGTAAGACAAGCCCTCCAAAAAAGAATAAATAGACATTTATGTTCCACTATGCATGAGATGGAAAACACACAACAAATAATAATGGGTAGACAGTATATGGTTTAAGATATTTGTCACTCCTACCAGTCATGTATACTCACTTCAAAATCAGACCTATGGGGGGAAATGTATAGGAAAAATAACGCAGGTAGCTTGCTATTTAACATTTTCCAAGTAGTAAATGTACAGAAAATGCACATTTACTACAAATTCGTCTCTAAAGACTCTCTCTGAATGTCATCCAACATAATTATATTTATTCCCGATTATTTCAGTAAAACATACCCGAATAGAATCTTGATATAAGAATCACAGAATATTAAAGCTAGAAGGAACTTTCTAAATCAATTATTTTAAATATGAGAAAATTGAGATCCAAATAAATAAGGTGCTTGCTCATAAATCACTTGATACTTGCTGGCAGAGCCCAGATTAAAACCCTAGTTTTCTGATTCCCATGCTAATTCTACTACATTGATCAGCCTTTAACAAAATATAAAATACATATAAAAATCTCTGAACAAACATGTAAAGGATTGTTATTTCTTCTTAGAGAAATGATCCCTTTACCATATGTAATGTCCCTCTTTATCCCTGATAATTTTCCTGTTCTGAAGCCTGCTTTGCCTAAAATTGCTATAGCTACTCCAGTTTCAATATATTAGTGTTAGCATGGTATATCTTTCTCCATTTGTTTAATTGTCATCTATCTCTGTCTTTATATTTAAAGTGAGTTTGGGCTTCCCTGGTGGCGCAGTGGTTGAGAATCTGCCTGCTAATGCAGGGGACACAGGTTCGAGCCCTGGTCTGGGAGGGTCCCACATGCCGCAGAGCGGCTGGGCCCGTGAGCCACGGTTGCTGAGCCTGCTCATCTGGAGCCTGTGCTCCACAACGGGAGAGGCTGCGATAGTGAAGAGGCCCGCGCAACGCGATGAAGAGTGGCCCCTGCTCGCTGCAACTGGAGAGAGCCCTCGCACAGAAACGAAGACCCAACACAGCCAAAAATAAATATAAAAATAAATAAATAAATAAAAGATTACTATTAAAATAAATAAATAAAATAAAATTTAAAAATTAAAAAATAAAGTGAGTTTTTTGTAGACAACATATAATTGGATATTCTTTTTTAATCCACTCTGTCTTTTAATTGGTGAATTTAGACCATTCACATTTAAGGTGAATCTTGATATAGTTGTAGTAATATCTACCATATTTGTAACTATTTTCTATTCATTACCCTTCACTCTTTTTTGTTTTCTTTGGTTTTAATTGAACATTTATAAGATTACATTTTATAAGATTCCATTTTCTCTCCTCTCTTAGCACACCATTTATATTTCCTTTTTTTTTTTTCATTTTTAGTGATTACCCTTGACTTTGCAATACACATTTTCAACTAATATAGGACAAATTACACAATACCACTTCATGGATAGTGGAGGTGCCTGATAACAGAATATTCCCAGTTCCTCCCACCTGACCCTAATAACATTGCTGTTATTCATTTTACTTATCCATAAGATATTATCATCCACTATATGTTGCTATTATTATTTTGAATAAGCTATTATGTTATATCAATAAGGAATAAGAAAATAAAAGATTTTATTTTACCTTGATTTATTCCTTCTCTAACACTACCTTTCTGCATGTAGATCTGACTCTCTGGTCTATATCATTTCCCCTCTTTCTGAAGAATTTTTTTTAACATTTCTTGTATAGCAGGTCTACTGGCAACAAGTTCCCTCAACTTTTGTTTATTTTATAAAGTCTCTATATCTCATTTACTTTGGAAGGATAATTTTGCTGGATACAGAATTCTAGGTTAGTGAGATTTTTCTTTCAACACTTAATATATTTCACTTCACTATCTTCTTGCTTGCATGGTTTGTAAAGAGAAGTCTGATGTAATTCTTATCCTTGCTCCTCTATAGATCATGTGTTTTCCCTCCTCTGGCATCTTTCAAGATTTTTTCTTTGTCTTTGATTTTCTGCAGATTGAATATGATACACCCAGGTGTAAATTTTTTGGTATTTATCCTGCTTGGTACTCTCTGAGCTTCCAGGATCTGTGATTTGGTGTCTGTTATTAATTTTGGAAAATTCTCAAATATAATTATAACACTTCAAACATTTATTCTGTTCCTCTCTTTCTTCTCCTTCTACAATTCTCATTACATATATGTTACACATTTTGTAATTGTCCCATAGTTCTTGGATACTCTGTACCATTTTTTTCATCCTTTTCTCTTTGCTTTTTAATTTGGGACATTTCTATTAACATATGTTTAGCCTCACTGAGTCTTTCTATGGCCGTGTTCAGTCTACTGACGATCCCAACAAGGGCATTCTTCATTTCTGTTGTGGTGTTTCTTATTTCTAATATTTCTTATTTATTCTTCCCTAGAGTTTCCATCTCTCTACTTATATTATGCATCTGTTCTTGCATGTTGCCCATTTTTTCCATTAGAGCTCTTAGAATACTAATTACAGAGAATTTAAATTCCAAGTCTAATAATTACAAAATCTCTGGCATATCTGAATCTGGTTCTGATGCTTGCCTTGTCTCTTCAGATAAACTAGACATCAACAAACTGATTTTGAAGTTTACATAGAAAGGCAAAAGACACAGAATAGCCAACACAATACTGAAGAAGAAAAAAGTTGGAGGACTGATACTACCCAATTTCAAATCTTACTATAAAGCTACAGAACAGTGTGGTATTGGCCAAACAAAAATAGGAAAAAAAATCAGTGGAAGAGAATATAGAGTCCAGATATAGATCCACACAAATATAGTCAACTGATCTTTGACAAAGGAGCAAAGGCAATTCAATCAAGAAAGGATTATCTTTCCAATAAATGATGCTGGAACAACTAGACAACTACATGCAAAAAACTAGACACATACCTTACACTCTCACAAAATAAAGCTAAATGGATCAAAGACATAATGCAAATGAAATATTTTAAAACTTCTAGAAGATATCATAGCAGAAAAGTAAAGTGACCTTGACTTTGATAACGAATTTTTTGATACAACTATAAAAGCACAATCAACAGAAGAAAAAAATTATAAATTGGATTTCCTTGAAATTTAAAACTTCTGCTCTGCAAAAGCCAAAGAGGCTAAAAAGACAAGCCAAAGGCTGTGAGAAATTTTTTGCAAAACACGTATCTGATAAAGGACTTGTATTCAAAATATACAAAGAACTCATAGAACTCAACAGTAAGAAAACAACTTGCCCAATTTTTAAATTGGCAAAAGGTCTGAACAGATGTCTTACCAAAGAAGATATCCAGATGGCAAATAAGTAAATGAAAAGATGCTCAACATCATATGTCATTAGGGAACTGCAAATTAAAACAGCATTGAGATACCACTAACTATTTATCCAAACTAAAATCCAAACAATGATACCACCAAACACTAGTGAGGATGTGGAGCAATAGGAACTCTCTTTTATTGCTGGGAATGCAAAATGGCATAGCCACTTCGGAAGACAGTTTGACAACTTCTTACAAAACTAAACATACCTTTATCACGTGATCCAGCAATTGCACCACTTAGTATTTACTTAAGTGAGTTGAAAACTAATAACCACACCTGACCAAAAATGTTTATAGAAGTTTTATCCATAATTTCCAAAACTTGGAAGCAAAAAAGATGTCCTTAAATAAGTGAATGGAAACTCTGCTACATCATTACAATGAAACTTATTCAGCAATAAAAAGAAATTAGCAATCAAACTACAAAAAGACATGGAGGAAACTTGAATGCATACTGCTAAGTTAAAGAGGTTGAAAGGCTATGTACTGATGATTGCAATTATATGACATTCTAGAAAAGGCAAAACTAGGGAGAAAGTAAAATGATCCATGGTTGCCAGGGGTTCGGGGGAGGGAGGGAGGAAGGGAGGTAAGGAGGGAGAAAGAGGGAGATTGATAGAGGGAGCACAGGGGATTTTTAGGGTAGTGAAACTATTCTTTATGATACCACAATGGTGAATATATGACATTTTGCATTTGTCAAAATCCATAAAATGTACAACACAAAGAGTGAATTCTTATGTCAACTACAGTCTTCAGTTAACAATAATTCATCAATATTGGTTCATTAATTATAACAAATATACCACACTAAAACAAGATGTAAATAATAAAAGAAACTGTGTAAATAATAGGGGAAACTGTGTGCAGCAGAAAAGAGGATATATGAGAACTCTGCCATTTCTGCAGTTTTTCTGTAAACCTAGAACTGCTCTAAAAAGTAAAGTTTATTAAAAAATTTTTTTAATCTCTGAACAAACAGTTCTGCTCTAATGTTGAAAATCTCAAAGCAAAAGTAGAGTATATTTTACCAAACAAAGTGGTATCTGTATGTAATTTTACAAGGGTGTTTTTCAGTAAATAGCCCTAAGCTGTTTTCTCAGACTCCAAGTAAACAAGCCAAGTTTGGTCTATAGCTTGTGATTCATCCTGGCCTATTTTCTACAAAACAGAAAAATATTTCCCATCAGTTACTTCACTGAATTACTTCTGTATGTCTCATTCTACAGAGCCTTCTACATCAGATATTTTAAAGCCCTTTCCTATCTGACATTTATTCTTTTAGTATTATTGTTGTTGTTGTTGTTACTGTTTTATATCATCCCTCTACTTTCCTTCAACAAAATCAAGCTCATATTCTCTTAGTCCCAGGATTTTCTTGTACATCTCGACCTCTCACAGAGATTCCCTGAGTTTCATGCCTCATTATCTTCTTTACAATCTTTCTATCCTATCTTCCATAAATTACTCCTATTTTTCAAATCCTTTCCTGAACTCTTCCTCTATTTCAAGATTTCTCTAAAAGAGTCAGTCATCAAGCAAGTCTCAGAGAACTGACTTGGGTTAACACATGACTAATAAATTTTAAAAATATAGGGAAAGTAAAGTACAGTAAGATTAAGTGATTCTTGGTTGAAGATCAGAGTGAATAAACTTTGAAGTTGAAATTAGACTATGTCTTCTGCATTTCAATCTAATTCTCTTCCACTGGACAACATTATCATCTTAAAGAAGGAGAAGAATCTAATGCATTTGCTCTCCCACCACTCAGCAGAGAGGAGAAAGATGGATATCAAGAAATGCTTAAATAATACTTATATATAATCACCACTAGTATCCAGGAGCCAAAACTACACCTTCTTGTCTGGTGCTACATATCTTAAATATAAATTAAATTAATACAGTAGTCCCACCTTATCTGTAGGGAATAATTTCCAAGGCCCCCAGTGGATGCCTGAAACCACAGATACCACCAAATCCTATATACACTATGTTTATTCCTACACATACAAACCTATGGTAAAGTTTAATTTATAAATTAAGCACAGTAAGAGATTAACAATAATAACTAATAATAAAACAGAACAATTATAACAATATACTGTTCACAGTGTAAGTTATGGGAATGTGGTCTCTCAAAATATCTTACGGTACAAATTTAATGCCTTTTCCATCTTAACTAAGCACTTGTCATGCACTATGACCATAACTTTTGCAGTGTGAAGTGTGACAGCAAAACTAACATGAATTTCTTTTCTTTCTTCACAATTTCACGGAGAGAAGATTTGTTCTTACCATAGATCTTAGCAACCTCAGCATACGGTTTTTTTCTTTCCTTATTAAGTTTAGGACTTTCACCTTTTCACTTAAAGGAAGCCCTTTACATCTTCTCTTTGGCATATCGGAATTTCCAGCATCACTACTCTTGCACTTTGGGACCATTATTAAGTAAAATAAGGGTTACTTGAACACAAGCACTGCAATACTGTGACAGTCAATCTGATAACTGAGATGACTACTAAGTGACTAAAGGGTGGGATACACTGGATAAAGGGATGATTCACATCCCAGGAGAGACGGAGGAGGGCACAGGATTTCATTGCACTACTCAGAATGGCACGCAGTTTAAGACATGTGAGTTATTTATTTTTGGAATTTTTTATTTAATATTTTCGGACAGCAGTTGACCTCGAGTAAGTGAAACCATGGGGAGTGAACCATGGACAAGAGGGGACTATTGTAGACGGTTTAAAAAGATAACCAAGAATGTGGGTATATGGGTAGGCTAATTTGGAGGTTGTTTATTTATCTCTACTACTATTATTACTCATTTACTATTACAACAAAGAGGCAGGAGAACATCACTATTCACAAATAATTCAGTAACAGTACCCCAAAAAAAGCAATCCTTCTGAAAAACACTGGCATCTAAAACTGTGAAGGACAGGTACATTCATGTTGTAATTCATGAATATAGGAAGTTCAGGCCACCTCACACCTGTTAGAATGGCTACTATCAAAAAGACAACAAGTAACAAGTGTTGGTGAGGATGTGGAGCAAAGGGAACTCTTGTGCACTGCTGGTGGGGACGTGACTTGATGCAGCCACTATGGAAAACAATATGGAGTTTCCTCAAAAAATTAAAAATAGAACTATCATATGATCCAGCAATTCCAGTCTGGATTTTTATCCAAAGGAAACAAAATCACCGTCTCAAAAAGATATCCACGTCACAGTGTCCATAGCAGCATTATTCACAATAGCCCAGATACAGAAATAACCTAAATGTCCATCCATGGATGAATGGATAAAGAAAATGTGACATATATTCCATCATAAAAAAAAGGAAATCCTGCTATCTGAGACAACATGGATGGACCTTGAGGGCATTATGCTAAGTAAAATGTCAGACAGAGAAAGAGAAATGTGCATGAAATCACTCATATGTGGAATCTAAAAAATATATAGATATAGATATCATAGATACAGAAAACAGATTCTTGGTTGCCAGAGGCAAGGAATAGGGAGGTGGGCAAAATGGGTGAAGGTAGTCAAATGGCACAAACATGCAATAATAAGATAAATAAGCCCTGGGGCTGTAATGTACAGCATGGTGACTATAGTTAATAATACTATATTGTATAATTGAAAGTGGCTAAGGAAGGAGATCTTAAAAGTTCTCATTATAAGAAAAAAATGTTCAACTACGTGTGGTAATGGATGTTAACTAAACTTATTGTGGTAATCACTTCACAATGTACACACATATCAAATTATCATGTTGTACACCTAAAACAATACTTTATTATTTGTCAATTTTATCTCAATTTTTAAAATAAATAAACAGCAAAACAACAGCCCTAAACCCTTTTATTTAAAAAAAGAAAGTTCAAGAATAATACTTGGGCCAAGCAAAGATGGCCAGAGTGTTCTGAGACCACCTGATAACCTTCTTATCATAAGGATCACCACTGGGCTTCATTGGACTGCTGAAATGAAATACATGTAGAGATCTGTTGCACTTTGATCAATTTAAAGTTAAGATTTGGTACAGATGCAGCCCAACTCTTCTACCATGTAAAGACCCTTTTTAAATAGCAGAGGCAGTTACAAACTTCCTCATTGATCTGTCAGCCACAAAACAAAGCTTTTTCTGCCAACTAAATTAACAAGAAGACCGTGGTTTTAGCCTCATTAATACCAAGGTATGTCCAACCAATGCATCCCCAATATCAAATGTCAAACATTCTCTGTGGCATAATGCAGTGCAAAATACATCTTAAAGTTAAAAAAAAAATTCTTAAAGTTCTACCATATTGAGCATTGTTTCCATAAAAATTTCTCAACCATTATTGAATTATAATTTCTGTTACTGTGGTAGACATTATTCTTTCACATGTTCATCACCTGATCAAATCTGATCATTTACTTATATGACTCTTTCAATAACTTTCATGACTCCTTTTACCTACAAGATATGGTCCAGGCATCTTACAGAGGTCTTTCAGCAGCTGACCTTGCTCTACCTTTCTAGCCAAATCGAAGGGACCTGTTCTCTAAATTGTACTGCCCTTTCATGCCCCCATGTTAACACATTCCCTTCCCTTTATGGAGAAGGTCTTCACTTTTGCCCACCTCATGACCCATCACTAGAGACCGGAGTCAAATGTCATACACCCCCACTTCCTCAAGAAGACTTCATCATTCCTCCTTCATGTTGCCATATTACAAGGTACCCATGAACTGTTTTAGTATGGTTATTACATGCCTGTCTTTCCTAGTAGATCATAAACTTTAGGTAGCAGGAACACCTTCTTATTCATATGTGTTTCCCCAGCATCTGACCCAAATAGATTACACAGATAATTTTTAAATGAAAGAAAAAAGTTAAACTTTATTTCATTTTAGTAAGATTTTTTTTCAAAAGATACTTTCTAGTTTCTATCATTCTTTAGGACAACAGATTTTTGCCATGTCAGAACAAATGAAGTGATACCGGAAATAAGCTCAGCAAAACTTTTTAAATAACTTTTATTTCATTTCTGGTAATATATAAATTCACTATAGAAATCTGAGAAAATACACAACAGTACAAAAAAGAAAAAAAATAATTACTAATCCTATAACCCAAAAGATAGCCATTTTACATGTTAGTGTATTTCCTTCTAGTATTTTGTAGTTTGTTTGCAAGATTGGAATTATATTCTACAACCATTTTAGAAGTCTGGGTGTTTATATTCTATCACTCTTATATAAGAGTTTTTCATATTATTAACAAAATTTTTAAGATAATTTACCAAATTCATAGAAATACTGTAACTTATTTAGTTTTTCCCTATATTGGATATGTGTACTCTTTCGTATTTTTTTACTATTTTAAATAACACTGGGAGAAATACTTTTATACTCAAATCATAGTGAGCACTTATTATTGCCTTAGAATAGAACTATGTCCTTAGAATTTGAATTACTAGTTAGGAACACTTTTAAGGCCCTTAAATTATTAATTTGATTTCCAAAATCTTTGTCCCAATTTATATTCCTAGTAACAGCAGAGAAATCTTCTTATCCCACTACCTCTTCACCACATAGAATATTATCATGGTTGCTTTTAATCTGTGCTAATTTGTTGGGTGAAACTAGTAAAATTTTTATTGTTTTAATTTGCATTTCATTGATGACTAATGAGGATGAATAATTTTCATTTCTATTAGCTATTTGTACTTCCTGTCTGAATATTTGCATTCATTTCCTTCACTCTAATTTCAACTGGGTCTTGATGTTTTGCTTGATGTGTATGTGCTCTTTGTAAATTAAGGGTATTAATCTTTTATCATATCATAACAAAGATTTTTCTCAGTATGCCATTTACTTTTTCATTTTGTTTATCATATTTTGATAACCTAAATGGGGAAAGAGCCATAATTCATCATTTATTTGGGAAGAGGTCACCAACTCAAGAATCTGATGAAGTCTCTCATTAGAAAAATGAACATATGCACACACATCTGCAAACAATTTTAAAGGGCTTATGGATCTCTGGAATTCCATCTATAGACTCTTTTAATTACAATATTCGTTCATTACTCTTTCATCTGGTCTTAACCACCTTACAGACCCTCCAGAGTGATATAAACTCATTGCAACCTCTTACCAATTTTGCTGTGTGAAAAGAATGTAGAATTCGTTGTGTGTACTTTGTCTTGGGGAAAGGCAGTGTGCAATGGTAGGAAGAACCTGTCTTAGGGGTCAGAAAACCTGAGCTTTCATCCTAATTCTGTCACTAGCTAAATGAGCTGGGAAAAGCTACTTAATCTTTGTCTCCAGATCTTCATCCATATAGTATGCACATATATGTGTGTTCACTCATGTGTGTGTCTGTAAGGTGTAGTGGGGAGAATTACTCTATAAAGTCTTTTTTAATTCTAGAAAGAACATATATTTTATACCAAAATGTTCTGTTACACAACACTTTTATTCTGAAGTCACTAAAAACCATCCTGGAGAAAAGAAACATAAACTCCACTCATCACAGCTGTGACTATTCAGCACTCCTTAGGTACAAGTAGTTATACTACCATTTAATGGTACCATTAAAAATGCATTGTCACCATAGTAACTGCAACATTACAAGACACCAGATCTCTCTCTGAAATTCTCATGCTGAGCAGCATACATTGTCTTATGTAATAGTTGCTTCCACGTTTTATTTTTTTAACTGAGAACGCATAGCCTTCCCTTCTTCCTCAATTTATTTGTAACCATGAAAACCTATCAAGAATGTGCTTTTTAAAAAATTTTTATAATACTTGGAAATATATAGTACCAGTTGTCAACTGTGCCACTGTCTTGTATATTGGGAAACAAAAATGTTTCCACTCTAGGCAAAATTCTGATGTAATTCTCCTCCCACAACCCTTCATCTCTTTATCCCTATTTTTCCTCTCTGTTGGCCCTTTGCCTTTTGGCTCTGTTTTTTAATTCCCCCACTCCTGACACTCTGTCATTTGCACATCCTATATCCTATTTCTCCCTAGGTGGTCACTAAGAACCAAAATAATAGTAGATACTGATTTGAGAAATGAACTCACAAGGTTATCTGCATTTTAAGAGAGGAATCTTGAAGGCTATGAATCTTTCAAGACTCAAAGAAGTAAAGCTTTAATAGTCCTGGGTCAGTCATTTGGAATAGAGCAGCCAGCCTGATGCCCTTTCAACTAACCCTAGACAAACTACCTTCTATGCCATCTAATTTTGAGGTCCCTCTTTTTTCCATGAAAAAAATGTTTCTTGAGCACCTACCCAGTGCTCTCCTAGGCACACCCAGCCAATGAGACAGATAAGTGCATATCAAATATTTCTATCTAGTTCAAGGGGAGAGAGAAAACCAAAAAGTAAACAAAAAACATAAATTCAGGTCCAAAACAGCTTTCCAAGTAAAGGGACCCACTGATGCCAAGTCCTGAGATAGGGACGGATTCTACATGTTTTTTGGAACAGGAAAAGGCCAGTGGGTCTGGAGCACAATGTATGAAGAGGAAATTTGTTCAGGATGAGGTCAGAGAGAAAAGTACAGGCCAGTTCCTATAAGATCCTAGAGACAATAATGAAGAGTCTGGATGTCATTCTAAATCTAATGGGAAGTCAATGGAAGACTTCAAAGAGGGGAATAAAATTATCTGAATTACATTTTAAAAAGATCACTCCTGGCTTCTACATAGAGAATAAACTGGAGCAGGAGACAAGGGAAGAAAGGAGACAAATTTGAGGAAATTTCAATAGTCAAAGTCAGGTACATTGGTGGTAGTAATTGCCAACAAGGGCAACAGCATGGGTGTCAGAAGCTTCTTTTCAATTAAAATGAAAAGCCTTTGACTAGGATGTTAGAAAGTTTCATTCACTTTCACATCTCCCCAAATGCCATCATGACCTCTATTATCTAGTCCAGATTCTGATGCACAAGTGAAAAAATACAATCAAACCTCTTCTATTCCAGGACCCTGTGTCCAGCTCTGATTTGGTCAAATACTTAAGTGAAGCACAAATCACAGTCTCTCACAACATTTAATAACCCAAAGTAAAAGCAGTAAACATGACTTACAGAAAACAGAACAGAGTCAGAACCCAGGCAGACACAAGCATTCTCACCTCCCAATGTGTACTTCTGTCCACTAGCCCATACCTCCAGTGATTCCAAATATGTTGCATTATCTTTCTTAATATATATTCCAAAAATCCTTATCTGTGCAGCAGCCATCCAAAAAGAATGCAACAAATAAGTGATGGAAATAATTAAGTAGCTAATTAACCTTCAGATGTCAGGAGAAACTTTAGCAGAGGTTTGCCATTATCTTATTTAGAAAACTGAATCTATTCTGCATTAGCGTCTATGTTATGTGCTACTTTTATGTGGAATCATAGAACGGCAGGTTGTTAGAACTGCAAAGAAATCTTAGAGTTTATCTTAATACAACCCCTGATTGTATAAATCAGTAAATTTAAATAATTTTCCCGAGATCACAATGCATACCAGAATCAGGTGCTAAACAATAACACAGTTGGTATCTTCCCTCACAAGTCTGTATTCAGTCCATTTATTTTACCCCTTTCCCAAAACCCTAACCTATCTCATGCCCTCACTTCCCTGCTTTATTAGCTTATATTCCACAGGCATCGCTATAACCACTCCCTTCCACATATGCTCAATTATCTTGACCCTCATTCACTGTCATACTCTAAGCCCCAAGCATGATTAAATCCACCTTTTAGCTACTCCACACTTGTACCTCAGCATCTGAAAATGTCTGGAGAAAAGCACACAGCTGACAGGTCTCAGCTAAGTGTAGAAACACTAACCTCAAGGGGCTTCTGGTGTTTCCCTGTGATCCTAGTGAATTTCCATAGTCAATTTCCCTCCCACTCTTCAAATCACACCTTCTCCTTTAGCCTCAAACTCTGTGACTCCCTACCACCTTCATATCTTCACACTAAGAAAACTGAAGCAATCACAAGAGAACGTTGAAGCACTCCCCACCAAAACTGCCCTCTTGTCTTCAGGTGTACCCATGTATCCTGCCTTCCCTTCTGTTCTGGAGGGTGAACTTTCCCATGCTTCTAGTTCCTTACTTCTTTCCTACTCCAGAACATCGCTTTTGCAATTGTCTATCTCTGCCTTGATTCATCCATGTTCCCTTTCTACTGGAGATACATGTGCATTTGTTCATGATTCTGCAATTTAGGCTGGGTTCAGGTGGGCAGTTCCTCTTATGTGTCCACTTATGAGTTCACTCATGTGGCTGCAGTCACCTGGCAGGTCACCTAGAGCTGAGGTCTAGCATGACCAAACTCCTCTGTCTAGTAGTTAGCTCAGACAGTTGACCGGAGTGTCTCAGTTCTCTTCCACATGGCCTTTCCAGCAGGATGGCTCCAATTTCTAGTAAAATAGTGGAGCATTCCAAGAGGCAGTGAGCAGAAACTGCAAGACATCTTAAGACCTTGCTGAGAAGTCACACATCACTATCACTGCATTGTAGTGCCCAAAGCAAGCTACAAAGCCAGTCCAGATTAAATGAGAGGAGAAGAGACTCCATCTCTTGTTAGGAGGGGCTGCAGATAATTTACAGCCATATTTTAATCCAACACAATCAAGGTAACTGAGGAACTATCAATGCCTCACTTGTTGAAAGCAAAAAGAAGCCTCCTTAAACACTATCCCGACATCTTCAAATGTTCTTATTAAACTTTCAGAGAGAAAATTATGCCCCAGGCTGGAGCTATATTAATCATCTTCTCCCAGAATTCCCCTTCTCAGTAACATTGGAAATAACTTCATAAAATTGTTCTTCCTTCCAGGATGTTTAACATCCTGCCCTCTCAGACACACCCCCATTTTACAGCAAAGTGGTTGCCAAGAACAGTTGGGGGAAGTAGAGAAAGGTGAGAGTGAGGGAGGGATTGCTATATATAGTATATGCATTTATTTTGAGTTAAAGAACAAGTCATTTCAAAATTTCACTCAATTAAATCATAAAATATTAGGAGATGGTAGAATTTCAAAAGGTCTTCAATGGAAAAAACTGAATATTTAGACTATATCAGTCAACTTGGGAAGTAAATGATAGATTCTGATGATAGGTGTATATAAGTTTGCGTGGAATACTGGGTGGAAAAAGAAGAGTAATAGATATACATTAGCTATTTAGAATAAAATGTGCTGATACTGGGCCTTGAAAATTACCATAAGGAGCTTAGTTAATGAGGAGAACAATCTAAAAACATTGTGTGTGTTCTAATATGGAGAAAATTGTATTCTCTTAGCAGTCGATACAAAAATTCCTTTGTAGGGAGAGCATCACCTTTATTAAGAAGAAGCCCTTTTGCAATAGAAACAAATTGGCTGGGCTTTGGTTTCTTGAGGAAGAGAGAAGGCAGTTAGCATTAAAAAAGAGAGAGAGACAAATGTTTTGCTTGAGTGAGTGGAAGAGAGGAAAACCCCAGGTTGCCCAATGCTGATAGGGGAGGGGAGTCTAGAGAAAGACACTGGGTTCAAGGGAAGGAGAGACTCTGGGGCAATAAAATGCTGGAGAGAGATATTGTATGGGAAATGTTGAGTGTAACAACCTCCTCCCCCCAAAAAACAGCAAAGTCTACCAAAATCCATAAAATGCTGCATGTGCCTGAATTTTCTTCCTTTACAGACTCTTTAGGTTGCAAGTAGAAAAAAAAATCCTAATCCTAACTAGTTTAGACAAGGGGGGAGGGGTGGGAGAAAGGGTATGGGGCTGGAACCAGGGACTGGAGCACATTAACTCTCTCCATCTCTCATCTCGCCGTCTCTGGATGCCAGCCTCACCCCGTCTCCTTGCCAGCATCAGGGACTATGAGTCTCAGCTGCTCCAAGCCCCACATCCCACAGCTTCACCACTCCACTGAGGCCAGAGGCGATCCTATCACGGGCCCAGCATGGGTCCAATGTCCACCCCTAGACCATCACTGTGGCCAAAAAGATCGCAGCTTCCATTGCATGACAGTGGAGGTGCTGGTCCAAAAAAAGGGAGGAGTTTTGACACACAAAACAGTAAATGTCTAGTCCAGACTTTACGTGGAAAATACTGAAGGGTCTAGGTCTACATGCCAGCTGGTTCAAGAGTGAGAAATAGTCACCAACATTTGGTGCTACAAAGCCAAATACTGAATTACTTTTAAAGTGAGAAACAGTTTAAACCATATACTAATCATTTTTTCCTTAGTCATCAAGTAGAATATTGTGTCATTTCTGCTTTCTGTTTTTTCAAGAAGAGGTCCTTAGCAGGTGGTAACAGACTAGGGTTAGCATATGTTAAACACAGTAAATCAAAAGACAATTTCTCACATTAACTTTTTTCTAGTCCCATCAGGCCTTAATATATAAATGCATACATATATTTCTGTGATATCATTCATACATACAAATGTTCAAAGGAAATATTAAAGAAAATTTTAATTACACATACATGAAACACAAAAGGGCAGGAACCTTGTATCTGTTATGCAATTAAATAAATTGGAACTGAAATATAGCTGTTTTGCCTATTAGCAAATTTCTCTCATATATGGTATGAAATCAAACCCTTTAGGTTTTATCTAAGTTACTGTCTCCAAGTCTTTCTTGCTTATTTTGATCTTAAAATAGAAAGCAGTACTACTTTGGGGCAGCTAAATATGAAAAGGAAGCAAAACCAATCAATATCCATCTTTAGATGGTGAGCTTTATATGTAACAATAACTGTCATGTTATAAAGGTAACTGTCCATCTTCTCGCTATACATGCTACATACCTCAGGGCATTCACTTCTGTCAGGAAGCAGCTTCACTACCACAAACCATATTTTCCAGGAAGGGAAGAAAGAGTCAGCTATGACTTCTGGGTAGTTCGTGACCATAAAGATCTCATTGCTTAGAATAGGAAGCACCAGGGCCACTTCTGGGGTTTTCATTGCTGGTAAATTACCAGGAAGGAGAGAAAACGTGCAGCTACTTTCTTATATACTCTCCCTATCAAAAAAGGCCCTCTTTTCCATGCCTTGTTAGATGTCTGTGCAGGAAGATAACACAGGAGACCAAAGAGGAAATAAGCTTACAGCAGAGAAAGAGAGACTGTTTAGATATGTTTTGAGCTGGAGTAATCACACCCAGGCTCATCTTTTCTTATCTTTTTCAAGGGGATGATTGCTCCAGATAAGCCTGCCACTCTTTTCACACCAGGCGATCAAGTAGTAGTTGTCCAGAGTTGATTTTAAACAGAAGGTGTACTGCCTAAAATAGAGTCCTATCAGCAGTTAAAGGAGCTTTGTACCCTAGTCACTTGTATTCTACTTGTTATAAAAAAAAAAACTCACATTGCTGATCCAAGCAAAACTACATGGCACACGAGGTAGAAATAGGCCTAAGCAGAGTCCTCCCTGGAGGGGGCTGCATACCTATTCTGCCCACCTGGATAAATGCAAATGTCAGCCAGAGGAATTGACCCAATTCAGGTACTTCTCCTGAATAATCTCAGAAGGCTTAGGAGTTTTTGTTTGATTATTTGTTGGTTGGCTAATTGATCAGTTTGTTGGCTCAGCATCTTAAAAATACAAGTATAAGCAATGTTGACTGACCATGCCTATTGGAATGTATTATAAAGAATACAGGGAAGATTCAAGATGGCAGAGGAGTAGGTGGATGTGGAGCTCATCTCTCTCCATGGATGCATCAGGAATACATCTATAGATGCAAAAATTCTCACAGAACACTAGCTGAAAACTAGCAGAAGACCTTGGACACTGGAAAGGACTATAAAGATCCCTGCATAACTGGGTAGGACTGAAAAAAGAGGGGAGAAGGAGGAGGAGAGGAAGCAGGAAGGAACCTGAACCCTGGGGCGAAGGAGCTGAAGCAGAGGAGAGATTCCCGAATTCAGGGAAACCCTCTCTCCGATGGGGAAACCCCCTCTCCTATGGGGAAATTGATTGGGACATAAGGGAAGCATTTGAGGCTGTCAGAACAGGGTGAAGCCACCAATCTGTGGCAGACAGGACAAAGTGAGAAATACACAGATGGTCCGTCTGTACCACAGCCCTACATGCCCCGGACTGGACATGTGTTCACAGGTGTGCAAGGGGGCTGGGAGCGTGGGGATTGGAAAACAGGCCCAGCGTGAGAACTGCTGTGGGCTGTGGGGAGACGGACTGAAGGGACGGGAGAGAGGAAATCTGCAGCAGGGAATGCCTATGGAGGAAGACTGGACTGCCATGGATGCAGGGCGCTATTGCTGAGTCACATGTAGGGGGAGGAGCCACTACTGTAACCTCTCTCCTCGCGTGCCAGCTGCAGGGCAAAAAAAAAAAAAGGCCCTCTCAGGGATGGCCCTCACATACCTACTGCCAGGTGCCAGAAAAACCCCGGCCAGGGCTGGCCCTCATGTACCTTACACCAGGTGCCAGAAAAGGCCCTCACTAGGACCACATCTCTCTTGCGCCCATGGCCACCGGCTTCCCTGTGCATTTGGAGCCACCAGACCTCCAGCAATCCAAGCAGTCAGACCACCTCTGTGCCCGGTCCTCACAGGGGCAGACCCAAGAGCTCCAAGGCAGCCTCAGGACCATACTCTTGTGGGTGGACCACACACAAAGGTGGGGATAAAATCAAGGCTGAACCCCAGGAATGGGGTGACTAAGGAAGAAGATTGAAAATATTTCCATCAGCTGTACAAGCTGCAGATTAAATCCCCACGATCAGCTAGGTAGACCCTGCATCTATGGAATATCTGAGTAGACAATGAGTGTTCCCACAAGTGAAAATGGTCTAGCTCTGGCAGCTGTGGACTTTGGGGGCAGCACACACAGGAATTGGGCCAGATCAGAGTCTGAGCTGTCCCCACAGGGCCCACAGCAGGTCCAGAGACCAGTCCAGAGGCAGAGGAGACCCTCCTGGGGAGGCGGAGGTGAGCTGTGGCTCACGGCGTGTGCAAGGACACTTACAACAGACACCCCAGGGAAACATAATTATGACTATTAATTTTATTGCTTTGAATCGTTGTTGGTTCTAGCTTTTTTTGTTTGTTTCTTTTTCTTTGTTTGTTGTTTTAGTTTTTTTTTTTTTTAGTCTTTTTGGATCTCTGTGTTTTATAGCATATTTTTATTTTTTTTTATACATTTGTATTTTACTTTGTTTTTCTATTGTTCTGTGTTCTTTTCCCTTATTTTCTCTTCCTCTTTTTCTTTAATATATTTTTATTTATATATATATGTATATATATATATTTCCATTTCTACTTTGCTTTTCTGTTGCCCTGTGCTTTTTCCCTTATTTTATTTTTATTATTTTTTTAATCATTTTTATCGGTTTGTTCTGTTTCTTTGCTTTATTCTTCAGTTGGCACATTGCTTTGGTTTTGTTTTTACATTATGTGTTTTTGTTAGTTTTAATCCTAATTGATTTCATTTCTGAGTTCTATTTGTGTGGTTGTTCTCTTGCTTTTTGTTTTATTTGGCTCGGTTTTTGTTTCTTTCACATGTGTGTCTGTTTCCTTATTTCTGTTTTTTTTGTTTGATTTTGTTTTTACCATTTCCCCAGGGTTTTGTTTGTCTTTTTTTTTTTCTTTAATATATTTTCTATTTTTTTTTATATATTTCTGTTTCTACATTGCTTTTCTGTTGTTCTCTCTTCTTTCCACTTTCTCTTTTTCTTTCCTTTTTTTTTAACATTTTTGTCAGCTTGTTTTGTTTCTTTGCTTCATTCTTCAGTTGGCACTCTGCTTTGGTTTTCTTTTTTGGTTTGGGGTTTTCGTCAGCTTTCTTCTTAATTGCTTGATTTCATTCTTGGGTTCTTTTGTTTGTCTGGTTGTTCTCTTGCTAGTTGATTTATTTGGTTCTGTTTTTGTTTCTTTTGTGTGTGTGCATGTTTCCTTGTTTCTGTTTCTGTTTCTTTGATGTTACCTTTTACCATTTGTATGGCGTTTTGTTACTCTTTTTTTTTTTTTTTTAATTCCCTTTATTGCCGGGATGAGTGACTTCTGCGGTCTTTGTCCCTCGACCAGAAGTCAGGCCTGAGGTTCTGGAGTGGGAGCACTGAGTCCAGGATGCTGGACCACTGGAGAATTCCTGGCCCCAGGGAAGCTTAATCGCCGAGAGCTCTCAAGGAGGCCTCTATCTGAATCCAAGACCCAGTTCCACCCAACTGCCAGCAGCTCCCAGTGCTGGACACCTCACAGCAAACAACAAACAAGACAGAAACACAAACCCACCCATCAGCACACAGACTGCCTAAAGTCATACTCAGCTCACATTCACCCCAAAACATACCACCTGACATGGCCCTGCTCATCAGAGGGAAACAACTCAGCTCCACCGACCAGAACACAGACACTAGTCACTCACATCAGGAAGCCTACACAAGACACTGGATCAACCCCACCACCGGGGGCACAGAACAGAAGGAAGAGGAACTATGACCCTGCAGCCTAGGAAAAGGAGACCTCAAATACTGTAAATTAGACAAAATGAGTAGACAGAGAAATATCTTACAGGCAAAGGAGCAAGATAAAAACCCACAAGACCAAATAAATGAAGAGGAAATAGGCAAACTACCTGAAAAAGAATTCAGAGCAATGAGAGTAAAGATGATCCAAAATCTTGGAAATAGAATACAGAAAATAAAAGAAACATTTAACAAGGACCTAGAACAACTAAAGAGCAAACAAACAGTAATGAACAAGACAATAACTGAAATTAAAAATACTCTAGAAGGAATCAATAGCAGAATAACTGAGCAGAAGAACGGATAAGTGAGCTGGAAGACAGAATGGTGGAAAGAATGGAGGACAGTCTCACAGACGTCTAGGACAACATTAAGCACACCAACATTCAAATTATAGGCATCCGAGAAAAAGAAGAACAAAAGAAAGGGTCTGAGAAAATATTTGAAGAGATTATAGTTGAAAGCTTCCCCAACACGGGAAAGGAAATAGTCAATCAAGCCCAGGTGCAGAGAGTCCCATAAGAATAAACCCAAGAAGAAACACGCTGAGACACATATTAATCAAACTAAAAAAATTAAACACAAAGAAAAAATATTAAAAGTAGCAAGGGAAAAGCAACAAATAACATACAAGGGAATCCCCATAAGGTTAACAGCTGACCTTTCAGCAGAAACTCTACAGGTCAGAAGGGAGTGGCAAGATATATTTAAAGTGATGAAACGGAAAAACCTAGAACCAAGGTTACTCTACCCAGCAAGGATCCCATTCAGATTCGATGGGGAAATCAAAAGCTTTACAGACAAGCAAAAGTGAAGAGAATTCAGCACCACCAAACCAGCTTTACAACAAATGCTAAAGGAATTTCTCGAGGCAGGAAACACAAGAGAAGGATAAGACTTACTAACACAAACCCAAAACAATTAAGAAAATGGTAATAGGAACATACATATCCATAATTACCTTAAATGTAAATGGATTAAGTGTCCCAACCAAAAGACACAGACTGGCTGAATGGATACAAAAACAAGACCCAAGTATATGCTTTCTACAAGAAACCCACTTCAGACTTAGGGACACATACTGACTGAAAGTGAGGGGATGGAAAAAGATATTCCATGCAAATGGAAATCAAAAGAAAGCTGGAGTAGCAATACTCATATCAGACAAAATAAACGTTAAAGTAAAGACAATTACAAGAGACAAGGAAGGACACTACATAATGACCAAGAGATCAATCCAAGAAGAAGATATAACAATCGTAAATATCTATGCACCCAATATAGGAGCACCTCAATACATAAGGCAAATGCTAAAAGCCATAAAACGGGAAACCGACAGTAACACAATCATAGTAGGGGACTTTAACACCCCACTTTCACCAATGGACAGATCATCCAATGTGAAAATAAATAAGGAAACACACGTTTTAAATGACACATTAAACAAGATGGATTTAATTGATATTTATAGGACATTCCATCCAAAAACAACAGAATACACTTTCTTCTCAAGTGTTCATGGAACAGTCTCCAGCATAGATCCTATCTTGGGTCACAAATCAAGCCTTCGTAAATTTTTAAAAATTGAAATTGTATGAAGTATCTTTTCCAACCACAATGCTATGAGACTAGATATCAATTACAGGAAAAAAATGTAAAAAATACAAACACATGGAGGCTAAACAGTACACTACTAAATAACCAAGAGATCACTGAAAAGTCAAAGAGGAAATCAAAAAAACCTAGAAACAAATGACAATGAAAACACAATGACCCAAAACCTATGGGATGCAGCAAAAGCAGTTCTAAGAGGGACGTTTATAGCAATACAATCCTACCTCAAGATACAAGAAACATCTCAAACAACCTAACCTTACACCTAAAGCAATTAAAGAAAGAAGAACAAAAAAAACCCCCAAAGTTAGGAGAAGGAAAGAAATCATAAAGATCAGATTAGAAATAAATGAAAAAGAAATGAAGGAAACGATAGCAAAGATCAATAAAACTAAAAGCTGGTTCTTTGAGAAGATAATCAAAACTGATAAACCATTAGCCAGACTCACCAAGAAAAAAAGGGAGAAGACTCAAATCAACAGAATTAGAAATGAAAAAGGAGAAGTAACAACTGACACTGCAGAAATACAAAGGATCATGAGAGACTACTACAAGCAACTATATGCCAATAAAATGGACAGAAGAAATGGACAAATTCTTAGAAAAGCACAACCTTCTAAGACTGAACCAGGAAGAAGAAGAAAACATGAACAGACCAATCACAAGTACTGAAATTGAAACTGTGATTAAA
Source organism: Balaenoptera physalus (assembly GCF_965194825.1). Lineage (NCBI taxonomy): Eukaryota > Metazoa > Chordata > Mammalia > Artiodactyla > Balaenopteridae > Balaenoptera > Balaenoptera physalus. The sequence continues at coordinate 60,990,252 of NC_138897.1, forward strand.
AATCTCCCAACAAACAAAAGCCCAGGGCCAGATGGCTTCACAGGCAAATTCTATAAAACATTTAGAGAAGAGCTAACACTATCTTTCTCAAACTCTTCCAAAATATAGCAGAGGGAAGAACACTCCCAAACTCATTCTGAGTCCACCATCATCTTGATACCAAAACCAGACAAAGATGTCACAAAAAAAGAAAATTACAGGCCAATATCACTGATGAACATAGATGCAAAAATCCTCAACAAAATACTAGCAAACAGAATCCAAAAGCACATTAAAAGGATCATACACCATGATCAAGTGGGGTTTATCCCAGGAATGCAAGGATTCTTCAATATATGCAAATAAATCAATGTGATACACCATATTAACAAACTGAAGGATAGAAACTATATGATAATCTCAATAGATGCAGAAAAAGCTTTTTGACAAAATTCAACACCCATTTATGATAAAATCTCCAGAAAGTGGGCATACAGGGAACCTACCTCAACATAATAAAAGCTATATATGACGAACCCACAGTCAACATCATTCTCAATGGTGAAAAACTGAAAGCAGTTCCTCTATGATCAGGAAAAAGACAAGGTTGCACACTCTCAACACTATTATTCAACATAGTTTTGGAAGTTTTAGCCATGGCAATCAGAGAAGAAAAAGAAATAAAAGGAATTCAAATCAGAAAAGAAGAAGTAAAACTGTCACTGTTTGCAGATGACATGATACTATACATAGAAAATCCTAAAGATGCCACCAGAAAACTACTAGAGCTAATCAATGAATTTGGTAAATTAGCAGGATACAAAATTAATGCACAGAAATCTTGCATTCCTATACACTAACAACGAAATTTTAGAAAGAGAAATCAAGGAAACACTCCCATTTACCATTGCAACAAAAAGAATAAAATACCTAAGAATAAACCTACCTAAGGAGGCAAAAGACCTGTGTGCAGAAAACTATAAGACACTGATGAAAGAAATCAAAGACGATACAAACAGATGGAAAGATATACCATGTTCTTGGATGGGAAGAATCAACATTGTGACTATATTACCCAAAGCAATCTAAAGATTCAATGCAATCTCTATCAAACTACCAATGGTATTTTTCACAGAACTAGAACAAAAAATTTTACAATTAGTATGGAAACACAAAAGACCCCGAATAGCCAAAGCAATCTTGAGAGAGAAAAATGGAGCTGGAGGACTCAGGCTCCCTGACTTCAGACTATACTACAAAGCTACAGTAATCAAGACAGTATGGTACTGGCACAAAAACAGAAATACAGATCAATGGTACAGGATAGAAAGCCCAGAGATAAACCCATGCATATATGGTCACCTTTTCTTTGATAAAGGAGGCAAGAATATACAATGGAGAAAAGACAGCTTCTTCAATAAGTGGAGCTGGGAAAACTGGATAGCTACATGTAGAAGAATGAATTTAGAACACTTCCTAACACCATACACGAAAATAAACTCAAAATGGATTAAAGACCTAAATGTAAGGCCAGACACTATAAAACTCTTAGAGGAAAATATAGGCTGAACACTCTATGACATAAATCACAGCAAGATCTTTTTTGACCCACCTTCTAGAGTAATGGAAATAAAAACAAAAAGAAACAAATGGGACCTAATGAAACTTAAAAGCTTTTTCACAGCAAAGGAAACCATAAACAAGACCAAAAGACAACCCTCAGAATGGGAGAAAATATTTGCAAATGAAGCAACTGACAAAGGATTAATCTCCAAAATATACAAGCAGCTCATGCAGCTCAATATCAAAAAACCAAACAACCCAATCAAAAATGGGTGGAAGACCTAAATAGACATTTCTCCAAAGACATACAGATTGCCAACAAACACATGAAAAGATGCTCAACATCACTAATCATTAGAGAAATGCAAATCAAAACCACAATGAGGTATCACCTCACACCAGTCAGAATGGCCATCATCAAAAAATCTACAAACAATAAATACTGGAGAGGGTGTGGAGAAAAGGGAACCCTCCTGTACTGTTGGTGGAAATGTAAATTGATACAGCCACTATGAGGAACAGTATGGAGGTTTCTTATAAAACTAAAAATAGAACTGCCATATGACCCAGCAATCCCACTCCTGGGCATATACCCTGAGAAAACCCTAATTCAAAAAGATACATGTACCACAATGTTCACTGCAGCACTATTTACAATTGCCAGGACATGAAAGCAACCTAAATGTCCATCGACAGATGAATGGATAAAGAAGATGTGGCACGTATATACAGTGGAATATTACTCAGCCATAAAAAGGAATGAAATTGAGTTATTTGTAATGAGGTGAATGGACCTAGAGTCTGTCATACAGAGTGAAGTAAGTCAGAAGAGAAAAACAAATACCGTATGCTAATGCACATATATGGAATCTAAAAAATGGTACTGATGAACCTAGTGGCAGGGCAGGAATAAAGACGCAGACATGGAAAACGGACTTGAGGACACAGTGGGGGACAGGGAAGCTGGGACGAAGTGAGAGAGTAGCACTGACATATATACACTACCAAATGTAAAATGGATGGCTAGTGGGAAGCTGCTGCATAGCACAGGGAAATCAGCTTGGTGCTTTGTGACAACCTAGAGGGGTGGGATAGGGAGGATGGGAGGGAGGCTCAAGAGGGAGGGGATATGGGGACATATGTATACTTATAGCTGATTCACTTTGTTGTACAGCAGAAACTAACACAACATTGTAAAGCAATTATATGCCAATAAAGATATTTAAAGAAAAAAGAAAGAAAGAAAGAAAGAAAGAAAGAAAGAAAGAAAGAAAGAAAGAAAGAAAGAAAGAAAGAAAGAAAGAAAGAAAGAAAGAAAGAAAGAAAGAAAGAAAGGAGGAAAGAAAAATACAGGAATACAGAGAGACATAAACCCAGCATACACAGACCCCACACCACAAATATAGCAGAGTCATTCTGGTGTTCACCCCCTGCACCTCTCTACTGAGGCACTGGTAAAAGTGCTAGCCGGGGGCAGCTGAGGGAACCATGCCTGTTCTGGTTCTGTTCAGATGCTTTTTTCTTTCACTGTCCAATGCATATAATTTGTTAATTCTCTTTTATGGCCACATAGAAACATGTTCTATGTGCTTTGGTCACTTCCTTTCACCAAAGCTGATGAATTTTCTCTGTCTGAAATTGCCCAAAGTTCAGATTCATAAACTTCTAAACTATGACAGTGTTTATTCAACAGCCCATAACAACATGGCTTGTTTCTAACTCATCCCTCATGCGGGTGATGTAAAGGACCACTACTCCTTCCACTACTGGTGAGAATTAAACAACTTCTGGGCTAAGTGCTACCTCAAGGTCTCTTTTCTTCTTACTGAAAATAAAAATCACTTTAGGATTTCTTTCTGTCAAACACCCCCACCCTTCACATTTATTGTTGAACAATTTCAGGTCCACTAATGAAGGCATTAAAAAATACATTACAAAATCTATAAATTATGGAAACCTTGTTTATTTTACAAATGTGATCACTGTAAAATTCACTTAACACATTCTTCTAGCTTCTGTGAATTCATTGCAGCTCTATTTACAATAGCCAGGACATGGAAGCAACCTGTGTCCATCAACAGATGAATGGATAAAGAAGATGTGGCACATATATACAATGGAATATTACTCAGCCATAAAAAGAAACGAAATTGAGTTATTTGTAGTGAGGTGGATGGACCTAGAGTCTGTTATACAGAGTGAAGTAAGTCAGAAAGAGAAAAACAAATACCATATGCTAACACATATATATGGAATCTGAAAAAAAAAATGGTCATGAAGAACCTAGGGGCAAGACGGGAATAAAGACACAGACCTACTAGAGAATGGACTTGAGGATACGGGGAGGGGGAAGGGTAAGCTGGGACAAAGTGAGAGAGTGGCATGGACATATATACACTACCAAACGTAAAATAGATAGCTAGTGGGAAGCAGCTGCATAGCACAGGGAGATCAGCTCGGTGCTTTGTGACCACCTAGAGGGGTGGGATAGGGAGGGTGGGAGGGAGGGAGACACAAGAGGGAAGAGATATGGGGACATATGTATATGTATAACTGATTCCCTTTGTTATAAAGCAGAAACTAACACACCATTGTAAAGCAATTATACTCCAATAAAGATGTTAAAAAAAAAAAGAGGGCTTCCCTGGTGGCGCAGTGGTTGAGAATCTGCCTGCCAGTGCAGGGGACACGGGTTCGAGCCCTGGTCTGGGAAGATCCCACATGCCGCGTAGCAGCTGGGCCCGTGAGCCACAATTACTGAGCCTGCGCGTCTGGAGCCTGTGCTCCGCAACAAGAGAGGCCATGATAGTGAGAGGCCCGCGCACCGCGATTAAGAGTGGCCCCGCTCTCCACAACTAGAGAAAGCCCTTGCACAGAAACGAAGACCCAACACAGCCATAAATAAATAAATAAATAAAAGCTTTATTTAAAAAAAAAAAAAAAAAGAATTTTGAAATTATGCAATTTACATGCCACATTTTAGGATCACACTATTACTAAGCAAAATTGGTTTGCTACTCTTTCTAACATATACTTTTATTAATGTACAAATATTCATTGCCATATAGTCATTTACAAATATGCATTGTCTATGCGGTTCCAGTACATTAAAAGCTGGAACAAAGCAGTGGAGCCCACTACTACAACCCACTCCTTCCACAACAAGGTCAAGTGTAAAGTTCCTTCTCCAAATCCCTGACAGGACAGTCAAGTGACTTGTGGGGGGAAAAATTAAAATACTATCTCTAGGGAAGACTCAAAAATGCCAGATGGAAACTCCCATATCAAACAAGGTGGCAGACTAGACAACCTGAAAAACTATAAATGTTGACTTCAATATACTCATACCCTCTTAAATGTATTCCTGAGAGAACAAGACAGTAAGAGAATCCCCCAAAGCTAAAAAAATATCAAGGTAGTTCAAGTTGCTGAGTTTTAGCTATACTCTGGAGTGGACATGTGAGTATGTTTCAATAAATTAAGGTCACGAGTTTTAACGACCATATGGAGACAGAAAGTAAGATCCTGGGCTCAGACAAGGCAAGATATTGAAACTGAGACCTTCACATCAAGCCAGAACTCTCAAAGGTCAACACCCTCAGTGAGAGGTGCACTAGGAAAATTTCTGCTCATAACAAAGAAAGTAAGAACTCTTGTCCCTCTTACCTTGACTCTGTGCATCCGTTATCTACCACTGTATCATAACAACTACCCAGAACTTTGTGGCTTAAAGCAACGATGATTACTATTTTCTAACCTAAGTCATTCTTGCAGTTGCCATCAAATGGCAGCAGGAACAGCTGGAAGATTCAAGATGATCTCACTCAGAGGTCTGGAGCCTGGGTGCTGGACCTCCTCCATGTGACCTTCATCCTCAAGATTAGACCAGGTTTTCTTACATCTTTGCTCAGGCCAGCCTTGCATCATGGCCTGACCATGCTTCCAGCCCTCCCCTGCTCCCTGTCTGCTTCCTTCCACACAGGCACTTTCTTATGAAATCCCTGCACAGTTAATCCCATCTTGGTTCCTGCCTCTGGGAGGACCTGGATTAACACACTAATTTTTATACAAAAAGTATAAATTAGGAAGTGATTATTTGCTTAACAAAATAATTGCATTAAATAATGAATTCCCTTAGAGCATTTTTCTCCTTTTTTAGTTTGAAATTTTTTTAACTTCAGAAAAGTACTAAAAATAACATAATAAACACTTATGTACCTAACACCTGTAATGGACTAAATTTATCACATTTTATGTGATTTGATTTAAATACAATTTTTTCAGGAAGATGTCTGCTGAGTTAGACAAAGTATGATTGGATTACTGTTCTGACTCTCAGAAGTATTCTGTTCTGTTCATTCCCCCAAAATCACAGGCTCTAGGGCAACTCCAGAAAATTAGTTGTCTGATTCCTCGGTGTTGTGAATAATGGAAATGCTAAAGGATTACAATAAGCAATCTATAATGTGTACTGCTTGTTCATTTTTTATTTGGGGGCCATTTGTTTATGACCCTCCTTTAAAGATCCCATTAAATGTCTCTGTAAAAGTCAGTATAGCGGTTCAGCAGCATTGATACTCAGGTAGGAAAATGTAAGCCTCAGTATTCCTACTTCTCATGTCTTGTAGTGATTTACCTAGTGGGGTACCATGGGTGTCACTTACACCCATTATTTCTAAGAACAGTTAAACCAGAAAAGCTTTAAAGACCTAGATTTCAAAATGAAAAGAACATCTTTGAAAGAAAACACATTTGGAAGCAATGCTTTTATCATAAATATTTTTTAACAGCACAGAAATATATAAGAACATCTACTTTTTTCTCTAAATAAAAAATTACACTTTCAGAAGGCTTTGGGACTCCTCCTCTCCAAAAGAAATGTGTTCCACTATATGTATAAACAAGGCATGGTTTTTATTTCTAGCTTTGTATCAATCATGAGAAGACTTGTTTACTTCTCTTCACTGAGGCTTTATTGCTTTTTCCCATTCACTCACTGACTCACTCAAATATACAACTTGTGGCTAAAAAACACCAGGACATCTAGATGTAGTCCACTGTCCAGTTATGTTGACCATGTAACACTAAATGTCCATCAAAATTTAGTTCACCTCTGTTCGGAACAGCAATAAAGGCAAATATCGCCTTTTAATTCCATACCACTCAACTTTTCCCTAAACTTTGTTGAAGGAGCAGCTTTAGGCAGCTTCCCTTGCATATAATCTACTACCTGCTTCCTCCTGAAGACACCTCTTTAAATACAAAAAATGTCTATAAGTTGAAGAAAATAAAGTTTTATTCATGAACATGTTTATCATAAACCTGAGTGGTTCCAGACACAACTCTGCTTCCACTTCTCTGTACTGTCTTCAAGGCTAGACTTCCTGCTTTCTTATCGGAAATTTTACTCCATCATTCTACTGAGTTTCCTTCAGCTATGACTTTAGAATTGGATGTCTGTAAGAAACACCAAGGAGGTGACCAAAATTCAGAGACATGGGGCGGAATCCCTGATGTCACTGCCCCTCCTGCCAGAATCTTTCCTCTGGAGAGTGCTGAAGAATTTGTGTTTAGTCATTTTGAAAGTAATCCCCTCAAAGTTTATTATCTTAGTCTGTTCGGGTTGCTGTAACAAAACACCTCAGACTGGGTGGCTTATGAACAACAGAAATTTCTCTCTCACAGTTCTGGAGACTGGAAGTCCAAGATCAAGGCCCCAGCATGGTCTTTGGTGAGGGTCCTCTTCGTGTTTCATAGCCAGTGCCTTCTCGCTTTGTCCTCACATAGTAGAAAGGGTGACAGAGCTGAATTCCTTCCTTAAGAAAGTCTTCCCAAGGCTCAGATGAAAGCAGAGGCCCATATCAGAAACGTCGGCTGAGAGGTCTGGCGTTCCTTGTCTGTATGCACCTCACACACAGCCAGACCTCACTGATCCCCTGGCAGGTTGTCACTGCAGGCTCCACATGCCTGTGTGGCACTCCTACTGTGTTAACGACTCTGCCCTCCTCACTCCCAGGAGCTTGTGACTTGTGCTGGATCAACCACTACCTGGCCTCAGTGACTGGTCTAAGGAACAGGCATGTGGCCCATGACAGGTTCCCATTGTCACCTGGAAATTTCTAACTGAATTCAGGCTAGAAGATTCTCCTTCCTCTTGAGCTGGGATGCTATAAGGCTTCAAGCCCAGAGTTAGCCAAGGCTCTGTGCCCTCATAAGTGGGAAAAGCTGGTGCGAAGTAGGAGAAAATAAACAATTAGAGGGAATCAAGACCAAAGGATGGAAAGAGCGCTTTGAAATTTTTGATTATCATAGTCCAGTCATCCTTGAGATAGCTCTCTCCTACCCTCTTCATAGTCAGTTAACTGAACCAATTAATTCCCTATTTTTGATAAAATTTGTGCAAGTTAGGTTTCTGAAATACAGAACCAAGGAGTCCAGACTCCTTGTCTTCTACTGTCTTCTCCTGTCTTCTACTTTTTATGCATACACAAAGCCACAGTCTTAAACAAGATTTTGTGTGTATGATCATGTAATAATTAAAGCTGTTTTATTGAATTTTGTATTTGAAATGAATATCTCAGTATTTCCTGAGGATGGGAGCCCGTGAATAAGTGCCACCCTCCTCTGTCCCTCAGGTGGACAATTAATAGGTGCAATCTACATGGCTCCTAGGAGAGTCCAGTAGGATGCAGCTTTAGCTCTCACAGCGGTAAACAGCCAGATGATGGATCAGCTGTCCCTCCTTCCCTCACCCACACACAAATTCTTATCTCGGACTCTGCTCGCAGGCTTAGACAAAGACACACGTTTGGTAAAGCACTTTATAAAGACGTGGCTCATGAAATCTCTCCCTCTCCCCTTCTGCCTTGCAAGAGTCAGTGACCAGAAAAGAGCAGTGACGATCAAATTCTGACCAGAGTCCAGAAGAAGAAAGCAGAAAGAGAACTTTATGCTCATCCCACCTTTCCATCTTCTCAGTTCACTCCTCTCTCCAACCATCCACCCTTCTGTACCTCAACCCATATACTCATATTTTCTTTAAAACCCATCCAGTAACTCCTTGATGTAAGATTCTAGAGATTCTATTTATTGAAGCCCTGTTTTTCCTGACATTCATCTGGCCTTGGTCCTGCAATAATCACAATGGAAGAGAAAACATGATCATGACTCAGGCTCTGAATGAGGAAGAAGAACAAAATTCATTATTTTACCAATAATACAATAAAGTAATTTAAAGGAAATAAAGTACTCTCAAAACACCACTTTAAAAGAATAAAGGACAATTGGACTCTTGGCTATAAGAACCACATTCTGATAACTATAAAAACTTATATATTTTACTTGCTTTATATCATATGTTACAGTATTGTACTTTGTTCTCCCAAAATAGTATCCTTCTTTCATACCTTTTATTCATCAGCACAGTTATTCAATAACCTAAGGAGCCATATTCAAACAGGAAAACTGTACAAAACAGTAAAATAACCTTGGCTGACCAGATTGATTGACCCTCCAATCTGGGTTCTGTCACCTGCTAGATGCCCACCATTAGGTAATTTCAGTAAAAGCCCAATAATCCAATAGGATCCAGACTGATACTTTACCAGTATGAGTATTGGATTTTTCTATACTACAGAGTATTGCACTACTGATACCATAGATACCAAAATATATCTCAGTTTTCATCATCAAATCTCCAATACAACACTTTGATATTTTATTATGAAAGTATGGTACTATAAGTAGCCAACATAATAGAAGAGCATATTCTAGAAACCACTGAAAACAATGGACTATCAATACACTAGTAAATCAATACCTATAAATATTATAAATGGCATAAATATTAGTTTGATTTTTCACAGGGTACTTACATTAGTATATAAGATAATTCATTGCAAGAGATTAGGATGCATAGTATCTATACTAAATAATATTTACATAAACTTTAAAAAATTACCATATTTATAACTTAAACCATAGTTTCTTTTTTCACCAAAATTATAACACACTATTTAGAGTAACTGTAACTTCAGTGAACTTATTCACATATTTATTCATTCAATAAATATTTCTTGAAGACAATTATGTGTCTGGGGATAAAATAATACATAAAAAAGAAATGTATCCCAGCCTTTGGGAATTTATAGTCTAGTCAGGAAAACAGACAAATAACAAGCAATTAGAATACAGAGCGACATGTGTCATGACGGGAGAAGTCCAACCTACTTTAGCAGTGCCTAAGAGGAGTACTTAACCCATACTTGAGGGGTCACAGAAGCTTCCAGGAGGAAGGGACAATTAAGCTGAGACTTGTAAAATGAGGAGCAGGGGTTGGCCAAACACAGGAGAAGCACAGAGATGGAGAAAATTTAAGTCAGAGAAGCCATATGTTCAAAGGCCTAGAAGCAAGACAGCAAGATATACTCTTTGAGGGACTGAAACAAGTTTCATAGGACCATATAATCCGAAGATTTTAAATGCTTCGTATTCCTTAGTGTGAATAAAACTTACTTTATATAAATTAACTTAAAACTTTCCTTCCTGGTGTGGCTGCTCCACTGCTGGGATGGATGCACTACTGAGGCATCAATACACTGATGCCACTGTTACAGTCCCTTGGTGATCTTCAACCAGTTGTCACCAAGGAAAAGTCTTTCCTTCCCTCTTTACAACCTAATCATAACTGTTTAACTGATGTTACTTAAAGAAGTGCCGTGCTTTTTCTTACACAAACTATTAACTAGAGCTAATATGCCTTATTAACTATAGGCAGATGTACAACTTCAGTAACATAATTCATCAAATTTTAGAGTCATTTATTTAATGCCAAACTTATTTGCTCCTGGACTCTTTTTCTTCCCTTTTCCTCATTCATATCTTGTGGCATTTGTGGATAATAGTTTGAATAATTTTTTCTTCAATACCTCTTAAACAATGATAATGATTGATCTTTTGTCTCATTGCAGTATATTTAAAATAACACTAATACCCAATTTAATTTCTTCCTTGTATATGCTTTTGTTATTTTCAGTTTCTGAGATATCCTCAGAAAATCTTGTTGCTCTCATTCTGTGAGTTTACCACTGAAATCCACAACCACAGAGGGTTTGAAGAGTTAGCTAAAAAGCTGAACATGAGGATTATCTAGCTTATTTTCAAATAAAGAATTAGGTTTGGCTAAAATCTAAATCACTCAGGTCTATACACTACAGAATGACACCTTTTTCGGTTTTTATTTTACATAACCTCTCCATGCCTCGGTTTAGGTTTCCTTACTGGTCAAATGGGGAGAGTAATGTCTACTTTACATTCTTAACAAATGAAGAATTCCTGGTGTGTTTAAGTGAGCTTACTGATTCAGATAGATAAGGATGTACCACAGAACAAAGCCCAAACCAAATCATAATTTTTAATTAATATGAATTCCCAAAACTAAATGCAAATGAGGACCTTTAAGAAATTAGCAGTTTCCTAGAAGAAAGGAGTTTATTTTTCCAGGAAGCTGCAAATTTTTCAGCACTCATTTGTCTCCATTCATTGTAGCACAATGAAGGCTTCTCCTCTTGAGGACTCACAGCCATTTCAATGAATAAACCAACCAAAAACAGGCTCTTAATATAGTGTGCTGTTATACAGATTTCCTTTCAATGATTCTTCAACTCTATCAGATGTAGCCAAGGAAAAAAGATTCTTAACCTCGGCATATAAATATTCAACACTAAGTTTCTACTATCGCTCTCAAAAGTAAGCAGCATGTCCAAGCCCAGAGTTAGGCACATAATAGGATTAACTGAGAGAAAAAAAAAAACACACAGTGTATCAAGTTCACTAATTTAGAAAGAATTTCAAAAAAAATTGATAAGGAAAAGACCAAAAAACTAGTAGGAAAATGGCCAAAACATATGAACAGTTTACAGAATATGAAAGACGGAATGGCTCTGGAGCATATGAAGTAATGTACAACTTTCCTCAAAATAAGAGAAGTGCAAATTAAAACAACACTCAGCCACCATTTTTCAACTATTAGATAGGCAATGACCAAAAAGTTTAACACACTGTGTTGGTAAGTGTGTGGGGAAAAAGGCAGTATCATATATGGCTGGTGGGAATGAAAATAGATTCAACTTCTATGAAGTGCAATTTTGCAACATATATCAGGTAATCTACTCTTTTTTGAGTCCCTAGAGCAGGTTCCTTTTTTTTTTTAATTGAAGTACAGTTGATTTACAATGTTATGTTAGTTTCACATGTACAATAAAGCAATTCAGTTATATATATACATATTCTCTTTCAGATCCTTTTCCACTCTAGGTTATTACAAGATAGTCAATATAGTTCCTTGTGCTATACATTAGGTCCTTGTTGTTTATCTATTTTATATGTAGTGGTATGCATCTGTTAATCCCCAACTCCTAATTACCCCTCCCACCTCCTTTCCCCTTTGATAGCCATAAGTTTGTTTTCTATGTCTGTGAGTCTGTTTCTGTTTTGCAAATAAGTTCATTTGTAGTATTTTTTTTAGATTCCACATATGAGTGATATCATATGATATTTGTCTTTGTCTGACTTACTTCACTTAGCATGATAATCTCTAAGTCCATTCATATTGCTGCAAATGGCAGTAGTTCATTCTTTTTCATGGCTGAGTAATATTCCATTGTGTGTATATATATCAATATATCACATCTTCTTTATCCATTCATCTGTCGATGGACATTTAGGTTACTTCCATGTCTTGGCTACTGTAAATAGTGCTGCTATGAACACTGGGGTGCATGTATCTTTTTGAATTAGTGTTTTTGTTTTTTTCTGATATATACTCAGGAGTGGAATTGCTGGGTCATATGGTAATTCTAGTTTTATTTTTTTGAGAAGTTTCCATACTGTTTTCCACAGTGGCTGCACCAATTTACATTCCCTTTTCCCCACATCCTCAACAATATCTGTTATTTGTGTTCTCTTTGATGATAGCCATTCTGACAGATGTGAGGTGATATCTCATTGTGGTATTGATTTGCATTTCCCCGATGATTAGCAATATTAAGCATCTTTTCATATGCCTGTTGGCCATCTGCATTTCCTCTTTGGAAAAATGTCTATTTAGGTCTTCTGCCCATTTTTTGATTGGGTTGTCTGCTTTTGTTTTGTTTTGTGTATATATATATATATATATATATATAGAGAGAGAGAGAGAGAGAGAGAGAGAGAGAGAGCTGTATCAGCTGTTTGGATTTTTGGAAATTAAGCCCCTAGGAATAAACCTGACCAAGGAAGTGAAAGATTTATATGCTGAGAACTATAAAACACTGATAAAGGAAATTTAAGATAATTCAAAGATATGGAAAGATATCCCATGCTCTTGGATTGGAAGAATTAATATAGTGAAAATAGCCATACTACCTAAAGCAATCAATGGATTTAATGTGATCCCCATCAAATTACGCATGACATTTTTCACAGAACTAGAACAAATAAACCTAAATTTTATACTGAACCAAGAAAGACCCAGAATTGCCAAAGCGATCCTGAGGAAAAGGAACAGAGCTGGAGGCATAACCCTCCCAGACTTCAGACTATACTACAAAGCTACAGTAATCAAAACAGCATGGTATTGGCACAAAAACAGACATATGGATCAATGGAACAGATAGAGAGCCCAGAAATAAACCCACACACCTACGGTCAATTAATCTTTGACAAAGGAGGTAAGAATATGCAATGGAGAAAAGACAATCTCTTCAGCAAGTGGTGTTGGGGAAGCTGGACAGCCATGTGTAAATCGATTAGTTAGAACACTCCCTCACATCTACACAAAAATCAACTCAAAATGGCTTAAAGATTTAAATATAAGACTTGACACCATAAAACTCCTGGAAGAGAACATAGGCAAACATTTTCTGACATAAAGTGTAGCAATGTTTTCTTAGGTCAGTCTCCCAAGGCGAAAGAAATAAAAGCAAAAATAAACAAATGGGACCTAATCAAACATATAAGCTTTTGCACAGCAAAGGAAACCATAAACAAAATGAAAAGACAACCTACAGAATGGGAAAAAATATTTGCAAATGATGCAACCAATCAGGTAATCTACTCTGAAACAAAAAAAATTCCTTTGAAATTTCTTTGAAATAAATTCCAAAGAATTTATCCTATAGACATATTCAAACATGTGCAAAATAACATATGTACAAGAGATTCTATGACAACATTGTTTGATATAGCAAAGACTGGAAACAACCCACATGTTCATCAATAGATGACTGGTTAAATAAATTGTGGTACATCCATCCAATGAAATATGCTGCAGCTATAAAAATTAATGAGGATTCTCTTTCTGTAACAATATGGAATGCTTTCAAATGTTGAGTCTAAAAAAACCACACAAGGTGCAAAATCGTGTGAAGTGTATACTATCATGTATATCAGGGGAGGGGAATATCTACATATATATTTATTTACATATGCATAAAATACTTCTGGGAGTATATTTAAAAACTGATAGTATTGTTTGCTTCCAAAGCAAAGAATTGGATGGTGGAGGAATGGAATGGAAGCCCTTTTGTAATTTTTGAATTTTTTAATCATGTGGATGTATTTCCTATACAAATAAATAAGTAAAATTTAGATTAAAAAAAAACACCCTAGGCTGAGCATCCAGAGCTCTGATCACTGGTTCCATCTCAGTCCCTGTGGTCTTAAGTCATCTCCTCTGTGGCTCATTTTTCCCGTCAAAGACTAAGGAAGTTAGAGTGGCAAATCTCTAAGGTTCCCTCTAATTGTAGACTTTTAGGCATGTGTAAGAAATCATAGCCTCACGGAAAAAATAGAATAATACTTTTCTGCATTTCACATATAAAGCTTAATGGTGGCTCTGGCCAACACAGTTGTGATTCATTTCTTCATAATCACATAGCAAAAGCCCAGATTCTATGCAAACAGTCCCAATCTCTTCTACAAACACATGGCATCAACATGGTCTTTATGGAAACTGGAAGTATCCATGCAGAGCCCCTGTAACCACATGTCAAGCCAGCAGGTGCCTGGACTGTCCAACTCAGGACTGCTGAAGGCAGGTAGTTCTCACTTTTTAACACAGCCCAGTTAAGGAATGTCAAAGACCCCTAGACCCATCCACCTCACCCATTCTCATTATAATGTACATCTGCTTCATTCAATATAGAAGTATGCTGGTTTATATCTGTGCATACATAACTCAGTGCTGCATATACAACTTAGTGGTTGGCATACACAAATATATATATAATGTATATATAATACATATATTTATGTAATAATACATATTATATATATTTACCTTAAGGTAAGCTCATATATACTAACATATGTGTCTGTGTATATATATACATATACATGTATATGTATGTATATATATATATATATATATATATATATATATATATATATATATATATATATAAAACCTTAAGATAGTAATTTACCTTAAAGTCTGCTTAAGATGAAAAGTAAGGACCAAGAATAAATTTGTTGCAGATAAGCAACACTCTACACTGTAAGGTTAACCAAACAACTCACAACACTCTAACAGTCATTTATAATTGCAAAACAAAACAGCACCAACTAAAAACCATACCATACTCAAGATGATATCATACAGGGATGACGTAGGGATAACTTTCTCCTTGATACCATGGGAACTGCAACTATCCACAGGTGAGTAAGTGCAACAGGAATTTTGTAAACTTGCCAAGAACTACATAGTAGCCAGACTCTTTAGCCACAAATGTACTGAATGAGAGCCCTCTAGTTACCTGGTAATTCTCCTTTATGAAAGCCAAATTTTAGTCAACTTTAATAACTCATTTAATAGATTATTGGTAATTAGCTCTTACTCATAACCTAAAAATGAAAGTCTACAGAACATATCACTTGCCTCCATTTTCCTCATTTGTAAAACAGTAATATTCTACCTCGCAAGATTACTTTGAGGATCAAATGATAAAAAAAGGTTGTAATAATATTTTATAAACTGCAATGGGGTTGATATAGTTTGCAGACATAACTTATTATTATTAAATCCTAAAATGGCCCTGGCTGCAATAGCCATGCGCCCTTGAGCTGCTATGGACAATCACTGTTGAATTGTTAAAGGTCTCAAAGGCTCCTGGAAGACCGAGGAATTTTGACAAACGTTAATGTTTAGTTGAGTAACTGAAATTAAAGTTATTAATAAAACATTGTTTAGAAAACTATATATTGAGGGTGAACTGACAGATTTATACAATCAGCATATATTTAATTAATATAAACAAATTTCCTAACAAGTGTGGTTTGCTGGTGCACTCCATCTCTAGTTTCTGATAAACAACTGTTGAGGAAGCAAAAGGAGCCAAATTTTCACATTCTTTGCTTGGGAAATATGCCCTGTAGATATTTAATAACACATTCTGCTCTCTTGAAATCATTATATTAGTATATACAAACTTACCTTCAGGATCTGTTTTAATTACAAATGTGTCATGCATAAAACATGTGGAATCATTTCAACATGTTCATTATCCTCTGCCCCATTCTTCAATTCACAAGGCAAGTTTAATTGTGGTATACTCATCAACTCTCCTTTAGTCTTAAGATTTCTGCAGCTATTAGTTCAGCTTAAATTTATAGAAAACAGTCCTCTGGCAGGTTACCCCTGATTGGGTTCCACTTGAGAGGACAGTATTAATCAATGCACTGGAAAACACACAGGCACCAAAGCTACATTAAATCTATGCGCCATCCCACAGGGCTCTGATTATGGAAATAGATTCACATATTTTAATGATAATATTAGCAGCCACAATTCTTTCTCAAATGAAACCTGAAGCAAACACGCAGATTAGCACCAGTTTAACATTTTTTAAAACTTTGTTTTTAAGCGGGCTTCGGAGGAAATGATTACAGCCTCCCTGCTTACTTATTCTCCCTACTTCACTAGTGTAACATGAGCTTAATTAGATTATGTTGAGGTTATTTGCTCTTCTGAAGTCTGAGTTTCTATGAATATTGAATCATTAAATAATTGCAGTGGAAACATTAAAAAAAAACCTTTTCCCAAATCAAAAGAGATTCAAGAAATCCCAAGCTACCTGAAGCTAGAGAGACTGAACTGCAATTAGTTGGTAGAAACACTAATATTTATTTGAGACAATGGACCTGAAGTTGATTCTCAGATGAGGAGCTTAAAATAAAAAGCCATAGATTGTGAAAATAAAGAGGCAAACTAGTAAAGAAAGCTAGAGAACTTCAGGAGAAAAACAAAAGTAAGAACTTGTTAGAATTGGATGGTGGTGTTAAACACTGAGGACATCGTAGGTGATTTTTTATAATAAGGGTTAGGTGCCCTGAGGAGAGAGGGTCTAATTGAATTGGCATGCAAGTGGCTGAAAGGAAAGCAATTTTGACCAGCCACCAAAAAGTGGTTTTGAGACCCAGATAAAAGAAAAACAAAAAAACTTTCTCTCCCAATAAGGAAAGATGAGACCAGAGAGAAATAGCTCTGCCCTTATACTAGAGCAATTGTTTTGTATCCTTTTTTCCAAGACACTTGACAGATGATCAAATGATGTTTCCA
Organism: Balaenoptera physalus; assembly: GCF_965194825.1. NCBI lineage: Eukaryota > Metazoa > Chordata > Mammalia > Artiodactyla > Balaenopteridae > Balaenoptera > Balaenoptera physalus. The sequence continues at coordinate 61,007,389 of NC_138897.1, forward strand.
TTTAAGACATATCCCCCACAAGCACAAAAAAAAAAAAAAAAAACTAGGATATTAGACGTGCAATTTCTCACCATATTCCATCCTTCTCTCTTCAACTCTAGAATTGTTAATGTGCGACTGTACCATCTTTTTGGGATAAGTACTCTAATGTGTGGGGAAAGTTAAATTATTCATTACTTGGAATATACCTTATGATTTAGACACCTCAGGCTGTTACCATACCTGAGCAGAGAGTAAGACAAATTAGGAAGGGCAACTGGAAATTCCTAGAGAAGGCCAAAGTATCTGTCCACTTGTCAACAAGCTCATGGGAGCCCACAGGTTAAAAGACTCTCTGGATCTGAGCCCCATCACTCACGACCAGTCCTCCACACCAGGAGTCAAGACAGCTCTAAGGAAGTCACACTGCCTTCTATTTTGAGGGTAGGAAATTAGAATGAATAAAATCCAATCCAAATTTTTAAAATTACAACCTATGAATTTTAAATTTTGGAAACCTTTGAGAACCTATAAGCTCACAACTACCCCCCACCCTACCAACCAACATAGAATTTTCTTAAAAATACTATATAAAGAATAGATTGTGAAAACAAAAAGTTGGCCACCCAGGGAACTTGCTTGTGATTTGGATCTGGTTAAAAAGTATGAAACAAGGGAATTCCCTGGCGGTCCAGTGGTTAGGACCCAGCAATTTCACCGCCAGAGCCCGGTTCAATCCCTGGTCGGGGAACTAAGATCCCACCAGCTGCACGGCACAGCCAAAAAATAAATTAATTAATTAAATTTTTTAAAAAATAAAAATATGAAACTAAAAACCAACCACAGCGTATTGAAATATACAGAGAAAAGTCGAAAAAATCTTTCTCATCTTTTAGGAAGCTTATTTCATGTACATCTCTCCCTTCCTGAGATGCAGTACTTATTGTCATCCCTCTTCAGACTGGCATTGACTCACATATTCCCAGCAAGTTTATTTAATTTTTCTGCTTTGTCTTATCTCTCCAATTAGATTGCAAATTCCAGATGATCAGGCCTGTACTCTTCTCAGCCCTTCGGGCAACACTAGGCACCAAGAAGCCATCCTGCTAAATTCTTATATGATTAATTAATTAAGCAAATTTAATTAATCTCTACATTTCTCTAACACTGTTTTCTTGCCATCTATTATTTATTGTTGTTTTATTTAAATGTAATTACAATTAAAGTAAAACAAAATAAATATGTGTGTGAGTGTATATAATACCTAAAGGCAACTGGCGGATGTCATAAAATTAAGGAAAATATGTCTACCTTTAATCAGATACATCATCAAAAACTAAATATACTTTTAATCTTGAACAGCAACTGCTTTTAGCATGGGAATGTTGGTGAGTTCTTAGAATAAATAAACCAAAATGCACATCTGAATATAAGGAAATTTTTTGTCCTACATATTAAACTCTTAATAACAAAAGTTGTGTTTATTTTAACATATCATTCTAATGGTTTCCTTTTATATTAATTTTACTACTGAAAGTTATCTTCTTACATCTAGAGTCACTTCCTTAAAGAAATCTTTTATTTCAATAAGTCTGAGAAAATATAAATCTAAGCAAGACAACTTGTAACTTAATTTATAGAGACCGGCATTTACAGCCACATTATTAAATTCAGAATTAAAGATGAGCAGTGCCTACTCGTAAGTCCCTGGCCAGTTTTGCAGAAATCCCAACCTAGAGGACAGCACAAAAGCCAGCAACTTGATTTCTCATGTTTTGTTCATTACAGAGAAAATTACAATGAGGAAAAGAGATCAACAAAAAGTCATGTGTAAGTAATTTGAATTCCTCAAGGAACAGAGGACAAATATTAGGTCAGATCACTGGTTCTCACCCCTCGCTGAAAGTTGAAACCCCACAAGCTTCTAAAAAATACCAATGCTTGGGCCCCAGCCCCAGAGATTCCAATTTACTTTGTCTGGGAGAGTCCCAGGCATCTGTAGTTTTAAAAGTTCCTCAGATGATTTTAATGTACAGCCAGAGTTGAGAATCATTAGGTTAAATGATACAAGATTACAAATAAGATTTCTTAAAAAAAAAAAAATTCTTACATTTTCCCTCTGTCTACTTCCAGTGCTAATTCAGGTAAGTTTGAACTGCCCTTTAAGTAGAGCCTGCTTTATATGGAATTAAAAATCAACATACACGCACACATAAACCTGTAGGTTTCTCATGAAAACCATCTGTCAAAATTATGCTATGTGTAGCTAGAGCCAAAATTGTAAAGACTAAGTTTATAAATAATGTTAATTAACTCTTTAATTCTATTGTAACTCCATGGACACTTTTGGTCTGAAGTGATAAAAGCTAAATCAATCTAATTTAAGTGAAAGAAAAACGGAGAGTGGATTTATCAGCTAATAACTGCAAAGGACCGTAATAGATCCAGCATTACCCACACTAGATCCAGGGCCCAAACAATGTCACCAAGACCTGCTTTCTCATTCTGTCTCATACTCCCTTGCTCCCATTCTTAGCTCTGCTTCCCTCTAGATGTTGGTCTCCTCCTCTCTGTCAATGAGTATCCTCCAAGTGACAAGAGCCCACTTCACATCTTTGCAGAAACCTTACCCGAAAGGCAAAAGATGGTCTTGCCTGCTCCTCCAGAAGAAAAGTCCCAGACAATGACTCTGATTGACCTGAACTGGATCACAAGCCCATGCTAAAAATCTCAAAATATTATCTATGTACAAGTATGTCACTTGACAACCAAACTGTGTTTTAAAACATTAACAGGAATGGACATAGGAAAGAACTAGAGAGATTAAAAGACCAATCTGGAGAACTCTATGTTTGTCTGGAACAAAATACACGTTACAGGAGATACTGTAGTTGAATTACAGAAATAGTCAAAGGTCATATCAAGAGCAGACTTTTATCTTAAAGGGATGAACTTGATTTTTATTCTGAGAGCTAAGAGGGCCACAAAAGGATTTCAGCAGAAGAATGAGATGATCAGATTTGTTTTAGGAAAATTACTTTGGCATGTGGGAATAGATTGAACAGAATGCATTTTAAAAACAGAAACCAGTTAGAAAGATATTGCAGCTATCCACATGAAAAGACATCTAAACTTATACTAAGGCAATAGTAAAACAAAAACAGGAAATGGACTCAAGAGATTTTAAGGAGGTGATATCAACATCAAACTAAATTGTATATGGAGTATTCAGAAAGGGAGAGGATACAGAATGACTCAGTGATTTCTAGCTTGGGAAACTTGGAAGAAAGTGATGCTATTCACTAAGAATTCAGGAATAGAGGTAGATTTGGAAGGAGTAGATTATAAATTCAGTTTAACATATTAAATTAGAGTTATCTATAGGATCAAAATGGAGATCAATTCATACTATACATTCAGCTGAAAGATCAACTTTAATTGTGAAGTCAATTGTGTTAGATAATTAGTGCATAACTACATTAAAATCACTTCTCAGGACAAAGGCAGAACTAAGAGCAGTGAGCAGATGGGGAGCCATATATTTTTAATAAATATGGAGTTGAGGGGGTTTTAGTATGTAATCCCAACCAGAATGGTGTAAAAGGTATTCTACCTCATGGCATGAGCCCCAAAGGAGGTCTAGCATGAGAGGAGAAACAAAGATTTTTGAAGTGGTTAGTGAGGACAAATGGATACTGACCCCGCCTCACCCCTTCCCAGATCTGTGGTTTGTAGCACTGAAGAGGAGTGTGGTCACTTGGCCAAGATGCTAAGGGAGTGGGAACTCTGGTGGAAAGCCAGGTGATCTAGTTTAGATTTCTTTCTTTTTGGCTCTCCAGTATCCAAACCAGGGCTTGGCCTTGGGAGGAAAAAAGAAAAGAAGCCAAAGAAGGAGCAGTCTCTCCTTCCCCCGGCCCCTGAAAAGAGGGTTTGTGACCCAGGTTCAGCCAATTCCATGGCCCACACTCCCCCTGGAGGTGGTCACGTAAGCATGCAGCCAACCTGAGAAACTCTTCGTGGCACAGGTAGCAGGGGTTTTTTGTTGGTGGTGGGTTTTTTTTGTTTTGTTTTATTTTGTTTAGGAAAGTCCTAACTTTTCTTTAAAGGTTATACTCCATTTATAGTTATTATAAAATATTGGCTATATTCCCCATGTTGTACAATACATCCTTGTAGCTTATTTTATATCTAATAGTTTGTACATCTTAATCCCCTACCCTATATTGCCCCTTCCCTCCTCCCCACTGGTAAACACTAATTTGTTCTCTATATCTATGAGTATGCTTCTTTTTCATTATATTCACTAATTTGTTGTATTTTTCAGGTTCCACATATAAGTGATATCATCACAGTATTTGTCTTTCTCTGGCTGACTTATTTCACTTAGCATAATGCCCTCCAAGTCCATTCATTTTGATGCAAATGGCAAAATGCCTGAGTAGTATGTGTGTGTGTGTGTGTGTGTGTGTGTGTGTGTGTGTGTGTATATATATATATATATATATATATATATATATATATATATATACCGCATCTTTCTTTATCCATTCATCTGTTGATAGATACTTAGGTTGTTTCCATATCTTGGCAATTGTAAATAATGTTGCTATGAACATTGGGGTGCATGTGTCTTTCTGAATTAGTGTTTTTGTTTTTTTCAGATATACATCCAAGAGTGGAATTGCTGAGTCATAGGGTAGTTCTATTTTTTGTTTTTAAGAAACCTCCATACTGTTTTCCACAGTGGCTATAACAGTTTACATTCTGTTCCATTGATCTATGTGTCTATTTTTGTGCCAGTACCATACTGTTTTGATGACTGTGGCTTTGTATATAGTCTGAAATCAGGGAGACACAGATAGCAGTTTAAATAACAAGTAGGATGTGAGGCATATTGTAAACATTAAGTATTCTAACATATGATATCCCCTAAGCATCAATAGGGTAGAAAACGATTTCCAATACTCACTTCATGCCTAAAGGCACCATTTTCTATCATGTGAATGTATTCTATTGTCTGCTCTAATTTGACAATTTGGGTGAGAGGGGTGGCGGGGAATGGAGAGGTATGACAATTTGAAAAACAACAGCTGGTATAACTGTAAACATAAAATGTCTTGGTATTTTTTAACTCTAAAATATTAATTTCCACATATATTTTATTATTAGCTTGAGAGTATGGATGGCTGAGAGTCCAGTGGTAACAGTGATGGAGGGTGTGACCCAGTGGCAGGCCCCTAAACAAACTGACCCAGTGCCTGTGATTCCAGTTGTAGATGCCCAGTTTCCCTTGGCTCCTGCCTGTTACCTGAAAACTGGGTTTGCCTCTTGGTGGGTGTAGAGCCAAAAGACACAACCAAGACAAAGAGTGGGAGAAGGAAGGATTTATCACTTGCAGCAAGTAAGGAGAACATCAGGGATATTTCCCAAAGTAGTGTCTCCCCAAACAGCAAAACTGGGGAAATTTTAAGCTAAGGGTACATGCATATCCAGGAAGGGGCTTGAGCAGAGTAGAATTCAGCATAGTATTGGGGCAAAGGTTGACAGAGTTCAGGCTCTAGTTGACTGAAGTCACGAGGGTTAGCAAAGGTCAACATCATCATTCCTTAGGTTCCAATTAGTCTGGTGGTTGAGTGCAAGAGGAGGTTTAGATCCTACAAAAAAAGCTCAAGAATATGCTTCAGGCTAATCTTTACCTTTTAAAGAGGACTGGAAGTCTTTACAACTGATTTATTGTCTCCAATATGGTTAAGTTATTTCCCTGGCCTGGTAATGGCTGTTTCTTCTTACATTGATTTGTTCCCTTAAAATCATTAACTACTGAGACTTATTCTTCTGCAAGGGCAAGCACTATGGCCAGGCTTAGATCACAAAATGGCTTAGGCCTAAAATGGCTTTTCTTGTCAAGAAAGTTATGTCTGATTCATTTCCTCCAGGGACCCACCACCCTATCTGCATACATGCCCATTTTCTGAGACTGGTTCTCAATCCTTCCCATTACTGGATATCTTTGCAATGAATTCCTTTTCTTCTTAAGTTAACCGAAGTTGGTTTCTGTTGTTTGCAACCAAGCAACTCTAATGGTAAGGGTAACAAGTACTTTCAGAGGCAGAATGAAGGCTGTACTATGCTAAAGTCCCTGGCTCTCTTAAGACCCCTAAATTGTAATATCAGAAGTGTCACAGAGTTTCTAGACATAAAAGCAAAAGTTCAAAGGAGAAAAGTGACGTAACAAAATGAAAATTAAAATATTTCTGTCAGAATATACCATAGCTAAAATTAAAAGGCAAACTGAAAGAGTACATAAGAAAATGTCAAGGTGTCCTGGGCTTTCCAAAATTAGGAATATCTCCCTTTTCTGGTCAAGACCATGTGTTGGTTGTTTTGATCCCCATAAGAAAGAAATTATATGAGACAAAACTTGGCAAAAGATTTTAGTCTCTATTTCTTATTAAATGCAGAGTCTTGTAGTACTGCAGCCTGCACAGTTCCTACCCTCTGCCTGAAGGTGAGATTCCACAACCAGGTAGACATTCCTGGGTTTTAGAGATGGAGAAACTCCCTTGGCAATGAGCTTCTTGGTCGAGTGACAGAGGGATGGTCCTTGACCTTGACAGTTAAGCTTCCATGGGTGTGTCTACTGTCTTATCAAGGTAGGGCAGAAGATGGAGGGAGAAGTAGGGAGAGGACAATGCTCCCATCCCATTAATTGTTTCACTCAGGCAAGAAATTACAATTCCAACTGCATATCTAGTTATAATTTTCCTTCACCTTACATGGGCTACCAAAAGAAACATACATAAGGCAAACAACCATGACTGCTAACTGAAGGGTTTTTAGCAGATGAGTAGAACTTCCATGATTTCTTGTGATGATTACATAGCCCATCTCTGGGAAGGGCACAAAGATAAGGGTCACCTCACCTACACACAGAAGGCATGGTCACACTCTAGTCTCCCATCTGCTTCCCATGAGAAGGAAAAGTTATTTCACAGGCATCAGGTCTCATGGAGGAAACTGTCCTGAGGTTCTTCCAATCCATATAAAATCACTTTGTCTCTACACCTTGGACTCTAGCATCTTGGATTCAGCTTCACTCCCACAGCAGTAAAATTACATCTGACTGATTATGATAATTAATACGTTGAACTTCAATAAACTCAGTTTTGAAACTATGGAATCCTTTTCCATGATAGGCAGCCCTGTTAATCTGGATGATCCAGCATGTAGGAGGTCCAAATGGCAAGTGGAAAAGCTGGCAAAGAGAGCAGTGAAGGGATAGTTTGAGAGGAAAGAGTTGCAGCACAGAGCCAGGCTGGAATAACCACACTGGAAAGGGCACAGGCCTAAAGGGGCTGACATTTCAGGGACATGAAAGATGACAGAGCTGAGAGGCAAAGTGAGATTAACTAGTCATCGTTCTGACTGGGATGCATCACAAGTTACTGCGCTGAGACAGAAGAGTATTGTGTGTTGCCTTTACTGAAGGCAGAAATCTCTAACCTACAGAGGATTGATCTGATCTGGGCTCTGAATTGAACACTGGTTTAAAAAAAAAAAAAAGTTTTATGCTTTAGCAAATTATAGCTGCTAGTAGACTGAGTTGCCAGGTGAGGGTGAGGCCCATATCACAATGGAAGTAACCAGAATTCTGGTGACCTTTTAGGGAAGCAGAGTAAAATGACATCAAGGCGATGCTCTGTCCTCACACTCAAACTCACAGGACTCCTGTTCTACTTTTATCTTTACACATAATTTTTCAATCAATTTGCTTCTATTCTATACTCTATAAATTTGGCACTTATAAACTGTAAGCCCAGGAGGCCAAGGACTGGGTCTGATTGTTCCATACCATAACCCCAGCACAGTCCCTGATAAGTAGGTATATAATAAATATTTGAACTAATAAATTAATTACATTGTTGACCCAAGTGCCAAGCACTCTATCATCATATCTCCCACTTTTTCAAGATGTACTGAAAAAAGTCAAGAGAAAACATCTAAAGTATTCTCATGTCATTTTTTAGGCCCTTTTTCTTGGGTATGAGCAAAACTATTATGTCACAGATTAAGGACTTAAAGAAAATTCTAACAATCGAAATTACAAGTAGGATACTTAGAATATTATAAAAATAAAGTATATCAATACATGAAATCTTCTAGGTTTCACTGGGGTGGGCACAAGTTCTGGATATTCATTTCCTTATGGACACTTCACCTCCATCAGGTGAATGCATACTCTGCTATATTTAGATACGGGGTAGTAGTGGGAAGTGGGTGGTACATGACTATCAAAACAGCAGCAGTTGTATAATTTTACACAGCAATGTCTTGACATTTATAGAAGAAAGTTTTGTAAAATATTAAGTTCCACAGATATTTCAGCAATAAACTATGAAACATTAAAAAAAAATGACATGAAAAATTTGAATGGTGACATAAGAAATTCAGTAAAATCGTAAAGTATATTTTGCATAATAACAATACTTACCAATATATGTCTTTTAGCAAATGTTTATGAATACCTTAGAGAAATGGGGTACAGATTTGTAGCCTTTAAATATTTCAGAAAATAACTACTTCTAAGTACAAAACAAATTGACTAATACTCCCCTACTATTGTAAGTTACTTACTTTAGCAACATTAAATTGTTTGTAAACTATACATTTACAATTGAGCTAATATTATAGAACAGCTTGTGGAGTTATTCAAATCATTAACTTTCCCCAGTTAGTAAACATGTAAGAAAACAATTTTACTTGGAAAGGATTTTCCCCCATGAAGAAAGTAAGAGCGTCCACTCTTACAGTAATCTGCCCATCCTTAGGTCTTCCAATCTTTCTGTCCCACTGAAATGTCTTTTCTCAGGAAAGCCATAAAGGTTATTGAAAAATTATATTTTCCTTAATATTTCTGCAGCTCTGAAACCTCTGCTAATCCCCTCCTTCTGGAAAACTTTCTCTCTTCCATTTGAGGAGAAAGGAGAACTGGGTTTGAGACCTAACTCTGCCTGTAGGTGTAACAAGTCACTTAACCTCTCTGTGCCGCATAAGTAAAAGAGGAATACCGATATCCTATAGGATTGTTGTGAGGAAAAATAAGACCCTGTAGGTAGCAGTCCTTGGTAAACTGTAAAGTTACAGAGACACATTAATGTATTATATTTGGCAAGTAAAATTTCTGCTCACTCTGTCAAAGCTCTCTCTTCCCTCCATTCACCTTCAACTTTAATGCCAACATCTCCAATCCAGCATTAAACATATACTTATTGAGTTCCTACCATGTAATAAAGCACTGTGAGAAGAACTAAAGATCCAAAAAGGAATAGTCAAGAGGAAGGAGAAAATCGTACGGGCTCAGCTGTCTCATTGTATTTAATAGAAGAGAACAACCTTGAGACATGTTGTATACAAGCATAATCAAAATGCTTGACATTTTTTTAACCTAAGCTTTTTTTCTCGTTTTCCTTTCTTTACGTTCGTTCACTTACTAAATTTCAAGAATGCCAAGAAAGGAAAAATATATTTTTTTAATTAAAAGCTTTCAGAGCTGAACTTACTATAGAACACGGTACCCTTGGAGACAATGAACCATCCTTCCCATCAATACGTTTAAAATCATAGCGTGATGTAATAACAAAAATACTATATTTCTTAGTCTTAACAAATGGAAAGGTTGACAAAATCTCTCAAGTTCCTGATTCCTCCACTGACTGCCTAACCTCATCAGAGATCCTTGGGAGCATGTTCCTGGTCCTAAGCCCCTGAGACCTCTCCTACCCAGGTGAGCTTGGACAGACCATGAGTAATGCAAAGACTCCTTCCAAGGCTAGAATTGTACTCTCCACTCATCCTCTGTACTTTACCCTAGTGCCTGCTAGGCTTTCAAAGGATGAAAGTGAAAGGGGAGGTAGACCTGGGCCCTTCTTACCATCATATTGGAGAGAAAAGAAGGGCAATGAAAAGGAAGGGAAGGAAAAGGGAGAGGAAGAGATCCAAAATAGATGCCCACTCCCCCAAAAAATCATGCAGAAAAAAGCACTTTTAACCTCCTTATACTCCCCTCTGAAACTTTCCCCTTTATGCCAATTTCCACCCCACAGTCTAGCTGTATGCACCTGAGGACTCCATTAAATTTCTCAGTTACTTTTCCCTAGAAGGCAGGGACGAGCAAGCGTGGTTCCTTGAGCCCACACAGAGTAAAGAGTAAGTCTCTACATTATCAATTTAACCACTTCAATCATGTTTTCTTTTATGAAATTCAGTCCTGAAATTGTCAAAATGATAAAAACCATTCCCAATGGAGGAAATTTAAGTGTTTTTTTTTAATTTGCATGCAAATTTTATTTGGACCTGCCCATATCTGCTATGTCTATTAAGCTCTTATTTTTAGCTTCATTTTTGGTGAGCTAAGAGAACACAAACCTCTCCCCATCGAATGGCCTGAGTACCTCTCAAACTCAACTTTAATGAGCTGAATTGGGTCAAAATACATGTAAAGATTGGCCTTTGGAGAATAATTGCTACCAAGATGATATCAATAGAAAGAAAACTCCACATGTAATCCTACTGAAACCATACTTTATCAGAGCTGAAAGGAACCCTGGATTTCATCGACTCGAGTGCTTTGTGAAATGGGTTCTGTACTGTAGTGGAGGAGCTTGGGAATTACTGAGAGATAAAGGGATAGTTTAATGCACAGGACTCTGCTGCCCCTTCTCATCCCACCCTTAACTTTCACCTCTATCTTTCTTTTGAGAAAGATATGTTTCCATTGTTAAACATAAATTTGAAAAACAAAAGACCCCTCATTTTATAAGTAAGTAACAGTCCAGGGAGATAATTTGTCCAAGCTGCTTAATGGCATAGCCAGTTCAGAACACAGGTCTTCCCATCCCATGATACTATACTGCCTCATCTCCAAAAACAGCTTAACAGAAACCACTACACAGAGACAGAGAGAAGCTGTGCACATTTAACATATTTTTTTGGTAACTCAAATTCCTTTTTTTTTGTTGTTTACAAAATACTACTTACGAAAAAAATCAAATTGAGAGTCTGAGTTGATAAAGTAACCATTAGTCACATGTGGCTACTTAAATTTAAATTTTAATTAATTAAAATGAAAATTCCAGTTCCTCAGTCTACTAGCCATATTTCAAGCACTCGAGGGCTCCATATGACTACTCTGTTGACAGCACAGATATAGAACAGTTCCAGTGCCACTACTAAAGAAAGTTCTATTGGAAAGGAATGGTGTCGACAATATCTCAGCACGCCTAAACAAAACAGCACTTGATTCGTGTGTCACAAATGCCACCAAGAGATGCTAATCACCTCAATTCAGTATTATAATCCCTTTCAAAGAAGAATAGGGCAAGATGCACATTTCACTCCCCACTTTCTTCTATTTAGCTAAGAATTCAATTGTACGTCATACATAAACGTTGGAATTTATCCTGTCACAATGGAACACAGAGTCAGTCATGTTCAAGGAGAAAGTTTATATATGGGAAAAATGATTGTTCAACTCAATGCTAATATCTTTCCTAAATATAATTTTCATATGAAGCAAATAAAAAATGGGAATAACATTGTCAAGTTTTTTTTTAATAGGGTTAGGTGAGGAATCTAGGAACTCTACATTGATACTTTATTATTAAGCATTCTCCACAAAATCAATCCACAAAGTAGAGTTGGTTTTTTATAATTTAAGAGGAAATTCCTAGAGTAAGATTTATTCGAAGGTTACACACCTTTTTGACAATACTCCAAAGGACCATAAAACATTTGAGAAAATAATATTACCATTTTAAAGCAATTATACTCCAATAAAGATGTTAAAAAATAATAATAATAATATTACCATTAAAAAGATTTCAGTTTAATGTTGGGCCTGGTCCCAAGATAAGTCAAATTGCTTCAGAAATTCTTTGGGAGCATAGTAAAAGATAAATTAGTTCTTTAAGCATCAAGAGCATCTTAAAATGAAAAAGAAGGACTCTAAGATAAAAATGATATTAAAGACAGAAAGAAGGGGACCTGGGAATTTTACAGCAAGTCCTCATTTCCTGACATTACTAAGTATTACTTAAAGGTAAAAATAAAGCTTAGCACCTTTGCTTTTCTTGCTGGAACTCTTAACAAATATCACAGTTACCTTTCTTACTAAACAAGGAAATAGCCATTATTTAATACTTTTTTTTAAAACACAGTCAGGGGCTTCCCTGGTGGCACAGTGGTTAAGAATCTGCCTGCCAATGCAGGGGACACAGGTTCAATCCCTGGTCCAGGAAGATCTCACATGCCATGCCGCGGAGCAACTAAGCCCATGCACCACAACTACTGAGCCTGCGCTCTACAGCCCATGCTCTGCAACAAGTGAAGCCACGACAATGAGAAGCCCGGGCACTGCAACGAAGAGTAGCCCCCGCTTGCCTCAACTAGAGAAAGCCCATACACAGCAACGAAGACCCAACACAGCCAAAAATAAAAACAAATAAATAAATAAATTTATTTTAAAAAAAAAACCAGTCAGAATTATGATCTGATATTACAATATGGAAATGCCCATTCTAGGTAATGTTCTTATTAAAGTATGTAGGGCAGATTTCCTATGCACCTTAGTGGTTATAAGATTATATATATACCCATAAAGACTCCATCAAAAAAAACTGTTAGAACTAATAAACGAATTCAGTAGAGTTGCAGGATACACAATCAACACACAAAGATCATTTGCATTTTTATACAATAATAACAAACTATTGGAAAGGAAAATTAAGAAAACAGTCCCATTTATAATAGCATCAAGAAGAATAAAATACTTAGGAATAAATTTCACTAAGAAGGTAAAAATTTTGTATGCGGAAAACTATAAGACATTGATGAAAGAAATTTAAGAATACACAAATGGAAAGATATCCCATGCTAATGGATTAGAGGAATTAATACTGTTAAATAGTCCATATTACCTAAAGCAATCTACAGATTCACTGAAATCCCTATCAAAATTCCAATGGCTTTTTTCACAGAAATAGAAGTACCATCTTAAAATGTATATGGAACCACAAAAGACTCTGAATAGCCAAAGTAATCTTGAGAAGGAAGAACAAAGCTGATTTCCTGATTTCAAAGTATATTATTTCAAAGCTAGATTAATCAAAACAGTATGGTATTGGCACAAAAACAGACAAATAAACAGAACAGAATAGAGAGCCCTGAAATAAACTCATACATACACGGTTAATTAATTTATGACAAAAAAACAAAGAATATACAATGGGAAAATACAGTCTCTTTAATAAACGTTGTTGGGAAAACTAGAAAGCCACATGCAAAAGAATGAAAGTGGACCCCTATCTTACACCATACAAAAAATCAACTCAAAATGGATCAAAGACTTGAATGTAAGACCTAAAACAATAAAACTCCTAGAAGAAAACAGAGGGGGTAACCTCCTTGACAATGGTCTTGGCAATGATTTTTTTAACTTGACACCAAAAGCAAAGGCAACAAAAGCAAAAATAAACAGAGGGACTACATTAAATTAAAGAACTTCTGCACAGCAAAGGAAACCATCAACAAAATGAAAAGGCTAGTGAAGTAAGTCAGAAAAAGAAAAACAAATATCGTATATTAACGCATATATATGGACTCTAGAAAAACGGTACTGATGAACCTACTTGCAAGGCAGGAAAACAGACGCAGACGTAGACAATGGACTTGTGGACACAGGGAGAAGGGGAGGGTGGGAAGAATTGAGAAAGTAGCATTGACATATATACACTACCATGTGTAAAATAGATAGCTAGTGGGAAGCTGCTGTATAGCACAGGGAGCTCAGCTAGTGCTCTGTGATGACCTAGACGGGTGGATTGGTGGGGGCGGGGGGGGGGGGGCAGTGGGAAGGAGGCTCAAGAGGGAGGGGATATATGTATACATATAGCTGATTCACCTTGTATTGTTCTAACACAATATTGCAAAGCAATTATATTCCAATTTAAAAAATAAACTTAAAATAAAATATCCATCTAATATCAAAAAAAAAAGAAAAGGCAACCTATGGAATGGGAGAAAATACTTGCAAACCACATGTCTAATAAGGGTTTAATAACCAAAATATACAAGGAACTCATACAATTCAAGAGCCGAAAAGCAACCAAATTTAAAAACAGGCAAAGAACCTGAATTTTCCTTCTTCCAAAGAAGACCTACAAATGGGCACAGGTATATGAAAAGATGCTCAACTTCACTAATCATCAGGGAAATGCAAATCAAAACCACAATGAGGGGCTTCCCTGGTGGCGCAGTGGTTGAGAATCTGCCTGCCAATGCAGGGGACACGGGTTCGAGTCCTGGTCTGGGAAGATCCCACATGCCGCGGAGCAACTAGGCCCGTGAGCCACAACTACTGAGCCTGTGTGTCGGGAGCCTGTGCTCCGCAACAAGAGAGGCCACGATAGTGAAAGGCCCGCGCACCGCGATGAAGAGTGGCCCCCGCTTGCCACAACTAGAGAAAGCCCTCGCACAGAAACGAAGACCCAACACAGCCAAAAATAAATAAATAAATAAATAACTTTATTTAAAAAAAAAAAAAAAAAAAAAAACCACAATGAGAGAACCCTGTGGCTGTCCAGTGATTAGGATTCCGGGCTTTCACTGTCAGGACCCCAGGTTCCATCCCTGGTTGGGGAACTAAGATCCTGTAAGCCACGTGGCGCAGCCAAAAAAAAAAAGCCCACAGCGAGGTATCACCTCACACCTGTTAGGATGCTTATTACCAAAAAGCTAAAAGATAACAAATGCTGGCAAGGATATGGATAAAAAGGAACCCTTGTGCACTGTTGGTGGGAATGTAAACTGGTACAACCACTATGGACAACAGCATGGAGTTTCCTCTAGAAATTAAAACTAGAACTACCATATGATCCAGCAACCCCACTCTAGGTATATATACAAAGGAAGTGAAATCACTATCTTGAAGAAACATCTGTATTCCCATGTTCATTGTAGCATTATTCACAATGGCCAAGGTACAGAAACAACCTAAATGTCCACTGACAAATGAATGGATAAAGAAAATGTTATATATATAACATATGTGATATATATATCAGAGAAAGACAAACACTGCATGGTATCACTTATATATAGAACCTTTAAAAAAAAAAAAGTCAACTTATAGAAACAAAACAGAACAGTGATGGCCAGGGTCTGGGGATTGAGGGGAGTGAGGAAAATAGGGAAAGTCTGGTAAAGGATACAAATTTTCAGCTATAAAATAAATAAGGTCTGAGGATCTAATGTATAAATGGTGACTGTAGTTGATAATACTGTATTGCATAATTGAAATTTGTCTTTCATGTTTCCATCAATCTAAGGCACTCAAAAAAAAAAAGCCATTCAGATTATATGGCAAATGAGGAAGAATAATAAGCAACTATCAATACAAAATGCAAAATGAGGAAGAATAATAAGCAACTATCAATACAAAATGCAACAGCTCAAGTACAGAGAATGAGAAAATGAATAAAGTTGAAAATTACTTACAGATGTCATAGAGATAAGATAAAACTTTATAATGAAAGCTACATTTTGGGAATTTCATGTAATGCAATTAGAGGTATATTCTGGATATTCAGAGTTGTCATTTTATTGATAATGTTTTTTACTGTAGCTTAAAAGAAAACTAACTGAATCATTTTATCCACCTGTCTCTTTCATCAGGACAGATGATACTTCCAGCTCTCATTGGTCTCAAGAAATATACCATATTTCTCAACATTCTAAGTTTATGGTATCTGTAGGTTGGCATTTCAATGACAGCATATACCATCTCACTCTAGAGACCAGAAAAAATGGGTACATGCTGATTAATTTCCATATTTGAACCAGAAAGAAGAAACCTTTGTGCTAAAAGCAGCATATTCTGGCATTACTTAGAGCAGCTGGCATAACGCCTGGTGGGAATGCCTGTGCACAGTGGACATTAAAGGGTTTATAAACTTGCCTAATTGGCCTTGAGTCCTAGTTCTGCCATTTACTAGCTGTGAGACCTTGGGTCTCCCTTTCATCATCTGTAAAACAGCAATAACAATAGCTGCCTTTCAGGATTGTTGTGAGACCTAGAAATAATTATGTAGGTAGTGTATCTCTTATTTTTAAACTAGCCTTCTTTATCAACATAAAATATTCTCATGGCAGGAAGACAGTTGAACAGTACTTAGGAGGACAAAATGGCATTCATACTTGTTCATGTTGAAATAGGTTACTTCTGTTTTAGGCTAAGATAATCTCAGTTGTGTCGTTTCAAAGCAAATTCGTCCCTAAAATGTTTAGTGCATCTCCTTTCACTTCTACCATTAGATGCCCCTTCCTTTCAAGATAAGTTTGATGATGTAGCTGAAAGTGAAGTAATCAAAGGATTGAAAGTCTGTAATTCAGGCTTCATTACTTGTTAGCTCCATAAGCTATGGTCAATGACTTAACTTCTCCAAATTCTAATCTTCTCAACTACATAGTCCATATAATAACCCCTAAGCTGGTCTATCTCACGGAAATATAAGGAAAAAATGCACAATTTATGGAATGGTTCTTTTTAATCAATAAAAGCATCAACTTTTCCATATCTGGAAAATATTTAGTGAATACATTGAGAAAATATTCAGACTATTTAGTGAAACACTGACATTGACCAATTCACTCTTATGAAGATAATAATAGCAATGGTACATTGCTTTTCTAGCAAAGTAAATTTAGCAATGCAATTTTTAGTGATGGCAAGAGTATCTCACTTGAAATTAAGAGATTTGTGTTAATTTCCATTAATCATTTAATATGCAATAGTGCTTTATTCACTGTAATGTACAAATAACATACAATAAAATATATTCATTTATTTGTTCAACAAATATTTATTGAACACCTACTAGGTGCCACCACTGTTCTAGGCACTAAGGATACAGCAAAAAACAAATTATTGTTTAAGTAGACAGTATATCTTCACATACATAGTCTCATTTTGATACTCAAAATCACCACATGAGGTGAACTGGTGAGGCCAGAGATGTCAGTAGATTTTACCAGTATCAATAACAAGTTGTGTCAGCTTCAGTCCAGTTCTTCTGATTCTTAATACAGTTCTTCCTATATTCTCTGTGAAAATGTAAGTGCTGATTCTTTCAAGTATAGCACTCTAGGGACTTCCCTGGCAGTCCAGTGGTTGAGATGCCACACTCCCAATGCAGGGGGCATGGATTTGATCCCTGGTCGGGGAACTGGGATCCCACATGCCACACTGTCCCAAAAAATAATAATAATAATAAATACATAAATAGATAAAAAAAATTTTTAAAGTTAGTTTAAAAAAAGTATAGCGCTCTACTGGACAAGATTATACTATCCCCAGATGACCTAAACCCAGCTAGAAGAAATACTCATTCCTCTAAGTCCTGGGAACAACAATGATTTTGTAATGAAATAGTAAGACATTTAAATTAAAAGCTGCTTCCAGTTACTGCCCATTTTTCTGCTCATTCTATATAACAAAATTCCTTAACAGAATGATTTATATTAATTCTCACCATCTTCCCCCCCTCCGTTATCTCTTTAATTCACTCCAGTTAGACGTTTATCCTGCTACTCCATTAAAATCACCTGTGTTAAGATGACCAATCTGGTGCGCATTCATGTTATTCCAAATGTATGCATCATTGATGCAGTTGATTACCAACTGCTTGTTTAAGCATTTTCTTTACTTGGTTTCAGAAATTTCAATCTTGTTTCCTTTCCCAGATCCCCTTCCTTTGCCATCTTCCTATCTTTTCCCATTTTCCCTTTCCATTTTCCTTTCCTGGAGTAGAAGAATTAATGGCAGGCAGAAGTATGGAGGTGAGAAGAGGACATGTGAAGCATCTTGGCAGCACACCTACTGGTGTCCAGGATGTGGGATGTGAAGGAGTGAGGGAAGGAGCCACATGGAGGCATAATTTCAGCTTTCTCAACCATGCCCAAGAATGCAGGGGCACTGCAGAAGGTGGGGGAAGGGCCCCACCTGCACAAAGAAATATTGGCAAGTGCCTCCAGATTGATTAATAGCTTCAACTTATCTCCAACCAAAACCCAGTAGGTATTTTTCTAGAAACTGTTATCCTGATTCTAAAATTTATACGGTAATTCAAAGTACCTAGAGTAGCCAGAACAACATCATGCTAGGTGAAATAAGCCAGACAGAAAGATAAATACTGTATGATCTTACTTATATGTGAAATCTAAAATAATCAAACTCATAGAAGCAGAGAGTAGACTGGCAATTACCAGAAAAGGGAGGGGGAAATGGGAAGGTGATGGTCAAAGGGCACAAAATTTCAGTTGTGCAAGATAAGTAAGTTCTTGAGATCTGCTATACAGCATAGTGCCTAGAGCTAACAATACTGTATTGTATACTTAAAATTTGCTAAGTAGGTAGATCTTACGTGTTCTTAATACACACACAAAGGCACACACAAAATAATAACAATAATAGAAGTGGGAGAAAATTTTGGGAAGGTGATGGACATGTTTATGGCCTTGATGGTAGTGATGGTTTAATGGGTATATGCTTATCCCCAAACTCATCAAGTTGTATTCATTAAATATGTACAGCTTTGTACATGTCACTCATACCTCAATGAAGTGGTTTAAAAATAGAAAGAAGAAAGAAAGAAAGAAAGAAAGAAAGAAAGAAAGAAAGAAAGAAAGAAAGAAAGAAAGAAAGAAAGAAAGAAAGAGAGAGAGAGGGAAGGAGGGAGGGAGGAAAGATTGATTGATTTTGGAGTGAAACAGACTGGGGTTCAGGTCCCAGTTTTGCCACTTATTAGCCATGTGACCTTGGCCAAATCATTTAAACTCTCTGAATCTCACTTTGTTCATGTGTAAAATGAGGATACCACAGGAGGAATAATATGATGTCTGAGATTTTCTTTTTAACAATCCAGGTAGGAGTGGGCAGGGGTATGAATTAATCAAAACTGGCCATAGGTTGATAATTACTGAAGTTGGATGATGGATACACAGAGATTAATTATATCATTGTCTCTATTTTGCATGTATTTGAAATTTCTATAATATAAACCTTAGAAAAATTAATTTTAAAATATGAATGCCTCATCAGAAAAATGGATAATCAGAAGGAACTACTGATGATCCATGAAAGAAATATAAATGGCCAAACATTCTTAACTGTTTGCTTTCACTAATCTTTAAATATAAATTTACATACAAAGATAATATCTCTTAAGCGATGACCAAAAGTAAGAAAGAAGAATAAAGGTTGTGAACTGATCTTATTTGATTTCAAGCCTACAGTAATCATGATAGTGTGGAACTGACATAAATGAAGATATAATTCAATGGAACAAAACTGAGAATCCAGAAATAGACACATATATCTCTGTCAATTGTTTTCAACAAAGATGCCAAGGCAACTCAATAGTGGAAAAGAAAGATTTATCAGCAATTAGTGCTGTAATTAACTGGTTATACTTTTGGGAAAAAATGAACATTGACCTTTACCTCTATACAAAAGCTCACACAGGAATGTTCATATAAACTTTATATATAATAGCCCCAGACTAAAAACAACACAAATGTCCACCGACAGAAGAATTATAGTAGGAAAATTCTAAGAATGACCCCCAATAACCCACATCCTAATATACTCTCTTCTCTGATTATGAGCTGAACCTATGAATATGATTATGTGGCAAAATGGAGATTATCCAGGTGAACCAATTAATCACAAAACCCTTTAAAAGCTGAGTGTTTTCTCTGGCTGATGGCAGAAGGTGAAGTCAGTGAGACTGGAAACACAGGAAGGATTTGACACACTGTTGCTGGCTCTGAAGATGGAGGGGGTACAGCCTCTAGGAGCTGAGAGCCACCTCTGCTATCAGCCAGCAAGGAAACAGAGACCTCAGTCCTACAACCACATGGAACTGAATTTTGTCAACAATCTGAATGAGCTTGGAAGCAGTCTATTCCCTAGAGCCCCCAGATAAGAGTCCAGATTGACCAACAATTCCTTGCTTTGGCCTCCTGAGACTCTATGCAAAGAATCCAGTTTAGCCTGCCTGGAATTCTTACCTACAGATTTGTGAAATTAATTTTTTTTAAAAATAGTGTTGTTTTAAACTACTGTGTGGTAATTTATTACACAACAATAGAAAACTGATACATATTTTGTACCTGGAAGTGGGGTGTCATGATGATAAACACCTAAAATGTGACTTTGAAATTGGGCAATGGGCAGAGAGAGACTGGAAGATTTTGAGGAGCATGGTGGAAATCTTGAACAGACTGTTAGTAGAAATATGGACTTTAAAGATACTGCTGGTTAGGACCCAGAAAGAACTGAGTGGAACTCAGAGGAACATGCAATTGGAAACTAGAAGAAAGGAAATCCTTGTGTTGTAGAGACAGAACACTTAGCAAAATTATATCCTGCAGTTATATAGGAGAAAGGAAAATTCAAAAGTGATGAACTTGAATACTTAGGAGATTCCAAGCCAAGTGTTGAAGGTGTTCCCTGTTTTCTTCTTGCTGCTTATAGTAAAATATAAGGGGAGATAAATTGAGGAAAGAACTGCTAAGGAATCAGGACTTGCTGATTTGGGAAATTCTCGGCCTATCCAGATGGAAAGAGATGCTAAAAGTAAGAGATTGCTTCTGAAATCATGGCATTAAGAACAGGCTGGGCATGTAACCATACAACCCTTTGCCAAAACCCTGGAAAGATCAAAGGGTCAGAGTATTCAGCCACACAAAAGATCCTTCCAAGTGATTAAGCATGTTCCTAACAGATCTTCTCAATCAAGAGGGCCTTGAGAAAGTTTAAGAGCACTGCCCCTCAGCCAAAACACAGAGATCTTTAAAAGATCTGTGGATTTGGCTCTTGTCTGATGGGAGTGAATCCCCTTGAATTCCAAACAAGATCCATAGGTTTTTGAGAATTTTATATCAGCAGACACAATACCAGTGTGGATTGAACGGCAGAGAGTATAAAGTGAAAAAAAAGGCTGTCAAGTCCCCCAAATTCTACTGACAGGAGGAGGCTGATAAAATAATTCAGCTGTAAACACATGCTACCTTTCATAGAAAAGGATGATTCAAACTATTCGGTATAAAATAAGCTACAAGGATCTACTGTACAACATGGGGAATATAGCCAATATTTTATAATAACTATAAATGTGGTATAACCTTTAAAAATTGTGAATCACTGTGTTGTACACCTGTAACTTATATAATATTACTGTACATCAACTATACTTCAACCTTTTAAAAAAAGAAAGAAAAGAATGAATCAAAAGATGAAACAAAAGCCTAGAGAGCAGAATCAGAGCTCAGAGGATAGAGCCAAGAACCCAAAGTGCAGAGCTCGGAACCACCCATTATTGCCAGGCCTTGAACCTTTAATCAAAGAACTCTGCCTGGAGTTTACCTGGCTGGATTTTTTAACTGCTTTGGACAAGGCATTTAGATTTAGATGATGAGATTTGGGACTTTTAAGCCAGTAGAATTTATATGATGGAATGATACCATTTCGAACCTTAGGATAGGTTGAATGTATTTCACTTGTGGGACAGGCATGGATCGTTGTGGGCCAGAGGTTGGGTCATATTAGGCAAAATTCTAAGAATGACTCCCAATGACCTTCTCACTTGTATAACCTCCACTTTGAGTTTGGTGGGAACCTGTGACATGATGAACTATCACTCCCATGATTATGTTACATTATACGACAAAAGGGAGATTATCCAGGTGGGTCCAATCTAATCACAAAAGCCCTTTACAAGCAGAGAATTTTCTCTAGATGGCAGCACAAGGCAAAGTGAGAGTCAAAGGGTAAGAAGCACTCAATGTGCTACTGTGACCTTGAAGATGGAGGGAATCATGGGCAAGGACCAGAGAGCAGCCTCTAGCAGTTGATTTGACTCCTAGCCAACAGCCAGCAAGGAAACAGAACTGAATTCTGCTATCAAACTGAATGACCTTCAAAATGGATCCTTCCCGGGAGTTCCCTGGTGGTCTAGTGGTTAGGATTCAGTGCTTTCACTGCCATGGCACGGGTTCAATCCCTGGTGGGGGAACTGAGATCTTGCTAAACCACACAGAGTGGCCAAAAGTTAAAAAAAAAAAGAAAGAAAGAAAGAAAATGGATTTTCCCCTAGAGCTTCCAGATAAGAGCTGAGCCCAGCCAACACCTTGTTTTTGGCCTTCTGAGATCCTGAGCAGTGAACCCAGCTGAGACTGCTCAGACTTCTGACCTACAAAACTATAAGCTAATAATCGGTGCTGTTTCAAGCCATTATGATTGTGGTAATTTGTTATGGCAGCAATAGAAAACTAGTACATGAATAGGTAACACGTGGTATGTCCATACAACTGAATACAACTCAGTAATAAAAAAAGAATGAATTATCGATACACACAAAAAAATGGAAGACTCTCAAAATAATGACGCTGAGTGAAGGAAGCTAGGTAAAAATAAATAAGAGTACATGCTGTATGATTTCATCTATGTACAATTCTAGAAAATGCACACAACTCTATGATGCAGAAAACAGATCAGTGATTGCCTGGGGATAGGATGGGGAAGGGTGGTTAAGGAAGGTGGATTATAAGGGGCCATGAGAAAATCTTAGGAGATGATGACTGTGTTTATTATCTTGTTTCTGATGGTGGATTCACAAGTGTACACATAAGTCAAAGCTCATAAAACTGTATGTTATAAAATGTGCAATTTATATCATTATACCTCAATATAGCTGTAAAAATGTTAAAAGTAAGCCTCCTAGACAACTGTAGAAAAGATGTCCAAATAACATTTTCATTCAAAAGGTAGAAAATGCAGAGAAGCAGATTTTTTTAATCCTGTTAATTTAGCCTCCAGTTAAAAAATAAGTTGTGTGCACTATCTTCTATATTTCTATAAAAAGAATTTTTAAAGCTTACAATCTACAAAGAACAAAATGCTTCCTTTGTAACTCTTCTGAACTTGCACATTTTAGCTGCCTACTGTCTAGTAACATCATTACAGCCACTACCTAGAGTTAGAAAATAAACCAAAATTTAACCAGTATGTGGTTCCTGTTCTCCATTTCTCACATTGCTCAGTGATCTCTAAGTGATGTGCTTCTCTAAACTTCTGCATCACTTTCCATCTGTTCCCCAGCTTAGTGTTTACTGTATACTGTGGTTTGTTAAGCTCTCATGTTTCTTGCAGGAGTCTTGTCTATTCCATTGAATTCAAAAATACCTGAAGGCCAAGAGTCCATTCATTCATTCATTAAATATTGGCAGTTCTAGATATGCTGATAAGAGAAACATAAATTAAAAATTGTCCTACCTCCCATAATCTACTGAGAGAGAAGATGTAAAATCTATTGTTTAAAAAAAAAAAAAAAAGGGAGCCACCTACAGAATAAACCACTTTCTGATTTCATGATAAATGTGAGGAAAAACCTAGCTAGATAATCCATGTATGTGAAAAGTGGCTCTAAAAGCAAGAATAAAGGCTTTTCTTTAGGAGACAAAAAAAGGTGGATCACAAAATAAGAGGTGCTGCCAGGAAGACTGTGAATAAAGAGAAATATGCATATATATTGAATACCTTCTAGGTACCAGGCCCTACGCTAGGCACTTCACATATGTTATTTCACTTCATCCTCATAATAATCCTACAAGGTCCAAAGATTAGGCCTCTTAACCTCAAAAAAGGAAACAAAACAGGAAAACATAGTTTAAATAATTATTCAAATTCACTCAGAAGCTAAATATTAAGACTCAATACATAGGTCCAGCTGATCCCAAAGCCTAGATTTTTCCTGACAGAGGAAGGTCCATGAGCAAAAGCAGAGTCCTAAATTCAGGTAATAGCAAATATCCAGTTAGACTAACATTTAAGGCATATATGGGAATGTTGAGAGAAGCAGCTAAAAATCAAGCTAAGTACCATATGTTTTTCCTTAAAGATATTGACCAAAAATGATTTTAACACTGCAAATGACCATTCATTTGCCTTAGTCATCCAAAGTTATCCCATTGTTGTGTCACAGTTACCTGATAATTAGTACAAAGTCTAATAAGAAAAAGTTGGTGAAAAAAAATTTTCCTCATGGTCGCCACTCCTAGAGATCAATTTGTTTTTATATAGTCCCAAGAATTTGGACTGATACTGAAAAAGTCCAACAGGTTCACAGAAGCCCTAGAAAACCTAGGTTAACTCCTAGGAATATTTATAGAGGAAAATATTTAGCGTAATTATCATGGTATTCTGGTATTCTGACTTGCTTTCACGCTGGAGCCATGAATTTGGATTTCCTTGGCAGCACAGTGGCTAGGAATCTGCCTGCCAATGCAGGGGACACGGGTTCGAGCCCTGGTCCAGGAAGATCCCACATGCCACAGAGCGACTAAGCCCGTGAGCCACAACTACTGAGCCTGCGCTCTAGAGCCCACAAGCCACAACTACTGAGCCCGTGTGCCACAACTACTGAAGCCCGCGTGCCTAGAGCCTGTGCTCTGCAACAAAGAGAAGCCACCGCAATGAGAAGCCCGCACACCGCAACGAACAGCAGTCCCCGCTCGTGGCAACTAGAGAGAAAACCCGCGTGCAGAAACAAGACCCAACGCAGCTAAAAATAAATAAATAAATAAATAAAGAGTTTTTTAAAATAGAGCCATGAATTTAATTAAGACCCTCAACGGAGTTTTGGGTTGGTCTATACCCTGATAGCAGATAACCATGGTGCATTAAATAATTTGCACCTGTACTTACGTTACTTAATCTCTCTAACAATTTGAACAACCACCTTCAAGCCCAAGTCTGTATCTTGCAGAAGGGCTTCCTTAAAAATGTAAATTTAAAATGGCTAATCTGATTGAGGAAAATACAATTGCATGGTAAATGTGCTAACAGCTTATGTCAAAGGGTTTAGCAGGTTATCTGATTCTGAGTGATTCTGAGTTGCACTCAGGCTATCAGTTCAACTAATGTCACTAAAATCTCTAACAAAAAATATTGTGTTAATAATCCAAGACTGATGATATCACATATTGAGAAAGGTATGTTTGGATGACTACATATGAACCATTCTAAATTTGCTTCAGGCCAAACAGTGGATCCTCTGATTAGTAGCTGATGAGCCTATTAAGATCTCAGGTTCATTAGCAAACATGGTACAACATAAAAGTGTTTTAATTTAGGAAACAGAATAGAATTCAAGTCTTGGTTCACTTATTAGCCATGTCAGCTCGCCTCTATGAACGTGTTCTCTCATTATAACTACAACTTCATATGACTGCTTTGAGAATAAAGTGATATAACTGAAGTAAAAGAACTCGGATAACCAGAAAACTATGCCAACAGCGCTGTGGTGCTTCCCAGCATGTGGTAAGCCAATGGTACATGATATGTCAAATGAGGTGAATTGAGCAGCATCTTCAAGGAAGGGAAAGCCATTGAAGGTGATTATAATCCTCCTCTGAATCACAATCAGTACAAAATCCAATGTCTCACTGAAGCTAAAAACACAAATTCGCTAAATATATGTCTCTAGAGTACTAAGCCTGAAAAGGTAAGATTTGGGGGCCTACAGTTTTCTGGTAAGAGTGAGTTTGAGCCATAGAATTTGGATGACTAGAACAGGACAAGGTAGATAGAGCCTACAGCGAGGATAGAGCAAAGGCAGCAACTAAAGCAAGGCTCAAAGTTAAGCCTCTGATATTCACATACTCAAAGAATGAACAAACTTCAAAAATAACAATTTTATTTGGCAAAATCAGTAAACAAATTGGCAAACTTGACAGATAATCATTTCAATCTAACATTTTACTTAGTAGATAAATATTTGTAGAAAATCTGTAAATAAACTCTTTTCTCAAAACGCTAAGTGAAAGGCCAAACACAATAGATTACATATTCTATGATTCCATTCATATGAAATTCTAAGAAAGCAAAACTAATGATACAAAACAAATCATTTGCCAAGGGTCAAGGGTGGGAGGATGGGGTTGACTGTAAAGGGACACATCAATTTTGGGGGATGAAGGAAATGTTCTATGTCATGATTATGGTGGTAGATATATATGTATGCTTTCAAAACTCATTGAATTAGACACTGATAATTGGAGAATTTTATTATGTGAATAGTATACCTCAAAAAAATTTTAAAGCTTATATATAATAAATCAGCATGTTTTTCAAAGAACCATTTCACTAAAAATATTTTATTTAGTAAACAAATTATTTGTAGAAAATCTGGAAATAATATTAAAAATTTTTTCACAATCATTAAGCAGTAGTTACTTTCTTTTTTCTTTATTTTTATTTTCTAATTCAATTTTTATTTTATATTGGGGTATAGTTGATTTGCAATGCTGTATTACTTTCAGGTGTATAGCAAAGTTGTTCAGTTATATATGTACATATATCCATTCTTTTTCAGATTCTTTCCCAATATAGATTATTACAGAACACTGAGTATAGTCCCCTGTGCTAGACAGTAGGTCCTTGTTGATTATCTATTTTATATATAGTAGTGTGTATCTCTTAATCCCAAATTCCTAATTTATCCCTCCCTCCACCTTTCTCCTTTGGTAACCATAAATTTGTTTTTGAAAACAATGAGTCTTTCTGTTTTGTAAATAAGTTCATTTGTATCATCTTTTTAGAGTCCACATGTAAGTGATATCATATGATATTTGTCTTTCTCTGTCCAATTTACGTCAGTTAGTATGATAATCTCTAGGTCCATCCATGTTGCTGCAAATGGCATTATCTCATTCTTTTTAATGGCTGAGGAACATTCCACTTTATATATGTACCACATCTTTATCCATTTCTCTGTCGATGGACACTTAGGCTGCTTCCATGTCTTGGCTATTGTAAACAGTGCTGCAATGAACACTGGGGTGCATGTTATCTTTTTGAATTACGGTTTTCTCCAGATATATGCCCAGGAGTGGGATTGCTGGATCACATGGTAGTTCTATTAATTTTTTTAGTTTTTTAAGGAAACTTCCACGCTGTCCTCCGTAGTGGTTGTACCAATTTACATTCCCACCAACAGCATAGGAGGGTTCCCTTTTCTCCACACCCTCTCCAGCATTTATTGTTTGTAGACTTTTTGATGATGGCCATTCTGACCGGTGTGAGGTGACACCTCATTGTAGCTTTTATTTGCGTTTCTCTAATAATTAGCAAAGTTGGGCATCTTTTCATGTGTTTTTTGGCCATCTATATGTCTTCTTTGGAGAAATGTCTATTTAGATCTTCTGCCAATTTTTTGATTGGGTTGTTTTTGTTTTTTTGATATTGAGCTGCATGAGCTGTTTGTATATTCTGGAGATTAATCCCTTGTTGGTCACTTCGTTTGCAAATATGTTCTCCCTTTCTGTGGGTTGTCTTTTCATTTTGTTTATGGTTTCCTTTGCTGTGAAAAAGCTTTTAAGTTTAATTAGGCCCCATTTGTGTATTTTTGTTTTTATTTTCATTACTCTAGGAGGTGGATACAAAAAGATATTTCTATAATTTATGTCAGAGTGTTCTGCCTATGTTTTCCTCTAAGAGTTTTATAGTGTCTGGTCTTACATTTAGGCTTTTAATCCATTTTGAGTTTATTTTTGTGTATAGTGTTAGAGAATGTTCTTATTTCATTCTTTTCCATGTAGCTGTTTTCCCAGCACCAGTTATTGAAGAGACTGTCTTTTCTCCATTGTATATTCTTGCCTCCTTTGTCGTAGATCAATTGACCATAGGTGCATGGGTTTATTTCTAGGCATTCTATCTTGTTCCATTAATCTATATTTCTGTTTTTGTGCCAGCACCATACTGTTTTGATTACTCCAGCTTTGTAGTATAGTTTGAAGTCAGGGAGCCTGGTGCCTCCAGCTCCATTTTTCTTTCTCGGAATTACTTCGGCTATTAGGGGTCTTTTGTGTTTCCATACAAATTTTAAAATTTTTGTTCTAGTTCCATGAAAAATTCCATTGGTAATTTGATAGGGATTGCATTGAACCTGTAGTTGCCTTGGGTAGTATAGCCATTTTGACAATACTGATTTTTCCAATCCAAGAACACAGTATATCTTTCCATCTGTTTGTATCATATATTCCATTTCTTTCATCAGCATCTTATAGTTTTCAGAGTACAAGCCTTTTGTCTCCTAGGTATTTTATTATTTTGATGCAATGGCAAATGGGATTGTTTCCTTAATTTCTCTTTCCAATCTTTCATTGTTAGTGTATAGAGATGCAAGAGATTTCTGTGTATTAATTTTGTATCCTGCAACCTTACCAAATTCATGGAGGAACTCTAGTAGTTTTCTGGTAGCATCTTTAGGATTTTCTGCAAACAGTGACAGTTTCACTTCTTTTCCAATTTGGATTTCTTTTGTTTTTTGTTTTTTTTTCTTCTCTGATTGCCATGGCTAGGACTTCCAAAACTATGTTGAATAAAAGTGGTGAGAGTGAACATCCTTGTCTTGTTCCTGATCTTAGAGGAAATGCTGTCAGCCTGATCTCACTGATCTTAGAGGAAATGCTGCCAGGTTATCACCACTAAGTATGATGTTAGCTGTGGGTTTGTCATATATGGCCTGTATTATGTTGAGGTAGGTTCCCTCTATGCCCACTTTCTGGAGAGTTTTTATCATAAATGGGTGTTGAATTTTGTCAAAAGCTTTTTCTCCATCTATTGAGATGATCACATGGTTTTTATTCTGCAATTTGTTGATGTGGTGTACCACACTAATTGATTTGAGGATATTGAAAAATCCTTGCAGCCCTAGGATAAATCCCACTTGACCATGGTGTATGAACCCTTTAACGTATTGTTGGATTAGGTTTGCCAGTATTTTCTTGAGGATTTTTGTATCTATGTTCATCAATGATATTGACCTGTAATTTTCTTTTTTGTAGTATCTTTGTCTGGTTTTGGTATCAGGGTGATGGTGGCCTCACAGAATGAGTTTGGGAGTTTTCCTGCCTCTGTAATTTTTTGGAATAGTTTCAGGATAAATGTTAACTCTTTTCTAAATGTTTGACAGAATTCACCTGTGATAGAATTCATCTGGTCCTGCACTTTTGTTTGTTGGAAGTTTTTTAATCACAGTTTCAATTTCAGTACTTGTGATTGGTCTGTTCATATTGGTCTGTGATTGTTCTGTTCTTCGGTGGGTTAGTCTTGAAAGATTGTACCTTTCTAAGAATTTGTCCATTTCTTCCAGGTTGTCCATTTCATTGGCATATAGTTGCTTGTAGTAGTCTCATGATTCCTTTGTATTTCTGTGGTGTCAATTGTAACTTCTCCTTTCTCACTTCTAATTTTATTGATTTGAGCCCTTGCCCTTTTTTCTTGATGAATCTAAAGGTTTATCAATTTTATCTTTTCAAAGAACAAGCTTTTAGTTTCACTTATCTTTTCTATTGTTTTGTTCATCTCTATTTATTTCTGCTCTGATCTTTATGATTTCTTTCCTTCTACTAACTTTGGGTTTTGTTTGTTCTTTTTTCTCTAGTTGCTTTAGGTGTAAGGTTATGTTGTTTAGTTGAGAGTTTTCGTTTCCTGAGGTAAGACTGTATTGCTATAAACTTCCCTCTTAGAATTGCTTTTACTGTATCCCAAAGGTTTTGTATTGTCGTGTTTTTGTTTTCATTTGTCTCTAAGTATTTTTTTTATTTCCTCTTAGGTGATCCATTGGTTGTTTAGTAACATTGTTCAACCTCCACGTTTGTGGGTTTTTTTATTTTCAAATATTTATTTATTTATTTTTGGCTGTGTTGGGTCCTCATTGCTTCATGCAGGCTTTCTCTTGTTGCAGTGAGCAGGGACTACTCTTCGTTGCAGCGCACAGGCTTCTCATTGTGGTGGCTTCTCTTGTTGCGGAGCACTGGCTCTAGGCGATCGGGCTTCAGTAGTTGTGGCACACAGGCTCAGTAGTTGCAGCTCATGGGCTCTAGAATGCAGGCTCAGTAGTTGTGGCACATGGGCTTAGTTGCTCCACAGCATGTGGGATCTTCCCGGACCGGGGCTCGAACCCATGTCCCCTGCATTGGCAGGCGGATTCTTAACCACTGCACCACCAGGGAAGTCCCATGTTTGTGTTTTCTACAGTTTTTTCCTTGTAGTTGATTTCTAATCTCATAGTGGTGTGGTTGGAAAAGATGCTTGATATGATTTCAATTTTCTTAAATTTACCGAGGTTTGCTTTGTGGCCCAGCATGTGATCTATCCTGGAGAATGTTCCATGCGTGCTTGAGAAGAATGTGTATTCTGCTGCTTTTGGATGGAATGTTCTATAAGTATCAATTAAGTCCAAGCAGTGTTTACTTTCTGACATTGAAAAGTGACCCTGAATGAAATTTAAAACCCTCCAAAAAATGTTTCATGAACTCAGAACAATGATGCAGTACTTAGCAGGTCTTTGAATACATTTTCCAGAATGTAGCAGTATACTAGACGTTCTAAATTCAGGTTGTACAAGGGTCAGGTAGACAATATAAGTGAGTGGCATGGGACAAAGGTTACTGTGGTAAACTGGAGAGTACATGGCCCTTCCCAAATGAGCTGCTACCACTGGGTCCCATAGACTGATGCCAGGAAAGAACACAGGCCGCAGTGTAGCCAGAGTTTCTGATGTTTAAAGAAAGGAAGAAATATGGACTTATTATGTGAAATTTCCTGATTTTTTAGAATGATGGCTCCATTTTTTTTTACAACACCATATGGACCAAACAAAACACACCCACACATAGAATTGTGACTTCAGGTCCATAGTGCATGCTTTCTAAACTTTTTCAGTAACAAAGTCTTGCCATCATTCTAACTGCTTACCTCTTTATTTGTAGAGCCCAGAATAATGTGAAATACTAGTGCAACTGAAGTAAAATTCATCTCAAAATTATATGACAGCTAGTCACTTCTAATCACTTTGCTGAAAAACCCAGTCCTGTTTCCATCTCTAAGCATATTGGTTGGTAATAAATAGGAAAAATCTATTAGAATGAAGCAGAAGGAGTGAGGACAAACTGAAGAAAAACACAATTTTAAGAACATAGTCAACTTTTAGACTCCAGGGCAACAAAATAATCCACATGTTGAAATTTGAGGACTTCATTGCCCCAACTAGTCCAACCTGGCTGTAAATTTCGAGCAAACAATTCCAAACATTCCCCCTCTGGCTTGATATAGTCTTTTAGAACCTCTGTCCAGAAAAAAAAAGAGAAAACAACACAAAAATTATTATTAAGGAAGGAATCAATTTCTTTTACCAGTAAAGAGTAGAAAAGCAGGGATGTTTCCTTAAAAAAAAAAAAAAAAGGCAAGTTAATTTCAAGGATTTCATCACAGGCTTTACTATTTATAGTTAGAAAGTCATTTAAAATAAACACCCTTGAGATTGGGAACAATACCATCAGAACTTTCAATAGTCCTGATTTATCAGTTTTCATTTGTAGATAAGAAATGAGGATTTTAACACCCACACCGGTGACTTTTCATTCTTCCAATAATGCTGACATAGCTCCTGAGTACTAACTTAATTTATTTTTTAAGAAATGTAATCCATGCATGAAAAAAAGTCTATAGGAACAATACAAAGACAACCCACTTTAAAAACTAAGATAAAACATAAGTCTCTGCAAAAACATACTTTAGTGTAAGAGTTGGAAACACAGAGAAATATTCACAACATATATCTAACAAATAACTCTACCTCCTCAGCTATAACTTGGTAGTACTGAGAACACTCCTTCACTTCCAAATTACAGATCTTTCTTTACCTAAAATTTCACCATATTATTTCCACAGTTAAGTATTCCTTATTCAATGTACTCATAACTACTGAAAATTATCTTTTGTTAGGAAAATGACATCTCATCTATACCTTGGCTAAATAGCTGTGATCTACACTAACAGAAAAAAAGAGAATACCGTAGAAGCTTTTTTTTAAAGCACATGCTCATTTGAATGACAAATATTTAAATCAATTTAACCTTGATCACGTTGCTGCTTAGCTATATTTTTTTGATATATGTATATTCTACGACAGGAACTGAGTATGAAAATAACGATTCAGGGATGAAAAGTCACTGGAACTGGCAAAATATAGTTCTTAATTGCTATAAAAGATTGAGCTTGGAAGAAACCCATCAAATTCCCTTTAGTAATGATAAGGGTTCCTTAGAAATACTTGATATAGGTTAGATGTAAAAGATAATATATTTTAAAATGTACATTTCATGTTCTTCAGATGCTCTCACAGCAAAATAATTGTTTATTTGTCTGAAAGCACTGGTCCTGATTATCAAAAATCAAAGAATTTAAAGTATTCATAGCCTATAACTCACCAAACTCAAATCTGGGCTTTGATAGCTTCTAGGTGATGCTTACATGAGACTTCTAGTCCTTTCATAAGTATATAATTAAATGCTATTAAACTTGAGTGAGAAAAATTTCCCCAGAGTCTTAGAACAATAAACTTTTTATCACTTTTCCATTTTTGCCCCATGAATTCAATGCCTTACTGGCCTCAATTCACTTTTAATGTGGTCTAAGGTTATACTGAAGGCAAGGTTTTGTTTTCTTGTTTCTGCTTGTTCAGTTCTTTGGTACAAAGATGTTAGCAACTCTATTTTGGAATTTTAAACTGGAGTCTAAACTGGAATCAGCCAGTCAATAATGTTTACTATTCCTGAGGGACTTCCCTGGTGGTCCAGTGGGTAAGACTCTGTGCTCCCAATGCAGGGAGCCCAGGTTTGATCCCTGGTCGGGGAACTAGATCCTGCATGCATGCCGCAACTAAGAAGCCTGCATGCCACAACTAAGACCTGGCACAGCCTAGATAAATAAATAAATTTTTTTTTTTTAATGTTTACTATTTCTGAGCACCCATTATAAGTGCTATGGGACTTAACAAAAGAAATAGATATCCATGTCTTCTAAGAGTTCACAAGCTAATAGAAAAAGATGGCCAGGTACTTGGAATGGAAAAATACATAAAACCTAAACCCATTTATCACCTTCTACTTTATCAATGGAACACATTTCTGCATGGCTTTTTTCCTTCCTAGTTGAGAAACACAGAAAATCAAGGAGTAATGTTTTTGTAATGTTAACCACATATGTTTAATTTCAAAACAAAGCAAAAGAAATAGAGGCAAATTAATGGAAATATTTTATTCTTACTCATTTTAAATATCAATTTAAAAGAAAATGCAAGATCTTAAAAGTTCTCATCACAGGAAAAAAATTTTGTAACTATGTATAGGCTTATTGTGATCAGTGAATATGTATATATATCTTGAATCATTATGTTGTACACCTGAAACTAATACAATGTTATATGTCAATTATCTCAATTTAAAAAAAAAAATTCAAATGTATAAACTTAAATACGAGTATGACATATATATAAATAATTATATAACATCTGGCATTAGTAGAACATACTTGTAACCAATGGAGAGGAAGTAATTCATACATAGCCCGTCATTCCCCTTCTGCTTGGGAGAAAAGGGCATGGCTGGGGGAAAAGTGGCTCAAACGTCAGTGCATAGAATCTCATCAAACTATATTTAACTGTTCAGATACAAATTGTTGCGAGTAAAGTAGCAAAAAGGAGAAGAAATTCCTCTAAGGTACAATATGAAAAACAAAATTTTCATTCAAATACTTTTATTTCATGATTTTCCTACCTTCAGTCTTTAAACTTAAAATATTATACATTTATGTTAGGTTGTAAGCCATAGCTATTGTTGGCTTATGTTTCAGTCTATAGGAAGAAATTTCAAAACTTAAAAAGAGTAAATGTCTCATTTTGAAACAGAATATGCTTCCAATTTGGTGTTTTTTACATTTCGCAGTAGAAATAACAAATTAAAACTTTTTAAAAGAAAAAAAAACTTGGTGTTTCTAGAAGCAAAAGAGAGAACATTTCATTTTGTGAATTGGCATAAAGCAGTTTAAGAACATTTACATGTAAAAGTTCTAAGCATTATATAGAGAACATGTATTATCCCAAATCCTAGGGTTATGATTCAGAGTAAAATACTATTCTATTTATTTTTATTTATTTTTTAACATCTTTATTGGAGTATAATTGCTTTACAACGTTGTGTTAGTTTCTGCTGTATCACAAAGTGAATCAGCTACATGTATACATATATCTTAATATCCCCTCCCTCTTGCACCTCCCTCCCGCCCTCCCTATCCCACCCCTCTAGGTGGACACAAAGCACTGAGCTGATCTCTCTGTGCTATGCAGCTGCTTCCCACTAACTAGCTATTTTACATTTGGTAGTGTATATATGTCCATGCCACTCTCTCACTTCAGAGTAAAATATACTGCAGAAATCTGAAAGTTGCTTTCTGATAGCTTTGTGTGGCTCTATATCCAAAATACAGGCACTTGCTATCCAGTAACATGAACTCAAAAATAAAGGATTGTAAATACTTCTTGTCTACCAGTACTTAACCAAAACATAAGAATAACATATATTGAGTCACACAAAATTTTTCCCCCCCAAAATCTAACTTTTCTTTTTAAATACTCTCAATGCTAAAGCTGTGTTTGTGCTGCTCTCTACTGGGAATACAGCAGAACTGCACTTCGTAAGTACAGGCCATAATATGTACTAATTTTTATTAGTATTAATAAAAGACTAATTTTATTCACTATTTTATAAAACCTTATATCTTAAGACTACTCTTTAAACATAATCTATGTAAAATGAATTAAGAAATAGTTTACCTATCATTTGGGAATGAAAGGTTTTTTGGGTCTGGCTCTTGGATTTTTAAAAGTAAAAAAATAAGCCCAAAGACAAACCCTAAATTAAGCTTTGGTACTCACCAAATGATAAAGAAAATTCAAATGAGAAAAATACAAATTAGATTTCCTCCAATGAGTATAACTGGTGGCAAACATAATTTTTTTCTCAAAGAACAGTACAGCTTCACTTTTCATTTAAGTCAAATGTTTAATGCATTAAAGAATCTATAACAGTCCAAAGTTTACAGGCAATTATTCACTGAGAATCCCTCTAAGTCAAAGAATGGATCAACAGGTAGACATCTGAACATTTCTCAAATGAATTAACACTAAAGACTCTCTGTATAAGCAATTTAAGATAACAGAAATCTTAAATGCTACCAATAAACATTCTCTTTGGAATTTGAATTCACCTTCCTATGTATCCTAGCTCATGAACTATCCCACATCCTGCAAAATCAGGTGATAAGCTGATAGCCTGTAGTCTTCCTGAGTGGCAGCTTTAAAGTTTTGGTTTATTTAAGCCAAGACCACCAAATTAATAAAATATATATTTCTAAAGAAAAAATTTTAATAGTAAACTTTGAATGTCAAATTCAGTATCTCTCATATTTCTATCCCTATTACATTCCTATTTTTTTAATTCTTTCACTTGAAAAATTTAGCATTTACTGATCTTCTACTATATGCTACAGAATTTCAAATATAACCAATCCTCACAACTCCGAAAGATTAAATATCATTATTCGCCCTTCAAATGTTGACTTTGAGGTGAGGAAAATTATTAGAAAATTATTAGAGTAACTTGCTCAAACAGCAGAACCAGGCTTCAAACTCATGTTAGTCAATCTGAAAAGCTAAAGCTTTCCATTATTCCTTGCTGCTTAGTTTCATTAAATGATGGACATTATACTAAAGCATTAAGACTAGTAAGAATTGCAGGCTGCAGCAATTACCTTTCCAATGGTTCAGAAAAGCAACACTACCTCAACATAAAACTGAGTGTGTCTACCAACTATCAAGGGAATTCTAACCATCTCTCTGACTGCTTTCTGCGCTCTTGGCTTTAGAGCCAGCAAGGGATAGAACCCTGACAGGACAATAAAGCACCTAGCAGAACTAGGCCTTACATGCACCATCAGTCTTCATTCTGCTGAGGGCAGTGATGGGATAACAACCCGGTTAGTAAGGGGAACCTAAAAAATGGCAAAGAGGAAAGGCTGAGGTTATGTAAGACTAATCTGCACAGGTGCGCTGGGTGGTCACGCGGCTCCGTCTCCACTTCAACAGCATTTTAACATAACAGACCCTTTTCCAACCACCAACCACCCTCCAGACTCCTTTCCAGTTGCGACCTCCGGGACCAGGCCACACCGCTTTTGCGGTTAGCTCCTTAGTGCCACCCACGATGACCTCCCAGATTCGTGAGAATTATTCCACCCAAGTGGAGGGTGTGGTCACCCGCCTGGTGGACCTGCATCCGCGGGCCTGCTACACCTACCTCTCTCTGGGCTTCTGCTCCGAGTGCCACAATGCGGCTCTGGAGGGCCAGGGCCCTGCCTCCTTCAGCGGGTTGGCCCAGCACCTCTCCAAGATGCAAAACCAGCGTGGCAGCAGTGCCCTCTTCCGGGACATGCCGAAGCCACCCCAAGATGAGTGGGGCAAAGCCCTGGACGCCACAGAAGCTGCCATGGGCCTGGAGAAGAACCTGAACCAGGCCCTTTTGGATTTGCATGCCCTGGGTTCTGCCCACACAGACCATCTCTGTGCCTTCCTGCAGAGTCACCTCCTGGATGAGGAGGTGAGACTCAAGACCACCTGACCAACCTCCTCAGGCTGGCCAGCCCCCAGCCAGGGCTGGGCAAGTACTTAGGACCAGTAGCCTTCAAGGCCAGCGGCCCTTGAGGGCCCGTCTCCATCTCCTGGTCTCAGGTTCTCTGCCTGAGCCTCTCCCTGCTGCCACTAGGCAGCTATGTAACTGCCTGGAGCCCTCTCCCAAGCTACGGACCAATTGGAAACAGTAAAGCTTTCTGTAGCAAAAAAAAAAAAACTATTCTCTATTTCATAAATTCTGCTATATGATTTTAGAATATTAATTAAAATAACATATATCTGATTTAATTTCCAAATTTCTAGACTATTCAAATACCATCAATACATTCAACACTTTTGTCAATTTCACAGAAGTCGTAACTATTTTATAAAAACATACCAGCAAGAGGTGGCTTATGTGAGTGAAGCGTACAGGGCACACTGACAATTAACTTGTGATCTGGAATGGGGAGCTCTTTTACATCTGCATTCCTATTAAAACAGAACAACAACATAAATTATATTTTAAAGGACAATTTTTTACATATAAGCCACAGTTGCCTTGATTTTTTTTCACCTTTCCAATAGTATCTGAATTTATAATAAATTTAAGAATAGAAATAATGGAAATCAACAACCTAAGTATTAAGAAATTTCAGATAGTTTCCTTTTCTACAATAATGACTCTTACACATTAGATAAAGCAAAAGATAATATAAAATTTCATGTGCCATACCCATTCACACTTTTCTCATCTTGGCCATTTCCAGATTTTCAAATATGTAAAAATTAACAAAAACTAATGATCACTGTGTTAATAACTTTTAAAAGCCTTAAAATTAATACATATATACAATTTTGAAAAATCACCTTTCCTACCTTAATGGTAAAGCAGCTTTTTCTCGAACTCTTCCCAGTATAAGACCTTCATAAGGCTTTTTGTGTGGAGAATCTAATGGGAACACAAACTCTCCTGAACTGGTGATCTGATAAAAAGGAGTCAAAAACAAAAACAACCCATACATCTGTAAATATCCAGGAAAAGGATTGGGTTTTTTTTCCTACCACTATACAATTTCCACCAAAGAAAAAGAAGTATTAAACCTCAAGGCTACTGCAGTCCAATAAAAATATAATGTGGGTCACAAATTTAAGCCACACATGTAATTTAGATTTTCTAGTACCAACATTTAAAAAAGCAAAAAGAAAGAGGCAAAATTAATTTTAATTGTATTTTAAGTTTTAAATAATTTTTAATTATTTTTAATTTAACCTAACATATCTAAAATATTACCATTTCAATATGTAATCAATTCAAAAAATTATTGAGGTATGTTATATTCTTTCTTTCATACTAAGTCTTTTAAATCCAAAACACTTATATTTTACATTTAGCACATCTCAATTTGGACTAGTCACATTTCAAGTGCTGAAGAGCTACATACTGCTAGTGACTACCATAATGGACAAGGCAGCTATGAAGGACTAAAAAATTTTAAATATCATTTTATCATCTTGCACACAAAAACCTCTATTTTTCATTAAAATTTATTATTGGCAACCATGCCATCATTAATTCATTTATTTGTTCAAATAACATTTACCTATTACTGGCAATGTGACTAAGTCAATTACAATAAAGTATTTTCCTTTACTTATAGGAAACAATGTCATTAAATACTGTCAGAGCTAAAATTAATAATGAAAGCAGCTCAGGGATTGATGAGATAGACAATACGTGGTCCAATTTCTTGGCATTATAAATCCAGAAATTCGATCTTATCATTTCATCCTGGAGTGATCAGACTCCCAAAGACTCACTTTAGCTAATCAAACTCAAAACACAATTTATAATAATAATATCAACTCATTAATTAAGCATGGAAGAAAATATTTTCACTATCAGAATATTCATATCTATTCTCTGTGGAACCCTTTACCCTATGTCGAGGTATCTAAAAAACCAAATCAGTAAAGTCCTTTTATCACCTCTAGGGCCCACGAGAAACAGCATCTATTCCACACAGCACTGTATAAACACCGGCAAATTCTTACTCTTTGGACATCCTTTATACTCAATGCAGATTACTCCTTCTGATATAACAATATGTTCAATTACCTAATAAGTATTTCATAAAACATATTTTTGTTTTAAGCTATAGTCATATCATACCATCTCACAGAACTGATTACTACCAGAAATGAACAGTGTTAGTTTTCATGTATTAACATTTTACTGGTTTTGATTTCAGAAGGTAACCTTTTCGTGACTTTGGCCCCAGTCACTGATTATAAAAGAACTGCCATAATAGACAGAGTGGAATGGAGTTTTATATTCCTGTTATGGTCCTATAGCAAACCAACCAAAGCTAAGCCCAAAGCACAGCTGTAAAAGCAAAGACACAACTATAAGTGTTTGTTTGCCAAGTCTCACAAAATAGGTGCAAATAAATAATGTACACAGCTTTTAGAAGATATTCCAGTACACTACAAAGTACACAAAGCACATAAAAATAGAACCTGTGTCTAAATGAATATACAGTTATATAAATATTATATAAATGTTAAACATTCAACCCATAATAACCTGGTTTACCTTTTTAAAATTTAGGAGGGCTTTTGTGGAATTCACCTGGTAGACAATGTATCTTTAAAAGGATGTCCAATGCACTCTGAACTGATGCCTTATATTTTTGTATTTTTTGGTATTTTTATACCAAGCAAAGATATTAAAGATCATTCAACCAATACAAGAGTTGGAATCATTTCTTTCAAAAACAGGCACTGAGGAACTAAGTTAAGATTTAAAGTATAAAAGGTCCTTGCTTCTAGCAGTTTCCCAACTCTTCCACGGTAGGTTTCTTTGCTATCTCCCTCTCATCCCCAGAAACATAAGAAAAAAAGAAAGAAGGAAGGAAGGAAGGGAGGGAGGGAGGAAGGAGAAGAAAAAAGAAAGAAGGACAGAAGTCACAAAGGGCAGCTGAAATTTTGGATGAGTAAAGAGGAAGAAGATGAACAGTAAGACAATTTCTATGTTTAGTGATGGACAAATCCCCCAAAGTTTTTGTTTGTTGTTTCTTCAACTACAGACATCAGAGCTTTTTAAAATGTCATCCTGATATCTCCGAGTGATTTCTGAAGGCCAGCAGTTTGGGATTCTACTACAAAAATATACAGAACAAATAGGTAAAAAGTCTTGAGAATAAGAAGACAAAGGTACTTAGCAGCAAAGTAAACATTTTAATTAGACCATGTTGAAGGAGTAGAGTGGTGACATGTTACGCATTAAAAAGTGGATGCTACCTTTATGTGACTTGTATGTCACACCTTATTAACAAATAAAGTTAACAAATACGTAACTTCTAAACTTACTTTTACCCAGTGCCATTCAGCAACTATCTCCACAGACCAAGAAGGGTAAAGCTCTTCCTTAACAAAACGTAGGTGCTTCTGTCTATTCGTCACCCAAGTAACAACAAGACAGTTTGGAGCAGCCAGCTTAGGGATAGGTATCTGCTTTATTTGCAGTGGTGATAAATAACTATATCTAAAAATAAACAGAAAAAAATATCAGCAAAATTTGCTGCAAAAAAGAAAAATAAGCAGGGAGAAGACCTGTATAACATTGACTCCACAAACACAAAGCTCCTATATTTATTTGTGCAACTAAATATGAAGCCACACTGACACCCAGTGGACACATTATTACACGCAAGTCAGAAATAATATTTTTAGTTTTTACTAATTTAAAATGATGAAGCCATATTTCTTTATCATTTCTAAATGTATTACATTTCAGTAATTTTACTAATATTTTCTATATGCTTTTCTAACATTCAAAATTAAGCAAATATTATGGTTTGATAATCTGTACATTACAAAGGGACCCCATTAACAGTCTTGAAACTACTGTCTCAATATCCCACCAACATCTTCAATCTATCATCCTGTTTCTTTCATCCTTCCCAATCAGTTCTACTGGGCTCTCTGAAACTCTCATGCTTTCATTACAAAAAGAAATTCTACAGTCTTGCACCTCCTGGTCATTAGTAGTATGAAGTCTAGTTTCTCTTGCTAAAACACTACTTGCTCTACAATACCCCATCAAACCAATGTGGCCCTTTCTCCAGCACCCAACACACACAACAGAGAGAGGTGAGGTCAGTATTCTCCTAGCTCCCCTATTGCCAGTTCCAGGCTATCAGTCATCCACCTCTGTGTAAAATCCCCTTCTCTTTGAGAAGTACGCTATCTAGCCTCCAATGTTCGTTATCGAACCTATTACATCCTCACTCTCCATATTCAATGAGGATTTAAGTTCTGAGATCCTTCTACCTCACCAACATAAATCTTGCCAGTATCCTGGGCAATTTCAAAGCACAAGCTAAATAATGTACACACTCACCTACTCTTCCCCTAAATAAATACCATTGCATTCACCCCACTTCAATAATCCATTCGAGTGGCCAAAACCTGGACCTTGGCATCACTCAAACTTGCTCCATTTCTGAAACCATATACACTGATCTCTGGCCATTACTGTTTTTTTTTTTTTTTTACATCTTTATTGGAGTATAATTGCTTTACAATGTTCTGTTATTTTCTGCTGTACAACAAAGTGAATCAGCTATATGTATACATATATCCCCATATCCCCTCCCTCTTGAGCCTCCCTCCCATCCTCCTTATCCCACCCCTCTAGGTCGTCACAAAGCATCGAGCTGATCTCCCTGTGCTATGCAGCTGCTTCCCACTAGCTATCAATTTTACATTTGGTAGTGTATGTGTATGTCAATGCTACTCTCTCACTTCATCCCAGCTTCCCCTTCCCCCACCCCCGTGTCCTCAAGTCCGTTCTCTATGCTGCGTCTTTATTCCTGCCCTGCCACTAGGTTCATCAGTACCGTTTTTCTAGATTCCATATACGTGCATTAGCATATGGTATTTGTTTTTCTCTTTCTTACTTCACTCTGTATGACAGACTCTAGGTCCATCCACCTCATTACAAATAATTCAATTTTGTTCCTTTTTATGGCTGAGTAATATTCCATTGTATATATGTACCATATCTTCTTTATCCATTCATCTGTCGATGGACATTTCAGTTGCTTCCATGTCCTGGCAATTGTAAATAGTGCTGCAGTGAACATTGTGGTACATGTATCTTTTTGAATTAGGGTTTTCTCAGGGTATATGCCCAGTAGTGAGATTGCTGGGTCATATGGCAGTTCTATTTTTACTTTTTTAAGGAACCTCCATATTGTTCTCCATAGTGGCTGTACCAATTTACATTCCCACCAACAGTGCAGGAGGGTTCCCTTTTCTCCACACCCTCTCCAGCATTTATTGTTTCTAGATTTTCTGATGATTGGCCATTACCTCTTCTCCATCACCAATTCTTTGACTTTATCAAAGCATTCAGTCAGTGCCCCATTCCTCCACTTTACTGAGTCTATCAGTTTCTTCCTGCCCACACTTTCTCCTCTTCCTCACATACTACCAACCACCAATCACTTCACTGCCTTCTCACTAGCACCCCTAACTCCAATCTCCCCTTTACTCCTTCACCCCATAACTCCTGCAAACCTCCAATCTTCAATTCAATTCAATTTCAACACAATTCAATTCAACTTCTTCATATGGAAAAAATCAGGTGGAGAAAAATGCTAAACTGAAGAATTGGCTCAATTAAGTCCATTCTCAGGTTCTCAAAACTACTCATCAATTCTTTTACTTATCCTTGGTCAACTACTACAAACCTTCATCTTTTTTCAAGTCTCTTGCCCAAACTCACTCTTGGCAGATGAAGTTAACTCATGTATCAATTAAAAAAAAAAAAAAGCCATCAGACTGCTTCAACTACCTAACCCTCTCCCGCCTGGTTATACACTTTCACTTACCCATTGCTATACATTTCCTCTTAAAGGATAGCATGGCTTCATATATTTAAAGCTTATCCCTCCAGCTGTGTTCTCTTATTCCCATCTTCTAGTCTATTAGTGATGCTATTTACTCCCCTCCTTCTGTATTTTCAACCTCTCTAGTAGTTCCTTACCATCAGCCTATAAATATGCTTATACTATACACTTTTACTTTCTTTTCTTTTCTTTTTTTTTGGTTAGTTTTTCTATACACTATATACTTTTAAAGGAAAAAAGAGAGAAGACTTGGGTGGGGGGAGGGTGGAGAAGAGGGAGAAAGAAAAGAAGAGAAGAAAAATAACAGAAAAGAAAAAAGGGAGAAATACCCTCAGTTAGGTCTCCTGTCTACAGCTAAGCTAAGGACTGGCCTATCCAGATAATGCATAGTAATCTCCTTTTCTTAGCAGCCTTAATTCCATTTGGAATTTTAATTCCCCTTTTCCATGTAACCTAACATATTCACAAGTTCCAGGGATTAGGACAAGGACATGGAGGCGGGTGTGGGGGCAGGGGGGACAATAGTATTCTACCTACCACAGATGCTAAAAACTGGTAACAAGATATTTACATATATCACAGTATCTCCCTATATGACTAATAAAAGAAAAATAGAAAATTAAAAAGGAAAATTAATTACCTATTTTGATAATTACATTATGATTATATAAGAAAATATTAATATCTTTGTTTTCAAGAAATACAGAATAAAATACTCCAGAGTAACTTACTTCTTCCTAAATAATTTATTCTCAAACAGTTCAGAAAAAAATTATATATACATAGATACCTACACACACGCACAAATACACACATACAGAGAATAGCTACAGGAATTCTTTGTATGATCCTTGAAACTTTAAGAGAAAAAAGTCCAATTATTGGTACAGCTCATAAACAAAAAGCATAAGAAAACAAGATAATTGTGGAGAAGGAATTTCATATGAAGTTTAAGTCAAGGTAATAGGAACTGTTCAGTCTAGAAAATCAAAGAGTGAGAGGAAATACAACTGAAGACATTCACTAGAACTAGAGGGAAAAATTTAGTTTTTTAAAAAGCTATTAAAAGGAAATGTCATCTTACTAACTAATTGAACTTATCACTCTAAAAGGTTACATAAACTAAATGGTGGCATAAATAAAAACAAATTTCAGAATGAAGTAGACCAATTCATTCATAGCAGTATTAAGGAATACTATATTTTGGCACATATTTCTAAACTTTAGAATTTGATATCAAAGAAGGCAAAAATGTTGCCTTTTGGTGTTATAGAAACATCGCTGAACTGGACAGTCAGTAACCTTAATCATTAATAAATATATTACTTTTAACATTCTTAACCTACACCTACATATAGTTCTTAACCTACACCTACATATAGTTCTAGTTCAAGAGAATTATCTACTTAAGGGAATTAAAATCTTAAAACGAAAGTGTTTTAGTAGTTTCAGACAATCTATTATCATAAAGTAATCATACAGTAATGCTTTTAGCATATGTAACTAGAATGTACAAAGGACCATAGCTTTGAGAAAGCATATCTAATAGATAGATATATTTATACTTACCTGTTACTTCTTTTAACTGATTTGTTCTGCCATGGTGGATCTATCACAATTACATCATATGTTTTCTTACCTGAAAACAAAGAGACAATTTCAGAAAATATCTTCTATATGCATCACTTTAAAAACTAAACATGTTCTGAGACTTCCCTGGCGGTACAGTGGTTGGGACTCTGCACTTCCACTAAAGGGGGTATGGGTTCCATCCCTAGTTGGGGAACTAAGATCCCACATGCCACATGGCCAAAAGAAAAAAAAAAAAAAAACTAAACATGTTCTTCAACAATGAAGTGCATTCACTGCAGACACAAATATACTGGAATGCAAGAAAAGGATTTGTGGCATTTATTCAAATAATTTATCTAAAAAAAATTAAGAGATTCCCCTTATAATTTAGTACCTCTTGGATTTTAACATAATTTCACCTATTGCAGAGAGTTCCTAAAAATAACTACAGCTCCCTTAACTAGACATCAATGATTTATAAATGTCCTATAAGTCTTGGTAGCCATATTAACATGGTCCTTTCAAGTCTAGATAGGGTAGGTGTGGTTTTTTTGCTTTTGTTTTTCAACTTTTTACATGAAATAAAACTTGTCTTTTAACTGATATACTGACCACAACAAAATGTCCCCAATTGTCTACTAGTGTCCTTTTCTCTGGACCAGGATCACACATTGCATTCAGTTGCCACGTCTCCTAAATTTCCTCCAATCTGGAAAAGTTCCTCAGTCTTTCTTTGTCTTTTATGACCTTGATACTTTTGAAGACTACTGGCTAGTCATTTTATAGAATGTCCCTCAAGTTTGGCTTTGGT
This sequence comes from Balaenoptera physalus, assembly GCF_965194825.1. Lineage (NCBI taxonomy): Eukaryota > Metazoa > Chordata > Mammalia > Artiodactyla > Balaenopteridae > Balaenoptera > Balaenoptera physalus. The sequence goes on from NC_138897.1 coordinate 61,052,295, forward strand.
ATTTCCTCGTGATTAAATTTAGGTTCTTTATTTTTGGCAAGAGTACCACCATGCCCTTATCAGAGCAACATTATTAGGAAACACAGTGTCAAAATGTCTCATTATTAGTGATACTACCTTTGATCATTTGGTTAAAATGCTGTCAGCCAGGTTTCTCCAGTTTTACCTTTGTAATTAATAAGTATTTTGCAGGGAGATATTTTAAGACTGTGCAAATATCCTGCATCTCATCTTTTCATCCACTATTGACACCCAAATACTATGATATGTGCCAAATGGAAATTTTCTAGTTACATCATTCTACCTACATTAATTGGAATTTTACTGTGAGGAAGAGCTGTCCCTTTTTCTTTTATAAACAGAGGTATATTTTTGTAAATGTACAATCTCATAAGTGATCAAAAGAATGCAAATTAAAATAAGGAAGTGATGGTTTTTAAACCATTAGAGTAACAAAGATCAAAAAGAATGGGGAAAAAAATGTTCAAATATAGCATGATTTTCTCATTAATTTGTTATCTTGTCATTTACCCTGAAGAATTTATGACACTGTGACATGAATAACCAATCATTTATAAGATGGTTTGAAAGTAATTAAAAGAAGCTTTTCATTAATAAGCTATGTTATGTTAATAATGTAAAATTTTGCTAAAAAATGTCCAAATAACATTTAACAGCAGATTAAATTCAATTTGATCAATATACCTCTCATCTACATCATCCCTTAGAATATTATAATAGTTATAATTTGTTAGAAATATATAAATCACTGAGCTAAGCTCATGATGCAGATTATCTCATCTAATCCCCAAAATTACCCTTGGAAGTAGGTATTATCATATCCATTTTATAGACTAGGAAACTGAGGCTCAGTTTTGTGAAGTACCTAAAGACTCATAGTTAAGCTTCAGAATCTAAATTCAAATTCAGGTGTATATGACTCTGGACTTAAATATCTAAATTTTTAACTTTATACAGGAAAATATTTTGAGAAACTTTAGACAATAAACTTGAACAGTAGCTTAAAATGTAACCTAAAAGGCTAGGAATGGTTTGGGAATTAACATTCATATATGAAGTATTTCTACTTTGCTATGAATAAAAGCTAAATAAAGTTATTTGGTCAACCCCAACTGTACCCTGAATTCATAAGTACAGAACAGTAACTATGTTTACTCTCTTGGGGACTAGTTAAGTTTTTGACCCTTTGTTTGTAATAAGAATTTTTTTAATTTTTAAGACAGAAATCAGCACTTTAAAATTGAATTTAAAAGCAAAAATACACTGAGAAAATTAAGTGTTTACCCTATCACAAAATGCTGGTACTCATTCAACATTCAGACTTGTTCTTGACTTCTGAGGCCACAAAAAAATTATCTTTTTCTAATAATAAACATAATAATTACTTACAGTTCAGAAGCGGGTGTATACAAGAAATGTCAGACAAAAGAAAACTGCTTTTTGGTGGCAGCAGGTATTTCTGTCCCATTAAAGTAATCATTTTTGTAAAGCTAGAGTTGTTATCAACAATCCGTGAAAATAAATACTGCTCTGTAACAGATATATCATCTTCCATCAATTGTAATGTCTGAAGTTCCATTTCATTTAGAGAAGGCAAATGCTTTGCCATTTCACATAATTCTGACAAATTGCAGGTATCAAGTGGTAAGGTAATGGGCTCACTATACTTGTCCCGTTTTTCATAAAGTGGATGAAGAAAGCCACTTTTGAGACCTTCTTGGATTAACTGTGAAGATCCATCCAAAATCAGCCCCCTGATCTGTAAGAGAATTTTTTTTAAGTACATTAAAAGGTCACTGACATTAAAACAATTTTCTAAATAATAAAGTTCCTACTATGCTTTGAATACTTCAACTCTTGGATTAAAATCAACATTCTTAATGCTTACAGGAAAATAACTTTATACTACAAAAAAAGTTAGAAAGTGTGAATATACCTTTGAAATGCTATTTCTTAACTGTGGAATGAAACAAATCTCATAAACTCACTGAAAATTAACTAACCAAACAATATATTGAATATGTAGAAAATGTATCCTTAAAACTTTATAAGATAAATTTGATAATGTTTCTAAAAGAAAGTGGAATTTCTAATTTATAAAAAGAATTAAGGGAATTCCCTGGCAGTCCAGTGGTTAGGTCTCCACGCTTTCACTGCCAAGGGCATGGGTTCAATCCCTGGTCGAGGAACTAAGATCCCGCAAGCTGCGCAGTGTGGCCAAAAAAAAAAAAAAGAATTCAGTTTAAATCACATTTAATCTTAAATTTTTCTAGTAACTTAATTTTTTACATATTTATTTATTTATTTATTTACTTATTTGGCTGCACCGGGTCTTAGTTGCAGCATGCAGGATCTTCATTGCAGCATGAGAGATCTTTAATTGCAGCATGTGGGATCTAGTTGCCTGACCAGGGATTGAACCCAGGCCCCCCGCATTGGGAGCATGGAGTCTTAGACACTGGACCACCATGGAAGTCCCCCTAGTAATTTAATTTTAAAATAAATATACCTTTGATTTTGTAAAATATAGCTTGAATTGTAAAAAAAAAAAAAAAGAAAAGAAAAAAATTAACTCTATAAAATGAATATATAAACAAAGGTTTTCAATAATACACACAAAATAATTATAAAATTAAAAGCCAAGTTCTGCTTCTGGACAAGATGGAGTACCTTTAATCTGAAATTACTTTTAAAAAATTATTTTAAAAAAACGGTTTTCAGACCTTGGATGGATGTCAAGCAGTGTAGAACAGTAGTCCCTAAAAAAGGAGAAACAGTTGCTCCAGCTTACTGCCTTAGAAAGTTTCTAGGTAGCAGTACAGGAAAGAGACCCATTCAGAGTCCAACAGTCTCTCTGAGTTAAGGAGATAGAGCTGGGAGTCTGGAAAGGCCAAGGCAGCTAGAGTTTGTAGGGCAGGATACCAGAGAGGAGAGAGCTGCACAGACAGAGAGCTCTTGAGAGCTGCAGAGGGTCAAGTCTCCAGCTGAGTAGTCATCAGCACATGTATGTGATGAAATACCCAAGGTCAGGGAAAGAACCAGATAAAATGATCAGAGGGAGAAATCCCCAGAGTTCACAAGGGCTTGTGCAGCCCATTTTTAAAGATTAGGAAAAAAAAGTAGAAACGGATATTAAGGCACTCATTATAACCATATTCATATGTTCAAAAATGTAAAGAAAAAATGAACCTGTTAAGAAGAGATAGGGAAACTATAAGAAAAGACCAAATTGAGTGTCTAGAGATTAAAAACTACAATGCACAAGTGAAAAATACACTACACTGGAATTACAGCAGATTAGACACTGAAGAAGAAAAGGTTAATGCACTTGAAAACAACGAAATAAAAGCGCCCAAAATGAAGGCGACAGAAAAAATATTTGAGGAGATAACAGCCAAAAATTTCTAAATTTGCTGAAGACTGTGTATTCACAGATCCAAGAAGATCAACAAATGGAGGAGGAGGAGGAAGACGAGGAGGAGGAGGAAGACGAGGAGGAGAAAACTACATTAAGGAACATCACAATTAAATTGCTGAAAACGCTCAAAGCAGCCAGAGACTTCCACTTCCAACCAAGATGGAGTAACAGGGACAACAGCTTTCAAGACACTGGGCATCAGGCAACAAAGGAGAGTGAAAGAAATCATATGACTGCCCCAGCTAACTGCCTGGAGATTTTCCAAGCCACAGGAAGAATCTGGGCAGAGTCTAGAAGAAATCCAGAGTTGAGGAGACAGAGCTGAGAATATGGGGAGGCCAAGACAGAGTACACAGGAGAGTATCAGAGAGAAAAGAGCTGTACAGAGAGAACTCTGGAGATCTGCAGGTAGTCACACTGGAGAAATTCCCCTAAATACTGATCACTCCAAGTGTGTGGGGGAACTATCCAAGGCCAAGAAAAGAACCACCCACGAGGACTAAAAGAAACAGTGTCTTGAGCTCTCACAGGGCCAAGAATAGTACCTGTTTCCAACACTCAGACCAGAAAACATCATGATTCACAGGGCAATTGGAGGACATTTTACCATGGGTCTCCCTGTGTGAGCAGAGGCACTGATAGCTTTTGTTCCAGAATAAATTTTCAAGGTGTTGGTTTGTAACCTCAAGAGCTTCCCAGGTGAAATCTGAAACTGGCCCCCGTACACAGAGGGCAAGGAGAGACCAAAGAAAAGAGGCAGACCACTCTAGATGGGAAGATGGCAGGTTTAACAACAAGAGAACTTAAAAACGAGGCTTGTCTTGGGAGGCTGCAAGACAAGTAGATCTCTGTACCTGTCACCCAGAATCCTAAAAGCTAATGTAGAGTTCTTAACTGGGTTCAGTCACATACACAGTCCAGATCATCTCAACAACAGCTTACTCTCTCAAGGCTATGTCCTTGAAAACAGCTCCCACTGTGGGAACGGTGGGCAGAGTGTACAGTCCAAAGACAAAGGAGGGGTGAGGAGCCTCCAAGTGTCCAGGTCAACCAGTGGTCATATCCTCTCGATCAGTTCCTCCAACACAAGGATATTCATACAGCATGGAAGATGGAGATCATGTCTCCCTCCAAGCCAGAAGGCAGATCTGTTTGCTGTCCAGGTTAATAAAGGCTGACTCTGGGACAAAAAGTTGGACAGGTTTGTTTGCAACCCATTTTAAAAAACTGGGGTTCCCTAACCTTGGGGTTCTTTAGCTATGAACCAAATCTACTGCATGCAGAGCATACACCGAGGCTCCCTGGCATCGTCCCCATGGAGTACAAGGGAAGTCTGTGAACAAAAAGCATATGCTTCCTGCTATGCAGGGAGCAATAAACTCCTTATTTTAATAAAATCTTAGGTCTAAATCTACTTTAATAAAATCTGAGATCTAAACTTGCTAACTTGTTAGCTTCCAAATAGAGTAAAATCTCAGACAGTTCATCCCAGTTCTTGACAGGGTTATTGGGTAGATAACAGATTTTGTGTCAGTAAAAAGGAATAATCAGCCTTAGTCTAAAAACATCATTCTAAACTCACCTAAGAAAAATCTACCCAGCAATTGATAGACCAATTAAACCAAAAATCTCTAAAGATGAAGAAGTTCTGAACAACACTACCAACTTAACCTGATATTCATAGAACACTGCATCCAACAACTATAGAATACATATTCAAAAATACATTAAAAATAGCACACAATACAGTCACAAAGATAATTCATATGCTGGACTATAAAGCAAGGCTCAATAAATTTAAAAGGATTGAAATCATCAGAGTATATTCTTATACCCCAACGGATTTAAGTTAGAAATCAATAACAAGAAGATATCAAGATAAACCCCAAATATCTGGGAATGAAACAGCAGACTTCTAAATAATTCATATAGGTCAAAGATAAAATCACAGAGGAAATTAGAAAATATTTTGAAGTGAATGAAAGTGAAAATACAAAATATCAAAATATGTGGAATGCAACTAAAGCAATGATTCAAGGCAAACTTATAGCTTTAAGTGCTTATATTAAAAAAAATCTAAATCCACTGACAAAACCTTCCACTTTAAGAATGTAGAAAAAGAGCAAAGTAAACCAAAAGGAAGAAAATAATAGAGAACAAATATCAACAAAATAGAAAATAGATAGACAGTAAAGAAAATTAACTAAGTTAAAAGCTGGTTCTTTGACTATACTTGACATCAATTCATGTGTCTGATAAGGGATTGATATCCAGAATATAAAGAACTCCTAGGAATTCCCTGGCGGTCCAGTGGTTAGGACTCCAGGCTTTCGCTGCCAAGGGCGCAGGTTCGATCCCTGGTCAGGGAACTAAGATCCCAAAAGCCATGCAGCGTGGCCAAAAAAAAGAACAAAACTCCTAAAACCCAATTTAAAAATGAGCGAAGGACATGAATAGGGACATGAACAGACATTTCTCCAAAAAAGACATACAAACGGCCAACAGCACATAAAAATATGCTCAACATCATAAATCATCAGAAAAATGCAAATCAAAACCACAGTGAAACACCACTCACACCCATTAGGATGGCTGTTAAAAAAACAAAAACAGAAAATAAGTGCTGACATGGATATGGAGAAACTAGAAACCCTTATGCATTGCTGGTGGGAATGTAAAATGGTACAACCACCGTGGAAGACAATAAGGCAGTTCCTCAAAAAATTAGAATTATCATATGATCCAATAATTCCACTTCTGGGTATATTCCCCAAAAAATTGAAAGCAGGGACTAGAACTGATATTTGTACACTCATGTTCATAGCAGCATTATTCACAATAGCTAAAAAGTGGAAACATCCCAAATGTCCATTAACAAAAAAATAGATAAACAGGCACTTCCCTGTTGGGGGAAAAAAAAATCATTCAGGAGATAAATAATGGTGATGGTTACAAAACAACATGAATGTACTCAGTACAACTGAATTGTACACCTAAAACTGGTTAAAGTGGTAAATTTTATTTTACATATATTTTGCCACAGTAAAAAAAAAAAAAGCTGGTTCTTTGAAAAAACAACAGCAACAAAATAACAAGCCCCTAGCAAGAAAAGGAAAGAATACAAATCACCAACATCAGGAATGAAAAGGGGTATCACTTATCATCACAAATCCTACGGACATTAAAAGCATGATAAGAGAATACTATGAACAACTTCATGCCAATAAATTTGACAAGTTGGATGAAACAGACAAATTTCTTAGAAAATACAACTTGCCAAAATTGACATAAGCAAAAGCAGAAAATCTGAAAATCCCTGTTATCTATTAAAGAACCTTATATTGTTCCTAAAAACCTTCCCCAAAAGGAAACTCCAGGCCTAGATAATTTCACTGGTGAATTACTTCAAATATTCAAGGATGAAAAAACACTGATCCTATGAAAACTTCAACAAAGAACGTGTAGCAGATGGATGTATACGTATGTATAGCAAATGAAAAGATTCTCAACATTATTAGTCATTAAGGAAATGCAAGTTAAAACCTCAATAAAATACCACTACACATTTAAAAGAATTCCTAAAATCAAAACTCTGATGATATCAATGCTAGTGAGGATATGAAGCAAACAGAGCTCTCATACTTTGCTGGTGGGAAATGCAAAACAGTACAACTACTTTAGAAAGCAATTTGGCATTTTTTTATGGAGATAAATATAACATTAACCATCAAACCAAAAACACCATTCCAACATGGAAATTTAAAACTCTATTACAAACAACTCTTAAGCAAATCTCTAGAAAACCATGATATTTCAATGAAATTTCACATCATGACAATTACAACACAACACATCAGAACCTACGGTATGCTGCAGTGCCCTGAGAAAAAAAATCATAACATTGAATACTTCCATCCAAAAAAAAAAAAGAAGAAAAAAAATGAACTAAGACAACTCAAAAAGTCAAAAAAAGAAAAAAACAGAAGGAATAAATTAAAATGGATTAAAGCAGAAATAAGTTAGACATTTTTAAGGTAAATTAATTTCAAAAACAACTAATAAATTAGGCAAACCATTAGCTAATCTATCAAGGAAAAGGGAGTAAATATACAACATAAATAGTGAAGGCAAAATAACCACAGAAACAGACTATGCATAAACAAATTTTAAAAATTAGATGAAATGGATAATATTCTAAGATAACATAATTTACCAAAATTGACTACAAAAGAATTTTTTTTAATCTAAAATTGATTTCCAAAGAGGAAAAAGGAAAAGCTGTCAAAGAAGCATCCCCACAAAAAAGCAACACACTGAGATGAATGCAAAGGGGAGCTCTACCAAACTTTTAAAGAACAGATTACTCCAGAGAATTGGGGAGAAAAAAAGAAACACTTCCAACTTCCAACACTGAAATATGTAAATATCTGTATATAATTATATATATAAAACAAAAAAATTAAATACATCAGACCAATCTCACAACTGTCCCAAATAAAATATTAGCAAACAAAATCCAGCAGAACATTTAAAAAATAATACATCATGGTCATTTGGAATATATACTACAAATGTAAGGTGGTTACATATGATTAAAAATCAAAGGAAAATATTAGGAGAAAAATCATCCATTAAATCTCCATAGATGCTTAAAAAACATTTGATAAAATTCAGTAACTACATTTGATAATAACACTCAATAAATAAGAATACATGGTAACATCTTTAACATGCTATTTCCAACTCAGCCCAAAACCCAGTGGAGAGGAAATCATCTCCTACAAAGTCAGGGACAAGGATAGGTAGTCTCACAAATGTAACTTAATATTGTATCATATTTTCCAGCCTATACAATTAGAGAAGATAAATAAATTAGAGATATAATAATTAGAGAGGTGTAAGTAAAACTATTAATATTTGTAAGAGTTATAATTATTACCTGAAAAATCAAGACATTCAATTTTTTTTAATTAATGCAAGATCTATATAAAGAAAATTTTACAGAAACTTAAATGAAAAGACACATTTATGTTTTGGAGTAGGATCACAACATCTTAAAGATGCTAATAGTAAATGTTTATAAATTTGATTGCCATAAAAATTCCAATAGGTTGTTTTTTCTAACCAGACACCAAAATTGATCCTAAAATTCATATGGGAAAATAAACAAAAAGCCCAGGAAAATTCTGTAAAAAGTAGCAATAAGAAGATGGCCCAGGGTGGGGGGTGGGGGGTGGAGGGTGGGGAATAAGTACTACCAGATAAGATATTAAAACATATTCACATTATAAAATCTCAAAAGAGATTGGCAAATAAATAGTGAGACAAACAAGTAAGACTTAAAGTCCAGAAATAAACTCAAATACTTATGTGAATTTAGTATATCAAGCATCTCATATAAGGAGGGGAAAACTGCATGAATAATGGTAGGACATATAGGTAGTCAATTGGATCCATACCTCACACTGTATACCAGGATAAAGTCTAAATGGATCAAGATATAAATTTGAAATAAAATCATAAATGTTCTAGAATAGAACACAGGAAATTATTTTAAAACCTTGAAGAAGGAATACTTCTCTAATTATGATTCCAAAATTCAGAAGTCATAAAAGAAAAACATGAATTCAACTAAATGAAAATATAATACAAAATTCAACTAAATGAAAATATAATACTGTCTGCATGGCAAAACCAAAACCAAAAAAAATCATAATTAAAATTAAAATAACAAACTGGGAAAAATATGCTTGTAATTTACATGATAGACAAAGACCTAATTTCCCTAGCATATAAAGAGCTCCTATAAATCAGTAAGAAAAAGAGCAATCCAATTTTTTTAAGTATGCAAAGGAAACAAACAGTTCACATAAAGAAATACAAATGAATTTTAAACATACATTACAACACTTAACTACATTCATAATAAGAAATGCAAATTAAAGCCATACTAAAATACTATTTTTCAACTATTAGATTGGCAAACATCAAAAATGATAATATACTGTAATGGTGAGGATGTGGGAAAACAGGCAAAATTATACATTTCTAGTGTGCTAATAAGATGATACAATCTCCATAGCAGCAATTTGGCAGTATTTATCAAAATGTTCAAACTCTCTGACCCAGAAATTTGACTTGTCGAAATTTATCCTGCAGATAGCACACATAAATATAGAAAATGACATGTGCATACTATACCTAAATGTCAGCAATTAAAGATTAAGTAAATATAAGTAGGAAAGACAATGAGATCTAAAACAATTTGTACCCTCTGTTTCCTCTCATTTCTTTAACTCCCAGATCTCATAACCTCTAAGTTCTAGAAATACATCCTTCATATTATTCACTTTCTTCTGCCACTATCTTAAGTTGTTTTACCTACTGACAATAGGCTTTTATAACTCAGAAATTTTCTGGATTTAACCAATATAGCATAAGTTTACTTATGTTAAATATGTAAATGAGAAGTATATGAGGTTTTAATAAAAATTGGTTTAAATTGTTCATTACAATAAAAGTAATGATAAATCACTCCACTGTTAAATTCTAACCTTGATCAAAATGATTGCTTGAGGGACTTCCCTGGTGGTGCAATGCTTAAGAATTCGCCTGCCAATGCAGGGGACACGGGTTCAAGCCCTGGTCCAGGAAGATCCCGTATGCTGCAGAGCAACTAAGCCTGTGCGCCACAACTACTGAGCCAGCGCTCTAGAGCCCGTGAGCCACAACTACTGAGCCCGCAAGCCACAACTACTGAGCCCGCGAGCCACAACTACTGAAGCCCGCACGCCTAGAACCCGTGCTCCACAAGAGAAGCCACCACAATGAGAAGCCTGTGCACCATAATGAAGAGTAGCTCCTGCTCGCCACAACTAGAGAAAGCCCAGCAGCAGCAATTAAGACCCAACGCAGCCAAAAATAAATATAAATAAATAAATCATAATTTTTTTAAAATGACTGCTTGATTTTTAAGAACATCCTTATTTACGTTGTCCATTTATTTATACTAGTTCACATTAACCTTCTAAAGTCATCAATGAATATTTTACACCGTACCTTTGTATGGTATTCCATAGCATCCAATTCACCTTGATTGAAATCAACACATCTCTTACGCTTCTAAAGAGTAAATTACAGGGAAAAAAATTATGTGGCCATCTATCAAAATAATGATATTTTGAAATATATTAGTACTTCTTTTTTCTTTATCACATTTTCCATATTGTGTATCTCATTCTTTAAGAGGTAATAATTAACTACTGAGGTCGAAATAAGTGCAAAGAGTATGGACTAAGGAGGTAAGATTCCCCAAATAATAATAATTATTATTATTACTATTACTACAAACTTAATGGGTGATAAAAGCCCACGTAGGCGTTACCTACTATTAGTAAGAACTAGTACGACATAAAATGGCACTGACATCCATAGAACACAAGGAAACTGTGACACTGTATAAGAGTCACCAGTGTCATCTATCAGTTGATATACGGTATAATTATTCTGAACTTTCTTAATTTCTACAACAACAAAAAAATTGCAATGTACTTTTAATAGATCTTTATGTGTAATCTGAGGATTAGGTATAAGTAAGATATATTAACACTGTTCTACATCTAACAACTCCATAGCAAAGAACATGTAAGACTGCAATATAGAGCAGGGACTTTGTACTTTTCATTGCTGAAATCTCAGTGCCTACATGGTGGCAAACTCCTAGCGGGCTAACAACAAAAGCTCGTTGGCTGAATAAATACATGGACTCTCTATTACTTTCCTTATTCTAATTCTCAACATGCTTTCTTATTTAGTATCTTTCTTCCCCACTCAATTGTAAGATCTAAAAAGGCAGAGATTATATTTATCTTGTTTCATCACTCTTTGTACAACAGCACACAGAAAGATCTCAAACATTTATTGGGTGAATAATGAATGTAATTCCTATCTCTAACAAAGAAAATGTTAATATAATCTATCTGAAATGGACTTTGTATAATCACCTCTGAGCTCTTCAAATACATAAAAGGATTCAAGCATAATTAATTTGACTCTATATGACACTCTCAAAACTTTTGATTGCACCAATGTGTATACAAAAATATATACTTTAAGAATATATATTTTCCATAGTAGCTGTCTAGTTTTATCACTAGAAACTTTTCAAAAATATCACCCTTCTTCCAAATTTATTATACAAGCTTATCCCCAAAGGATAAATCTCTAAAATTCCCCCTTTATACTGCTATATACTGCTTTAGAATTTTACAGAGAAAGAAACATATTTTTGAGCAAAAATAGGTGTAAAAACATGCAATTAATACGAAAACCTAGGCAGACAGGGTTTCTTTTTTTGTTACTTAGTTTTGTTTGTTTAATTTACAGAGCATTCACTTTTGAATCAACTTTGCTTCTGAAATACGCAAATTTGGTCTTCTAAGAATGGCAGAATGTTAGCAAAAAGTTAAAAATCACTCTGGACATGCTAAAGTCTTATTATGCTTTATTGACTATTCTTTATACTTAGTAAATCACAAGATATTTGAGATGCTGGAATAATAAATTTGTGTTCTCTGTAGAAAAATTTAAATTTCTTAAAACTTATTACCTTTCCATTAACAGAAATGGAGATTTCTTTCTTAACATCATTTACTAGATCTTCCTTTTCATTACTTTGTTGGCATTCTTTGTGAATAGCAGAAGATATATAAGGTTTGGTGACATCAAACAGTTCAGATCGAAAAACATATTTTTGTATGAACATTTCACAATTTCCTCCATCATCATTTTCTGGCTTAGTGGTAGAAGCAATACAGGTAGCAGAGGCTCCAAAAGAGGACACAGAATCCATGTGAAGAGTATCAAGATGAACAGAAGAAGTAGGCTCTTTTTTACTGCAACAAGGCTCATGATGCTGGTGAAGTTCATAACTTATCTTGTTAATGAAAGAAAGATGATCCAGTAACCATCCTGGTGATAGCTCACGCACCACAGACATACTCTTCCTTTAAAACAAACAAACACCTCTGAGAATTACACACTAGAAGTAAAACCCAACTTTGCAAATTAAGTTCTAAACTCAGACAGGAAAGGTGACGTGCCCAAAATTACAACTGGTTGATGGCACAATTGCTACAAGACCCTGGTATCCAGACTTCGGCTCTGAGCTCCCCTCCCGCCACCCACCACTCTCCAAGTTTGGGGCTGTGTTTGCCTCTGAGTTCAAACGCAGGGAAGCAGGGATGTCATATTTTAGCAAAATAACCTACTGTTCTCAGGTCACTTTTCTCTTCTAATTCTCGGCTCCACACTAGATCCTCCAGCTTTCCGCAGGCCACCGCTAGAGCACCTGGAACCCCAGAGAGCGCTCAAGCTCTGAGCCCGAACCCTGGCGGCGGCCTCAGCAGCGCGACCCTGGGGCCGACTGCGCCCACACTCGGCCGTCACTATCTCCTACCTCGCCGCCTCCCTTGTCAGAAAAGTGCACGCCGCCTTCCCAGACTTGCTTCATGAAACAGCACCCATCTAAACAGTGGTCCTGAAAGACACTCCTTTCAGGGCACAGGAAAAAAAAAAAAAAATCTCCTTTTCTAACAGTAAACTGGAGCCCCCATGTTGCTGTACGGAAAAAACGTTTCCAGGGCTGCCTGGAGCGCTCTGCTCGCTACTCCGGGACATAAAGCGCTCGGGTGTTCACAGCTAAATTTAAGGGACGGACCAGACTTCGCAGAGTACACTTACAGCTGCCGGGAGACGCCCGAGCGCCGCCGTGAGGCGGCGGCGCTTCACCAACACGCAGAGTTCCGGCGACGAACGGCGCGCGAGAGTTGCGCACGCGCGCGCATGTCGTGCGCGATGACGTCAGCGCCGCCGGAGATTTTAAAATTCGAATGGCGCCGGCGGGTGGAGGAAGGAGTTTGTGTTTTGGCGGCTGACGTCCTGTCTAGCGGGCAGTAGCACGGTTTACAAGCAGTTCGGTCCCTGCGTCCTGTCGGGAAGCTGGAAGAAAGGTGACTAATGACTTTGGGTTAATTTTGTTCCGGCAGCACTGGGCTAGAGGGAGAACGCCAGGGCGCCAACAAGTTAGATTCACGGGCCCTGAGGAGCGACGTTTTGGTGTTTGCTGTTGTAACCGGCCCCCGGGCCCCATCTGTGCGAGGCGCTAGTTTCCCGGAGTCCGGTAAATTTCTTATGGCAGTGATTTTCCAAGGGAGAAGGGGAAAGGTGACGCTGATGGGGTGAAGAGGACATGGAGAGAGGAAAAGGGGAAGAATGGATGGTAGCAGGGAGAGGAAGAACGAGATGAAGAACTGTTTGCTGTGGTGCGTTTGAGATACTAGTGTAACATCCTGATGGCCGTGTAAGGAGTACATCTTAAAGTCTTAACCTCAGATTTTAAAAGTACATTTTAAGTGGAGATTGGGAGTGGATAGATAGGTGAGAGTGGAAAAGTTTAATAGATCAGAAGCGTATACCGAAGAAGAAATAGCCAAACAAAGAAGGAAAGAGTGTAATCAGTTTAAAAGACAAAGGAGAGCCCCAAGAAGTAAAAGGATAACCACAGATGTCCACCTTCTTGGAAACCAGGGCAGGACCTGGAAGGGCTAGGTGTATAGTGTCTAATGCCTCAGAGTTAAGATAGGATCAAAAGATGTGTCAGTCATGAGTATCTCAGGAGGCAACCGTTTCAGTAGATGGGAAGGGAATGAGATGTGAATGTGGTCTGAGAAAATGGAAGCAGTCTGTAGACCAGATAATTTGTCCTTGATGAAAGGGAGATTGAAGCAGGAGGGGCAGTAATTGAATAATGTAAATGGAAAACAGTAAGTTAAGGACAGAGCAGGAGAGATGGACATTAGGAAAAGAAAACTGAATAGCTCTGTTCCAAGACCAAAGAAAAGGAAACATCAGAGGTAGTTCTTGTCAGTAGCCTCTGACTTCCCATTGAAATAGGCACAGCCAACAGTGGTGATGTGGTCTGAGTTAGGATTTAGGAGTTTAACTACCATAAATACCCTGTGAAGGTAGGAATCATACCTTATTCACCTTTGTATTGTTTGCATTGCTTGCACACTCCCTCATACATGGTAGGCAGTTAGTAAGTGTTTATGTGTGTTGAATATTTTTAAATGGAGTTAAATAGATAGATGTTCCCTGCAAATGAGGACTTCACCTTACATGAACAAGCAAAGATAGCCCGGGAAAGATTATCTTGAAAAAACAGTGAAACTTGGCTGCCTTTTGTTTGAGGGTAAAGATAATAGTTGTTGCTTAATGTACCATCTATGTCTGGAAAGACTTGTTCATTACCCAATTCGTGAATGCAGGTCATAAGCATGAAACGCAGTTCATTTTCCACCGGTGGTGCTGGCCGCCTCTCTATGCAGGAATTAAGATCCCAGGACTTAAATAAACCAGGCCTCCATACCCCTCAAACGTGAGTACCTATGTCTTATTGTCTTTGGCAAAGAAATCTGTAAAGGAGGTTAATACAAAGATGTAGTATGAGCGATACTGTGATGAATCTTATCTGTTCTCAGTGGTACCTAATTTGGAGTCAGTGAAGGCTAAAAGTGGGCATGTTACTAGGTGTTGTGTTTTATCTCATTTGATACTTAAATCTCCAAAGCCACGTCTTTTGCTAGGCAATCCCTGAGGGACTGCTAATTCCTTTTCAGCACTCTTTCACTCTTTTATTTTCCTCCTTTACTGTAGAGCTGCTTGTTTGAGCAGGTTCTCTGCTGTAACTTCTATTTACTGAGGTGTATCCAACTAGCACAGTTCGCAATGAAAGGTATTATTTGCCCTGACAATTAGCTGCAGTTTACTAGCAGCCTATAGAACACCACTTCTCCAAACTATTTCCTCAGGATTCACTGGAAAAAAAAAAAGGTGCCCAAAAGAACTTGCTATCACTATAGTCAATATCCTGTAATGATCTGTAATTGAAAAGAATCCGAAAAAGTATGTGTGTGTGTGTGTGTGTGTATATATACATCTCAGTCACTTTGCTATACACCTGAAACATTGTAAATCAACTGGACTTCAATTCTTTTTTAATTTTTTTAATAAAAAATAAAATGAGGGAAAAAAAAGAACTTAAAATCATAAACTAATTTTTCCCTATGAATGAATTTCTTACAATTAAGAGAAGGCTATTTGTAACCATATTGAGTTCTGTCAGTCCTTCTCTATTACCAAGGTACAAGTTACTTGCTAACTGTCCTTAAGTTACTTGGGTTTACATAGTATGAGCCTCTGCTACTTTTAGAAATTTGAAATATTTGTGCATTTTTTTCTTCTGAAATCAGAGAAATGTTTTGTACTGTTGCACATTACTACTCCAAAAGATTTGTGCCTTGAATTGCATTCAAAGCTAAAAGGCTGCCTTTGTCAATGTTTCTGGTCTGTAATTGATGTAATGGATGTTCTTAAGTGTAGCTGCAGTCTAATAAAGAGTGAGCCTCAAAAGAAAAAATTTTAAATGTGGCTGTCATTCTGTGATTGAAAATACCTATTTTTAAGTCATTTCTTTTCCTTTGAAGTTGTTATCCATAAATGTACATATTCTAGGATAATTAAAATTACAATGTAGATATGGGGGTTTTTCCTCCTTTTTTCTTAACATTTTAGTGTTAAAACTCATACTATGTTGTAAGCCTATCCTCTTTTTGGTAGCTATGATTGCTGCTAAAAATTTTCATGATTTTGAATTATTCTTATAGGTAATGAGGAAGAGGGGTTGGTTCCAATGTATTTACAAAAGTTTCTTGAACTAATATTTTTCCACTTATTTAAAGAGTTTGTTTTTCTCCTTTTCTTAAAGCAAAGAGAAATCAACCTTTGGAAAATTGAATATAAACAAACCCACATCTGAAAGAAAGGCCTCTGTATTTGGTAAAAGGTAATGATTTTTTTTATTAATTCTAATGGAAGGGATTCTTATAGCCATGCATTGAGCTAGATGCTGTCAAAGTACAAAAAATTAGATGGCATGGTCCCTTTCAAGAGAAAGTTATAATCTAGTTTTCCTCTGTTTTAAATGGTTAAAATGGTTATATTTGCTTTGGGTTATGCTGAGATATATCAGCACATTTAGACCACTATTTCATTGTTACAAGTGAATACTTGGTTGAAAATTCTACACATAGCTTTCACATACTATGGAATAGCATTTTAAAATTAGGAACCATCATCTAGTCCAACATTTTAGCCAAAGACTTTTTTATACTCAAATATTAAAGACTCCAAAGAGCTTTTATCTTGTGGGCTGTATCTATTGATATTAACTACATTAGAAAATGAAACTGAGAAAAAAAATTAGTATGTATTAATTCACTTTAAAATAACAATAACCCAGGACTGCGCTTGTGATCCAGTGATAAAGAATCCACCTTCCGGGCGTCCCTGGTGGCGCAGTGGTTGGGAGTCTGCCTGCCGATGCAGGGGACACGGGTTCGAGCCCTGGTCTGGGAAGATCCCGCATGCCGCGGAGCAACTGGGCCTGTGAGCCACAACTGCTGAGCCTGCGCGTCTGGAGCCTGTGCTCCGCAACAAGAGAGGCCGCGATAGTGAGAGGCCCGCGCATCGCGATGAAGAGTGGCCCCCGCTTGCCACAACTAGAGAAAGCCCTCGCACAGAAACGAAGACCCAACACAGCCAAAAATAAATAATAAATAAATAACAAATAAATTTTAAAAAAAAAAGAATCCACCTTCCAATGCAGGGGACACGGGTTCTATCCCTGGTCAGGGAACTAAGATCCTACACGCGGCAGGGCAACTAAGCCCACATGCCACAACCACTGAGCTCGCGCACCTCCACTAGAGAAGGGAAAAGCCGCATGCCACAACTAGAGAGAAGCCTACATGCTGCAATGAAGAGCCTGCACGTCGCAACAAAAGATCCCACATGCCTCAACGAAGATCCTGCGTGCCGCAACTAAGACCCGAAGCAGCCAAATAAATTAATTAAATAAGTAAATATTTAAAAAATAAAGTAAAATAAAATAACAGTAACCCATTACATGTTAATATAAATTAACATGCTTTAATTTTTTAAAAACAAAACTATTTCAGTAAGAAGAGTGACATTTATATTTTTGCAAATCTCTTTAATGTCTGGCTTAATAGAAGATAGCTAAATTCTCATATCTGCTTCTGAATTCAGTCTGTTATAATATCTGACATCATGTAGCCAGCCTCTGGAAAACTCTACTGTACACTCAACGAAAGAATGAGAATGAAAGGTGTGAAAAAAATCTTAATTTTATTGTGAAAATAGTTTTGACTTCTCGATCCCCTAGGGCACACTTTGAGAACCACTGTCTAGAGTAGATCAGTAGTTGCCTAGGCTGGGGGTAGGGTAAGGATTGACTGGTAAGGGGGATAAGATTTGGGATGATGGAAATGTTTAATATCTTGATCATGGTAGAGATTACACAGGTGTAAATATTGTCAAACCTCATCAAATTGTATGCTTTAAACAGGTGCATTTTATTCTAAGCAATTATACCTCAATAAAGTTAATTTTTTAAAGAAATTTCCAACTCCAAAATAGAGAAACTGTTCATCTCACCAAAAACAAAATATAACTTTGTTTTGTTTTGTTTTGTTTTTTATATAAGTTTATTTATTTTATTTATTTATTTTTGGCTGCATTGGGTCTTTGGTGCTGTGAGTGGGTTTCTCTAGTTGCAGCGAGCGGGGGCTATTCGTTGCAGTGCGTGGGCTTCTCATTGCAGTGGCTTCTCTTGTTGTGGAGCACGGGCTCTAGGCATGTGGGCTTCAGTAGCTGTGGCACGTGGGCTCAGTAGTTGTGGCTCGCTGGCTCTAGAGCGCAGGCTCAGTAGTTGTGGCGCACGGGCTTAGTTGCTACGTGGCATGTGGGATCTTCCCAGACCAGGGCTCGAACCCATGTCCCCTGCATTGGCAGGCGGATTCTTAACTACTGCGCCACCAGGGAAATCCCTATAACTTTGTTTTAAAACAAATGTTTATTTAATTATTTTGAAAATATTTAGAGATGACATATTTGTTACCTTATGAAAAGTCTTTGTCATGAACCCAAGTTAAACTGTTTCTGGTGTTTATTCTAGTTGATAAAAAATCTTAAGGCATTTTTTGTAATGTAACTTTCATCTCAGAGCTGAATGTCAGAGATAATGATGATAATGATTATAAAATCTAACTTTTGCTGAGCATTTTTGTAAGCCAGAAAAGTGCTATTTTATATCTCTTTTAATCAATCCTCAGAACTGCCCTATGTGTAGATACTGTTATTGTCTTCATTTTAGACATTAGGAAATTAAAGCTCAGAGGTTAAATAGTTTACCCAAGGTCATACAACTAGTCACAGAGACAGAATTTTTAACCAGACTCTGGTTCTAGACCCTATTCTCTTAAACTATAAGTTGAATGATACAGTATTTTGATTGGTTGGGAAATTTTTTTATAATTTAAAAAGCTATCTATTAGTGCAGTTTTGTGTAGAATAAGAGCTGAGTCTATACATGTATTCTTTCCTAGTAAAAAAAAATATATTAAAGATTAAGTAGGAGAGGATGAGCTCAAGAAATGTTAGTGTTTTTGTGACTGTGAAGATGGAATTAAGAAAATAATAGAACCTACCATTTATTGAGCATCTGTTGAGACCCAGGCATTGAGCCACGTCCTTTATTGACAGTGTCTCGGTTCCCATGGCAACTCCTTAAGATATGTAATGGTATCTTAGTTATTTTATCGAAATTGAAGTTTGAAGCTGAAGGAAGTAACTTACCCAAGTTCTCATAGCTACAAAAGAGCACAGTGGGAAGTTGAGCCAAAATCTGATTCCAGAGTTTGAACATTCAGCTTTAACTATCACAATATACTAACTCTCAGCGCCCATGTTCTTTTTTTTTTTTTAATTTATATATATATATATATATTTTTTTTTTTTTAATTTATTTATTTTTGGCTGCATTGGGTCTTCCTTGCTGCACGCTGGCCCTCTCCAGCTGCAGCGAGTGGGGTCTACTCTTCATTGTGGTGCGCAGGCTTCTCATTGCGGTGGCTTCTCCTGTTGCGGAGCACAGGCTCTAGGCGTGCAGGCTTCAGTGGTTGTGGCAGTGGGCTCAGTAGTTGTGGCTTGGGGGCTGTAGAGCACAGGCTCAGTAGTTGTGGCGCACGGGCTTAGCTGCTCCACGGCATGTGGGATCCTGCCAGACCAGGGCTCGAGCCCGTGTCCCATGCATTGGCAGGCGGACTCTTAACCACTGCGCCACCAGGGAAGCCCTCAGCTCCCATGTTCTTAAAAAATAAAATAAGATAACATTTAAATTTTGAAGTAATTTCAGATTTACAAAAAAGTTATAAAATAATATAAAGAATACCCATACACCCTTCACCCACAGTCCCTAAATGTTTACATTTTACTATGTTTGTTTTATGAGTCTGTCTATACTAATTTCTCTATACATACATGTACCTATATGTACATTTTTTCTGAACCTTTTGAGAGTAAGTTATAGACATAATACCTCATCTCAAACTATGAGAGAATTAGGCCCTAAAGTCCTAAGACATGCTAAGCCCTGAAGTAATAGGTATGCAATGAATTAACTTCTCTCCCATGTGTGTTCAGTGCTACTAGCTACATGCCATCCTTGGGAGAATTGAAAAAATAGTTACTCAAGTCATTTTCTGTAGGGCTTCGTTCTTTGCCAGAACTCTAGTTGAGAAAGCCTGTCCTAAATACTCAATTGTTTATTCCCTGAAGACAAGGCTATTCTCTTATATTATCATTACAGTTATCACAGTCAAAAAATTAACATTCATATAATACTATTATCTGATCACCAGACATGATTGGAGTTTAGCCAATTGTTCCACTAACGTCCTTTGTAGGAAAAGAAAAATAAGTTTTTGTTGTTGTCCAGGATCCATTCCACCATCACCCATTTCATTTAATTTTCATGTCTTTATTGTGGAACATATCCTCAGACTTTGTCTTTAGACTTTTTTTCTTTTAAGTTTAGGCCATTTATTTGGCAGAATTTTCCTCAGTTTGGGTTTGTCTGATGTTTCCTCATGATTAGATTCAGGTTATACATTTTTGGCAAGATAGCACAGAAGTGATGTTCTGTTCTTCTCTTTGCATCATATTAGGAGGCAACTATATATCTTGTTACTGGTGATGTTAACTCTGATCATTTGGTTAAGGTGGTGTCTTCCAGGTTTCTATACTGTGAAGTTACTTTTTTTGTCTTTGTAATTATTAAATATCTAGTGGGGAGATATATTCAGATTGTGTAAATATCATGATTCTCATAAAACTTTCATCCACTATAAAAAAAAAAAAAAAAAAAAGATTAAGTAGGGCTTCCCTGGTGGTGCAGTGGTTGAGAGTCTGCCTGCTAATGCGGGGGACACGGGTTCGAGCCCTGGTCTGGGAGGATCCCACGTGCCGCGGGGCAACTGGGCCCATGAGCCACAACTGCTGAGCCTGCGCGTCTGGAGCCTGTGCTCTGCAACAGGAGAGGCCGCGATAGTGAGAGGCCCGCGCACCGCAATGAAGAGTGGCCCCCACTTGCCGCAACTGGAGAAAGCCCTTGCACAGAAACGAAGACCCAACACAGCCAAAAAAAAAAAAAAAAAAAAAAAAGATTAAGTAATAGCAGTATGTAGAAAAATGGATCTCAAATAGCAAATTCTCAGGGGAAGAATTAGCTAATTAGCTAGTTAATCAGAGCAGTGGCATCAGAGAGCCCAAGCTAAAGAACTTTTAGAACCTGGTCAGGAGAGAACTTGAAAGCAGCAAGCAAACATGCAGGGAGAAATTGTTTTGATGAACAGAGTTCAGACATTACAGCAGTGTTCATTGTAACTCAGTTTTGTGGCATCTGTCCAAAAAGGAAAATTATTGTCCCAAGGATATTTAATAAACTACAATGGTTAGGTAAATTGGGCCACAAAGAGAAGCAAAAGAAACCATTATAAAGATTTAAACAAATGATGTTTTGTTTTGAGAGGAGGGGCTTAAGATGGAGCATATATGCTATAGCTATTAATGACTAAAAAGTAGCAACATATATTTATGGTAAATAACAATCAGATACATAATATTGCACGACACAATAACGTTCATGAAAAAAAGCACAATCTGTTTCAACATCTCAAATTTTCCCACAATAAATAATGGCAAATAAAGGGGTTGGAAGTGAAGGAGCAATCATGGAGGGGCAAGTAAGATGTTGAAAGAACCTGGGTTATTGAGTAGACCTGGAGAACAGTTGGTGCAGAAGACCTAGTGGACTCAAAATGCACAGTTTTAGAGGATGATGTATGTGTTAGCAATGCAGAGCACCAGAAGTGTATTTTTCTTCCCACCTCATTTTCTACTTTAATCTTCATTATTTGCTCTTTTTTTCTCTGCTTTGAGTAAGAGAAATCTTAGTTAAATAAAAACCAAAGAATTGAACTTTCATGTTTGATGCTGATGTTAAAATATAAAATTGCCTTGAAATAATTTAGGCTTGACCACAGAAGGAAATAATTTTGACTGACTTTTAAAAAATATGTTTACAGAACTAGTGGACCTGGATCCCGGAATAGTCAATTTGGTATATTCTCCACTTCTGAAAAAATCAAGGACCCAAGACCACTTAATGACAAAGCATTCATTCAGCAATGTATTCGACAGCTCTGTGAGGTATTTTATAATCTTAAATATTTGAAATTGTGAGTGTTTTCTTAAGTATTTTTCAATAATTTTCCTATTGTAAAATGTTTGATGTTTAATAAAAATTATTGTAGTTTCTTTCAGAAAACGGTTATGCATATAGCGTATCCATGAAATCTCTACAAGCTCCTTCTGTTAAAGACTTCCTAAAGATCTTCACTTTTCTTTATGGCTTCTTGTGCCCTTCGTATGAACTTCCTGACACAAAGTTTGAAGAAGAGGTTCCAAGAATCTTTAAAGATCTTGGGTTTGTATGGTATATTTCTCATTAGCCTGGAGAGATTGTTGGAACACAGAAAAGAATGAAACTCAATAAGTGTGTAAAGATTTTGAGTTAGAGAAATAATGTATTTTAAGATGGTCACTATGGGCCACATATGCAAGATAAATTGAAAAGGCAAAAAAAACAACTTTTTGGAGATTATTACTGAACTACAGATGATAGATCATAAAGCCCTCAACTACTGATGTGATGAGGAATATATAGAATAGGCTAGATACTGCAGATTTTATAGAAACAGAAAAGATAGGATTGAAGGCCTGGTGAAAATGGGGTAAGAAAGTCCAGAAAAGCCTGTGTAGAATAAACACAGGGGGAGAAATGGATTTGAGGAGGAGAAATACATACATGTGGTTTATTTGGGGTACATTGGATTTGAGGGAACAATCTTTCAGGAGAGAAGTCCAGCATGTTGGTTGTAAATCAGGTTTTGCAGCTTAGGGGATATATGTACAAAGTAATCTGCAGAGAAAAAAAACAAAAAATACACAAAACCATTTGAGGGTAAGAAGACGAAGGAGAGAATCTCAACAAGTATCTTGCTTCTAAACAAGTCGAGACTGATATGTGGAATTTTTTTTAATGTAACTTCTTGCTTAATTTAGCCATTATTTTTACAAAATTAACATACTGGCTTATGTTTTCTGATTTTTCATAGGTATCCTTTTGCATTATCGAAAAGTTCCATGTATACAGTGGGGGCCCCTCATACGTGGCCTCACATTGTGGCAGCCTTGGTTTGGCTAATAGACTGCATCAAGGTATTTGATTTCTCATTTTAATTATATATATAGGAAAGATTTTTTTTTTCCTCAGGGTATTTCTATTTCTCTCCCAATCTTGCTTTTACCAATTATCTCAAAATCTGCACCAGTTTTCAGTTTTCAAAGCATGTTTGATTTTAAGTTCTTCAAAATGTTAATATATGATTCCAGAGGTGAGGAAAGGAAATATAATGGCAAGGAGATCATTTGTCTTCATGAGGTTTTACAGCTCAAAAACAAACAAACAAACAAACAGAAAAAAAAAACACAGCGAAATAAGTCAGTAGGAATTTCCCCCATAACATTAATTTGGTTTTCTTCCCCTTTTTATTTAAAATCCATATTCATTGCAAAAGTTCTGGAAAATACAGAAACGCGTACACAGAAATTGGTATACTCATAATCCCACAACTCAGAGGCAAC
This sequence comes from Balaenoptera physalus, assembly GCF_965194825.1. NCBI lineage: Eukaryota > Metazoa > Chordata > Mammalia > Artiodactyla > Balaenopteridae > Balaenoptera > Balaenoptera physalus. The sequence continues at coordinate 61,075,921 of NC_138897.1, forward strand.
AACTTAAAACATTTCCTTAGGATATAGTTTTAAAGGTGCATTTTTGCTATGCAAATTATGTGTATTTTTTTCAACTTTTGATACATATTGACAAATTTCCCTCCAGAAAAACTGCACCAGTTAAAAGGTCCTCAACAATGTCTGACAATACCCATTTTCCCACATGATAGGCATTATTGTTTTAAAATCTTTATCCATTTGGGAGGTGGAAATGTAGCTTGTTTTAATATATTATTAAAGTGATTATGTTTTTGTATGATTTATCATTATCATTGCTATTTCTTATAACTTGCTTATATGTGCTTTTTTGGCCTATTTTATATTTCTTTATTTCTTTCTGGTATTACGATAAGCCTTTATATATTGAACCCCTTACATATTAAGCTTATCAATGTTTTTAATAATTGACAACATGACAAGCAAAGATAATGTTTTTTGTTTGCAATTTTTGGTTTTTGTTTTGTTTGTTTGTTTTAAATTTTTATTTATTTATTTATTTATTTATGGCTGTGTTGGGTCTTCGTTTCCGTGCGAGGGCTTTCTCTAGTTGTGGCAAGTGGGGGCCACTCTTAATCGCGGTGCGCGGGCCTCTCACTATCGCGGCCTCTCTTGTTGCGAAGCACAGGCTCCAGACGCGCAGGCTCAGTAATTCTGGCTCATGGACCCAGCCACTCCGCGGCATGTGGGCTCTTCCCAGACCAGGGCTCAAACCCGTGTCCCCTGCATTGGCAGGCAGATTCTCAACCACTGCGCCACCAGGGAAGCCCTCAATTTTTGTTTTTAAACTTGAATATTCACACATTATAACTGCGTATTCATATCTTTTGACTTTATCTTGTTTATTTGCAAGATCGCCATTTTGTATGTCAAAAAGAGTTGAATTGGGTAAATAAGCTCTTATGTATGTGGTGCAAGTGTTTTTCCCTCATTATCCTTTTGATTTATGTGCTGTATTTTAATTGGTTGCAAATGTAAATATGTACATTTTTACCTAGTCTAATGCAGTCTCTTCCTTCTATAGCTTCTGAGTTTCCTGTCCTACTTAGTGCTGGAATCCTTAGAACTAATACTGTCCCCTGACATTCTCTTGGCCGTCAGCAAGCCCATAACTAAATGTAGGCAGGCATTGGGGATGGATTTTGACCCAGGAGATATACTGGTACATTCAGCACCACCAATTTTCAAGAGAGAAGTAGAAATCCACTACCATAGTCCATTAATACAACTTAAATTTTATTGAACTTTATGTATAACTTTTATGCGTTCAGTTTGCCTCTCCTCAGTGATACACGTGGACATTGGGTAACCACCTCTCTGCTCTTCCCTCCAAATACCCCTATTGTCATTAGAACACCTTACCCTTGTTTGCCTAAACAGCTTAGGTCATTGTTATGTTTTTGGGAGATAGCATTTCCACAGTGATACAGGAGATTCTGTATGGAGTACCTGCTTTGGCTTCTGTCGGGGAGGGACCTCTTGAGATGCCTCCAAGTCCATTACATAGACTTGGAGGCATAGGTTGAAATCCCCTCCTTCCTATCTTAATTTGCTTGAAGTAGTACAGCTGAACACTATAGCAATGTAAGAATCAATGAGAGAGCATTCATAGGTTTCTTATACTTTCTTTCCCACTTAACAGAATCCTAGGTGATTAGCCACACTTAGGATGGTCTCCTTTACTCCCATGTTTTTTAAAAAGTGCTTTTGCTTTTTTCCCTAGTATTTTTATGGTTTGTTTGTATTGTGTTTAAATCTTAAACCATCTGCAATTTATTTTAACATTAAAAAAAAGGAAATTTTATTTTTTAAATGGCTCACTCATATACCTCAATACCTTTTATTGGATAACCCATCTTTTCCCCTTGGTTTTTTTTTTTTTTTTTTTTTTTTTCCCACACACACACACACACACACACTGTATTTTATTTTTACAAGAGATAAATAGACTGACACCAAGCATTATTGTACATGGATGACCACAACAAAAGCAACAGTGATTGCAATTACCAAACATGAAACACACTCATACTGTGTCATAATATTGACATTCAGTCCAGTAATCCTCCACTGTAACAGCTCCTTTACTTTGCAGTGAAAATTGATTTGTATATTCTTTGCCTCTGAGTCCTTGTGGGATTTTTTTTTTTTTAATTCAGACAGAAAGTCACAAAAATTATACTCATCCTCATCAGTTCACTCAGTCCCATGTAATTAATTTTTTTTTCATCTTGATCTTTTGTTAGCACTTTTATGAGTTCATCAGTTTTTCATTAGAGTTCTGAAAATGTTTATTCATTCAGTTCAGCAGTACAGTCAGTTACCAGAAACCTGTACTTGTCAGAGTCTTTTCCATGAATTTCTTGAAGATGAAAGCCTTTTATAGGAACATATTTGCAAAAGCATCAGAGTACACCGAGAACTGTCTGTAAATGACAAAAGACTTAAAAATGACCACTGTTAAAGATTTGATGAAAGTTCATAATAATGCAGTTGACAAGAAAATTAGTTATTTCTGAGATATACATTTTAAAGTAATAACTAGGATTATGACTTATACATTATACCAGAACATATAAGATTTTTAGAAATTTCATGTAATGTCTGAAACATTTATATTAACATATTTCCATACATATTTCCATACAAATAAAAATATAAGATTTTTAGAAATTTCATGTAATGTCTGAAACATTTATATTAACATATTTCCATACATATTTCCATACAAATACAAATATAAGATTTTTAGAAATTTCATGTAATGTCTGAAACATTTATATTAACATATTTCCATACAAATAACCCAATGAAAGTTTAGTATTAGTTGTTTTGTTTGTTTGTTTTTTTATCCTGCAGGTTCTTATTAGGCATCAGTTTTATACACATCAGTGTATACATGTCAATCCCAATCGCCCAATTCAGCACACCACCATCCCCATCCCACCGCAGTTTTCCCCCCTTGGTGTCCATATGTCCATTCTCTACATCTGTGTCTCAACTTCTGCCCTGAAAACTGGCTCATCTGTACCATTTTTCTAGGTTCCACATACATGCATTAATATACGATATTTGTTTTTCTCTTTCTGACTTACTTCACTCTGTATGACAGTCTCTAGATCCATCCACTTCTCCACAAATGACTCAATTTCGTTCCTTTTTATGGCTGAGTAATATTCCATTGTATATATGTACCACATCTTCTTTATCCATTCGTCTGTTGATGGGCATTTAGGTTGCTTCCATGGCCTGGCTATTGTAAATAGTGCTGCAATGGACATTCGGGTGCATGTGTCTTTTTGAATTACGGTTTTCTCTGGGTATATGCCCAGTAGTGGGATTGCTGGGTCATATGGTAATTCTATTTTTAGTTTTTTAAGGAACCTCCATATTGTTCTCCATAGTGGCTGTATCAATTTACATTCCCACCAACAGTGCAAGAGGGTTCCCTTTTCTCCACACCCTCTCCAGCATTTGTTGTTTGTAGATTTTCTGATGATGCCCATTCTAACAGGAGTGAGGTGATACCTCATTGTAGTTTTGATTTGCATTTCTCTAATAATTAGTGATGTTGAGCAGCTTTTCATGTTCTTCGTGGCCGTCTGTATGTCTTCTTTGGAGAAATGTCTATTTAGGTCTTCTGCCCATTTTTGGATTGGGGTGTTTGTTTCTTTAATATTGAGCTGAATGAGCTGTTTATATATTTTGGAAATTAATCCTTTGTCCATTGATTCGTTTGCAAATATTTTCTCCCATTCTGAGGGTTGTCTTTTCGTCTTGTTTATGGTTTCCTTTGCTGTGCAAAAGCTTTGAAGTGTCATTAGGTCCCATTTGTTTATTTTTGTTTTTATTTCCATTACTCTAGGAGGTGGATCAAAAAAGATCTTGCTGTGATTTATGTCAAAGAGTGTTCTTCCTATGTTTTCCTCTAAGAGTTTTATAGTGTCCAGTCTTATATTTAGGTCTCTAATCCATTTTGAGTTTAATTTTGTGTATGGTGTTAGGGAGTATTCTAATTTCATTCTTTTACATGTAGCTGTCCAGTTTTCCCAGCACCACTTATTGAAGAGACTGTCTTTTCTCCATTGTATATCTTTGCCTCCTTTGTCATAGATTAGTTGACCATAGGTGCGTGGGTTAATCTCTGGGCTTTCTATCTTGTTCCATTGATCTATGTTTCTGTTTTTGTGCCAGTACCATATTGTCTTGATTACTGTAGCTTTGTAGTATAGTCTGAAGTCAGGGAGTCTGATTCCTCCAGCTCCATTTTTTTGCCTCAAGACTGCTTTGGCTATTCGGGGTCTTTTGTGTCTCCATACAAATTTTAAGATGATTTGTTCTAGCTCCGTAAAAAATGCCATTGGTAATTTGATAGGGATTGCATTGAATCTGTAGATTGCTTTGGGTAGTATACTCATTTTCACAATGTTGATTCTTCCAATCCAAGAACATGGTATATCTCTCCATCTGTTGGTATCATCTTTAATTTCTTTCATCAGTGTCTTATAGTTTTCTGCATACAGGTCTTTTGTCTCCCTAGGTAGGTTTATTCCTAGGTATTTTATTCTTTTTGTTGCAGTGGTAAATGGGAGTGTTTCCATAATTTCTCTTTCAGATTTTTCATCATTAGTGTATAGGAATGCAAGAGATTTCTGTGCATTAATTTTGTATCCTGCAACTTTACCATATTCATTAATTAGCTCTAGCAGTTTTCTGGTGGCAGTTTTAGGATTCTCTATGTGTGGTATCATGTCATCTGCAAACAGTGACAGCTTTACTTCTTCTTTTCCGATTTGGATTCCTTTTATTTCTTTTTCTTCTCTGATTGCCGTGGCTAGGACTTCCAAAACTATGTTGAATAATAGTGGTGAGAGTGGACAACCTTGTCTTGTTCCTGATCTTAGAGGAAATGTTTTCAGTTTTTTCCCATTGAGAACGATGTTGGCTGTGGGTTTGTCATATATGGCCTTTATTATGTTGAGGTAGGTTCCCTCTACGCCCACTTTCTGGAGAGTTTTTATCATAAATGGGTGCTGAATTTTGTCAAAAGCTTTTTCTGCATATATTGAGATGATCGTATGGTTTTTATTCTTCAATTTGTTAATATGGTGTATCACATTGATTGATTTGCGTATATTGAAGAATCCTTGCATCCCTGGGATAAATCCCACTTGATCGTGGTGTATGATCCTTTTAATGTGTTGTTGGATTCTGTTTGCTAGTATTTTGTTGAGGATTTTTGCATCTATATTCATCAGTGATATTGGTCTGTAATTTTCTTTTTTTGTAGTGTCTTTGTCTGGTTTTGGTATCAGGGTGATGGTGGCCTCATAGAATGAGTTTGGTAGTGTTCTTTCCTCTGCAATTTTTTGGAAGAGTTTGAGAAGGATAGGTGTTAGCTCTTCTCTAAATGTTTGATAGAATTCACCTGTGAAGCCATCTGGTCCTGGACTTTTGTTTGTTGGAAGATTTTTAATCACAGTTTCAATTTCATTACTTGTGATTGGTCTGTTCATATTTTCTGTTTCTTCCTGGTTCAGTCTTGGAAGGTTATACCTTTCTAAAAATTTGTCCATTTCTTCCAGGTTGTCCATTTTATTGGCATAAAGTTGCTTGTAGTAGTCTCTTAGGATGCTTTGTATTTCTGCAGTGTCTGTTGTAACTTCTCCTTTTTCATTTCTAATTTTATTGATTTGAGTCCTCTCCCTCTTTTTCTTGATGAGTCTGGCTAATGGCTTATCAATTTTGTTTATCTTCTCAAAGAATCAACTTTTAGTTTTATTGATCTTTGCTATTGTTTTCTTTGTTTCTATTTCATTTATTTCTGCTCTGATCTTTATGATTTCTTTCCTTCTGCTAACTTTGGGTTTTGTTTGTTCTTCTTTCTCTAGTTTCTTTAGGTGTAAGGTTAGATTGTTTACTTGAGATTTTTCTTGTTTCTTTATGTAGGCTTGTATAGCTATAAACTTCCCTCTTAGAACTGCTTTCGCTGCATCCCATAGGTTTTGGGTCGTCGTGTTTTCATTGTCATTTGTCTCTAGGTATTTTTTTATTTCCTCTTTGATTTCTTCAGTGATCTCTTGGTTATTTAGTAACGTATTGTTAAGCCTCCATGTGTTTGTCTTTTTTACGTTTTTTTCCCTGTAATTCATTTCTAATCTCATAGCGTTGTGGTCAGAAAAGATGCTTGATATGACTTCAATTTTCTTAAATTTACTGAGGCTTGATTTGTGACCCAAGATGTGATCTATCCTGGAGAATGTTCCGTGCGCACTTGAGAAGAACGTGTAATCTGCTGTTTTTGGATGGAATGTCCTATATATATCAATTAAATCTATCTGGTCTATTGTGTCATTTAAAGCTTCTGTTTCCTTATTTATTTTCATTTTGGATGATCTGTCCATTGGTGTAAGTGAGGTGTTAAAGTCCCCCACTATGATTGTGTTACTGTCAATTTCCTCTTTTATAGCTGTTAGCAGTTGCCTTATGTATTGAGGTGCTCCTATGTTGGGTGCATATATATTTATAATTGTTATATCTTCTTGGACTGATCCCTTGATCATTATGTAGTGTCCTTCCTTGTCTCTTGTAACATTCTTTATTTTAAAGTCTATTTTATCTGATATGAGTATAGCTACTCCAGCTTTCTTTTGATTTCCATTTGCATGGAATATCTTTTTCCATCCCCTCACTTTCAGTCTGTATGTGTCCCTAGGTCTAAAGTGGGTCTCTTGTAGACAGCATATATATGGGTCTTGTTTTTGTATCCATTCAGCCAGTCTATGTCTTTTGGTTGGGGCATTTAATCCATTCACGTTTAAGGTAATTATCGATATGTATGTTCCTATGACCATTTTCTTAATTGTTTTGGGTTTGTTTTTGTAGGTCCTTTTCTTCTCTTGTGTTTCCCACTTAGAGAAGTTCCTTTAGCATTTGTTGTAGAGCTGGTTTGGTGGTGCTGAATTCTCTTAGCTTTTGCTTGTCTGTAAAGCTTTTGATTTCTCCATCAAATCTAAATGAGATCCTTGCCGGGTAGAGTAATCTTGGTTGTAGGTTCTTCCCTTTCATCACTTTAAGTATATCATGCCACTCCCTTCTGGCTTGCAGAGTTTCTGCTGAGAAATCAGCTGTTAACCTTATGGGAGTTCCCTTGTATGTTATTTGTCGTTTTTCCCTTGCTGCTTTCAATAATTTTTCTTTGTCTTTAATTTTTGCCACTTTGATTACTGTGTGTCTCGGCGTGTTTCTCCTTGGGTTTATCCTGTGTGGGACTCTCTGCGCTTCCTGGACTTGGGTGGCTATTTCCTTTCCCATGTTAAGGAAGTTTTCAAGTATAATCTCTTCAAATATTTTCTCTGGTCCTTTCTCTCTCTCTTCACCTTCTGGGACCCCTATAATGCGAATGTTGTTGCGTTTAATGTTGTCCCAGAGGTCTCTTAGGCTGTCTTCATTTCTTTTCATTCTTTTTTCTTTAGTGTGTTCTGCAGCAGTGAATTCCACCATTCTGTCTTCCAGGTCACTTATCCGTTCTTCTGCCTCAGTTATTCTGCTATTGATTCCTTCTAGTGTAGTTTTCATTTCAGTTATTGTATTGGTCATCTCTGTTTGTTTGTTCTTTAATTCTTCTAGGTCTTTGTTAATCATTTCTTGCATCTTCTCCATCTTTGCCTCCATTCTTATTCCGAGGTCCTGGATCATCTTCACTATCATTATTCTGAATTCTTTTTCTGGAAGGTTGCCTATCTCCACTTCATTTAGTTGTTTTTCTGGGGTTTTTTCTTGTTCCTTCATCTGGTACATAGCCCTCCGCCTTTTCATCTTGTCTATCTTTCTGTAACTGTGGTTTTTGGTCCACAGGCTGCAGGATTGTAGTTTTTCTTGCTTCTGCTGTCTGCCCTCTGGTGGTTGAGGCTATCTAAGAGGCTTGATGGGAGGCTCTGGTGGTGGGTAGAGCTGACTGTTGCTGTGGCGGTCAGAGCTCAGTAAAACTTTAATCCACTTGACTGTTGATGGGTGGGGCTGGGTTCCCTCCCTGTTGGTTGTTTTGCCTGAGGCAACCCAACACTGGAGCCTACCTGGGCTCTTTGGTGGGGTTAATGGCAGACTCTGGGAGGGCTCACGCCAAGGAGCACTTCCCAGAACGTCCGCTGCCAGAGTCCTTGTCCCCACAGTGAAACAGAGCCACCCCCTGCCTCTGCAAGAGACCCCCAACACCAGCAGGTAGGTCTGGTTCAGTCTCCCCCAGGGTCACTACTCCTTCCCCTGGGTCCCGATGCACACAGTACTTTGTGTGTGCCCTCCAAGAGTGGGGTCTCTGTTTTCCCCAGTCCTGTCGAAGTCCTGCAATCAATTCCCACTAGGCTTCAAAGTCTGATTCTCTAGGAATTCCTCCTCCCGTTGCCGGACACCCAGGTTGGGAAGCCTGACGTGGGGCTCAGAAGCTTCACTCCAGTGGGTGGACTTCTGTGGTATAAGTGTTCTCCAGTCTGTGAGTCACCCACCCAGCAGTTATGGGATTAGATTTTACTCTGATTGCGCCCCTCCTACCGTCTCACTGTGGCTTCTCCTCTGTCCTTGGACATGGGGTATCCTCCTTGGTGAAGTCCAGGGTCTTCCTGTCAATGATTGTCCAGCAGCCAGTTGTGATTCTGGTGCTCTCGCAAGAGGGAGTGCGAGCACATCCTTCTACTCCGCCATCTTGGTTAATCCCTATATCTTTTTTTTTTCTTTAATTTTGTTGAGATATAATTGACATACAGAACTGTAAATTTAAGGTGTACAGCGTAATGACTTGACTTACATTGCCAAATGATTACCACAGTAACTTTAGTTAAAATCCATATCTCATATAGATGCCAAAAAGAAAAAGGAAAAAAAATGGTTTTTTTCCGCATGATGTCATCTTTTAGGATCTACTCTCTTAGCAACTTTCAAATATACCAAACAGTAGTGTTCGGTATATACACATGTTGTATATATACCATGTTGTATATACACACGTTGTATATTACATCCTATAGCTATAAGTTTGTACCTTTTGACCTCTATCCAGTTCTCCCACTCCCTAACCCCCTGCCTCTGGTAACCACAAATATGACCTCTTTTTGTTGGCTTGTTTTTTCAAAATTCCACCTGTAAGTGAGATCAGGTAAAATTTGTCTTTCTCTGTCTGACTTATTTCATTTAGAGTACTCCCCTCAAGGTCCATCCATGTTGTCACAAATGGCAGGATTTCCTTTTTTTTATGGCTGAATAGTATTCCATTGTGTGTACCTATGTGTATGTGTGTATATATATACACATATACCACATTTTCTTTATCCATTTATCTGTCAGTAGATGCTTAGGCTGTTTCCATGTTGTAAATAATGCTGCAGTGAACATATGGGTACAGGAATCTCTTCAGCATAGTGATTTTGTTTCCTTCAGATACATACCTAGAGTGGAATTGTTGCATCATGTGGTAGTTCCAGTTTTAATTTCTTTAAGAACCTCCATGGAAACCAGTGTTTTCTGTGGTGGTTGTACAAATGTACAACTATACTAACAGTGCACAAGGGGTCCCTTTTCTCCGCATTCTCACCAGCATTTATCTCTTGTCTTTTCCATGTAAGCCGTTCTCAAAGGCATGAGGTTTTCACTGTGGTTTTGATTTGCATTTCCCTAATGATTCATGATGTTGAGTACCTGATGTCCATTTGAATATCTTAGTAAAAATGTATACTCAGGTCCTTTGCCCATTTTTTTAATTTCATTATTTATTTCTCGGCTACTGTTGTATGACTTCTTCATGGATATTGCGTAGTGACACCTTATCAGATAAATGCTTTGCAAATATTTTTTCCCATTCCATAGGGTACCCTTTCATGTTGTTGATCATTTTTTTGCTGTGCAGAAGCCTTTTAGTTTGATATAGTCCCACGTGTTTATTTTTGCTTTTGTTGCCTTTGCTTTTGGTCTCAAATCCCAAAAAATCATTGCCAAACCACTGTCATGGAGCTTACTGCCTATGTTTTCTTCTAGGACTTTGTTTTGTTTTGTTTTGTTTTGTTTTTAACATCTTTATTGGAATATAATTGCTTTACAATGGTGTGTTAGTTTCTGCTGTATAACAAAGTGAATTAGCTATATGTATACATATATCTGCATATCCCCTCCCTCTTGCATCTCCCTCCACCCTCCCTATCCCACCCCTCTAGGTGGTATCAAAGCACCAACCTGATCTCCTTGTGCTATGCAACTGCTTCCCACTAGCTATCTACTTTACATTTGGTAGTGTATATATGTCAGTGCTACTCTCTCACTTCGTCTCAGCATACCCTTCCCCCCTCCCTGTGTCCTCAAGTCCATTCCCTACGTCTGCATCTTCATTCCTGTCCTGCCCCTAGGTTCATCAGAACCTTTTTTTTTTTTTTAGATTCCATATATATGTGTTAGCATACAGTATTTTTCTCTTTCTGACTTATGTCACTCTGTATGACAGACTCTAAGTCCATCCACCTCACTACAAATAGTTCAATTTCATTTCTTTTTATGGCTGAGTAACATTTCATTGTATGTATGTGCCACATCTTCTTTATCCGTTCATCTGTTGATGGACCCTTACATTGCTTTCATGTCCTGGCTATTGCAAATACTGCTGCAATGAACATTGTCGTACATGTCTGCTTTTAAATTATCGTTTTCTCAGGGTATATGCCCAGTAGTGGGATTACTGGGTCATACGGTAGTTCTATTTTTAGTTTTTTAAGGAACCTCCATACTGTTCTCCGTAGTGGATGGATCCATTTATGTTCCCACCAACAGTGTGAGAGGGTTTTCTCCACACCCTTTCCAGCATTTATTGTTTGTAGATTTTTTTCATGATGGCCATTCTGGCCGGTGTGAGGTGATACCTCATTGTAGTTTTGATTTACATTTCTCGCATGATTAGTGATGTTGAACATCCTTTCATGTGTTTGTTGGCAATCTGTATATCTTCTTTGGAGAAATGTCTATTTAGCTCTTCTGCCCATTTTTCGATTGGGTTGTTTGTTTTTGGATATTGAGCTGCATGAGCTGCTTGTATATCTTGGAGATTAATCCTTTGTCAGTTGCTTCATTTGCAAATATTTTCTCCCATTCTGAGGGTTGTCTTTTGGTCTTGTTTATGGTTTCCTTTGCTGTGAAAAAGCTTTTAAGTTTCATTAGGTCCCATTTGTTTCTTTTTGTTTTTATTTCCATTACTCTAGGAGATGGATCCAAAAAAATCTTGCTGTGATTTATGTCAAAGAGTGTTCTTCCTATGTTTTCCTCTAAGAGTTTTATAGTGTCTGGTCTTACATTTAGGTCTCTAATCCATTTTGAGTTTATTTTTGTGTATGGTGTTAGAAAGTGTTCTAAATTCTTTCTTTTACATGTAGCTGTCCAGTTTTCCCAGCACCACTTACTGAAGAGGCTGTCTTTTCTCCATTGTATATTCTTGCCTCCTTTATCAAAGATAAGGTGACCATATGTGCATGGGTTTATGTCTAGGCTTTCTATCCTATTCCATTGACCTATATTTCTGTTTCTGTACCCGTACCATACTGTCTTGATTACTGTAGCTTTGTAGTATAGTCTGAAGTCAGGGAGCCTGATTCCTCCAGCTCCATTTTTCTTTCTCAAGATTGCTTTGGCTATTCGGGGTCTTTCATGTTTCCATACAAATTGTGAAATTTTTTGTTCTACTTCTGTAAAAAATGCCATTGGTAGTTTCATAGGGATTGCATTGAATCTGTAGATTGCTTTGCCAATCCAGGAACATGGTATATCTCTCCATCTGTTTGTATCATCTTTAATTTCTTTCATCAGTGTCCTATAGTTTTCTACATACAGATCTTTTGTCTCCTTAGGTAGGTTTATTCCTAGGTTGCAATGGTAAATGGGAGTGTTTCCTTAATTTCTTTTTCAGATTTTTCATCATTAGTGTATAGGAATGCAAGAGATTTCTGTGCATTAATTTTGTATCCTACTACTTTACCAAATTCATTGATTAGCTCTAGTAGTTTTCTGTTAGCATCTTTAGGATTCTGTATGTATAGTATCAAGTCATCTGTAAACAGTGACATTTTTACGTCTTCTTTCCCAATTTGGATTCCTTTTATTTCTTTTTCTTCTCTGATTGCTGTGACGAAAACTTCCAAAACTATGTTGAATAATAGTAGTAAGAGTGGGCAACCTTGTCTTGTTACTGATCTTAGAGGAAATGGCTTCAGTTTTTCACCATTGAGAACTATGTTGGCTGTGGGTTTCTCATATATGGCCTTTATTATGTTGAGGTAGGTTTCCTCTCTGCCTACTTTCTGGAGAGCTTTTATCTTAAATCGGTGTTAAATTTTGTCAAAAGCATTTTCTGCATCTATTCAGATTATCATATGGTTTTTATCCTTCAGTTTGTTAATATGGTTTATCACATTGACTGATTTGCATATATTGAAGAATATTCACATGCCTGGGATAAACCCCACTTGATCATGGTGTATGATCCTTTTAATGTGCTGTTGGATTCTGTTTGCTAGTATTTTGTTGAGGATTTTTGCATCTATGTTCATCAATGATATTGGCCTGTAGTTTTCTTTTTTTGTGACATCTTTGTCTGGTTTTGGCATCAGTGTGATGGTGGCCTCGTAGAAGGAGTTTGGGAGTGTTCCTCTCTCTGCTGTATTTTGGAAGAGTTTGAAGGATAGGTGTTAGCTCTTCTCTAAATCTTTGACAGAATTCACCTGTGAAGCCATCTGGTCCTGAGCTTTTGCTTGTTGGAAGATTTTTAATCACAGTTTCAATTTCAGTGCTTGTGATTGGTCTGTTTATGTTTTCTGTTTCTTCCTGATTCAGTCTCGGAAGGTTGTGCTTTTCTAAGAATTTTTCCATTTCTTCCAGTTTGTCCATTTTATTGGTATACAGTTGCTTGTAGTAATCTCTCACGATCCTTTGTATTTCTGCAGTGTCAGTTGTTACTTCTCCTTTTTCATTTCTAATTCTGTTGATTTGAGTCTTCTCCCTTTTTTTCTTGATGAGTCTGGCTAATGATTTATCAATTTTCTTTATCTTCTCAAAGAACCAGCTTTTAGTTTTATTGATCTTTGCTATTGTTTCATTCATTTATTTTTCATTTATTTCTAATCTGATCTTTATGATTTCTTTACTTCTGCTAACTTTGGAGGTTTTTTGTTCTTTCTCTAATTGCTTTAGGTTTAAGGTTAGGTTGTTTATTTGAGATGTTTCTTGTTTCTTGAGATAGGATTGTATTGCTATAAACTTCCCTCTTAGATCTGCTTTTGTTGCATCCCATAAGTTTGAGGTCGTCGTGTTTTCATTGTCATTTGTTTCTAGGTATTTTTTGATTTCCTCTTTGATTTCTTCAGTGATCTCTTGGTTATTTAGTAGGGTATTGTTTAGCCTCCATGTGTTTTTATTTTTTACAGTATTTTTCCTGTAATTGATATCTAGTCTCATAGTGTTGTGGTCAGAAAAGATACTTGATATGATTTCATTTTTCTTTAATTTACCAAGGCTTGATTTGTGACCCAAGATATGATCTATCCTGGAGAATGTTCCATGAGTACTTGAGAAGAAAGTGTATTCTGTTGTTTTTGGATGGAATGTCCTATAAATATCTATTAAGTCCATCTTGTCTAATCTGTCATTTAAAGCTTGTGTTTCCTTATTTATTTTCATTTTGGATGATCTGTCCATTGGTGAAAGTGGGGTGTTAAAATCCCCTACTATGATTGTGTTACTGTCAATTTCCACTTTTTTTGGCTGTTAGCATTTGCCTTATGTATTGAGGTGCTCCTATGTTGGATGCATAAATATTTACAATTGTTATATCTTCTTGGATTGATCCCTTTATCATTATGCAGTGTCCTTCCATGTCTCTTGTAACAGTCTTTATTTTAAAGTCTATTTTATCTGATATGAGAATTGCTACCCCAGCTTTCTTTTGATTTCCATTTGCATGGAATATCTTTTTACATCCCCTCACTTTCAGTCTGTATGTGTCCCTAGGTCTGGAGTGGGTCTCTTGTAGACAGCATGTATACAGGTCTTCTTTTTGTATCCATTCAGCTTGTCTGTGTATTCCGATTGGAGCATTTAATCCATTTACATTTAAGGTAATTATTGATATGTATGTCTCTATTACCATTTTCTTTATTGTTTTGGGTTTGTTTTTGTAGGTCTTTTTCTTCTCTTGTGTTTCCCGCCTAGAGAAGTTCCTTTAACATTTGTTGTAAAGCTGGTTTGGTGGTGCTGAATTCTATTAACTTTTGCTTGTCTGTAAATGTTTTAATTTCTCCATTCAAATCTGAATGAGGGGCTTCCCTGGTGGTGCAGTGGTTAAGAATCCGCCTGCCAATGCAAGGGACATGGGTTTGAGCCCTGGTCTGGGAAGATCCCACATGCCGTGGAGCAACTAAGCCCGTGCACCACAACTACTGAGCCTGAGCTCTAGAGCCTTCGAGCCACAGCTTCTGAAGCGCGTGTGCCTAGAGCCCGTGCTCCGCAACAAGAGAAGCCACTGCAATGAGAAGCCCGCGCACAGCAATGAAGACCCAACACAGACGTAAATTAATTAATTAATTAATTTAAAAAAATAAAAAGGGAAATCTCTTTTATAAAAAAAAAAAAATCTGAATGAGATCCTTCTTGGGTATAGTAATCTTGGTTGTAGGTTTTTCCTTTTCATCGCTTTAAATATGTCCTGCCACTCCCTTCTGGCTTGCAGAGTTTCTGCTGAAAGATCAGCTGTTAACTTTATGGGGATTCCCTTGTATGTTATTTGTTGCTTTTTCCTTGCTGCTCTTAAGATTTTTTCTTTGTATTTAATTTTTGATACTTTGATTAATATGTGTCTTGGCTTGTTTCTCCTTAGATTTATACTGTATGAAACTGTCTGTGCTTCCTGGACTTGATTGACTATTTCCTTTCCCATATTACGGAAGTTTTCAACTATAATCTCTTCAGATATTTTCACAGTCCCTTTCTTTTCCTCTTTTTCTTCTGGGACCCCTATATTCAAATGTTGGTGCATTTAATGTCCCAGACATCTGTGAGACTGTCCTCAATTCTTTTCATTCTCTTTTCTTTATTCTGCTCTGCAGTAGTTATTTCCACTATTTTATCTTCCAGGTCACTTATCCGTTCTGCCTCAGTTATTCTGCTATTGATTCCTTCTAGAGAATTTTTAATTTTATTTATTGTGTTGTTCATCATTGTTTGTTTGCTCTTTAGTTCTTCTAGGCCTTTGTTAAACGGTTCTTGTATTTTCTCCATTCTATCTCCAAGAGTTTGGATATCTTTACTATCATTACTCTGAATTCTTTTTCAGGTAGGCTGCCTATTTCCTCTTCTGTTGTTTAGTCTGGTGGGTTTTTACCTTGCTCCTTCATCTGCTGTGTATTTCTCTGTCTTCTCATTTTGCTTAACTTACTGTGTTTGGAGTCTCCTTTTCGCAGGCTGCAGGTTCATAGTTCCCGTTGTTTTTGGTGTCTTCCCCCAGTGGGTAACGTTGGTTCAGTGGGTTTTGTAGGCTTCCTGGTGGAGGGGACTGGTGCCTGTGTTCTGGTGGATGAGGCTGGACATTGTCTTTCTGGTGGGCAGGACCGTGTCTGGTGGTGTGTTTTGGGGTGTCTGTGACCTTATTATGATTTTAGGAAGCCTCTCTGCTAATGGGTGGGGTTGTATTCCTGTCTGGCTAGTTGTTTCTCATGGGGTGCCCAGCACTGGAGCTTGCTTGCCGTTGGGTGGAGCTGGGTCTTAGCGTTGAGACGGATATCTCTGGGAGAGCTCTCGCCAATTGATATTACTTGGGACCAGGAGGTCTCTGATGGTCCAGTGTCCTGAACTTGGCTCTTCCACCTCAGGGGTTCAGGCCTGACACCAGGCTGGAGCACCAAGACCCTGTCAGCCACACGGCCATGTACATAGGGATTTTCTTGCCTTTTGGGAAGTATGAGGTCTTCTGCCAGCATTCAGTAGGTGTTCTGTAGGAGTTCCACATGTAGATGTATTTTTTTCTTTTTATAAATTTATTTATTTAATTTATTTTTATTTTTGGCTGTGTAGGGTCTTCGTTGCTGCGCGTGGGCTTTCTCTAGTTTCGGCGAGCAAGGGCTACTCTTCGTTGTGGTGCACGGGCTTCTCATCGCAGTGTCTTCTCTTGCTGCAGAGCACGGGTTCTAGGTGCGTGGGCTTCAGTAGTTGTGGCTCACGGGCTCTAGAGCGCATGCTCAGTAGTTGTTGTCCACGGGCATCGTTGCTCTGCGGCATGTGGGAACTTCCCAGACCAGGGCTTGAACCCGTGTCCCCTACAGTGGCAGGCAGATTCTTAACCACTGCACCACCAGGGAAGTCCTGTAGATGTATTTCTGATGTATTTGTGGGGAGGAAGGTGATCTCTACATCTTACTCCTCTGCCATCTTGAAGATCCTCCCACAATAGGAGACTTCACTGAAGATGCCAACCTCTGCAAGAGCTAGAGGTGCAGAGGCATTTTTTTTTTAATTTATTTTTTTATACAGCATGTTCTTACTAGTCATCCATTTTATACACATTAGTGTATACATGTCAATCCCAGTCTCCCAATTCATCACACCACCACCCCCACCTGCCGCCACTTTCCCCCCTTGGTGTCCATACGTTTGTTCTCTACATCTGTGTCTCAATTTCGACCCTGCAAACCGGTTCATCTGTACCATTTGTCTAGGTTCCACATATGTGCGTTAATATACAGTATTTGTTTTTCTCTTTCTGAGTTACTTCACTCTGTGTTACAGTCTCTAGATTCATCCACGTCTCTACAAATGACCCAATTTCATTCCTTTTTATGGCCGAGTTATATTCCATTCTATATATGTACCACATCTTCTTTATTCATTCATCTGTCGATGGACACTTAGGTTGCTTCCATGACCTGGCTATTGTAAATAGTGCTGCAATGAACATTGGGGTGCGTGTGTCTTCTTGAATTATGGTTTTCTCTAGCTATATATGCCCAGGAGTGGGATTGCTGGGTCATATGGTAATTCTATCTTTAGTTTTTTAAGGAACCTCCATACTGTTCTCCATAGTGGCTGTATCAATTTACATTCCCACCAACAGTGCAAGAGGGTTCCCTTTTCTCCACACTCTCTCCAGCATTTGTTGTTTGTAGATTTTCTGATGATGCCCATTCTAACTGGTGTGAGATGATACCTCATTGTAGTTTTGATTTGCATTTCTCCAATAATTAGTGATGTTGAGCAGCTTTTCATGTGCTTCTTGGCCATCTGTATGTCTTCTTTGGAGAAATGTCTATTTAGGTCTTCTGCCCATTTTTTCATTTTAATATTGAGTTGCATGAGCTATTTATATATATTGGATTTTAATCCTTTGTCCATTGATTCGTTTGCAAATATTTTCTCCCATTCTGAGGGTTGTCATCTTGTTTGTAATTTCCTTTGCTTTGCAAAAGCTTCTAAGTTTCATTAGGTCCCATTTATTTATTTTATTTTATTTTAACTTATTTATTTATTTATTTATATATATTTTTGGCTTTGTTGGGTCTTCGTTTCTGTGCAAGGGCTTTCTCTAGTTGCGGCGAGCGGGGGCCACTCTTCATCGCTGTGCACGGGCTTCTCACTGTCGTGGCCTCTCTTGTTGCGGAGCACAAGCTCCAGATGCGCAGGCTCAGTAGTTGTGGCTCACGGGTCTGGTTGCTCCGCGGCATGTGGGATCTTCCCAGACCAGGGCTCGAACCTGTGTCCCTTGCATTGGTAGGCAGATTCTCAACCACTGCGCCACCAGGGAAGCCCACCATTTGTTTATTTTTGTTTTTATTTCCATGACTCTAGGAGGTGGATCAAAAAAGATCTTGCTATGATTTATGTCAAAGAGTGTTCTTCCTATGTTTTCCTCTAAGAGTTTTATAGTGTCTGGTCTTACATTTAGGTCTCTAATCCATTTTGAGTTTATTTTTGTGTATGGTGTTAGGGAGTGTTCTAATTTCATTTTTTTACATGTAGCTGTCCCGTTTTCCCAGCACCACTTATTGAAGAGACTGTCTTTTCTCCATTGTATATCCTTGTCTCCTTTGTCATAGATTAGTTGACCATAGGTGCATGGGTTCATCTCTGGGCTTTCTGTCCTGTTCCATTGATCTATATTTCTGTTTTTGTTCCAGTACCTAATTGTCTTGATTACTGTAGTTTTGTAGTATAGTCTGAAGTCAGGGAGTCTGATTCCTCCAGCTCCGTTTTTTTCCCTCAAGACTGCTTTGGCTATTCGGGATCTTTTGTGTCTCCATACAGATTTTAAGATTTTTTGTTCTAATTCCGTAAAAAATGCCATTGGTAATTTGACAGAGACTGCATTGAATCTGTAGATTGCTTTGGGTAGGATAGTCATTTTTACAGTATTGATTCTTCCAATCCAAGAACATGGTATATCTCTCCATCTGTTGGTATCATCTTTAATTTCTTTCATCAGTGTCTTATAGTTTTCTGCATACAGGTCTTTTGTCTCCCTAGGTAGGTTTATTCCTAGATATTTTATTCTTTTTGTTGCAGTGGTAAATGGGAGTGTTTCCTTAATTTCGCTTTCAGGTTTTTCATCATTAGTGTGTAGGAATGCAAGATATTTCTGTGCATTAATTTTGTATCCTGAAACTTTACCAGATTCACTGATTAGCTCTACTAGTTTTCTGGTGGCATCTTTAGGATTCTCTATGTATAGTATCAACTCATCTGCAAACAAGGACAGTTTTACTTCTTTTCCAATTTGTATTCCTTTTATTTCTTTTTCTTCTCTGATTGCCATGGCTAGGACTTCCAAAACTATGTTGAATAATAGTGGTGAGAGTGGACATCCCTGTCTTGTTGCTGATCTTAGAGGAAATGCTTTCAGTTTTTCACCATTGAGAATGATGTTTGCTGTGGGTTTGTTGTATATGGCCTTAATTATGTTGAGGTAGGTTCCCTCTATGCCCACTTTCTGGAGAGTTATTATCGTAAATGGGTGTTGAATTTTGTCCAAAGCTTTTTCTCCGTCTATTGAGATGATCATACGGTTTTTATTCTTCAATTTGTTAATATGGTGTATCACATTGATTGATTTGCACATATTGAAGAATCTTTGCATCCCTGGGATAAATCCCACTTGATCGTGGTGTATGATCCTTTTAATGTGTTGTTGGATTCTGTTTGCTAGTATTTTGTTGAGGATTTTTGCATCTATATTCATCAGTGATATTGGTCTGTAATTTTCTTTTTTTGTAGTGTCTTTGTCTGATTTTGGTATCAGGGTGATGGTGGCCTCATAGAATGAGTTTGGGAGTGTTCCTTCCTCTGCAATTTTTGGGAAGAGTTTGAGAAGGATGGGTGTTAACTCTTCTCTAAATGTTTGATAGAATTCACTTGTGAAGCCATCTGGTCCTGGACTTTCGTTTGTTGGAAGATTTTTAATCATAGTTTCAATTTCATTACTTGTGATTGGTCTGTTCATATTTTCTATTTCTTCCTGGTTCAGTCTTGGAAGGTTATACCTTTCTAAGAATTTGTCCATTTCTTCCAGGTTGTCCATTTTATTGGCATAGAGTTGATTGTAGTAGTCTCTTAGGATGTCCTGTATTTCTGCGGTGTCTGTTGTAACTTCTCCTTTTGCATTTCTAATTTTATTGGTTTGAGTCCTCTCCCTCTTTTTCTTGATGAGTCTGGCTAATGGTTTATCAATTTTGTTTATCTTCTCAAAGAGCCAGCTTTTAGTTTTATTGATCTTTGCTATTGTTTTCTTTGTTTCTATTTCATTTATTTCTCCTCTGATCTTTATGATTTCTTTCCTTCTGCTAACTTTGAGTTTTGTTTGTTCTTTCTCTAGTTCCATTAGGTGTAAGGTTAGATTGTTTATTTGAGATTTTTCTTGTTTCTTGAGGTAGGCTTGTATAGCTATAAACTTCCTTCTTAGAACTGCTTTTGTTGCATCCCATAGGTTTTGGATCATCATGTTTTCATTGTCATTTGTCTCTAGGTAGTTTTTGATTTCCTCTTTGATTTCTTCAGTGATCTCTTGGTTATTTTGTAACGTATTGTTTAGCCTCCATGTGTTTGTGTTTTTTACGTTTTTTCCCCTGTAATTGATTTCTAATCTCATAGCGTTGTGGTCAGAAAAGATGCTTGATATGATTTCAGTTTTCTCAAGTTTACTGAGGTTTGATTTGTGACCCAAGATGTGATCTATCCTGGAGAATGTTCCGTGCACACTTGAGAAGAACGTGGAATCTGCTGTTTTTGGATGGAATGTCCTATAGATATCAATTAAATCTGTCTGTTTTGTCATTTAAAGCTTGTGTTTCCTTCTTAATTTTCTGTTTGGATGATCTGTCCATTGGTGTAAGTGAGGTTTTAAAAGTCCCTCACTATTATTGTGTTACTCTCGATTTCCTCTTTTATAGCTGCTAGCAGTTGCCTTATGTATTGAGGTGCTCCTATGTTGGGTGCATTTATATTTATAATTGTTATATCTTCTTGGATTGATCCCTTGATCATTTTGTAGTGTCCTTCCTTGTCTCTTGTAACATTCTTTATTTTAAAGTCTATTTTAACTAATATGAGTATTGCTACTCCAGCTTTCTTTTGATTTCCATTTGCATGGAATATCTTTTTCCACCCCCTCACTTTCAGTCTGTATGTGTCCCTAGGTCTGAAGTGGGTCTCTTGTAGACAACATATATATGGGTCTTGTTTTTGTATCCATTCAGCAAGCCTGTGTCTTTTGGTTGGAGCATTTAATCCATTCACGTTTAAGGTAATTATCGATATGTATGTTCCTATTACCATTTTCTTAATTGTTTTGTGTTTGTGTTTGTAAGTCTTATCTTTCTCTTGTGTTTCCTGCCTAGAGAAAGAAGTTCCTTTAGCGTTTGTTGTAAAGCTGGTTTGGTGGTGCTGAATTCTCTTAGCTTTTGCTTGTCTCTAAAGCTTTTGATTTCTCCATCGAATCTGAATGAGATCCTTGCCGGGTAGAGTAATCTTGGTTGTAGGTTCTTCCCTTTCATCACTTTAAGTATATCATGCCACTCCCTTCTGGCTTGCAGAGTTTCTGCTGAGAAATCAACTGTTAACCTTATGGGAGTTCCCTTGTATGTTATTTGTCATTTTTCCCTTGCTGCTTTCAATAATTTTTCTTTGTCTTTAATTTTTGCTACTATGTGTCTCGGCGTGTTTCTCCTTGGGTTTATCCTGTATGGGGCTCTCTGTGCTTCCTGGACTTGGGTGGCTATTTCCTTTCCCACGTTAGGGAAATTTTCGACTATAATCTCTTCCCTTATTTTCTCGGGTCCTTTCTCTCTCTCTTCTCCTTTTGGGACACCTATAATGCGAATGTTGTTGTGTTTAATGTTGTCCCAGAGGTCTCTTAAGCTGTCTTCATTTCTTTTCATTCTTTTTTGTTTATTCTGTTCTGCAGCAGTGAATTTCACCATTCTGTCTTCCAGGTCACTTATCCGTTCTTCTGCCTCAGTTATTCTGCTATTGATTCCTTCTAGTGTAGTTTTCATTTCAGTTATTGTATTGTTCATCTTTGTTTGTTTGTTCTTTAATTCTTCTAGATCTTTGTTAAACATTGCTTGCATCTTCTCGATCTTTGCCTCTATTCTTCTTCCGAGGTCCTTGATCATCTTGACTATCATTATTCTGAATTCTTTTTCTGGAAGGTTGCCTATCTCCACTTCTTTTAGTTGTTTTTCTTGGGTTTTATCTTGTTCCTTCATCTGGTACATAGCCCTCTGCCTTTTCATCTTGTCTATCTTTCTGTGAATGTGGTTTTTGTTCGACAGGCTGCAGCATTATTGTTCTTCTTGCTTCTGCTGTCTACACTCTGGTGGTTGAGGCTATCTAAGAGGATTCTGCAAGTTTCCCGATGGGATGGGCTGGTCACAGAGGCATTTTTTTCAGAGGGTTAACAGCTTGCTTTTTTTTTTTTCCTTTTCCTCTGTGCTTCATCTAGTTTCACTTGTTCACAGGGTGCTTCATGCAGAGGCCTCGCACCTTGCACTTCAGATCAGAGTGCCTAGGGAGAAATGGCTGCACTGACACCTCCTCTTCTAGGAGTTTTATAGTTTTGGGTCTTACATTTAAGTCAAGTCCAGTTCAAGTTAATTATTTTGAATGGTGTAAGACAGTGTTCTGGCTTCATTCTTTTTTACATGTGATTCTGGCTTCATTCTTTTTTACATGTGAATATCCACTTTTCCCATCACTGTTTATTGAAGAGACTGTCTTTTCACCATTGAATATTCTTGGCTCCCTTGTCAAATATTCGTTGATGTATATACATGGGTTTATTTCTGGGCTCTCTATTCTGTTCCGTTGGTCCATGTGTCTGTTTTTATGCTAGTACCATAACTGTTTTGCTTGCTATATCTTTATAATATAGCTTGAATTCAGGAAGTGTGATGCCTCCTACTTTGTTGTTCTTTCTCAGGATTGCTTTGGCCACTCGTGGTCTTCTGTGGTTCCATATAGGTTTTTAAATTGTTTTCTCTAGTCAGCTTAAAAAATGCCATGGGAATCTTGATAGGCATTGTATTGGTTTTGCATAGTATGGACATTTTAACAATACTAATTCTTCCAAGCAATGAACACGGGATATCTTTCCATTTATTTGTGTTCTTCAGTTTCTTTCATCAGTGTCTTGTACTTTTCAGTGTAGAGATCTTTCACCTCTTTGGTTAAACTTATTCCTTTATTGCTTTGATGCTATTGTAAATGGTGTCATTTTCCTTTTTTCTTTTTTCAGATAATTTGTCATTAGTATATAGAAACACTACTGATTTTTGTATTTTAATTTTGTATCCTGCAAATTTACTGAATTTGTTGATTAGATGTAACAGGTTTTTTTGTTTGTTTTTTTTTGAGGGGGCTTTAGTATTTTCTGTATATAAAACCATGTCATCTGCAAATAGAGATAATTCTACTTATTCCTTTTCAATTTGATGCCTTTTATTTTTCTTGCCTGATTGCTCTGGCTAGGATTTCCAGTACTATGTTGGATAAAAGTGGCAACAGTGGGCATCCTTAACTTTTTCCTGATCTTAGAGCAACAGCTTTCAGTTCTTTACCATTAAGTATAATGTTAGCTGTGGGCTTGTCATATATGGGCATTATTATGTAGAGGTACATTTCCTGTATACACAGTTTGAGAGTTTTTATTATGAAGTGATGTTGAATTTTGTCAATTACTTTCTCTCTGTTGAGTTATTGTATGATTTTGGTTTTTTTATTCTATTAATGTGATGTATCACATTTATTGATTTGCATGCATTGAGCCATCCTTGCATCCCACAATAAATCCCACTTAATCATGTTGAATGACCTTTTCAAAGTGCTGCTGAATTTGGTTTGCTAATATTTTATTGAAAATGTTTACCTCTATATTTTCATCAGGGATATTGGCCTGTAGTTGTCTGCTCTTAACTGAATTGCCTAATTACTACTGTTCTTGATTGATTTCTGTTGTTACCACTGTTTTCAAACAAAAATTATTTTGTTTTATCATTTAGTTGTGATGTTTCCAGATAGAAGATAATGTTTTTCATGTTGAAGCTTATCTGCCTCTTTCTAATTTTTATCAAGAATAATCATTGAACCTTATCATATGCTTTTACAGGCTCTATTGAGATGATTGTTTTTCTCTTAACCTGTTGATATGACATGATAGGATATTGGTTCCCTAATAGTCTCTGTTTGTTCATTGTTGGTTATTCCTTTGCTATACTCCTGAATTCAGTTTGTCATTGTTTTATAAGTAAAGTTTTATTTCTTCTCTCGCTCTCATTATGCCTCTTAGCGCAGAGCTTATAAGCACATCCTTATTACGGTGTTTGAGTGATAGGAGTTTTGCCAAAGTTGCCTTGTCTCCCCTCTACCAAGGAGCATGAATAGGAGGGTGCATATGCTCCACTAGCTCTGTGATTAGCCTTTTGGTTAATAACCAAAGTGGGCTAGGGCATTACTCATATCAGATCCCTCTGAGTCCTTTTCTTTTCTTATAATATAATATCCTTTTATAATATGGAGGAGTAGTATTTTATTGGTAAATGCCACCTCTGAGTAAAAAAAGATTACTCAAGTCCATATTTCTGGTTATCTCTATCCAATTTCAGGTTGAAACTTTTTCAACCAAATCTTCTCAGCACAGAAGAACTTCTAGTTATTGTAGTAAGAGTCTTTCCTATAGTTCCTGGGGATCTGTTTGTCCCTTGTAAGGCTCTCCTTGAACCTTGCAGAGTAGCAAGAGTTTTCACAAGGACCTTTGACAAGGCAACAGAAACTCTGTCTTTATCTACCCTGATGATAAGATAGGAGATTCTATTCTTCATCTTGGGCTCTGCCTTACATATCTTTAAGACTTAATTAAATCTGATTGTCACCTGAGGCCTTGTCAAGGGAAGAAGAGGTAAAGGATAAGTTGATAGAGCTTGCCTGCATCCACCCTAGATATACAAAAGGTCTTATGAGCGCCTTTAGAATAGGAAAGGAGCAGATAGGATAAGCTACTCTAGACTAAGGACAGTATCCCCACTCAGCAATCCTATCTATATATGAATACTAGGGTAAGAAAATGTAATGAAATATTTTCAACAGAAACCACATTCTTCTTTTACACTCCTAATGCATAGTCCATTTTTTTAGAGTTTAGTCTTCATTATACTAGATATACGTTGATATCTTTACATTTTATAGCAATTTCATTTAAATTTTCTAATTTTCTTTTATCTTTAAAAGGTTATATTTCTAAAACAAGTTATAAAAACAAGTGTTCAAAAATGCAATTTATGTGCCTTAAAAACCTTTAGGCATTTTCCTTTTAGCTTGTTAATTATAACATCTGAATGTTTGCTATAATTTATTATCTGTTATCACTTTCAAGGTTAAATATTTGTATTTCTGAAGATTTTATATTGTAAAATTCAATCTAAAGTGCATGCTTATACAATCTGAAGGAGTCAGTGGATAACATTTGCGCACCAAAATTGAGTTTATATAAAAGAGAAATAATTACTTTTGGCTTACCTTTTGTGGCAGTTCTGTTCTGGATTCTCAGAACTGTATTAAAACGTGTGTAGGGCTTCTCTGGTGGTGCAGTGGTTAAGAATCCGCCTGCCAACACAGGGGACACGGGTTTGAGCCCTGATCCGGGAAGATTCCACATGCCACGGAGCAGCTAAGCCCGTGCGCCACAGCTACTGAGCCTGTTCTCTAGAGCCCACGAGCCACAGCTACTGAGCCCATGTGCCGCAACTACTGAAGCCCGCGTGCCTAGAGCCCGTGCTCCGCAACAAGAGAAGCCACCACCATGAGAAACCTGTGCACCTCAACGAAGAGTAGCCCCTGCTCGCCGCAACTAGAGAAAGCCTGTGCGCAGCAACGAAGACCCAACACAGCCAAAAATAAATAAATAAATAAATAAAATTTTTTTTAAATGTGTGTATATGTTCTCAATAATTGTATAAAAAAGATCAGCATATTTTTTGCTATAGAATAGAGCTAAACATGGAGCCCATCCTTTTTTAATCCTAAGGGATTTAGTTACTAAAATATCAAAAGGATTATATTTTAAGGTTTAAAAGAATAACCTCTCATGAGACTTTGTCAGGCAGTAATGTGAGTGCTCCTAAAAATGACACTGAAAAAAATTTGACAAAACATGAAAGCTATGTGTTTTCCTCAGAAACTTAATCAACTTAATATTTTGCTTGTGTACTAAATAGTTACATAATGCCATGAAAGAAAGCTCACCTTTATTTGATGATGGACAGCCTTGGGGAGAAGAAACTGAAGATGGAATTATGCATAATAAGGTACCTTACATGACTGTAAACATTAGAGTTATCTTAATATTAACTAAATGTGTTATTATTGAAATTGATATATTCTTTTGTAGAACTTGTCTTTTTGCTAACTGAAAAATCTGCTAAAACTGATTTTTGGAAATATTAGTCAATGGAATTACTCTTGAAATCACATTGTAGTTTCCTAAAAGTAACTAGGAACGGAAATTTGTAAATTTTAAGTAAATTAAAAAAGCAATGCAATTAGAATTACATCATAACGTTATTGTTATATGTACAGATGTAATATTTGTCTTTCTCCCCTATCGTTTATAATGAAGGCATCAATACTGGCATCATTACTGTAATATAGTATTTTGTCAACACAAAGCCTGAAAGACTGGGTCTTTAATTAGATGGCATGTGGGTTTTTTGTTTGTTTTGGCTTTTTAGTTAGGCATATTGCACTTAAGAGTTGCCACTTCCAAAAGTGATTGACATAAAAGTAAATAGATGGTCTAAATTGGTTCCCAAACCATCCTGTATTGGAGCCTTAACTATGTAACTAACCCTACCCTATTTCCTAAAATACATAAATTTATATATCCAAAGGGAGCAAACACCAACTCCAAGGAATAAATTTATAGTATTGAGATTAAACATTAATGTCCCCTAGCATATATAAAAGACCAGGTACTATGCAGGTCCCTAAAGATTAAAAAAAAAAAAAAAAGTTCTCTGTTCTTCACTCTTTGGAGCATTTGTCATAAAAAGAAAGTGGAAATAACCTCAGCTTCATCTTTTATTACTACCTGGGAAATAGTTCAAATAGAAAGATGTATCAACTGACTGGCATGGTAGCGTTCCTTTTTTTTTTTTCAAACAAAGAATATCATACCCCGTTACTACTTCATTAGTGATCCTTGCTGGAGAAGCAGCTAGAAAGCCTTTGATCCTCTTGAGAGAATTCTCTTCCCATGTTGCAATATGTGTACTAGACTAGATTTATGTGTGCCTCAGTTCTCACGCAAATAAAATTATAATACCTACTAAATGACTAAATATTAAATTTATTGATATTCATCCTAAATGTTAAAACAGTAAAAGTTATTCTTGCTATTTTAGCTGTTATTTCAGATGATGACATATAAAGAAGCACTTGGGAAGTTATAAAGTGCTATTTTTATTTTTTAATTTTAATTTTAAAGTAAAAATTAATTTTAAATTTAATTAAAAAGAGTTACCGAAGTATCCAACTTCATCAGATTCTGAGTCTCAGCTTTGTAGATCTAGAAATTCATTTTTTTTTTAACCTGCAAAATCAAAATTGACCAAACTTAAGGAAACGTTCACTCTTAACCAAATTCACATCTGAAGAAGAATAAAAATGTATTAATTTACCACCAGTGACACATCTTTCCAGTTACAGAAATACTCATACTCCCTATTCAGGGCACCCCTTCAGTATCAACCAAGTAATAAGAAGATTGTTTAGTAAGCAGAGAATCAGCACAAAGGGAATTGGTTTATCTTGAGGGATGTGTACTTCATCTGGCTGTGGAAAATTCTGATCAGCCATCCTTGCCTCCTAACAAAGTACACATCTTCAGTAAGCAAAACACCTCAGAATTGCAAAATAGAGTATTATTTTCTCTTGAATAAATATTAAGAGTACTAATAGTCTACTGTTTAGATCTCTACTAACCATACCATGTTTTAGAGTGAAGTTACAATGTAAATTATAGCCTTTATTAATTATGTTCTGGTTTTCACAACTAGATCTTGTCAGTTTAATTAGACTTAAATGATCAGCAATTCATTTAAATTTTTAATTAGTTAGATTATCCCTAAAGATGCTCAAGTTTGCATTTTATGTTAAATTATATTTATTAATAGCTTCCTTGTCTAACCTTCTCAAAATTCTGAAGATATGGGGGTTTTTTTACCATTTACTAAGTATCACCTTTATCCAAATTGAAGTATTCTTTTCATCCTTATTATTCACTATAGAAGTAGCAGACTGAGTAAATCTGTGCAGCATAATTAATGATATTCCCTAGGTTTGTATCTCATGTACAGGAGTTCATGTAACCACTTAGTGTTCCTGAATTTTATTTTTTTAATTCAAATTTAAATTTCTACTTAGAAAAGTGAAATAAACTAAATAGAGAATCATGGCTTTGTTTTTAAATCTGCTTAACCCAATCAGTTGTTTTTGGACTACACCATAAAATGCTATGAGAGTTTCATGACTGGTGCCGACAGCTTTGAAGAGATGAATGCAGAGTTGCAGTCCAAGCTGAGTAAGTGTTCTCATTCCTAGAGTGCTTGCTTTGGGTCATTTAACTCCGCTCAAGGAGTTGTAGCCTATCTTACTATGCCTAATGTAAATGCGTTTAGATGCCTCCTGATTTTTATCCTAACTGTTTCTTTGGTGGAGAGGAGTAAAGGTTAAGCAGAAAGAATACTGGTGTTGGAGTCAGACCTGAGGCATGACCCCTTACTGGCTGTGTGACATTAACAAACTACTTAACCTGTCTAACAAAGTTTTGCAGGATTAGATGGCCATGTTTATAAATGTCAAATGTGCTACCCGGAGCACACAATATAATCAGCAAATGTTATTCCTCTTGGGGGATGATATCCCTGTGATATCCTTGCTTTATTATTTTAGAAATTAAAGTACCAGTTAGTCAAAAGATCTATGGTCTCTTTCAAAATTTATGTCACATAGTTAATGGGCCATGATATTTCCTAAGAAAGAAATTATTTTTCCACTTAGCTAATCTAGTGACATTCGGTATTTACTGGCTTACTTTAAAATATTCCAGAGTATTATTTTACATTGTTGTTCCTTTTTTGTAATAGTCTTGTATATAAAATGCCAGAGTGGTAGGTAAAATAGATAAGTTTAACATGTGTAAAGCGATCCTCCAAAGACTATGGAATCAATCAAAATAGGAGATCACCCTGCCACTATTAGCACAAAAAGTGAAAGCATTCTCTTTTGTTTCCATGGGATATACTTTCCTGAAGAATAAGCGGGACAGGGACTTCCCTGGTGGCACAGTGGTTAAGACTCTGCGCTTCCAATGCAGGGGGCCCGGGTTCGATCCCTGGCCAGGGAACTAGATCCCACATGCATGCCGCAACTAAGAGTTCACATGCCACAACTAAGGAGCCCATGAGCCGCAACTAAGACCCAGCGCAACCAAATAAATAAATAAATTTTTTTTTAATTAATTTATTTATTTATGGCTGTGTTGGGTCTTCATTTCTGTGCGAGGGCTTTCTCTAGTTGCGGCGAGCGGGGGCCACTCTTCATCGCGGTGCGCGGTCCTCTCCCTGTTGTGGCCTCTCTTGTTGCGGAGCACAGGCTCCAGACGCGCAGGCTCAGTATTGCGGCTCACGGGCCTAGTTACTCCGCGGCATGTGGGATCTTCCCAGACCAGGGTTCGAACCCGTGTCCCCTGCATTGGCAGGCAGATTCTCAACCACTGTGCCACCAGGGAAGCCCCGTAAATAAATATTTTTTTAAAAAAAAGAAGAAGCGGGACAATTTCAGCTTGTCCACATGAGAAGGGGAGCAAAGAAAATGATGTTGTCTTTTTTTTAAAGAAGAAAATTCATAGTGATCTAACACTGAAAGCATTTTTGCTTTGATATTGTGTTATAATTAATTAAGCATATAAATTATATTCATTTATTCAAACAATATTTATTATATACATACTGTATGCCAGCCACCATGTAGGCACCGAGGTTACAGTAATGGATAAGAGGTAAAAATCTCTGCCTTTATGAGCTTACCTGCTATTAGAGACAATAATCAAATGAACAACTATAAGTCAAATGGTGATAAGTGCTCTGGAGGAAAATGAAGTAGGATAGGGAGGTAGAGAGTGCGGTGGACCAAAGGGAAGGGTTGCAGTTTTACAGATGGTAGGATGTCCTTCAGTGGGATGTTTTGAGTAGAGACTAGAGGAAGTGAGAGAGAGCAATGGTAAAAACCTGGGGGAGAATTTTTTAGGCAGATTTGAGACCTTATGAAGTTTCTGGGTTTTTTTCTCCAGAGGATTTATTTAATGTAGATGCTTCCAAGCTGGAATCATTAGCAGCAAAAAACAGAGCATTGAATGAACAGATTGCAAGATTGGAACAAGAAAGAGAAAAAGAACCGGTTAGTAAACATGCTTATCTTCAACAGGCTTATACACTTACTTATACTCTTGGGTCTCCTTGGACAACACCAGCTGTTTCTTTATCTATTTTTTTAAAAAATACATTAACAAAATAAGCTTGTTAAAAGTTAATTTTTTTTACATAGGACAGAACTCCTAATGAAAACGTGTTTGGTATCCCTAGAGTTTTGTTTTCCCTTGTGATCTATCAGTCTTGGACTAATAGTGTTCAGAATATGATGAAAGAGTCTTACCTATTTACATAAGACCAAAAAGATCTTTAGAACAAGGTCCGCATGTTACATACCTCTAGGGAGCACTACTTACAAGAGGCCCTGAGTTTTGTAGTTAGTGGAAAGAGAATGGTAATAAATGGGTTTATATAATATATTGTATCCAGAGGGCTTTCTAAAAGCTAAATGATAATATCCAGATATCTAATTTTATTTTGTGTTTTATATTACGGAAGCCCCTAGACTGTTCTGTAAAATAACAGATTTTAAATGTTTGTTCTTTTTCATTCTGGCCCTGGACTTTTTCTGTCCCAAACTGACTTCCGAAAAGTACGTACATCTTCTTGATTAGGTAATAACAGTAAGCTACCATTTTAGTTCTTTTGACTCCCTCTAAAAGTGAAAAGGAAACTAATTTACCTTTCTTTAAGATGAATTTAAATAATATTGCTTTAACTTTTAAGTAACGTTTGGCATCATTATTGACGAGAATAACTAATCGCACTTTCTCTTCTTTTAAAGAATCGCCTAGAGTCATTGAGAAAACTGAAAGCTTCCTTACAAGCAGATGTTCAAAAATATCAGGCATACATGAGCAATTTGGAGTCCCATTCAGCCATTCTTGACCAGAAATTGAATGGCCTCGATGAGGAAATTTCTAGAGTAGGTAAGCACAACTAATGCTGAAAGAGGTCATTCAGACTGGGATGGGGACCTGTGTGGGACTTATCACATGTAGAGACAGCTTTGTCATCTGTATCTTTTTGCCTCTAATGGTAATGTATCAGGCAACCAAGTTTTTAGTGACTTACGTATTAGTTTTCTGAGGCTGCTGTAACGAAATACCACAAACTTGGTGGCTTAAAACAATGGAAATTTATTCACTCACAGAAGGCTAGAGGTTGGAAATCCGGCAGGGCCACACTTCCTCCCAGGACTCTGTGGGAGAATCCATTCCTTGCTTCTTCCAGCTTCTGGTATCTGATGACATTCCTGAGATTGTGGCCCTGTCACTCCAGTCTCTGCCTCCATCCTCACATTGCCTTCTGTGTGTGTGTGTCTCTCTCTCTTCTGCCTATGTTAATTTCTCTCTGCCTTTATCTTTTAAGGACATTTATGATGGCATTTAGGGCCCACCTCGATAATCCAGGGTAATCTCCTCATCTCAAAATACTTAATCATATCTGTGAAGACCCCTTTACTAAATATGGTAATGTTTACAAATTCCAGGGATTAGGACTTCCTATCTTTGGGTGGTCATTATTCAACCTACTACACCTTCTAACATTTTTTCAGACACCTGGCTTTTTAAAGCCAAGAGGGACCTTATCTAAGAACACAAGCTGCCTGAATATAAATGTATCTTCTATTCCACCTTGTAATTAATAAGCCAGATTTTTAAATCTCTGCTGGCCTCAGTCTGCTATATTTTCCTTATCCTCTATCACCAGCTCCTAAGCTACTCAACAGCTTAAGCTGATTGAAAATAAGATGGAAAGATGCTAGTACTATAAAAGCCCAACTAAAAAAAGCATGTTTATATCTGGTATGCTCCTAACCTTGTTTTCATAAACACATATGGATCTTAATCATAAAACCTTGAAAATACTGTGACACATGAATTGATTGATGCTTCTATGGTGCCAAAAGGAGATCGAAGAAAGATATCTACACATCACAGAGCCATTGGCTGGCAGTTTACAAAATTAATAAATAACTATATGGACCTACTATACTATTTTCCCAGGCCTCTGCCTGCTTCAGTTTTATTCATTTAGGGTTTTATAGGCTGTGTTTGTGTCATGTAGGATTTATATAGATAGTCCTTAGGATATTTGATTTAGTTCTTAGTCTATGGAATATTGATCATCTGTCTAAAATCAAGAACAATAATTATCTGGAGTATTTGCTAAATTGTTTTATTTTTTTCCAAATAAGTCTGATCACATATATTAGCTTTGCTGTAAACCAGCTCTTTAAATAGTTTAAACTTGACCACTAATGTTTGTTCTCCATGACGACAAGGAGCCATAAACTAATTTTTTATTATAGCAATGTTTGTAATGCAATTAGATCAATACTTTATAATATTAATAATTTATCTTCCTTATTGGTATTTAATCTAGAGAATTTTTATCCTTCCCACTTTTCTTGTGAGACTTTTTTCCCAGTAATTGCAAACTGGGTAGGAGAGAGAGAAATACTTCAGCAGTCATTTGCCATTGCACAGTGATTTAGTTTGAGACAGCAATTTGATAACTGATAACCTAAAATATTTTATTCTGAATTTTTTTAACTTTCTTGATTATTTAAAGTCATTCATGGCCAAGAGTGTGAATGAGACATATATAACTCTATAGATATTGCATATTGTGGATTTTTTGTGCCAATTCCTGTAATAAATGAAGTTTTACTTAAACCAACCATTTAATTCATTTTGAGCTCAGGTGTGGAGCTTCCCAACTACAGTACTACAATACGACTGAGTTATAACAAAGCCAAGATTTTGATCCTCTCAGCCCTCAGGATGATTTCCATGACCCCTTTGGTCATGAGCATCCTCATCCATTTATCCCAGCCTGCTTAAAAATACTGTCATATTTTTTATAAGCTATGAGTCATAAAATGTTGGCATCACTGTTCTATAGAACACAAAATATTTTAAATTTGATAACTTTTCTTCCCCTTTCATGATCATTTGCTGTTTGTATGCACCATCTTGTCTTGGTACAATATCATCGTTCATGATTACAAATTTTGGTAAAGCAAGAACCTAACCACTATGGTTGCTTAATATCTTATGAAACCACTGAAAATATCAGTGAAATAAGAATAAACTGATATATGTTTATTTAAATATTTTTTGTTTGTGAAGAACTTGTGGGTTTTCTGACTTTTTGCAGAGAATCATGTCGGAGTATTAAAAGCATTTTAACTGAACAACAGCAGACTTCTGTTAAGTCTAACAATTCTTAATCATAATCATTATGTGTGGGGGTCAACTCTATTAAATAACGGCATCACTTTATTTGTAGGAATTGAAGGAACTTAACAAATTTTTTCTTTTTCAATGCAGAACTAGAATGTGAAACAATGAAACAGGAGAATTCTCGACTACAGAATATTGTTGATAACCAGAAGTACTCAGTTGCAGATATTGAGAGAATAAATCATGAAAGAAATGAATTGCAGCAGACCATTAATAAATTAACCAAGGACCTGGAGGCTGAACAACAGCAGTTGTGGAATGAGGAACTGAAATATGCCCGAGGCAAAGAGGCGGTATGTCATACCATTCCCAGAGTGGCACCTCATTCAAACTTAATGTTTGTAAAAGTCTATCCCAGTTAAGAACAACTGAGTGGGTAGAATAAATTGGCTAAAAAGGTAAAATTTTTCAGCATTGACATTTTAGTAAAAACACGCTCATCCCTTTATGTCAATTCAGTAACAGCCCAATTTCTCTGTCGTTTTTAAGGTAGCCTGTGTTTTCCAATAATGAACCAAGAAGTGAGCAAAAATGTCTCTAAGGCCATGAAAATAATTTTCATAAATCCCAAGCCTTTTATTCCA
Source organism: Balaenoptera physalus (assembly GCF_965194825.1). NCBI lineage: Eukaryota > Metazoa > Chordata > Mammalia > Artiodactyla > Balaenopteridae > Balaenoptera > Balaenoptera physalus. Next base: position 61,109,731 of record NC_138897.1, read on the forward strand.
GAAATGGATATGAGTCACTTCTTCATTTACCTCCTCACTACTTAAACATTTATTTAACATCTGCTGTGTGCCACTTACCATGCTGGGTGTAGAGGGGAGATAAAAAGACATAGAAGCTTAAGAAACTTCCATTCTAGTAAATATTTTTCTACCATGAGATCAGACCTCCAATAGATGTTTGCACAGTGTACTGAGGGAGCATATAGTACACCTAACCAAGATTTTGGTGTGCATGGTGTGGGGAGATGGATGGAGGTAGATTTTAGAAAGGCTTCCTTGAAGATGTACACCTGAACTGAATTGGGAAGTGTAAGGGAGAGTTAACATGGCAAGGCTAGGGGAGCCAGCAAACAAAGAAGTCTGTGGGAAAGCTCAGGGAGAAAATAGCATGGTGCACTCTGGTACCCTAAGGTTTTCGTATGGCTGGAGCTTAATAGCAAGGGATGGGAGCATGTGCAAAAGATGAGACTCGAGGATAAGCAGAGACCAAGTGGTGAAGATCCTTTTCACGTTTAGAAGTTTGAACTTTATCCTGAAAGCTCCAGGAAGCCTTTAAAATTTTTAAACAGATAAGATCACATTTCAGAAAGATCTTATTTTTGGTAATGAGAAAAATGGGTAGAAGGGAGCAAACCAGTCAGATGAGGATCTGTGGCAGTAAGGTGGTAGAAATAAGAAGCTGAATTGTAGGTAATGCTATTGGAGTTTCATCTGTGCTCCCTCATACTTCTGACCTGGTAATCTCTGTCCCCGTGTATTAAGGAGAAAAATATACATTTATAAGAAATAGGCTGTGGTGTTGTTCCCAAGTCTTTGAACCTAGAATTTGGTAAACCTGTGTTAGCCCTGGATTTGCCTCCACATGTTTCTGTGACCTCAGCGTGTCCTCTGACTTCTCATAGCCTCAGTTTCCTTATTTATAAAATAAAGTGTGGTTAGACTAGGTCGGGAACCTGAAATGTCACTTCAACAGTTATTAATATATCTTCTCTCTCAAGCACTGTGTGGGAAAGGGGAAGTTACGAGTCTCTGGACTTAAGCAAACTCTGTTTAACTAGCTAAATCTAGCTGTATGAATGCTATGTTTGATTTGGAGGATCAGGCTGAAAGGAGAAAGTTATCTGGGTAAGCAGTGGCCTATGAGGGGCAAGAGTAGGGCCATGGACAGTGAGAAGAAAGCCTTAGGGTACTGAGTAGGAGAGATAATAAAGAATGGTAGCAGAATGCAAAAGGCCAACATAAACATTCCAGCCGTTACCTTTATTTCTAGACTGATTTTTATTCCACATGCCACCTCTGACTGGTAGTGTCCTTCAGGAGCTCTTTGTTGAGATAGACATTGAGGCTGCATCTAAACTCATCAGGAAAGAGTGTGATGAGTTTTCACTGTCTGAATTAGCTGTGGGAAGGAGAAATGTGCCACATGTTTGCTCTCCCTGCAGTTAGGCGTGATAAAGTGCATGGGCTTGAGAAAGATGTTTTATTACAGAAATAAAATCCTAGTGAAAAAGAGAAGAAACTATCCCTGGGATCATTTACTGTAAAGACAAATAGACCTACATACTTTAGTTGTCCCTAGAGAGCTACTATAGTAGTTGAAATGATTTCCTGATTTATTAGTAAGGAATCTTAAATTTAACATATAAGTACTATTGCTTTTGAGAGCTGATAAATTTCTGGAAATTGCAAATTATTTAATCGGATTCCAATAGGTACTTTTGCCATTTCATTCTTTCAAAGTATTCAATTTTATGGGTGGATAACAGCAATGAGAAACTAAGTATGTATTAAATGGAGGAAGCAGTATGAAAATAAATTGCCTAGACTCTGCAAATTCATTTATTTAATCAAAAACTAGGTACTGTATGCCAAATACTGTTCTAGGTGTTGGGGATGCAACTGCTTTCATGGAGCATACTTTCAAGTAATGGAGATGAATAAATAAATAATATATGTCAAGTAGTAATAAGTGCTATGAAGAGGAGTAAAGTAAGAGGGTAGAGAAATTGAGGGTGTTATATTAGAGGGAAAGCCTTTCTGATGATGTAATTTGAACAGAGCCCTGAACAAAGGGAAGGAGACCAGGAAACGTGGAACATATTAGTAAAATATTTTTATCAAAACAGTTGAAATAATATTTTGAGACTTAAGTGACTACATTTCTCTAATTTTGGATAAATGAAATATTTTGTACATTGACAAAACTAAGTTTGTTTTCGTTTCATAATTTCTCTGGTACTTTAAAAAGTAAATTTTAATTAATACCTGAACATGGACTTTTATTCCAAACTCTGTCAGATAAATGGAGGAACAGTAGTATATTACTTACTAATTAATTATGGTGTTAAAACTATCCTACAATTTAATGTGAAAAAAATCTTTCATTCTTTATATTTTAAAACTGCCATTCTTACTACTAAAAATACTAAATTATAAACTACTAAAAAAATAAATTATAAACTACTATAAAAATACTAAATTATAAACTACTAAAAAACACATAATTTTGTGTAAAACTTCCAAAAAATGCCAATTGTAAACCATATGGAATGGGGCTCTGGGTTTTTTTAATGTTTGTTTTTGTGTTCTCTTCTTACAGATTGAAACGCAATTAGCAGAGTATCATAAGTTGGCTAGAAAATTAAAACTTATCCCTAAGGGTGCTGAAAATTCCAAAGGTTATGACTTTGAAATTAAGTTTAATCCTGAAGCTGGTGCCAACTGCCTTGTCAAATACAGAGCTCAAGTTTATGTATGTAATCGTGAGTACTTCTCAAGGTTTTTAAATGATATGGTTGATGTCTGGTTCATAATATTTATAAGTAAGAGTTTAAACTTTAGCATGTCCATAACTCAGGACTGAACATAGAAATACAGCACTGAAACTTTTTATCTTCTTTCCTCTTGGTAGTAGACATCTGCTCTCTATTGTACCTTACTCTCCAAATTATAAAGCCTTGTCTTCCTCTCTACATACTTTACCTATTCAACTATCCAATAAAAGATATGATTACATGTAAAGTAGACACCAGGATTATAAAGACAAAAATGACCTGATACTTGCTGTCAAGTTGCTACTAGTCCCCTCAGGGGAGAAAGACATAAAAATAAATGCTATATACGTGCTTTATTAGAAGCCTTTACAAGGTATGGTAACAAGATCAGTTCTCAGAATTGAGAGAAAAGTCCCCACAGAGTTGGTGAACCTGGAATGAAATCTTCAAAGATGAGATGTTTATGAGGGTGGTCTGTGGAAAAGTTTCAGGCACAAGGACACACATGAAGGCATGAGATATAATAGAGCACTAAGTAACACCGAGAGTCAATAATGAGAAAACTGCACATAATTTTCGAATATGGTCAAAGGTGTAATTTGGGGAAGAAAAATTTTAATTTCAACTTCTCAATTATTCACAGATTTTAGTATTTTAGTGGCCCCCCAAAATATGTCAGTTTTCAAAATAGTTTTTAATAGAAGCATGCCAATCAAAGTCTAAAGCCATACATTTTTTTTCCCCTTAGAATCACTCATTTATCCCATAAATTATTTATTGATTACATACTACGTTCCATACCCGCTAGATGCTGGAGATAAAATACCCAGAAAGAGGAATTTGCTGGCAGTCTAGTGGTTAGGACTTGGCACTTTTACTGCTGGGCCCAGGTTCAGTCCCTGGTCAGGGAACTAAGATCCCACAAGCTGTGCAGCGTGGCCAAAAAAAAAAAAAAAAAAAATACCTAGAAAGATACAGTTCCTACTTTCCCAGATTACAGTTCGTTGGTGGACAGACTTTGATTAAATAAAGCTAAACTCATTTTTAATAGAAAAAATGCATCCAGTAAACATTTAATCTTTTACTGTATTGTTTCTCAAGCAATAGCTAGGTAGGTAGATAGATAGGCAGGCAGGCAGATAGAGTTTACTCACCTCTATTTTGAGTAGTTTTTCATGCTAGTTCAAGAAAACAATTTCCTGAATTAAATTGCTGTAAAAAAGATTACCTGGTTCAAAAAGAATGCACATGCTCAGAAAAGAGGGAAATGTTTTTTTTTTTTGCTCCCTGGAAATAGTTTTACATAATAATAGGACAATAAAAATAGAAATAGCATCAAGAAGATGCAGTCCCAACTGTTATAAGTAGTATTTGGAGAAAAGTTCTTAAAGAGATTGAAGAGGCAATTGCATCTTTAAAAAAAGAACAGCCAAAATTAAAACTCAGCAGTGACTTCAAAAGACCTACTGAAAACATAGTAATGTACAGGGTTTTCTTTTGGAGTGATGAAATTGTTGTAGAATGGGAGTACATTGTGAATGTACTAAATGCCACTGAGTTGTGCACTTTAAAAGAGTTAATTTTATGTTAAATTAATATTTTAACTTAATTATTTCAGTTTAACCATTATAAAATGTGAGTTTCATCTCAATAAAAAAAAGGGGAAAGAATGAAATACTGTGTTCAAACAAAATCAGTAGAATAGAGGATAAATATAAGAAATGCAGGCAGATAAGAGCTTGTTGGTGTACACGTGGAGATGCAGGGAGAGTGGCATGCCCAGAGAGCATAGAAGTGCTGCACCTCTTCCTACATACCTTGCCCTATGCATCTCTTCCATCTGGCTGTCCCTGAGTTATATCTGGACACCCACCTTGCATTATTCACGGATCAACCCACCCCAGATCTCTCATAGTAGTATGTTGTTGGGGAGGGGGAAGTTTCCCTCTCCCAGGCAGTTTTGGCAAGCGAGCCTGGAGAAATCACCAGCTGGAAAACTGCTGCCACGGAGAGATCCTGGGACATCTGCCAAAGCAGGCAGAAAGTAAGATTTCTTGCCATGTCAGCCTCCAGGGTCTCTGACTGCAGGATCTGGTGGAAGGGAAAGTGGTAAGAGTCCCTTTTCTCTCAGTTTTGTTATAAGTCCTGCCATAAGAACTCAAGAAGGGTAGAGGGGGAATTTCCCTCTCCCTGACAGTGTCGAGATCTTCCTCGTTCCCTTTGTAGCCTCAGTCCTACATTGTGTGGCTTATTCAACCAGTCCTTGCTGATGGACGTTTGCCATGTTTCAAGTCTTCTGCTATTACAACAGAGTTAGAATGAGGAGCAAAAAAATAAAGAAGAGGGACTTACCTGGCAGTCCAGTGGTTAAGACTCCATACTTCCACTGCAGGGGGCACGGGTTCAATCCAGGGAACTAAGATCCCGCATGCCATGTGGCACGGCCAAAAGAATAAATAAGTAAAAATAAAGAAGAAATATAAGCAGATAATTGTAAGACTAAATAATTGAAAAGGATTAAAAGAAAAATGATGCATCTAGAGAGCATAGCTTAAAAATAAAACCTACATATAAGTTGTTTTCAAGTGTACTTGAATTAAACTGTGTACTTACAGAGTGTTTAAATAATGGCAGTGAATTTCCAGAGTAGAGAAGCAAATCTAGAATTTTGCAATTATTCAAAACCAAAAGCAAGTTACATTCTATAGTTATAGAAATTGCATTAAAAATTTTTTTGTTTTATTTTCTTACTGATGGTGTATTAGATTAAAGATACCATGGCTTCACTTTTTTTCTCCAAAAGATGCCTCATGAGAGAAATTTTGTAATTACATATGTCATATGTAACCCGCATTCCTATGTATTTTATAGGTACCGCTCAAAGAACTCTTGAACCAAACTGAAGAAGAAATTAATAAAGCTCTAAATAAGAAGATGGGGTTAGAGGATACTTTAGAACAAGTAAGTAATGAAACAGAGTCATTATAAACAAACATAACATTTTGTGTTTTCTGATTGCTGAGGAATGAATTTTTAATAAAATATTATGAAAAATGAGAGTCAGGTATACCCTTGACCTAGAAACACTTGAAGTAACTTTTTAAGTTACTTAAACATTCTAAGCTTCACATATCATTGATGATGAAGTGATATGAAACTGAGTAAAGCTCGCTTTTTTTCTAACAGAGAATTGCCTCCTTTAACTTAAAATAATTTAGTAATATTCCTTTTTATAGTAAAAGGGAATTGAGGAGGTTACCTTAAAAGTAAGTATGTTATCATTTGCGCTTAGAAGCTAACTCTGATACATTAAGAGACTTCCATTTATCATATTTTTCAGGACCATAGAATTCAGGGAGATTCAACTTTAAATGCCTATAAAAGTCTATTTCCAAAAGTAGTTTCAGAAAATTCCTGCTTCTGAGATACTTGCAACATAATATCACCAATATACCTGAGAAAGAATACTATTATATTCAATAACCTTTAGATAAACATTGTTATAGTTGATTAAGAAAAGTTAAAAAAATCTTCTCAAATGCAAACAAAAGGTATTATTTGTATAACACCAAACAGTTAAAGGAAACCCCTAGCTAATTCAACTTTTCGAGAACTATTGTGTTCTGGCTAACAGATTTCAAGATATAAAAGAAATCCTGTCTTTTTTGAGAATAGAAACGTTTATTTTCTCTCATCTGGAAATAAAATCTATGCGTTTCACAGATAACTTTTAAAATAATTTTGTATTAGAAAGAATTTTTTCACATCTCCCACAAAAAGAAAATGTTGTTAGATAAGTGAAGAGTTTCATGATACTATTGTCACTATAATTTGGGGTTTCTACAAATCAGTGCATTTTGTAACATCACAGTATGGAAAGAAGATAGGAATTCAGACTGCTTTAACAGGTGTTCCCCAGGGGTGATGGTTATTTGAGGTAAAGTCTTCCTTTAGCCTGCTTCAGTTCAATTTCTCTCTGGTTAGAATGGGCAATAAACCTGAAGACTCTGAAAAAGGTGTGAATTTCAAGCAATAGGAACCTCTTGACTGAAACATATTTTCAACTGACTTGAAACTTTTTTATTTTTTATTGATTTTTTTATTTTTTGGCTGCATTGGGTCTTCGTTGCTGCGCGCGGGCTCTCTCTAGTTGTGGCGAGCAGGGGCTACTCTTCGTTGCAGTGCACGGGCTTCTCATTGAGGTGGCTTCTCTTGTTGAGGAGCACAGGCTCTAGGCACATGGGCTCAGTAGTTGTGGCACATGGGCTCTAGGTGCATGGGCTTCAGTAGTTGTGGCACGTGGGCTCAGTAGTTGTGACTCGTGGGCTCTAGAGCACGGGCTCAGTAGTTGTGGCACACAGGCTTAGTTGCTCCACGGCATATGGGATCTTCCCAGACCAGGGATCCAGGGATCGAACCCGTGTCCCCTGCATTGGCAGGTGGATTCTTTTTTTAAAGTAATTTAGCCTTGTATGGCTTCCCCTTTTCTTTTTTTTTTTTTTAATGTATTTTTAAATTATTTTTGGCTGCGTTGGGTCTTCGTTGCTGCATGCGGGCTTTCTCTAGTTGCGGCGAGTGGGGGCTACTCTTAGTTGCAGTGTGCGGGCTTCTCATTGCGGTGGCTTCTCTTGTTGCGGAGCACGGGTTCTAGGTGCATGGGCTTCGGTAGTTGTGGCACGTGGGCTCAGTAGTTGTGGCACATGGGCTTAGTTGCTCCGCGGCATGTGGGATCTTCCTGGACCGGGGCTCAAAACCGTGGCCCTTGCATTGGCAGGTGGATTCTTAACCACTGCACCACCAGGGAAGCCCCAACAGGTGGATTCTTAAACACTGCGCCACCAGGGAAGTCCCTGACTTGAAACTTTTTAAAGGCTATAGGCAGGAAAATTTGGGCAGGGTGGGAAGGCGATTATGAAATGCCTACAATAGGCTAGGCTCCATATTAATGTTCCAAAGATAAATATAACTAAAGTTTATATGAAATATAAAACCCATTTGGAGACGAAGACCAATATATGCAATTATGCTAATCAGAGTTGCATTTTTTTTTTTTGCAAAACTCCTTTGGGCATAGAAAAAAAATGACTTCCTAGAGGGGAACTGAAATTAAGAGGTTAAACCATAGTATTAGAGTAGAAAATGAAGAAGGGGACAGGTTTAAGAAATGTTAAGGAGATAGGACCCAAGCATTTCGTGGCCGAATGAAAGCTAGGAGAGGGGACTTCCCTGGCGGTCCAGCGGTTAAGACTCTGCGCTTCCACTGCAAGGGGCGCAAGTTCGACCCCTGGTCAGGGAACTAACATCCCATATGCCGTGCAGCCAGGCCAAAAAGTTTTTTTTAAAAAATGAAAGCTAGGAGAGAAAGAAGGATCAACAGTGACTTCCATTTTTCTGGGGTGGGCAACCTAGAGGAGGAAAACCTAGTGCTGGGAGTAGCCGGGACAGCTTGGGAGATGAGCTTGCTGTCCATTGGCCGCAGAAAACCAAAAGGAAGTTGAAGTAATGGATTCAGAACATAAAAGAGATATTGGGTCTGAAAGTACAGATTTTAGGGTCTCTAGTATATATGTGATTGTTGAAGCCAGGGATGTGGGTGATATTTCTTAGGGAGAATTGTAGAAGAAAATGGCAAAGAATTGGCCAAAGAAGGAAATTGTAGGAAAAGCACTTAGAAGAAGTAGACAGAATAGTTGAAGAATAATCAGAAGAGGATATGCTATAAAAGGCAAAGTAGGGAAGACTTTTCAAGAAAGGAGTGATCCTAACTAATCTCTTTGTGGTAAATATTTCCCAGTATATACATATATCAAATCATCTTGCTGTACATCTTAAACCTATGCAATGTTATACATCAATTATATCTCAATAAAACTGGAAAAAAAGGGAGTGATCAGTGACGTCATATGCTTGAGACTAAAAACTAAAACTATTTTTTTAATTTGACAAGTAGTTTAACCAAGTTAAGATGGCATAAGGTAAAATAGCATTTGAAATAGTAAAGGTTAAACAGAAATTAATAGATTAAAATAACAAAACTAATCAATCTGATAAGTACTTTAAAATAATTGCCAAAACCATTCAAGAAAAAGCAGGAAAAAAGAAAATGAGAAATGGATACACTGTAAATACGGAGGGAATTTATAAGGCTAGTGTAACCCTCATACCGCAACCTAACGAAGATTATCACAAAAGAAGAAAATTAAACCAATCATACTTATGAATAAAGTGTAAAGTTTAAATTAAATATTAGCAATTGAAATTTGTTTAGCAAACTTTTTTAAGAGTCTGCTATACATGCCTGTACTGTAATCAGTGTTGGTGATATAATATCTGCCTTTGTGAATTCTTATTTTGTGTGGAAAGGTGGACATGAAAACAATCACTTTCATCATAATACTTTTGGAGTGTAAATACAGCATGCTGTGGATTCTTATAATACACCAAAGATAAGCACAAGGTTCTTTCTGAAGGAAGTGGTAGGTGAGCTGAGAGATGAATAACCAGAAGGAGTTGGCCAGTGGATACGTGAAAGGATACACACACATCCCTGCTGCTGAAGGCCCAGAGACCAAAGAGCATGGCATGTTAAAGAATTACCATGAAAAAAAAAAAAGAATTACCATGAGTTTAAGTATCAATAGGATAGAGGAGAAGCCTGGAGAAACAAAAACCTAATTCTGAAGAGACTTACTTGTTCTTGCTTACTGGTTGAATTTTTATTCTATAGGTAGCAGGAACCATTGAAGGTTTTTAAGCAAGGGAATAAAAGCTGCGTATCTTAGTAAGCTCACAGTGTTGACATTTTGAAGAACAGGTTAGGGGTACATGAGACTAGAGACACACAATTAAGAGATCTAACAGTATCCTGAGCCATAAGGATTCAAACCAAGGCTATTGCAGTGAGGATGGAGAAAAGAGATTTAAAGATTGAAACAACAGGGAATTCCCTGGTGGTCCAGTGGTTAGGACTACTCACTCTCACTGCTGAGGGCCCGGGATTCGATCCCTGGTCGGAGAACTAAAAATCCCACAAGCTGCACAGCGCAGCCAAAAAAAAATAGAAACAGCGTAATTTAGTGGTCCACTGGATGTGAAGATTAAGGAAGAGTGAGAAATTAAGAATGTCCAGGTGTCCAGCTTTGGTATATGGTATTAAAGAAAAATTATTTATGACATTTGTTGGTGGTGGTAAGGCAGACTTTATTCAAGGGGGCTATTACAGTGGGGTTTTGTAGTAGTCTAGGCTCATTCCAAATACAACAAAGAAAAGTGGGAATTTACAGCCAAGGAGCAGAGTGGGGATCAGTGGATGGAAAATTACTGAGAGGAAATATCAGGGTAAGGGGGTATTCTGGCTAAACCAACCTAACAGGTTTCTTGCTGAAGGCGGGCCAAGGTGATCAGCCATCACCTGGGGCGTGGTAGAGGATGAGGAACCTGATCAGTTATTCGGGATGGGAGATTCTGGTTAAAGTGACTTAGCAGGATTCTTGCTTAAAATTGGATAATACAGAGACAAACATGAAAGCCCGAAAGTCAGCCTAACTGAGAAGAGAGTTCAGAAGATCCTGAGTAGTTTGGTCAAAGAGAGATTCTTTGTCAGTGGTGATGTCCTAAAACCTTGATAAAGAATACAAAGAAGGTTGTAGAACAGAGAATTTCAGGCTGGGATATGCTGTTTCAGGTCTCTGGGACATCAAAGTAGAGAATGTCCAGTAAGCAGTGGGGTTTGGAAATAATATAGATAAAGATAGATATTTTTAGCATGCATGTAATTACAGCCAGGAGATTCCCCAGGTGTGAGAATGAGAGAGAGCACTCCTAAGTGAGCAAATGAGAATACAGCCAAGGTGAGAATACTAGGAGAACATCCACATCCAGAGTACAAGCAGAGAAAGAGAAATCTGTAAGAAATAATTAGAAGGACCTCCCAAGACTTAAAGAGGAAACCAGGAGTTTCCATGGTCTTAGAAACCAAGGAAGAAGGTTTCAGTAGGGAGTGATCAGTAACTAAAAATGTTACTCAGATTAAGTCTGAAAGGTGCGTGCTGGCTTTAGCCATAAAGATGTTCCTCATGACATTTGCAAGAGCAACTTCATGAACCAGAAGAGCCAGAAAGCATATTACTGGTGGAGTTTGAATGGTAAAAGAGGAAGATACTATAATCCGAAAAGATAATTCTTCAGGGACTACTACAAATCTATTGCAAATGTTTGAATCTAAGGAAGGGAGATGGAACAGTAGCTGGAAAGTGGTGTGTGGGAAAGATTTTTGGTTTTTTGTGTGTAGTTTGTTTGTTTGTTTGTTTATGGGAGGGGTTTGTTTGGTTTTAACGAGGAGGGAGAGAGTTCATGGAAAGAGGGTAAAGTTTAAAAAATTAGGAACGAAAGGCATTGATGGATTTGAGTCTGGTTGTGAAGAAATAAAAAGGCATGAGATCCAGAGAAGAGCTGGAGGGGTTACTTCTCTTCATGAAGAAAATGTGTGCCCTGCATCCTGAAACTGACTGGAAGGAAGAAGGAATGGTCTCATGCTGGTTGGTTGGTTGATTGGAGGCAGTCCTAGTGGCTTCTGTCATCTCAATTATAGAAGAAAAAAATCATCTAATTAATTAATGGTATCTTCTTTGCTTATAAGCAACTTGAGAGCTAAGAAAGAAGGGAGGGAGGGAAAGAGGGAAGGAAATTTGGAAGGAGAGGAAGGGAAGAAGGAAGGGAGGGAGGGAGGAAGCCAAATCTTAATAGGTCTTAGGGATTGCAGAATTATTGGTGATTGTTATTTTCTTTAATGCTTCCCCTGTTTACCACAGTGGAAATGTGTACTTTTGTAGTCGGGAAAAAAAATGTTCAGTTAATTGATGTAACTTTAGTAAAGCTGACATGGAAAGTAGAGCTGCTCAGATAAAAGTAAACACATTTGATCAACCAGGAGGGCCTAGTGGAAGTTCTGATTATTTGGGTGTTGATTGGTCTTATTGCAGATGAGTATAATGAAACAGTTTGTTCACTTCAGAAGTAGCATATCTTTAGACTGGAAGCAAAGTTTATAGCTTCAGTAGCTCTGGTCTTTAAAATGTGAAGGACAAGTGGTATAGAAAAAGACCTTGGAGTTAGTTTTGAGTTCTGGGCGTATGCTAATTGTGTGATCCTGAGTAAACAGCATTCTTTCCAACCCACTCTTCTCTTCTTGTAAATAAGAAAGGAATGTCCCTTACAAAGGACTTTGGATGACTGAATGAGAAGTACTATATGCAAGAAAAGAAAAGGGAAAAAAAAAGTACTATGTGCAGGTTTCTTTAATAAGTTTGGTCATTTTACCATCCTATCTTTTGCCAAATAACAGTAGTTTCACTAAATTTTTCCCAAAACGTATATTATTTTTTATTTTATGTATGTGTAGAATCATCCTTTTAAAGAAAGATGTCAACTATTTTCTGTTTCCTGTTGGAAGTATTATCATCTTGATCTAGCTGAAAAACATTCTCTATTAATTACCAATATCAACTGGTATCAGCACTTGTCAACAGGAAATGAACTTCAGAAACACTTTTTTCTTTTTTTTTTTAGAAGCACTTTTTTTTTTTCCCAGTTTTGGTTTCAGCAGATCTTAAAGCTCAAGCTTGAACAAGATTAAATGTAGTTACTTTATTACTCTTTGGAAGAATGCATTGACTATAACCAATTAGCAAATATTATCAAACAAAATCAATATAAATAGTTCTCTTTAACATCCCAGAAAGTGAACACACAAGTGAAAGCTAGATAACTAACTCAAGTAGATAAAATCTAAATAAAGTGAGACTTCAAAACTAGAGAGCAAAACAATTTATATTTATTAAGTTAATATAAGAATATTAATTATATGTAATACTTGTGTAATATATATGAGATCTTAAAAAGTACTCCCACAGCTACTAGTGGAAAAACAGATATTGGTATCTTTATTTTAGTGAGAATTAGGCCAGATTTTTTATTCCTAACTAATGCCCTACTATACCACTCTGCATTTAAATATTATGTATTAAAAAACATGTCTTCTTGAAATTAACTTCTCTTTGGGAAATAATAAATTTATAGGACAAATAAAAGGTAAGAGTCCACGAGAACTAGAAGAAATAACGTGGATCAGTTAGTTGATTGATAACATAAAAGTTTTATAACTTATTAAAATTTTTTTGATGTGTAGTTATGATTTCTCAACCAAAGTTTTATTCCTCAAGTTAAATACAATGATCACCGAAAGCAGGAGAAGTGTACGAACTCTGAAAGAAGAAGTTCAAAAGCTGGATGATCTTCACCAACAAAAAGTTAAGGTAAGAACTTTGCCAGTTTGTTTACATTATCCAAAGCCATGTCATGGTTGACGGACTAGGCATCTATTCTGACATCAAACTGAAATTTTTAAGCTATATCCTATAACTTGTCTTTAGTTTAATCTTCTCATCCAAAGTTTATTTTAAGGAGTTATTTTATTTTGTTTTTCTAAAGGACTTTTTTCTGGAATTCAGCTATTTTACCATAGAACATGTTCAGTATTCCATTAATATTTTATACTTGCATTTGTGACTCAGTATATTTCCTGTAGTACAGACTTGAAATTACTGCTAAATGAATTCTGTATAGGCCTATTGAAAAGGTCACATTTATGTTTATAGTATAAAATTTCCAAAAGACCATTTTAAAAGTCTCTTACATGTAAAGCAGTAAGCATCCTGCGAATACAAATGATGGTGCAACCTGATTTTTTTTAATGCTTTACATAAATTTTTTTAAATCCTCCCGGAGTGTGTAGAATGTGAATACTGAAAAAACTTAACCATGACTTTATCCTGATAGGAAGCTGAGGAAGAGGACAAAAAATGTGCCAATGAGCTGGAGTCCTTGGAGAAACACAAGCACCTGCTGGAGAGTGCAGTTAACGAGGGCCTCAGTGAAGCTATGAACGAGTTAGATGCTATTCAGCGGGAGTAAGTTCATCTCGCCAAGATTTGTAATGTTTATTTTCAGTTTAATTACTTAACATTTATATAAAACTAGGCCTAAGTTTATTTGCTTTAATTTATATTATAGAGCTATTTGGGGGAGAGGGAGTGATCAGTAGAACTTAAGCAGAACAGCTTGAGACCCTTGAGATACTTTCCCTAGATAAATACATTCTGCTACCGTTATAGCTATTGCCCCCCTATTATCTTTTCAGTCAGAAGAGGACTGAATAGTTAACCCATAGGCTCTATATTAATTTATATTAAAATACACTTTTTTTTTACGTGTTAAGGGGCCCTCAAAAAAACTACAAAATAATCTTTCTTTGAGGTTGGAAGTATAATCCTTAAAATCACACCTCTTTGTTACCTTATTTGTAGCCTAGGGACAGAAAACTCTGTTGAAGGTATCTTTGGCATATAGTCTTTGTTTTTAATTTAAATTTGAATGCCTAAGACTCCTATTTCCTCATTCATATGTATTTAAGGTCTTGTCCCTGATTAAGTTTACAATCCTTTTAGAGACTGAGGTAAACAATTTGCTCCCAAGCTTTGTATATTAAAGCATGAGGTTTTGGTGCTGTTTTTTTGCTGTTGCCTGCATGAGATCTTTGAAAATGTTTTTATTTCTGTTTTAATGATTGTGAACTGGACCTTTGTGAATGATACACAGGGCAAGCAACACCTATACCAGTCACAGCCTGGTTTTATTGAATATAAAAAGAAGTGAGCTAGCTAGAACTGATATATTAGGTTTTGTCCTAGACAATTCAAACAAGAGTTTTTCTCCTACAGATGCCAACTAGTTGTGCAGACCACAACTGAAGAAAGACGAAAAGTGGGAAATAACTTGCAGCGTCTTTTAGAGATGGTTGCTACACACGTAGGGTCTGTAGAGGTAAGTGTGTGAAGGTCTTTCCTACATTCTAAGAAAGCTTTTTAAAACTTTTATGTATTTCTGTTTTGTTTCTACAGAAATTAAATGATAAATTTTATTTCTATGGAAAATATGATCTAGTAAAAATTTATCAGAATTTTGTATAGTAGTGTGCATTCTGTAAAGTGATCTGTTTTACATAGGTTTACTCTACAACCCAGCAGTTCCACTCCTAGGTATCTACCCACCAAAAGGAATGAAAATATATGTCCATACAAAGACTTGTAGACAAATGTTCATAGCAACATTATTCATAATAGCCAAAAAGTGGAAACAACCCAAATATTTATTAACTGGTGAATGATATACCCATATATTGGAATATGACTCAGCAATAAAAGGAAAAAAGCACTTACGCATGCTACAACATGAACAAACGTCAAAAACATTATGCTCAGTGAAAGATGTGAAAGTCTCTACATATTTATGACTAACTAATATAAAATGTTCCGAAAAGGCAAACCCACAGAGGTGGAAAGTAGATTTGTGGTTGCCAGGAGCTGGGGTGGGAATAAGGGCAGATGGGCACAAAGATTGTGGTGAGGGTTGTGCAACTCTGTCACTTTATTAAGTTACTCTTCTTGTTGCTTAAGGTACAAGCCCAGCCCTTAATAAAAAATAATCTGTTTTATTTGCATAAACAACATACAATGGTACTTATTACATCAACAGTATATAATGATGTTGTGCCAAGCCATAGTCTACATTACTGAAAACATATTAGTACGTTTAAGATTTAATTATGGTTAAGATGAAAGAGCATGTGTTAATAACAAATATTTTTCCTGTTACAAAGCAAAATTCAAGTGAATAAATTTGAAGATCAAATTGGCTTTATTCAGTGATTCATGTGTCGGGCAGCAACCCATCTAGCAAATAGAAAGGAGCTCCAAGGAGTACAGAAAGGAAAAGGTTTTTAAAGGCAGAGGGGGAGTGGGACAAAGAAGACATAAATTTAAAAAGGATTATTTCAGGCAAGGTGGCAAGGTCACCTTCCTTTGTGGGACAAAGATTCTATTAGACAGATTACCTCACTGGTGCTGACCAGGAAATTCCAGAAGGACCAGTTAAGATTACAGTCCTGGGGTAGGTTGAAACTACAATTAGGTTAGGTATCGAGTCCTAGTTTGGTGACATGGACTTAGCATGAGTGACTCCATTTGGGGCCTGTTGTTTCTTTTTAACAGTGTCCCCCTTTTGATCACACTCTCAGCTTGTCTGAGAGACGTGATCAAAATATAAGGCGTTAGCACCACTCTCAACTATTGCTTGCAGTTTTTGTTGATGCTTTGTGTGGTATTCATAGGTCATGATGTTCTTGCTTAATCCATGTAATATTCACAGATCCCAGCTCCAAGTTCACAATTCTTGATTTGGTCATTCTCTTTGCTTCTTTACTGATTTTCCAGTCTTAGGGAAATCATCTGCTTGTTGGTTAGCAGCTGCAAACATGCATTTAAAGCTTTTAAGAGAATGCAACGCACTGGGGAGACCATTATGATTATAATAAGCAAGATAACCACCAGTGTTTGAAGTGCACTTTGGAGCCATAGTCCCCAAAACCCAAACCAATCGAAACCAAATAAGTCAAAGAAAGACCCCACTGAAGGAGTCGCCCTTTTAAGCCAAGTGGCTTGCTCAGTGATCTTATGTTAACTGAGTTTCAACTTCCGCGGAAGTGGTAATCCAGATGTAGCAGGTGGCGTTGGCCACAGCACAAACAGTTCCTGGCTCAGCTAAAATATAATCAAGGACTATCCTGTTATCAAGAACAACTTCAGCCAAAGAGTCTAAGGATTTTTGTTGGGCAGCTGTTGCTTTAGCGGCAAATTCCATAATGCTTTCAAGAGTTAGCGAGAGGTTCCTGATCATAGCCTCAATTGCAGTTACTCCTACCCAGGGAAGGTCGGGTTCTCCCAAAGGAATCAGATCCAGAGTCATGAATTCCTCCTGGTAATTCCCATTTCAATCTGTGGCTCAGTAGTGGAAGTGTAACAGCCATTGAGACCAGTAAAATTTTAAGGATCTGTAGAACACACAGGCAGCTTTATTCTGGTTACCCTCGCCTTGTGTCACTTTGTATAGAGCCTGGGCGCCAAATTCCCCAAGTTTGGGGCTGTTAACCAGAAGTGAAGAAACGGACCAAGGATCTCTTGCATCATGAACCTATCGGAGTGTTTTTTTTAATGACCAATCCAGCAGTTTGAAATGTTACCCCCCTGAGCAGTGACCTGGGAGATACGGATAATGGCATTATCTTTTCAGGCCAATGCCAGAATAAAGGAAAGAAAGAGAAGAAAGGGTTTCATGTTTAGTTAAAGCATGAATCTTGATCCAGCATCTTGGGAGGAAGCATTCTACCTCAGTGTCAGCTGCTTCTCTTCCTATCAATTTGATTTGGAGGTCTCCAGCGTTTATATAGGACCAGATGTCAGGTGGAGCCTTCTTCAGCTGTGAGATGTATATCTGAGATTCACGTCCCTGAAATTTGGCTGCCATCTGGGTAGTGAGGAGGATCTGTTATAATTCTCGTCCAAGGAAGTTCAAGGCAGTCTTTGTTATTACTGATTCTAAATTAGAAGTGTAGGAGAAATTTGGAAATGTTAGTTTGGAGGGTTGTAGCCAGATATTTGAGGAGCTAGAAGAATTTAGGATCCAGTCCAATTTACAGATATGTGACAAAACCTCAAAGACAATTAACAGGACTGGAATCTAATATCCACAAAGGTGCAGGTATAACTTTTCTCTCTACAATTATCCCTGTTTATTTTTTCCATGGGTAATCACAGTAAAACTAATTTGTCTGCATTAAATTTGGCTTGGTTATTTACAGAAGTGCAACAAGAATAGTGATTGACCATGTAAGTTCTTTTCAAGACTGCTTTGCTGGAACGTTGTAAGCAAGGTACCAGGTCAAGTTTTCAAGGGCGTTTATTGGCTCCATAAAGTCAAACTTAATTCCTTAAAACTGTCTCGTCCCATCTGAGTCTATGTGCATCTCTGTCAAATATGACAATCCAGTTAAAGCCTTGGTAATATAGCCAATGTTTCCAGTCGTATCCTGTTACAAGAAGAACAGATTCATATTGAACTTATGCAAATAACTTAATTATATTGCCATGAAAAGAATATTTAAGAGTTTCTGAATTCTGGAGTGTTCAGGTAGGGAGAAAAAGTAAATGTTTCATCTTAGTTTACAAAGGTATACTTTACCAACTGCTGTAAGTCATAAATGGCTTAAGAGAAAAGGTTTCTTTAAATCTGGAAAAACAAAAAAATTAAGAAACCAGCAATGTTTTAAAACAAAAAGTCATAAAAATTTTAATCATCCTCCTCAGTTCATTCAGTCCCATGTCATTAATTCTTGTTCTGCTTAAATCCTGTATTTCCATTAATTCTGGAAATTCTTACACAGTTCATTTTTATGATCTTAAAGTTATCATAAACCTATACTTCTCAAAAGTCCTTTCCATGAATCTTCTTGAAGATGAAGCACTTTTGTAGGAACACTTTTACAAAAGCATCTGAGGAGAACAGTAACTGTCTGAAATGACAGAGACTTTTTTTTAAATGCCCATTGTTAAAGATTTAATAAGAGTTTATTATAATGGAATTGACAAGGAAATTTCCTTATCAAAAGGTTTTTAAATACTTGGTCAGATAGGTCACTGTGAAACAATACTTAAGTTATTTATCTAACCATAGTGACAGTCTTAGAAGGCAAATGCAGAAAGTTAAATAGTTGCCAAAACAAACAAACAAAACCATAGCTGTTTTAATAAGGAAGACTCAGTTTTCTTAAGTAATCAAAGAACTGATTTAAAAAACATGAAACACAGGAAATTATTTTGACAAGACACAAAATCTTTCTTTTCTTGGCAGATTGCTTAAAAGATCAAGAAAAACCTTTGAATCACTTACTAGACGCAGACCAATAGTCCAAGAAATTTTTGTTCTTTTAACAGATGAAAGAAATTTAAGGGGGGTTTTTTTGTTGTTTTTTTTAATTTATTTATTTTATTTTTGGCTGTGTTGGGTCTTCGCTGCTGTGCACGGGCTTTCTCTGGTTGCAGTGAGCGGGGGCTACTCTTCATTGCGGTGCGTGGGCTTCTCATCGCGGTGGCTTCTCTTGTTGCAGAGCACAGGCTCTAGGCACATGGGCTTCAGTAGTTGTGGCACGCAGGCTCAGTAGTTGTGGTACATGGGCTTAGTTGCTCCACGGCATGTGGGATCTTCCTGGACCAAGGCTTGAACCCACGTCCCCTGCATTGGCAGGTGGACTCTTAACCACTGCACCACCAGGGAAGCCGCAGAAATTTAAGTTTTAATTTTACATAAGTACACTACTGATTTTAAAGCTTATTTTTTAAATCCTTATAATAAATTCGTTCAGTCTTTCCCAGTTTGATCATGCATAAATTCCTTTCACGAGATTCCTTTTCTATAAACCTTCTACAGCTATCTTTTTATTTCTAGTAACTTTAATTACATATGTATTAGAATTTTTAATCCTTAAAAACCTTAACTGCTGCTGGAAACTACGAAGTAAGCAATTGTGGACTCTTAAACTGGTATTCTGTGGCTTGGAAAATTTATAAATGCTTTTTATAATTTATAAAAATGCATATTTTCTCATAGTAAATTTGTCTGTGTGTGGCACTGGACATGTTTACCAGTAGACCCAAATATCTTTAGTTTTTCTGTAAAAGTGTTACCTCAAAATTGGGTTTGCCTCTTGGTGGGTGTCGAGCCAAAAGACACAGCCAAGCCCAAGACTGGGGGAAGGAAGGATTTATGATTACTTGCAACAAGTAAGGAGAACACCAGGGATCTTTCCCAAAGCAGTGTCTCCCCAAACAGCAAAATCGGGGAAGTTTTAAGCTAAGGGTACATACATATTCATGAAGGGGCTTGGGCAGTCCACAGAGTCCAGGCTTTACTGGCTTCAAGCCACAAGTGTCAGAAAAGGTCAACATCATCGTCCCTTAGGTTCCAGTTGATCTGGAGGTTGAGCACTTCAGGCTAATGTTCCACATTGAAACAGAACTGGAAGTCTTTACAACAGATAAAATACCTTTGCTATTGTTATTTCTCTTGTCTGATAACAATTTGTTCCTGCATTCTTTTGTTCCCTTAAGATCATTAATTACTGAGACCTGTTCAAGGGTAAGCATTGTGGCCAGGCTTAGATCACAAAATGACTTAGGCCAAAAATGATTTCTCTTATGTCAAGAAAGCTATGCCTGATTTTCTTTCTCTGGGGACCCCCTACTTTATCTGCTTACAAAATGAAGCCAACAGTAGATAAAACTATGTTCAGTAATTAATGTTCCAGTATTTCATCCTATTTGGAAATGATCTGAATATTCAATAAGCTTAACTTAATTCATCATTTAACTTAACTAAGCAAAATTTTAAAATTTCAGGTTACCAAAAAGATTTGGGGAAACTATTTAAAAATTTCATCCAAAAACGTCATTAGAGGGGACTTCCTTGGCGGTCCAGTGATTAAGACTCCGAGCTTCCACTGCAGGGGCATGGGTTGGATCCCTGGTCAGGGAACTAAGATCCCGCATGCCACGCGGCACAGCCAAAATAATAAATAAAAAATAAAAAAGTAAAAGCGTCATTAGACAATGTCAGTCATCATCCTAAATTGTTTCTCTGGCTAACAAATTTTGTAACAGAGATAACATGAACTTATTTGATTGGTAAACCCAGGTAGGAAAAAAGTTTTATACTTAATGCTGATAACTCCAAAGACATGCCTCTTTTAATTAAACCAACAAATTTAAACTAGCTTTTATTTACTAAAGACTATTTAGATCATAAAGATTATGAAAAGCATTTGGGTTAATTTTTATAATTTTTAGGAATTTTATGAATATATAACTCATATAAGGGCTTAATTTTCTTTAGGCCAATTAAATACAGCTCTTTTACAAATTATTTTTGGTAATACCATCTGAAGGTAGGAAACACCACGCATCTATTGCACATATGTAGACACACATGAACATACAGACACAGAGACCTCATAACTTCCATACGTTAAGATTTCTCATTTGCCCATGTTTGAAATGACCTTTCCCCCTTGTTTGTTTGTTTGTTTGTTTAATGACAAGAATTACCTCTCTGGGAATTCCCTGGCAGTCCACTGGTTAGTACCCCTTGCTTCCAGTGCAGGGGGCACGGGTTCCATCCCTGGTCCAGGAACTAAAATCCCTCATGCTGCGCAGCGCGGCCAAAAAAAATTTTTTTTTATTTTTTAATTAAAAAAGAATTACCTCCCTGAACTTTGTATTTTAACATTTACGTCTCAAAGGCACAAGGAAAGAATGCAACTAACAAGCCTTTTAAGATAAATAGGGGAGGTTAGGGAATTGGTAAAAACGAACAGGTGAACTTTGAACTGCCCCTAGAACTGCATTTCTACTTTTGCAAAGATTTGTATGATTAGGACAGTTGCTCTCAATTCCTCAAGGAATTGGGTTGCAACTTAAACAACATCAAAGGATCCACTGATAAATTCTTTAACAAGGTTTTTCTTTTTCTTTTTTTAATTGACGTATAGTTGAATATGTTTCAGGTGTACAACATAGTGATTCACAATTTTTAAAGGTTGTACTCCACTTATAGTTATTATAAAATATTGGCTGTATTCCCTGTACTGTATAATATATCCTTGCAGCGTACTTAATTTATATATAGTAGTATGTACCTCTAAATCCCCTACCCCATCTTGCCCCTCTCCCCACTGGTAACCAGTAGTTTGTTCTCTATATCTGTGAGTCTGTTTCTTTTTTTGTTAGATTCACCAGTTTGTTTTATTTTTCAGGTTCCACATATAAGTGGTATCATACAGTATTTGTCTTTTTCTGTCTGACATTTCACTAAGCATAATACCATCCAAGTCCATCCATGTTGTTGCAAATGGCAAAATTTCATTTATTTTTATGAGTGAGTAGTATTCTGTTGTGTGTGTGTGTGTGTAAATGTCTTTTTTATCCATTCATCTGTTGATGGACACTTAGGTTGTGTGCATATCTTGGCTATTTTAGATAATGCTGCTACAAAAATTGGGTTGCATGTATCTTTTCAAATCAGTGTTTTTGTTTTCTTCACATATATACCCAGTAATGGAATTGCTGCATTGCAGGGTAGTTTTAGTTTTAGTTTTTTGAGGAACCTCCATACTGTTTCCACAGTAGCTGTACCAATTTTCATTCTCACCAACAGTGTTCAAGGTTCTCTTTTCTCCACATCCTCACCAACATTTGTTATTTGTGGTCCTTTTGATGATAGCCATTCTGACAGGTGTGAGATGATATCTCATTCTGGTTTTGATTTGCATTTATCTGATAATTAGCGACATTGAGGATCTTTTCATGTGCCTGTTGGCCATCTGCATGTCTTCTTTGGAAATATGTCTATCCCAGTCTTCTGCCCATTTTTAAATCAGATTTGTTTTTTTTTTTTGAATGTTGAGTTGTATGAGCTGTTTATCTGTGTTGGGTATTAACCCCTTATTGGCCATATCATTTGGAAATATTTTCTCCCATTCAGTAGGTTGTCTTTTTGTTTTGTTAATGGTTTCCTTTGCTGTGCAAAATCTTTTAAGTTTAATTGGGCCCCATTTGTTTATTTTTACTTTTGTTTTCCTTGCCTGAGAAGACAGATCCAAAAAAATATTACTAAGACCAATGTCAAAGAGTGTACTACTGGTTATGTTTTCTTCTAAGAGTTTTATGGTTTCCAGTCATCCATTTAGGTCTTTAATCCCATTTTGAGTTTATTTTTGTATTGAATATATGGTGTTAAAATGTTCTAATATCATTCTTTTACATGTAGCTGCCCAGTTCTCCCAGCACCACTTAATGAAGAGACCATCTTTTCTCCAGTCTATATTCTTACTTCCTTTGTCATAGATTAATTGACCATAAGTACATGGGTTTATTTCTGGGCTCTCTATCTGTTCCATTGATCTATGTGTCTGTTCTTGTGCTAGTACCATACTGTTTTGATTACTGTATCTTTGTAGTGTAATCTGATGTCAGGGAACATGATACTTACAGCTCTGTTCTTTCTCAAGTTTTTTTTGGCTATTTGAGGTCTTTTGTGTTTCTATACAAATTTTTTAATTATTCTAGTTCTATGAAAAATGCCATTGATAGTCTAATAGGGATTGCATTGAATCTGTAGATTGCCTTGGGTAATATGGTCATTTTAACAATATTCTTCTAATCCAAGAAAATGGTATATCTTTCCAACTATTTGTGTCATCTTCAGTTTCTTTCATCAGTGTCTAGTAGTTTTCTGAGTATAGGTCTTTTACCTCCTTAGGTAGGTTTATCCCTAGCTATTTTATTCTTTTTGATGCAATGGTAAATGGGATTGTTTCCCAAATTTCTTTTTCTGATAGTTCATTATTAGTGTATAGAAATGCAGTAGATTTCTGTATATTAATTTTGTAATTAAGAGGCATCCCCAAAAATGGTGCAAAAGATATTTTATATTCCTCTCTCTGCTGGGTACTACAGACAGAGGTCCAGGAGATCTGACTATAGTAAGAATTCTTACCCTTAGGAAGCTTCTGACGATTTTCCCAGGATCTCATCTGCAGACTCCGAGTGGGGTTTTAAAGTATTTTCATTTCCCTTGGCTGTTCAAGGAAATAATGTAGCAGTTTACCAGAAAAATCCCTGACTTCTGTCAGCTCTGGGAGGACCCCATATGGGGGCCCTCTCTTGAAGGCAGACGTGGTTGCATCTGTAGGGCCATTCACTTGGCAGACTTGTTTATGGTTTTGTAAGTCTCTTCAGAGTAGAAAGAGAGAGGATTACTAAATGAATACTCAAATAAAGGAGGATAAAGGGCAGCAGCAGGAGTTATGTCAGTCTTCTAGTCTTTTGTTTTAGGTGCCTCTTGTGTCTTTTTCATTAGCCTTTTGTAACAAATCTTTCAATGAACTATTTTGCAATTTTGAAGCTTTTTGGAGGCTTTTGCATACTTTTTAAGTGCCCTTCTTAAATTATCTATCTAATTGGAACTTTCCTCATGATGGCCACTGTACTTTCCCTGAGGGCTGGTGGCAGTTTGGTAGGACCCTGGCCACAAATGCAGTTCAGCCCACATTTCTGTCAGGCAGGCCATATTTGGGGGCTCGCAATCTGATGGTTACCAAGCCAAGTCCTCAAGACACAAAATTCCAGGTTGTCTTTAGTAAAATTTTGGCCATCTTTGTAGCTATTTATAGCTTCTGAGACCATAAGCAGGTATGCCTGAAGGTAGTGTACTTAACTCTTTTGATTTTAAGGATCTTATTTTTATTTCTATTTATTTGGTTTTTTCTTTGTTTGTTAGTTTAAGTTTTGAGGGGTATTTTGTTTGGGTTTTTTATTTGTTTTTGTAGGGGTTTTGGGGGGAGGGGCAGTTCTTCCAAGATCACCATTATAAGTAATAGCCTTTACTTAAAACAAAATTTAATTCATCTGAGGCCTCACACTGGACCCAGTCCACCTAAATCAGACCCAGTCCGATTCCAGACCCAGTTGGTTCTTAAGTTGGACCGTGTCCTACTCCAGCTGGTAACACTGACACTTTCCAGTGTGTCACCTGGGGGGTGGGAAAAGGATTGAGCCAGCAAACCTCAACAGATGGGATTGCAGACAGGGGCTCCACATAAATGGGAACTTGGAACTGCCACTAACAGTTCCCACGTGAACAGATTCTTGGGGTAGAATCAAGGGCTGGAGTTTCCAGTCAAATAGGAAACGTGTGGAAAGCCAATTATATCTGGAGCCTTGACACAAAGAGAGCAGAGTTCAGAACTGAGAGGAACTTACCCATGGCCCTCAGAAACAGTGAGAAAGACAGTGAACCAAAGGCTTCATGGGTACCACACCTGCATTTCTCATTGTCCCTGAGACCCTATCAGAAGTTCACTTCGGATCCCGTTGCTGCAACAAAAACTGTTAGAAAAATTCAACTGAGTAAATCTGAAGATCAAATAGACTTTATTCAGTGATTCATGTTTCGGGCAGCATCCTATCTAGCAAATAGAAAGGAGCTCCAAGGAGCTACAGAAAAGAAAAGGTTTTTAAAGGCAGGGTAGGGGGTGACGGGGGACAAAGAAGTCATAAATTTAAAAAGGATTATTTCAGGCAAGGTGGCAAGGTCACCTCCCTTTATGGGATACAAGGTTTTTATTAGGCAGATTACCTCACTGATGCTGACCAGGAAATTCCAAAAGGACCAGTAAAGATTATGTTCCTGGGGAAGGTTGGAACTGTAATTAGGTTAGGTATTAAGTCCCTTTTAGTGACATAGGCTTAGCTCAAGTGACTCCATTTAGAGCCTGTTGTTTGTTCGTTTTTTTATAAGTTTTTTTAAATATATTTATGGACTTTTTATTTATTGATTTATTTATTTTTGGCTGTGTTGGGTCTTCATTGCTGTGTGGGCTTTCTCTAGTTGTGGCGAGCGGGGGCTACTCTTCATTGTGGGGCGCGGGCTTCTCGTTGCAGTGGCTTCTCTTGTTGCAGAGCACAGGCTCAGTATTCATGGTGCACAGGCTTAGTTGCTCCGCAGCACGTGGGATCTTCCCGGACCAGGGAATGAACCTGTGTCCCCTGCATTGGCAGGCGGATTCTTAACCACTGCGCCACCAGGGAAGTCCCGGTTGTTTCTTTTTAACATTTCTTTCTGTTAATTTTATATAAACACAGAAAAAAGTATTTCAGAAACATGAAGTTTACCTTAGCTCCACCTTTCACATAGCTTGAAAGTTTAACAATTAAACTATTCCTCCAACCTGCTGTACAGAGCCCAAAAACTAAAATAAATTGCTAAATCTAAAATTCCTTGGTAATTTATTAGGAGATAATGTAGTCCCAGTTGTGAATTGTTTAAGGGGAAAAAAAGTTCATAATATCACATTAATAGGCTTTCATTTATTTGAAAACAGAACATGTGATCTTATATCCCCTCATCTCTCCTGAATGACATGAACTGCTGCTTGCTTGCCAGTACTTTTCTCTGCTTAGTGGTAAGAACTAAGAAAAGCATCCTGGAATAAATACTACATCAGAAAACCTAGGTTCTACCCACTTCTTCCTAGTTCAACCACTTAGTGGCTCTATAACCTTTCATGGATCCTTTTTTAACAAGTATTGTTCATCTGAACCACAGACCAGAAAATGATTTGAGTGATTACATTTCTGGAGGTCAGAAGTCTAAAATGGTCCCTCCGGGCTGCACTCCTTCTAGAGGGAGGAATCCAGTTCCTTGCCTTTTCCACCTTCCAGAGGTCACCTGCAGTCCTTGGGTTACAGCCTCTTCCTCCGTCTTCAAAGCCAGCAACACAGCATCGTCTGTCCTTTCTGAGCTCTCTTTTATCCTTATGTCTTCTCTCTCTGACTCCCACACTGCCGACTCCCTCTTACAAAGACCGTTGTACATTGGACCCACCAGGATAATGCAGAATAATCTCCTTTTCTCAAAATCCTTTACTCAGTCACATCTTCAAAGTTCCATTTATCATGTAAGATAGCATATTCACAGGTTCTGGTGATCAGGACATGGACACCTTTGAGGAGTCAGCCTACCACACCTGGGAACAAACAAAAATTCATTAACAGTAAAATGGATAAGTAAATGTTGGTATATTCATGCAACAGAATGTTATATAGCAGTATATGAATAAACTATAGCTATATGCATTAACATGAATGAATCTCAAAATTCTGTGGAAAAAAAACCAAGTCATAACACATTACATTTAATATCATTCAATAAACATGAAGGTTAAAACCAGGTACCACTAAACTAGTATATCGTTTATATATTTAATCTGTGTGTGTGTAGTAAAAGTATAAAGAAAAGTACCTTGCAGGAGAATGGTTGTGTCTGGGAGAAAAGAGGGTATAAGATTAGGAAGGGGCACAAAAGGAGCCTGCCAGGTGGATGCAAGAGTATTCTTTTTATTCCTGTTCTTACAAATGTTATGCTCTTATTTGTAGATTTCACAATTAAACACTTTAAAAGAAATTAATGTTTTTACATTAACAATTGTTAATTGTTTCCACTAGAAACATCTTGAGGAGCAGATTGCTAAAGCTGATAGAGAGTATGAAGAATACACGTCTGAAGATCTCTTGGACAATATTAGAGAGATTGGAGACAAGTATAAGAAGAAAGCTTCTCTACTTAAGGCTTCTGATGAATGAAGATAAAATGTTGATTAAGCGAGAACTTTATTAACAGTGTAAATTTTGAAATGTCCTTTGTAGGTTTGAAAAATCTCTAGCATATCCTTTATCCCTCCTTACAATGAAGTCTCATGACCACATCTTCCCAAGCCCGTGAAATATTTTTATATCTTTTATAAATCTAGTTCATTAACTTAAGGTATGTATAACCTGAAATTATGATAACTGGTTGGATTGTTATCTTTAGGTATGAAAGACCAATTATATTATGTACTTGGAGTTAATAAACTTACATCAATAAAGTGTGTTTTTCCCATGATCTCTCTGCCTAACTTGAGATGGTTAGAAAAATAGGTATTTTGAATTAAACCCGGAGTCAGCAAACTAACTGTGGGCCAAATCTAATCACACCCATTCACTTACATATCATCTATGACTGCTTTCCCATTACAAGAGCAGGGTTAAGTATGTGTGACAGATCATGTGGCCTGAAAAGCCAAAAATGTGTACTATCTGGCCCTTTACAGAAAGTTTGCCAATCCCTGGGATAAACCATACAGAGGTTGGCACTGACTGACTAAAAAGCTTTCCTAATCACTTTGGACACAGAGACCCACTCCTTATCCGGAGCTAAGAAGCTAAAGTTCTTTCTGGCTTCATGCCGTCTTTACTCTGAAGTACGTAGAAGAATATGGAATGCGAGAATCAGAAGAAATAATCTCATTTAACCCCCTCATTTTAGAGATGAAAGTATATTCCTAGAGAAGTTCTGATTTACTCATGTCATGCATCTTAGTGGTAGAGGCCACCCTGAGCTTCTTGAACCTGCGTGCAATCCTGACTACACAGCCACAGGAGCCCTGAAACATGAATGTTCTGGATGGTGAGGGAGTCATGTTAGAAAGTGGGATTTTTAGACAGGTCTAAGTTGTTAGGAAGCTCCTCCTTAAATTGAACTAAAATCTGCCTCCAGTTGAATTTTCTATTCTTTTAACTTTATTCCAGCTCTAATATAAGTCAGAATGAAGAACGTGATAAAATGAAACGTAAGCAATATACAGAATGGGATTCCAGCAACATTTTATGAAGAGAGGGCATTCAGCCTGACAGCATGGAAACAAAGACAGGTCGTTGCTGGGAGATAATTAATAGGTATGGCAAGATTAATGGTTACCAATATATTCAACAATCTTGACTCCAACATCCAATAGAACTTTCTTCAGTGTTGGAAATATTCTGTCTGCACTATCCTGTATGATACCCGCTGTATGAATCTATTGTGTACTCAAATGATATATATATATATGACAAAGACTCAGAGCTTTGCCACTCAGAACATGTTATGGAAATAGCATCAGCATCACCTTGGAGCTCGTTAAAAATGCAGACCCTTGGCCCCACCCCAAACCTACTGAATCAGAATCTACACCTTTTACAGTGTATTGACATAGACTGTACGTATTTAAACTTTTCATTAAGTTCCAACATACATATACTCCCATAAAATCATCATCACAGTCAAGCTAATGAATATATCTATCACCTCTAAAAGTTTCCTCGTTGCCTTTTGCAATACTGTCTTGCCCCTACCTGATACCTGCCTGACACCCATCCCCAGGCAAGCACTGATCTCCCTTCTGTTACTACAGATTAGTTTGCATTTTCTAGAATTTTCTATAAATAGAATCATATAGTATGTACATTTGTATGGCTTCTTTCAGAAAATTGTGAGGTCCATGTTACACTGTATATCAGTAGTTCATACCTTTTCATTGCTGAGTAGTGTTCCATTGTATGTGTATATCGAGTTTGTTTATCCATGTAACTGTTGATGGACATTTGGGTTTATTTACAGTTAGGGGCTATTATAAATAAAGTCATTATGAACGTTCATGTACAGATGTTTGCATGGACATATCCTTTGATTTCTCTTGGGTAAACACCTAGGAGTGGAATGGCTAGTTCACGTATGGTAGACGCATATTTAACTTTCATGAAACTTAGAAAATGTTTCCTAAAGTCGTTGTATCATATGTTCCTATCTGCAACGTATGAGTTGCTCACGTCCTTAACCACACTTGCATGGTTTTAGTTTAGCCATCCTAAGGGTGTGTGGTTCTATCTACTGTGATATTAATTTGCATTTCCCTAATGACCAAAGGTGTTACGCATCTTTTCATGTGCTTTTTTTTCAACCATATATGTTTTATATATATATATTCTCCCATTCTGTGACTTGCCTTCTCATTTTCTTAATAGTGTCTTTTGAAGAACAAAAGTTTTAAATTTTGATGAGACCCAATTTATCACTTTTTTTTAAAATACTTTCTGCATTTTGTGTAGTATTTAAGGAATCTTTGCCAACATCACTGTGATTTACACCTATGTTTTATTCTAGAAGTCTTATAGTTTTGACTACTAAATCAAAATCAGAAGTCAAATGTGCATTTTAAAAAGGTCCCCGAGGGGGCTTCCCTGGTGGCACAGTGGTTAAGAATCCGCCTGCCAATGCAGGGGACACGGGTTCGAGCCCTGGTCTGGGAAGATCCCACATGCCGCGGAGCAGCTAAGCCCGTGTGCCACAACTACTGAGCCTGCGCTCTAGAGCCCGTGAGCCACAACTACTGAGCCCACATGCTGCAACCACTGAAGCCCGGGCGCCTAGAGCCCGTGCTTCGCAACAAGGGAAGCCACCACGATGAGAAGCCGGTGCGTCACAACTAGAGAAAGCCTGCGTGCAGCAACGAAGACCCAACGCAGCCAAAAATAAAATAAATAATTTTTTTTTAAAAATTACTATTAAAAAAAGGTCCCCGAGTTGTCGTATGTACGTTAAAATTTGAGGTGCACTTCTTTAAAAGAAAAAGTCACCACTAGTTAAATATTATCCATAATGTGATACTATTTAATAGCGACTCTAGGAATGACAGAAAAATTATACTAAGTTTAAGCAAAGTGATAACCTCAGCACAACTTGGGACGTGCTCAAGAGACAGAAGTGATCAGTGTACTTGCACTTTTCACGTCACGTTTTTTACCTCACTCTACACGCTTTCTTCTGAATTCCTAAGCACACGCTTATCTCCAGAACTAACACCATTAAAGTACAATAGATGTTGTTCCAGTTACAAGTTCCAAGAATCCTAGAGTCAGAAAAGCCTTTAGATATCATACAGTTCAACCTTCCAGTCAATGAGGAACACTTCCCACAGCATTTTTGTAGATGGTTACCTGGCCCTCTTCTGAATACTTCGGTGGTAGGACTGCTTCCAGATGGCTCGTTACTTCGAAGCATTTGATGGCTAAGCATCACTACTTGCCAGAAAGTTCTGTGTCATGTTGGACCAAAATCTGCCTTCGTGTAACTTCCTCCAGTCACAGCTTTTTGTCATAGAACAGTAGGGCTGTCATAGTTTCCATTTCCACTTAGGGACATCAATTGCCTATTATTGTTTATCTTATGTTTGATCCTGTGTTTAATTAAGTCAGTCTTTCCCAAATTGCTTTGATCTCCGTTATTTTACCTTGCTTTCAATGTTACTATTTTAAGCCTTTCCTCCATAGAAATATTTTTTCTTTTCCTCTTTAATTTTGAAATAATTTGACTTTTTAAAAGTTGTAAGACCAATACAAATAATCCCCTTCACACAAATCCCGTAGCTAATATTTTACTACATTTATTTATCATTCTCTCCCCCGCCCTCCCTATTTTTTTATTTATTTATTTAGCTAGCTAGCTAGCTCTGTATCTTGACTCACTTGTAAGTTGCAGACATGATACCCCTTTACCTCTAAATACTTCAGTGTATATTTCCTAAAAACAATGACAATCTCGTATAACCATAAGACAATTTCAAAATCTGGAAATTAATATTGGTACGTTATTACCTAATCTACAGAACTTACTCAAATTTTGCCAGTTGTCCCAATAATGTCCTTTATTAGGATTTTTTGTCTCCTGGTCCAGGATCCAATTCAGAATCACACATTGCATTTAGTTGTCAAATCTATTTAATCTTTTTTACACTGAAAGAGTTCCTTATTTTGTCTTTGACTTTCATGACCTAGACATTTTTGAAGAGTCCAGTGATTTATAGACTGTCCTTCAGTTTTTGCTTAACGTGTTCTCATGATTAGATAAGATACGTATTCCTTGAAGGACACAACAGAACTGATGTTACATTCTTTTCAGTACATTGCATCAAAAGGTACGTGATATTTATGGTTCCATTAATGTTAACTTTTAATCACTTGGTTTGGGTGGTCCGCAAGATTACTCTTTTCCCCTTTGTAATTAAGGATATGGGACTTCCCTGGCGGTCCAGTGGTTGAGACTCTGTGCTTGCAATGCAGGGGGCCTGGGTTTGATTCCTGGTCAGGGAACTAAGATCCCACATGCTGCACAGCCAAAAAAAAAGGAATTGGGGAGGACTATGTAAATATAATGTTTTTCATCAAGTTTTCACTTACTAGTTTCAACATCTATGTGTCTTGAATGAATTATTACTATGTTGCCAAAGAGTGATTTTTTTAGAGATATAATTGGCATATGATGTTTCAGGTGTACAACATAATGACTGGATATTTGTATATATTGCAAAATGACCATCACGAGTCTAGTTAACATCCGTCACCACAAGTAGTTACAATTTTTTTTCTTGTGATGAGAACTTTTAATATCTACTCTTAGAAACTTTCAAATATACAGTATAGTATTATAAACTATAACCACCATGTGGGGGGGGACGGGGAACCGGCTTGGGAGCTCAGCAGGCTTCCCGGCCCCAGCAGATCACCCTCTGCTCCTCTCCCACTCTTCCCGGAGACTCCCTCCCACCTGCCTCTCCTGATCTCCCTGGCCTCAGGGGCGCCAATCTTGTCTGGCCTCCACTTCTCCTCCCCCCTCAGTCCCCCTGCGTCCTACCGGTTCACTCTGGGGTTCCTCCCGTCTCCTTGGGGGTTACAGTACCCCACCAGCGGCTGGAAGGTGCCCTAGTTGTAGGGAGACGCTAACTCCGGGTCTTCCCGCACTGCCATCTTGACTCCTCCCCCCAGATTCTTTTATATATATTATATATATGATTGAATCACTTTGCTGTACACCTGAGATACTGTAAATCAACTAAGCTTCAATAAAAATATATCAGTTAATAATAAACCACACACACACAGAGAATAGGCACAGACAAAATCGCTCGGCCAGTTGTTAAACGGAAGTGGTGTGATGGGTACCTGAGGGAAATGGTCATGCTGTCAGAGATGGAAGTTCTGTGTAGGTCCAGTCGCGGAGACTCCCACTTACCAAGACTGATCTAGTTACTGCTCCCTCTGAACGTCCACCTTTCAGCCACAGAGACCAACACTGAGCCCCTGATACAGCACTATCCTTGGAGGAGACCAACTGGCCACTAGGTGGCAAATTGACCACATGAAGCCCTGTCCATCCTGGAAGGGCAGCACTTCATCCTCACCAGGATCAATACCTACTCTGAGTAAGAATTCCCCTTTCTTGGGACTTCCCTCGTGGCGCAGTGGTTAAGAATCCGCCTGCCAATCCAGGGGACACGGGTTCGAGCCCTGGTCCGGGAAGATCCCACATGCCGCAGAGCAACTAAGCCCGTGCGCCACAACTACTGAGCCTGCGCTCTAGAGCCCGTGTGCCACAACTACTGAGCCTGCGCTCTAGAGCCCATGAGCTACTACTGAAGCCCGCGCGCCTAGAGCCCGTGCTCTGCAACAAGAGAAGCCACCGCAATGAGAACCCCGGGCACCTCAACAAAGAGTAGCCCCCGCTCACCACAACGAAGTACCCGACGCAGCCAAAAATAAATAAATAAATTTATTTTTTAAAAAAAGTAGAGTTTGCCTTTCCTGCCTGTGGAGCATCAACCATACCACTATCTGGGGCTTTTGGAATGCTTAACTCATAGGCATGGAGCTCCATACACTTAACATCTGATCAATGAAGGAAATAGAGGTTTGAGCTCATGACCACGGGACACAATGGTCTATCTTGTACTGGACAATCCAGGGGACTATTCTTCTAAATGTACAACTGAGATGCAAGAGGAAACACTCTGAAGGGATAGGTCCCCATCCTTTAAGATATGACATATTTATGGGAATTCCCTGGTGGTCCAGTGGTTAGGACTCAGCACTTCCACTGCGGTGGCTGGGGTTTGATCCCTGGTGGGCGAGCTAAGATCCCGCAAGCCGTGGAGCACAGCCAAAAAAAAAAAAGATAAAACATACCTATTAAATCAGAGAGCTCTGTGTGCCGTGTCCCCAGTAGGAAGGCTCCATGGGACCGGGAATCAAGGGGTGGAAGCCAACGTTGTTCCACCTGCCGTCCCTCCCAGTCACCCATTGAGGACTGTGTGTGTCCCATGCCCCGAGCTGCAAGGTTGAAGCTCCTGCTCCTATAAGAGACACATTCTCCTTGTAGAAGGTGTGGTGGTGCCAGATCTTCCCCACGTCGTCCTGGTCGGTGATGATGCCCTGCTCTACGAGGTACTTCAGGATCCGGACGCTGTGCCTGCTTTGGGTCCTGTCCTCCAGGTAGCTGTCCTTCTGGCCCACACCCACCATGAAACCCTGGTGATGAGGCGCCCGAGGATGGATGGGAACACAGCTAGGGGGCATTATCTCCAGCAAAGCCAGCGTTGCACATGCCAAAGCCATGGTGGATGACAAGCACAGCGATTTCCTCCTGCCTTGGATCCTCCGAGGGTGGGAGTGAAGGAGGGAGAGCCTGAGCGCAGGAGCCCTCGGAGCTGAACTGGCTGAAGCAAGGCCTCCCCGGGTTCTTTTTTTTTTTTAATTTGGTTATTTATTTGACTGTGCGGGGTCTTAGTTGCAGCATGCGGGATCTTTTGTTGCAGCATGTGGGATCTTTAGTTGCAGCATGTGGGATCTAGTTCCCTGACCAGGGATGGAACCCAGGCCCCCTGCATTGAGAGCATGGAGTCTTAACCACTGGACCAGCAGGAAAGTCCCCTAGGTTCTTAGATGCTGTGTTTTCATCGTCTACAGTTTCAGTTGGTGGTTTCTTTTCGTTCAAAGAATTGTTTAAAATGGGTTGAAATTTCCACGTAAAAGGAGCTTTGTTGCCCTAACTTGTATTAATTTCTTTTTATATTGCATGGTGACCAGAGAATGCTATCTCTACTATTTATTGTATGAACTTTGCTGAGGTTTTTCTTTGTGGCCTAGCAGTTTTTGTGAACATTCACGGGCAATTGAAAGGAAAGCATATTCTCTTTTTTAGGATGTATTATTTGATATATCATTAATCAGATCTACCTTATCAATTATATTATATATAATTATATATTATACATTATCAATTATATTACTAAGGTTTCCGTAATTTACTTATTTTTATTTACTTGATCTCTCACAGATTGAGAAAAAGACAGGTTAAGTGATTTTGCCAAGTTCTCAATAGTAAATGGAAAAGTTCTTTAGTCAATGGCAAAACAGAATTCAGGCAGTACGATTTCAGAACCTCAGCTCTGAGCTATTATACCACCTGACTTCTGTGAGCATTCATTAGATTTTTCTCTGTGTGTCATCACTTGGGGGTTAAACCATTTAGTAGGAGGAAGAGAGATCTCCCAGGGGAACAACATGAAACCAATGAAAAAGGCACAGAAGTTTGTGAAGCAATATAGAAAAGTATCCGGGAAGTCAGATTATTCTCTGGGAAGCTGAGTAATTGTACAAAATGTAACATTACATTTGGGGGATGTAAATGTAAATGTTACATGTAAATGTTTCATGTAAATGTTAGGGGCAGGGTGCATGTGGTCAAACTGGGGATGGTAAGTGGCTAATATCAAGCAACTGAGCAAGTGGGGGACAAGCTCCACCAACAGTCTGTAAGAGGGTTATGAGAGTGGGATATTTTATCCCTTGCAGACCTTCCAACCTCCCACTGGGAGGACGATTATCAGTTCTGGGGCAGGAGAGTCCACCCACCAGACAAGTGCAGGGTTAAGATACAAGGAGGGAAGGTCCTGAGTTGTTTGCCCATGAAAGGGAGGTGACAGCGCCACTGTGGTGGAGGGCGGGGTGATGAATTGCTCCCCACTGGCAGATCTTTCAACTAAGAAAGGAGAAAGATATCTGTGCTCAAGAAGCTAGTCTGTTCACGGGTAGAAATGGGTCTGTCTTAGGGAAGCCTTTGGGAATTATGTCTAAAAGAGGATACAAACAGAGCAATGTCATTATAGGGAACAATTACTCCCTGCTTATCTTCCAGCCTCAGAAGTAGAGTGTCTGTTCTCTACAAATTAGAGAATAATGTAGTTACCCAGTGGTCTTAAGAGAAGGCCCTTATGTCCTTTGCTCATGAGAGTAGAGAATGCAAAACTCCACCAGCATGCTGGGAGAGAAGTGGAATGGTTGTCAAACTGATTCCCTAGGTACCTGCCAGCTTTGCAGTAGGGGAGATGAGGTTAGGTCTATTTGAGAGACTTGGATTTCAAGGCACCAGGAGGGTCAAGGTTCAAGTTATTTGGACCCTGGAAAAGGAATCCCAGATGTGCTCTTATACCTACACCCTCATGCCTCACCTCTTGGAAGAGGAGTTTAGAGAGGTGGAGCAGCTGATTATTTGAAATTGTCCATTCTCAGCCAAGCAAGGAAAGCTGTGGCAATGAATCAGGCCAGAAATGAAGTTGGCCGTGGAGAAGCGGGCGAGGCTCAAGTGGCTCTGACACTTTGAGCAGGAAGGTAGTAAGGGGGCTTCTAGGGGGAGGGAGAGTTGGGGAACTCCAATTCTATGAGACAGCACTCAGAGCTGAAGAAGCCACCAGAGCCAGCAAAAGCCAGTTAAAGCCACCAACCAAAGAAAAGACCACCAGGCCACACCTATAGAAAAAAGTTGGGTTTATTGAACTCACTGCAGTGAGGAAGAACTAATCATGGGATGTCTCAGTAAGACAGAGTGGGGTTCGGGCTCGTGCCGGTTGATTCTAAGAAAGGATGGCTTGTTAGTCATTTTTGCAACTGCAGCATACCCTTAGTTATGTTTGGTTACAGACACAGTCTTGTTGGCCTGACTGCGCCCTGTTGATAACATTGTCTATCACAGTCTGACTGCTAGCAGAGTGGCTTTGCTCTTTCTCAGGTCCTAATTAGAGTTAGAGGTCCTGTTTGGGGAAAGTAATTTGGCTGACCAGAAAGCCATGGAAAAGCCTCAGTAGGGTTGTGGTTCTAGAAGAGCACTCGAGGAAAAATTCAGCTGAGCAGAGGAAAATGGGGAATTTAGCTTACGTGGAGATAAGAGGCCACTCAGCAGTTGTTGGAATATCTAAGGTGAACGCCACCTCGGATACCCAGAAGCTGTTTCCTGCACTTCCATGGGTGTTCTACTCTGTGAGAAGACTTAGGCACATGGGGAAAGAACAGCAAAATTACACTGAGCATGTACTGTACTTCCCCTTCCTGTTGTGGTTGGCTTTGAGTTAGAACACCTTGAGGAATTTGGCTTTGAGTAGCAAGCAGTTTCTGTCTCAGGCTAGCAAAGCTGAAGACAATACACTATTTGGTATAAACTTCCCTTTGTTCTGAAAAAGCAACAGGGTTGAACAGATTTAGTTTTGCAAACGTAAGGCAAAAACGTTCTCGAAAATGGAAAGGGTTGAGATGCTATGAATCTGAAAGTCTAAAACATTCATGGGACCCTGTGTGTATATGTGCACGTGCACATATGTGTGTGTGTGTATATACTTGTGATTCTGCTCGAGTTCTTTCTTCTTTTTTGAGAAGCCTTATTTTTTTTTAGATTTAGAGCACAGGAACAGGAGGAAGGACACACCCAACAGCTGTAGAAGCAGGAAACATCTACTCTAAAACTGAAGAACAAAAACATGAAAACTGAGAGAATTTTTTGCGTATTTTGCTCCAACTAAACTTCTTTGAAAAAGTCCACGCTTCATCTATGTATGATTGGGAATGGAGATGCGATGTGCAATGAATCCAGTGTGATTCATGCAGTTTTATTTCTACAAACTTACTGTTTGCTTTGGAGAGTATTTCTTCTCTAGATTACATTCCAGAGGTATTAGGAGCTAAGTCCCATGGGACAGCAGTGGGGCAATTATAGGAGTGATGTTCACTTCAAGCTGGGGGAGGGTCTATAAGGAGGAACTGGCCTGGGCTTGGCAAAGGTCAACCTGAATTGAACTATTGCTGAGAGTGTTTAGAACTAAAGAAAAAAAAAAAAAAAAGACTTGAGGAATGTGAAAAGTACAAGCCATCCTTGTTCTTCATAACTTATATGGTTATGTAAAAGTAAATGAGCTACTTGCTATAATACTTATGTATCTCTTGTGGGGATGCTATATTCTAACTCTGTAACAGGCCAACTGCCCTGTAGGGGGAGGATGAGAAATATCCAGTTTTTAGGAAAGAGCTTAGATCTCTTTCAGGAAAGTGAAACAGTTTCTCTTTCAAGAAACTGTCCATGGGGGAAACCTGTGTTTTCTCTCTGGGCTTAGTTTGGGGACTACATTTTTTTAAATTAATTAATTTATTTATTTTTGGCTGTGTTGGGTCTTCGCTGCTGTGCACGGGTTTTCTCTAGTTGCGGCGAGCGGGGGCTACTCTTCGTTGCGGTGCGCAGTCTTCTCATTGCGGTGGCTTCTCTTGCTGCAGAGCATGGACTAGGCACACGGGCTTCAGTACTTGTGGCACACGGGCTTAGTTACTCCGCGGCATGTGGGATCTTCCTGGACCAGGGCTCGAACCTGTGTCTCCTGCATTAGCAGAAGGATTCTTAACCACTGTGCTACCAGGGAATCCCCTATATATATATTTTTTAATTGGAGTAAAATTGCTTTACAATGTTGTGTTAGTTTCTGCTGTACAATGAAGTGAATCAGCTATATGTATGTAGACGTGTTCCGGGAACTACCAATTGTTAGAGGAAGATTTCTCTGCCCATTTGAAGGCAAGTGCTATACGCTGCAAATGATTCAGCTGCATTTTGTAAATCAGACTGTATAGCCTTTTATATATTCATCACCCTTTTTGTCTTCTTTGGTCCAGTATTTCTCAAAATGTCATATTTGGACTACCACTGTTAGAATCACTTGGAAGTTGTCAAAAATAAAAAGTCCTATCCCATACTTGATTGATTTAAAATATCTGGGTATGAGGACTTCCCTGGTGGTCCAGTGGCTGAGACTCCCCCGTCCCAATGCAGGGGGCCCGGGTTCCATCCCTGGTGGGGAACTAGATCCCACATGCAGCAACTAAGAGTTTGTATGCTGCAACTACAGGTCCCGCATGCCGCAACTAAGATGCAGCACAGCCAAATAAATGAATAAATATTAAAAAGTAAAATAAGGGACTTCCCTGGTGGCACCGTGGTTAAGAATCTGCCTGCCAATGCAGGGGACATGGGTTCAAGCCCTGGTCTGGGAAGATCCCACACACCGCAGAGCAACTAAGCCCATGCACCACAACTACTGAGCCTGTGCTCTAGAGCCTGCGAGCCACAACTACTGAGCCCACGTGCCACAACTGCTGAAGCCTGCATGCCTAGAGCCCGTGCTCCTCAACAAAGACAAGCCACCCCAATGAGAAGCCCACGCACTGCAACGAAGAGTAGCCCCTGCTCGCTGCAACTAGAGAAAGCCCATGCGCAGCAACGAAGACCCAACACAGCCAAAAATAAATAAATGAATTAATAAATTTATTTTTAAAAATAAAATAAATTATCTAGGTATGGAAGCTACGAATCTGTGTCTTAAACACCCCTGACAGGTTTTTCTTATGCATACTACAGTCTGAATACCCCAGCAGAATCTCAGCTGTGCTGCCAGCAATTAAAGAGGGGATCTATGTTCATGAAGGTGTTAGAGTCTTAAAGAGGAGCTAGTGGTGGCAGCAACAGAAAGAGATTCCCCAGGGGAAGTTTGGAGCTTTGAAGTCTTCTATCCTATAGAGCCTGTGTATAAGTTTGCCTTCTGTTGCCAAATGTGGAGCCTTTAGTTTGTTATTGCAGGAGGTGATGAGTTCCTGTAAGCTTTGAGTCTTTCTTTCTAAAGAAGCCTAGAAATACCTTATTTATTATTTGCCACCAGATGAAGCCTGAGGCGTCCAAGTTGGGCTGCTGTTAAATCCTTAAGAAGGTAACCCACTTTGAGGCAGGCAACATCTTTCTGCAACCATTTGAGTAGGATCCCCCTTGGGTGTTCAGTTCCATTTTCCCCAAGTACTACAATCTTGGATACTTCCAGGTATCTACAATGTTGGATACTTCCAAATATCCAACATTTTATTTGGAGCCCAAGTCAAAGCTTAGAAACTACTTGACCTGACTGCTATGTGTCTTCACAGGCCCTATGATGCACCTGAGTGACCACACGGGGCTGACAGGAGCCCCAGTAACAGTGACTACTTCCCCCTGTAACACTTCCTCCTTGCCTCAGACACCTGCCATGCCCAACCCACTAACTCCATGCTTACGTGCTATCAGTCCTATCCTTGCTGCATCCTTTCTTTTCTTCTGCATGCTTTATCCTGTTACTAATCTCCTATAGAAGCAAAACTGGCACTTTGTTCTGCTTCCAAAATGATTAAGCACGTCATATACTACAGTTAGGAACATGATAAAACCATTTGCACTCCTAGATAAACTGAAAATAGTAGGGTCATCCTGACCGGTTCTGGTCTCCAGAATAATAAACCCTGAAAATTTTCCTACAAACCTGGACTCTTGAGACAATGTTATCCCTGATCTTTGTTATGCTGGTGTCTGAAAGCATAGGTGACTTTTGTAAATATGGTGGTTGTGTGAGAGAGTTGGTGTGGTTTTTTTTCCCCACCATGAACAGACTAATGAAAACTTGGTACCCTTGATAGTTTTGCCTTTTTTTCCCCTTTAAGTATTTGTGTTTTGAATTTGGTGAGCCAGTCTTTCTGGCTTCTTCAGAAAGAAGTCTGACACTCTTGCACTGAGGGCAAGTAAATTCGTCCTTCCTTTCTTCAAGGCAACAGTCTCTAGGGACTTCCCTGGTGGTGCAGTGGTTAAGAATCCGCCTGCCAATGCAGGGGACATGGGTGTGAGCCCTGATTCGGGAAGATCCCACATGCCGTGGAGCAATTAATCCCGTGCACCACAACTACTGAGCCTGCACTCTAGAGCCCTCGAGCCACAACTACTGAGCCCACATGCCACAACTACGGAAGCCTGTGTGCCTAAAGCACGTGCTCTGCATCAAGAGAAGCCACTGCAGTGAGAAGCCTGTGCACCGCAATGAAGAGTAGCCCCCCTTGCCACAACTAGAGAAAGCCCACGCACAGCAACAAAGACCTAACACAGCCAAAAATAAATAAATAAATAAATAAATTTATTTATTTTTTTTAAAAAAAGAGTCTCTGGAGTCTTCCTGGGGCAATTCCAGTCTTTTGTATTGTTCCTCCAGAATCCCTTCCATTGCATCAGGATCACTTACATGTCTCCTCCTCCTCATCTACCCAGTGGCCTAAACCCAAAACCTGGAGTCATCCTTGACTCCTACCTCTCCTCACTCCCTTCTCTTATCTTCTGAAAGTCTTTCATATAGGTCTATAACCCAACCATGACTTCTTTTATTTACTTTTTTTTTTAATGTGATGATCCATTTATTTATTTATATATTTATATATTTATTTATTTATTTATTTATTTAGGCATGCATGCATGCCTGTGTTGGGTCTTCGTTTCTGTGCTAGGGCTTTCTCTAGTTACAGCAAGTGGGGGCCACTCTTCATCGCGGTGCGCCGGCCTCTCACTATCGCGGCCTCCCTTGTTGCAGAGCACAAGCTCCAGACGCGCAGGCTCAGTAATTGTGGCTCACGGGCCTAGTTGCTCCGTGGCACGTGGGATCTTCCCATACCAGGGCTCGAACCCGTGTCCCCTGCATTGGCAGGCAGACTCTCAACCACTGCGCCACCAGGGAAGCCCCTACTTATTTATTCATTTATTTGTTTAGTGTGAGAGTTTTTATTTTTTTAATCTGTTGCTTTTTTGGAAACATCTTTATTGAGCTATAATTCCCATACCATAAAATTCACTCCTTTAATGGATACAAGCGATGATTTTATGCATATTCCTGGAGTTGCACAACCACTGCCACCATCTAATTTTAGATATTTTTTTATCACCTCCCCCACAAAAGAAACCAGTACCCTTTAGCAGTTAACCATAATCTCTTGCCTGGGTTTCTATAACAGCCTCCAGCAAGTTATTAGGTAAACCCTTGTAATCCATTCTCTATACTACAGCTCGACAGAACTTGCTGAAGTGCAAATGTAAGCACGCCCCATCTGAGATTAAAAACCTTCAACAGCTCCTTGCTCCCATTGTCATCCTGACAGAGTACAGAATCTTCTGGTGAGTCCAGGCCTTTAAGGATCTGACTCCTTTCTTAATTCTGGAATAAACAGTATTTTAGTATCATCTGGGGACCATGATGGACCTCAGAAAATCAATGAACCCCGTGAATGTGTATGCAAAAGTTGGTATGTTCTCGGACATGTCCAGTGTAATGATAAATTGCATTCGACTTTCCAAGGTTTAGAATATCTGGAAGAGCAGATTAATTATATATAGTTTTCCTTATTTTATAGTTTTGTATTGTTTGTATTTTTATCTATGGAGTGGGAAACAGTCATATTTTCAGAGCTTGAGGTGTCTAAAGATCATTTTGGCCCAGGAGGTATTGGGGAGGGAGAGGCAGACCCCCCGGGTCAGGAAAGTCTTACTTGGGGGAATAAGGTCTAAATTGAGTCCAGTGAGCTAAACTAAGGGTGTGGGGAGGTGGCTGGTAGCGAAAGGAAGAGCTGGGAAGGGCCACGGAAATCTGTGGGAGGGCGGAGTAGAATGTCAGTGCCACAGTAAGGCTGGTCATTCTTTCCTGGGCCACTGGCTCCTTGGGAGGACTGAGGTGGGGGGCAGGGAGGGCTCTTTCTTGTTCATCTTTGAAACCCCAGCACCTGATGCACGATAGGCATGTAACTGGCAACAAATGCTGAATGGATTAATGAATAAATGAATGAACACTTCTAATAAGGCATCACAGTTTTCTATATTCCTTGTCTGTTTTATTCATCTCTGCCTTGTTAATCTTCTGCTCAGTATTTGTGGAATTGCCCTGAGTTGCATAGCTTAGAGAGGGGGTAGGTTTGGCGCTTGGGAGCAGGTGTTCTCACTTCTAGCTCAGTTTTCATGCCCCTAACACCACATCACCTCTTTAATGCTGTACCATTAAAACAAGGTGTTTATTATAACGTGCTCCTCCTCGGAGAGCTTCTCAGAGGCTCACAAACCGCAATTTCTTTTCTGACAGTCCAGTTTCGTTCCTTTTTAGTCACTCCTCTTATTAGTAAGCAACATTTTTTTTTAAGCAGCGAGTTTCAAATATTCAAAACCATCAGCCAGCCCTGTATTTTAGGTAACTATAGATATTTTAGCTAAGTTATCCAAAAGAGCACAAAAAGTGTGTGCTTTTGAGTCTGCTGTAGTACTTAATGTCAGCTCTCATACTACAATGTCTCAGTGGTAATAGATGCCATCTGGAAAAGAGCTTGGTGTATTTGCCAATATAGAACTTTACCTCCAAATTCTTACTGATCAAACAAGATCTATTAAAACTGAAACTTTCAGAAAAGTTTGCCCAAATTTCAAACAAAGCTAACAAACATTAGTGTTTATTTTGAATTCGATTTATGGTTTTCACCAGACTATGATGAGTTTTCAAAACAATGACACATCTTACTATTTCAGCACTTCAGGATTTCAAGGAAATTTAACACTTGTGAATATACATAGAGGTTATACAGAGGGCTCAATGCATGGAAAAATGATAGTTCACAATATTATATGAACCCCAAATGAACTTATCTGTAGTGTATAAGTGTTCAAGCTTTGGAGTCAGATAAATTTGGATTTTAGTCCTGGCTCTGTCAATTACTAGCCATATGACCTTGGGCAAGTGATTTATCCTTTATGTCTCAGTTTCCTCAATTCTAATATAGGAATAATATTTATCTAGCAGAATTAATTGATATAAGTGTCTCAATCACTTAATGAATGGCAGCTATTAATACGATAACATTCATAGTAGGAATATTAATCCCTAATATATCAACTGGGGTTTTTATTTACAAGGAAAAGAAACTATCTCTGGCTCTTTTAAAAGCAGAAACAGGAACTTCCCTGGTGGTCCAGTGGTTAAAACCCCATCCTTCTAATGCAGGGGGCCTGGTTCGATCCCTGGTTGAGGAACTAAAAATCCCACATGCTGCCTGGCATGGCCAAAATTTTTTTAAAAAATTAAAAAGGGTAAGCTGGAAC
This sequence comes from Balaenoptera physalus, assembly GCF_965194825.1. NCBI lineage: Eukaryota > Metazoa > Chordata > Mammalia > Artiodactyla > Balaenopteridae > Balaenoptera > Balaenoptera physalus. Next base: position 61,152,984 of record NC_138897.1, read on the forward strand.
GAAGTGAGAGAGTGGCATGGACATATATACACTACCAAATGTAAAACAGATAGCTAGTGGGAAGCAGCTGCATAGCACAGGGAGATCAGCTCGGTGCTTTGTGACCACCTAGAGGGGTGGGATAGGGAGGGTGGGAGGGAGACACAAGAGGGAGGAGATATGGGGATATATGTATATGTATAGCTGATTCACTTTGTTATAAAGCAGAAACTAACACACCATTGTAACGCAATTATACTCCAATAAAGATGTTTAAAAATAATTTTAAAAAAATAAAAGCAGAAACAGTATTTTTGACTAGGCAACTGTGTAGCTTGTAGATTTGCTGGGGGGCTGGCAAACCCTACTAGAAAATTACTTGGCCAGAGCATAGTTAACTTCATGAACAGGTCCCATGAGGACACCACTGCCCCTTGCACAGCAAACACCACTCCACACTGGGCTAAGGGTGTCTCTGTTGCCTTCACGAGCTGGACGCCCCATTAATGTCTGATTGGTCACATGGGTGTACCTCAGCAGCCTGGGAGACTGGAACAAGTTGTTTCTGGCACTGGTAACCACACCTTCAGTTGGTGTTGTGCTCTGTCTGACGCCTAGATTTATATGATGGGGAATTCTCCAAACATAAGAAGGGATAGAGAGGCTGGGTAGCCAAAAATATGCAAGTATGCACCGCACTTCCCAGGGAGCCACATGTTTTGGAGAATGGTTTGATGCCTCCCTCTTTCACATACCACACATCCAAATCATTAGCAAATCTTTTAGCTTCCCTTTAAAATATATCCAGAATCTGACCACCTCACTTCAGCTCCACCATTACCAACATAGATCAAGCCCTCTTATCTCTTGTCTGGATTATTGAATCAGCCTCCTGACTGGTCTGTTGGTTTCTACGTTTGGCCCCTTACAGTCTGTTTTCAACATAGCAGTCAAAGAAGTTCTCTTTAAAAATATGTCAGGGGACTTCCCTGGTGGTCCAGTGGTTAAGACTCTGTGCTCCCAATGCAGGGGGCCTGGGTTCGATCCCTGGTCATGGAACTAGATCCACATGCCACAACTAAGACCTGGTGCAGCCAAATAAATAAACAAATATTTTTAAAAATTATGTCAGACACCCCCAAAAATAAAATAAAATAAAAATATGTCAGACCCTATCACACCTCTGCTCAAAGTCCCCCAGTACTTCCCATTTCCTTCAGCATGAATGCCAGAGTTATCATGGTGACCTATAAGGCCCTTCCCATTATTCCTTCTCTCCCCCATTTATCTGTCTGTTTGCATCCTCTATTACTGTCATAATGCCACCCATGCTCAGAACTTAGGATCTTTGTACTTGTTTTTCCCTCTGCCAGGACCATTTGTCTCATAGACCTTTACAACTTGCTCCTTCACTTCCTTCCACTTTCTGCTCAAATGTCACCTTATCAGAAAATGTTCTCGGACCACTATATAAAATTGTGACCCTCCAGCCCCTGGGACTCCACATCCTTTGAAATTCTTCTCCATAGCACATTGATCGCCACTTGACATTCTGTATATTTAATTGTTAGATTGTTTCCATCTCCCCCTGTAGAATATGAGCATGGGGAAGATGGGAACTTTGATTTGTAACTTCACCATCTAGTTGGCACACAATAAGTATCTGATGAGTGAACAAATGATAATAGATCCTTAATAACTGTCACTTTACTGATCATGTGAATAAGGTATAGTCTGTACAAAATGGTGTCTGCACAGAATGTAACACTGTTGCCAAAGTTATATTTTTTAGAACAGATCATATTATGCCACTCACAAGTAGAAAATTTTTCTATTGCTTCTGACTGCTGATAGCCGTCCTTCTCAGTTTGGGGCATGAGGGGATGGAGAAGTCACAGGATAAAGCAGCACATCATTCTAGTCCAGAGGGTCAATTTTGCTTTTAGAATTTGGGGGAGAACATTTCCAACTTTATTCCTCTTAAAAGTACTGCCACATGCATGTATATATACAAACAAAATCAGCAGAATCATGTTTTCCCATTTAGTTCAGTTGGGTGAAAATCATGAAAACCCAAGAAGGAGAAATTTTTATGTAAGCAGTGAGTGATTAGAAAATTTGATCCTTCTGTGATGTTATGGAACCTGGTGTTAGTGCTGTAATTGAATCAAAATGCACAGGGTACTTAAGAACAAGATGAAAAAGGGTTTGTGGCATCTCATAATGAGCACAGCTAAGTCCTTAATAGTAAGCAATACAGTCAGTTTAAAAAGCTTATAATGTACTCAGTTCCTTATTGAACCATGGGTTTTGCTACCATGGAAATGCAGTCGACCACAATCTCAAGTGTCTCTAAAGTGAGAAAACACTGAGTAAGAAGAGGAGGAAGTCATCATTCTTGCAGTGACACTTAAGAACCAACTGCATGACACTCCTGAAGAAGAATAAGGTGGTGTGGTTTGCCCAATAGGATCTCAAAACATAATAAAGCTAGATAATTAAGACAGTGCAATATTAGCGGGGGGGGGGGGGGAATTAACCAATAGAACAGACTAGAAAATCCAAGAACAGAAGCATGCATTTATGGAAACTTGGTATGTGACAAAAGTTACACAGCTTATAGCAGGGAAAAGATGGACTACCTGTTCAATAAATGATGCTCAGACAATTATTCATTAAAAAAAGAAATTGGATCCCTTTTCAGTATCATGCATAGAAATCAACTCCATATGAAATAAAGACAAATTTTTTTAATGGAAAAAATTTAAACTTGAAGAATAAAATTTGAGAAAACCTTGGTAGTAGAGGAATTCTTTTTTTTTTTTTCCGTGTGGCATGCAGGATCTTAATTCCCCAACCAGAAGAGATCAAACCCGTGCCCCCTGCAGTGAAAGTGCAGAGTCCTAACCACTGGACCACCAGGGAATTCCCAGGAATTCTTAAAAACAGACAAATGATAATGGAAATGATTGATAAAGTTAATCACATTAAGATCAAGTACTACTGCTCATTGAAAGATCACAGAAAGAAAAAGTAAATACAAGCCACAAACTAGGGAAAGTTGTTAATAAGACATATAACCAACCGAAGTTTAGTAGCCATGATATATAAAGAACTCCTAGTAATCAATAGGAAAAAAATAAACCCATAGAAAAATAAGTACAGAGCATGAACAGGCATTTCACAGAAGAGGATACATAATTAGGAAGTAAACATATGGAAGGATGCTCAATCACATTTATAAGGAGGGAACTGCGAATTACGACCACAATGAAATACTAATTTACATCCACCAGACTGACAAATTTTTTAAAGTAAAAAACACTCCTAAGTGTTGACAAGAAAATGGAGAAGCAGTAACTCTTCTATCCTACTGGGAAATAATTCGGCATTATCGGGTAAATTTGTAAATACACATACTCTATGACACTTGACATATATGCTGTGCAGTATATCCGTTGCATAAGAACATCAGAATACACACACAAATATTCATAGGAGCCTGATTTTAAAAAGGCCAAAACAAAAACAAAAACAAAATAAAAAAAAAAAAGAGGCAAAAACAAGCAAACAAGAAACCCAAATCCTGGAAATAATTAAAATGTCCATTGGTAGGAAAATGGAAAAATTGTGGTGTATTCATATCAAGAAATGCTATATAGCAGTAAAAAAAAGAATGAAACACAGCTACACGCATCAGTATGACTGAATCTCACAAATACGTTGAGCAAAAAAAGAGTTGCAGAAGAATGTATAAATGTATATGCAATATTTTGATTTATAATATGGAATATATATTATTTAGTCTTTGTCCACTGTTCCTGGCACATAGTCCCCAAAACCCTGGAATTTCTTAAGTGTTAAGAATGATAACGGTGTTTTTTGTTATTTATAACAAGCCCCTTCCAACTACATCTGAATTTATGTTAATGAGGGATACATCTGAGTTTATGTTAACGAGGGGATTTTTGGAAAGCCTCAAAGGATGGGGGCTCGTTGCCAAGGGAACCAACTGGGATTAGAAGGCTGGAACTTTCAGTCCTCCTCTGTACCTCCCAGGAGGGCAGAGGAGCTGGATGTTGAATCAGTCAGCAATGGCCAGAGATTTATTTAATCAATCTTGCCTACATAGTGAAGCCTCCAAAAAAACCCCAAAAGGCAGGATTTGGAGAGCTTCTGTGTTGATGAACACATAGAGGTTCTGGGAGAGTGGAAGCCCAAAGAGAGCAGGGAAGCTCCACAGCCATTCCCCATACCTTGCACGATGCATCTCTTCCATCTAACTCTTCCTGATTTGTACCTTTTCTAATAAACCTGTAAACTAGCAAGTAAATTGTGTTCCTGAGTTCTGTGAGCTTCTCTAAAGGATGAATTGAAACTGCAAAGAGGGTCATGGGACCCTCTGACTTATAGCTATTGGGTTAGAAGCACAGGTAACAACCTGGATTTGTGATTGGGCATCTGAAGCAGGGAAGGGGGCAGTCCTACAGGAACCCTTAACCTGTGGGATCTGACACTTTCTCTAGGTAGATAGTGTCAGAATTGAATTAAACTGTAGGATGCCCACCTGGTGTCACAGATTGTTTGATGTGTGGAAAACCTACACATCTGGGGTCAGAAGTGAGATAGTGTTGTGGTAGAATATTGAGAGCAGGGACTTCCCTGGAGGTCCAGTGGTTAAGGCTCTGTGCTTCCAATGCAGGAGGAGAGGGTTCAATCCCTGGTCAGGGAACTAAGATCCCACTTGTTGTGTGGCTCGGCCAAAAATAATAAATAAAATAAAATAAAAAAGAATATTGAGAGCAGAGGACACACACAGCAGGAGTATATTGTTTTTCTTTTATGGTATATAAATTCAAAAACATTTAAAAACCAAAGAATCTATTATAAACAGAAGGAAAAAAATACCTACACATTTCAGAATAGAGATTACCTCAGTAGTAGAGAGATGACATTTTGGGAGGGGTTCACTGGGGCCTTCAAAGTAGCAGGAATACTCTTTTTCTTAAATTGGGTGGTGGCTACACGTATGTTTGTCTTTTAACAGACATCTAGATTATATATACTCTTTTATATATATGAAGTAAATATAAAAATGTAAAAACTTCCCTGGTGGCGCAGTGGTTAAGAATCTGCCTGCCAATGCAGGGGACACAGGTTCAATCCCTGGTCTGGGAAGATCCCACATGCCGCCAGATTGAACAAGAAAATGTAAAGTCCTTGTAGAAGTACTGGCTGTTGAAGAGCTCAGTAAGTGCTAAGTATTATTTTTTGTATATAAAGAAAAAATTCAACTGCATGGATTTTTGAAGGAAAAGTAATCAATGTTTTATAACCAAAAAGTGAAAACACAAACAGTTAATTTTTAAAATTTAAGATGTTTTATTCAAAGTTAGTTCCTTAGATGACATGGAAATTAAAGTTAATGCATCAGGAGAAAGTTGGTAAAGGCCTATATGGCTAGAGGTATATCTTGAGATATTAACATATTTTAACTTCTTTTTTTCTTCTTTGATTTTCCTTTAACCAACCACAACCGACTCCCTACATTAATTCAAGAAAATAGCAGGTTCTGTGCTTTCTTGCCCCAGGAGAACTTTGATACAGACTATTACTCTGGTAGCCCCCAAAGGACCAAGGTTCCCATATTCCAGCTTGTGCCATAGTCCCTCCCCTTCAATCCAGGATGGCCCTGTGACCTGCCTTAACCAACAGAGTATGGCAGAAGGAATGCTGTTCCAATTCAAGTCCTAAAATTTAAGGTCTACAAGCTTCCACTTTTGTTTGTGCTCTAGGGGAAGCCAGCCCCCACGTAAGAAGTCTGACTACCCCTCTGTGAGAATCCCAACCTAGCCATGAGGAGAGGCATGGGACAGAGGCAACAGCCCCAGCAGAGCTCCTGGCCAGCAACCAGCACCAAACTGCCAGCCCTGTGAGTAAGGCGTCTGAGAAGTGACTCCTCTAAAAACTGCCCAGGCTGATACCATGGGGACCAGGTTCCACCAAGCCCTGCCCAAATTGTGAGCAAATAAAGAGAATGACTGTTTTAAGCCACTGGGTTTTCAGGTAATTTGTTATACAGCAATGGATAACTGAAACAGGATGCAGAGTAGAAAAGATACTTTCCCCTGGGAATTTTTTTTTTTTCCTAAAAACTTAAATTCTTAGCAGAATGTAGAGGGTTTTGGAGAGGGGATAGAGAAAAGGACTTTGGAGATGAGAAAAGGACTTAGAGGCATTGATAAAATACCTTGAAGAATGATGAAGAGAGAAGAATTTTCTCCAGATTAAAAAAGATTCCTTTAGGCTGGTAAGAAGAGATGGTCCTCCCTACTCCCCTAAATAGCTATACAGTACATTTAGGGAGTTAGGATCAAAAGAAGGCTTGCAAGTGATTCCCCCATCCCAAGTGGCACATAAGCAACAGGAAGCCACCAGATCTAAAGAGGGTATATAGACAAGGGGAGCCTCTTCCGCCACCACCCAGAGCTTGGAACTTGTTAAAACTGGAAATAGGGACTTCCCTGGCAGTCTAGTGGTTAAGACTCTGCGCTTCCACTGCAGGGGGCACGGGTTTGACCCCTGGTTGGGGAACTAAGATCCCGCATGCCCTGTGGAGTGGCCAAACAAACAAACAAAAAAACTGGAAACAGAAGGAGCCCCTAAATGTTCTCTACCAGTCTGGTAGATTGGGGCTCAGAGTCATAAACTGTATTACAGAAAGTAAGTGTTTTAGCTTGCAAAGTCTGAACTCATGTCACTAAAATTGTCCTTACATTTTCAGAAAGAAATATACTTAAAAAATAAATTTGAGAAAATAGGAGTATTTAAAAACTCACTTTCCATGCCCTTTATTTTTATTTGGGGGGAATTTAGTCTCATCAGCAAATCTTAACAAGATTTCTTCCCCCGCCCCTACTTTCTGCCAGCTATATCTGTAATTCTTTTTCAAACTGGTTTCATCACAGTACACATATAGCAATGCTATCCTCCAGATCAGCAGGGATTTCTGTAAGCTTCCCTCTGTTATGGGAGGGAACCACTCAGGGGCTTGATCATGTGACTAGTTTTGGCCAATGAGATCAGTAAACGTGATGCAAGTGAAACTTTGATAGGCACTTGCATATTGGAGCTTTTTCTATTGAAGTTCTGTGACAGCTAAGTAGGAAACCAAGCAATCCTATTAGAGATGCCTAATAGAGGAACATGAGCTTCACTTCTCAACAGCCTCAGCTAACTGCCAGCCATGTGAATGAGACCATCACGGACCTTGCAGCCCCAGTCAAGCTGCCAGGTGACTGCTGCTTGTGATCTGAAGTGAGCACAGCAGAACTGCCCAAGTTCTTGCTCAGCCCAAGTTACAGAAACCTGAGCAAATAAATGGTTCCTATTTGAAGCTATTGTACTAAGTTTTTTTTTTTATGTGAAACTATTTACTGACCACTGTCCACCAATATTTACAATATAATAAGCAATATACAGTTGGATAACATTCTGATTACTACAAAGTTAGTTTTTCCTGATTTCTGCTGAACCAGTAACACATATACTGAAAAGAACGAGCCTACACGTAAGGAATGGTTGGGTAAAGAAAAAACATGCAGATGACTAGTTGAGATTGCAAAAGTTTGTCACTCATTTATGCTACTGGGTCCAACATCTCTAATCATCTGATTAGTTTCATGAGCAAACAGACAGTCCATGACTCATGATCTTTTAGTTAATGTAACATAAGGATTTCAAATTTTCATAAAGGAATGGTTCTCTAGAAGGAACTTTAAATGCCCATTAAAGCCTTGTTTGGCTAATTAAACACACCAGTTTTTGTTTAGTTTCCTAAGCAGTGGGGAGGTTGTTGGTAGTGATAAAATTTTTCCTTTCAGGGAGTTTTGCAAATAAACTGTTGCATTTGTATGACTATAGCTATAGATAGGAATTCTGATAAGACTGCTTTAAATTGTCCAATTTAAATTGCTTACATTATATTTAAATTATCCAATTTAAATTGTTTATATTTAGATTGACCAACTAATTACAGAATCATCTATTTGACATTTTTTTTTTTTTTTGGTTTCATCACCTTTGGTGGACCCTCATTTCAACCAACATATTCTTTTAGGAAAGGCTTGTTTCCTTTCCATAAGTATGCATTAATTTTTTTTTTCACACACACACACTGTATTTTATTTTTACAAGAGATAAATAAACTGACACCAAGCATTGTAAATGGATGACCACAACAAAAGCAACAATGATTGCAATTACCAAACACGAAACACACTCATACTATGTCATAATATTGACATTCAGTCCAGTAATCCTCCACTGCAACAGCTCCTTTACTTTGCAGTGAAAAGTGATTTGTATATTTTTTGCCTCTGAGTCCTTGTGGGATTTTTTTTTTTTTCAAACAGAAAGTCACAAAAATTATAATCATCCTCATCAGTTCACTCAGTCACATGTAATTAATTTTTTAAATTTTGATCTTTTGTTAGCACTTTTATGAATTCATCAGTTTTCCATTGGAGTTCTGAAAATGCTTATTGATTCAGTTCAGCAGTATAGTCAGTTACCAGAAACCTGTACTTGTCAGAGTCTTCTCCATGAATTCCTTGAAGATGAAACCCTTTTATAGGAATATATTTGCAAAAGCATCAGAGTACACCCAGAACTGTCTGCAAATGACAAAAGACTTAAAAATGACCATGGTTAAAGATTTGATGAAAGTTCATAATAATGCAATTGACAAGGAAATTTAGTTATTTCTGAGATATACATTTTAAAGTAATAACTAGAATTATGACTTATAACATTATACCGGAACATATAAGATTTTTAGAAATTTCATGTAATGTCTGAAACATTTATATTAACATATTTCCATACAAATAACCCAAAGAAAGTTTAGTATTAGTTGTTTTTTTGTTTGTTTGTTTATATTGCAGGTTCTTATTAGTCATCAATTTTATACACATCAGTGTATACATGTCAATCCCAATCGCCCAATTCAGCACACCACCATCCCCACCCCACTGCGGTTTTCCCCCCTTGGCGTCCGTATGTTTGTTCTCTACATCTGTGTCTCAACTTCTGCCCTGCAAACCGGTTCATCTGTACCATTTTTCTAGGTTCCACACACATGCGTTAATATACAATATTTGTTTTTCTCTTTCTGACTTACTTCACTCTGTATGACAGTCTCTAGATCCATCCACGTCTCAACAAATGACTCAATTTCGTTCCTTTTTATGGCTGAGTAATATTCCATTGTATATATGCACCACATCTTCTTTATCCATTCATCTGTCAGTGGGCATTTAGGTTGCTTCCATGACCTGGCTATTGTAAATAGCGCTGCAATGAACATTGGGGTGCATGTGTCTTTTTGAATTATGGTTTTCTCTGGGTATATGCCCAGTAGTGGGATTGCTGGATCATATGGTAGTTCTATTTTTAGTTTTTTAAGGAACTTCCATACTGTTCTCCATAGTGGCTGTATCAATTTACATTCCCACCAACAGTGCAAGAGGGTTTCCTTTTCTCCACACCTTCTCCAGCATTTGTTGTTTGTAGATTTTCTGATGATGCCCATTCTAACTGGTGTGAGGTGATACCTCATTGTAGTTTTGATTTGCATTTCTCTAATAATTAGTGATGTTGAGCAGCTTTTCATGTGCTTCTTGGCCATCTGTATGTCTTCTTTGGAGAAATGTCTATTTAGGTCTTCTGCCCATTTTTGGATTGGGTTGTTTGTTTCTTTAATATTGAGCTGCATGAGCTGTCTATATATTTTGGAAATTAATCCTTTGTCTGTTGATTCGTTTGCAAATATTTTCTCCCATTCTGAGGGTTGTCTTTTGGTCTTGTTTATGGTTTCCTTTGCTGTGCAAAAGCTTTGACGTTTCATTAGGTCCCATTTGTTTATTTTTGTTTTTATTTCCATTACTATAGGAGGTGGATCAAAAAAGATCTTGCTGTGATTTATGTCAAAGAGTGTTCTTCCTATGTTTTCCTCTAAGAGTTTTACAGTGTCCGATCTTACATTTAGGTCTCGAATCCATTTTGAGTTTATTTTTGTGTATGGTGTTAGGGACATCTATTTGATTTGAAAGGTTATGGCTTCAGGAAAATTTTCAGTTTAGCTTGAGGTGATCTATTTCCTAGGTTGCTCAGAATGATGGCATCCCAGAAACAACACGGACTTACTCATGGTTGTGAAAAAATGCCTGTTTTTGTTTTGGTGAATGTAAAAAAAAAAACCCCAAAACCCAACAACAAGCATTTACGTATGTATTTACACATACAGACAAAAACAAATAAACCCAGCATGGTCCTTGGGCATTATAGGTTAAAAATAATAAATGTAAATTCTGATTGAGTAACGACTATGGAAATTTTTCTAACATTTTAGAAAAGCTGTTCTCTGATGCAGAGAAAATAATAAACCATGGTATCAAATGTTCTGTTCTGATAAATGAAGCAACTACAGAAAGTTTTATTTATTCAAAGTAACCAGTGCTTTTGATAGAAAAAAAATAAAAACAAGAACAACTCAACAATTCCCTTAATACTACTCAAAATGAACACATCAAACTTGATTTTCATTAGAATGTAGTTATTTTTCATACTAATAAGTCATAAACCAAGACCAGATTTTTGTATGTATGTAAACAATTATTGATCATCTTCTGGACGAGAATGCCAACTTTGTCTCCCTTTGTAAAAAGCAATTAAAACTTGACAACACTTCATGTTTGCCTCTTCTACAGCACCGAGTCTGCCTCATCTGCATCTTTCCGTTTCATAAGAAATATTAATTATCCACTGCTGTATGTAACACCAGTTATTTGCTCAGGATCAAGACCACTGGCAAAGCATCTTGGCAAAGCAGAATCTCTTTTCTTCTTTGATTTGCCGTCATCAGATTCACTGTCACATAAAGATTTTACTTTTGTGCCATCTTTTTCTTTACCAGCTTTTTCAGAATTAAGAAATACTTTATCTTTGGATGATCTGAATTTTCTTCCAGTTTTCAAGTATTGTTAGCACCTGTCAATCTCTTCCACTGAAGGATATACACCACCTTCCCATTCATTACACATCAGTCCAATATTTCTTTCCATCACAAAACCTTCAGGCTCTACCTTTTTGACTCATTTTACTCTTTTCTATTCTGTTTCTTTCCCATTTTTTGCAACACAGTTTTATTGGAGGAGTTTTTAATTTGTGGAGTTGAAGGGCTGTTATTCACTCTCTCCCAGGAGGAGGGCCGTGAGGAGTTGTACAAGAGGCCACTAAGTTTGGGGGTATGTTGTTTTGCAGCAAGAGATAACTGATACAGGGATTCTTAAATATTTATACTCTATACGATAAGATGGCTAATGAAAAGAAAAATTATTAGTCAATTAAAGAGAACTAATTGTGGCACTGGGTCATTTCAAACTCTTATTTATTTGTGATAAAAATTAAAGAACAAACATCGATAAGAAAAAACCAAGGACCTACCGTATAGCACGGAGAACTATATTCAATATCTTGAAATAACCTATAATTGAAAACAATGTGAAAAAGAATATATATATATATCAATATGTATAACTGAATCACTTTGCTGTACACCTGAAACTAACACAACATTGTAAATCAACTATACTTTAATTAAAAAAAAACGAAAAACAAACATCATCTTTCTTTGCTGAAAAAGTTATCTGGGGAGTTTCTCTCTGAGAACAAAAGCTGACTGGCAAACGTTTCAGACTGCCAAACTGCCACAGAAGACAGTGATTCAGAGTTGACCTCTCAACAAGATACATATCTGTGTTTCCACCAATAGTTGCCTGTAATATTGTAGAACACTTCTCTGGCAGCATTTTGGATCTCTCCTCAGTGAGATTATCTTTAAATCTCTTCTAAAGACATACAAAGAGTTTCTGTTTGTACCCATGCATTTACATAATTTAGTATTATAGAGAAATGAGAAATTGTCCTGATGATGAACTTCTAGCTCTAGTCCCAATTTGATGAAATAGGCAATTCATTTCACTCATTAAGATACAAAAACCTTTTTTTTTTTTTTGTCGTTTAAATCAAACACCATTATATAATGGACTATAACAAAAAGTTCACTTGAATTTGAAAGGTAAAATGTGAGAGGTCAAAGAAATCCCATAGGAGTCAGGGTTACTTTGGTCTCAGCTTTCCCTCATATCTCCCTTCAGGAACATGAATGGCATTTGGCCACATCTGGCCTCTTCCCAGTTTTATCTTCCACCATCTAATGTTCCATTCTCCCCACTTCCAGCCCTTATTATTTATGCTCCTCCCAAACACATGCCTTCACACTTTTGTTCCAACTGTGTGTTCCACCTTTAATACCTTAGATGTCTAGCCAAACACGCACACACACACACACACACACACACCCTACGATTCTGGAGCATCTTTATTTGGACAAGCAAATCTAGGTTTCTAACATACACCAATGATTAGTCTACCCATGTAATTAACCATGAAGGTTTTGGCAAACCTAGTAAAACGGAAAATATACTTTATCACCCAAACTTTTGAAGAATCAAAAAAATCCCCCAGTCTTAGTGAATTTATGTGTCACTCTCAAGCACAAAATATTCACTAAATAATTTAAGACCTGGAGAGTAAATGACTAAACCTAGTCGTCTAACAATGACATTATTTGTTGTTGAGTCAGGGCACTACAGGCCAGGATAGGATATTTAATGAAGCGCAATAAAGGCTGTTACCGAAAGCGTAGTGCATGTTAAGCCCTTTGCGAACATCATTTAACTTATTCCTAACAACTCTGTGGCATAGGCGTGCTTGTGCACGATTCTCAGCCGCGTGTTGGCGGTGGTGGAGGGGAGGCATGTGCATCACATGAAAAGCTGCTCAACATCACTAATTATTAGAGAAATGCAAATCAGAACTATAATGAGGTATCACCTCCCACTGGTCAGAATGGGCATCATCAGAAAATCTACAAACAACAAATGCTGGAGAGGGTGTGGAGAAAAGGGAACCCTCTTGCACTGTTGGTGGGAATGTAAATTGATACAGCCACTATGGAGAACAGTATGGAGGTTCCTTAAAAAACTAAAAATAGAACTACCATACACCCAGCAATCCCACTATTGGGCATACACCCGGAGAAAACCATCATTCAAAAAGAGACATGCACCCCAATGTTCATTGCAGCACTATTTACAATAACCAGGTCATGGAAGCAACCTAAGTGTCCATCGAAAGATGAATGGATAAAGATGTGGCATATATATACAATGGAATATTAATCAGCTATAAAAAGGAACAAAATTGGGTCATTTGTAGAGACGTGGATAGACCTAGAGACTGTCATACAGAGTGAAGTAAGTAAAGACAAAAATATCGTATATTAACGCATATATGTGGAATCTAGAAAAATGGTACAGATGAGCCGGTTTGCAAGGCAGAAACAGAGACACAGATGTAGAGAACAAACATATGGACACCAAGGGGGGAAAGCGGCAGGGGGTGGGGGTGGTGGTGTGATGAATTGGGAGATTGGGATTGACATGTATACACTAATATGTATAAAATAGATTAATAGAACCTCCTGTATTAAAAAAAAAAGCCCTTTGCGAACATTATTTAACTTATTCCTAACAACTCTGTGGCATAGGGGTGCTTGTGCACGATTCCCAGACGCGTGGTGGCGGCGGCGTTGGGTAGGCGTGTACACCGGGCAGATATGGTCGCCGGGACCCTTGGAGGCCGCGGTGACGTCACAGAACCTCGGTGGGGAGGTTCTCCGGGCCCCGCTTTGTCTCGGAGGTCCACGCCGCGGCCCACACATAACCACTAGGAAATGGGACTGAAAAAGTGGCTCAGGGTCTCTCGGCGTCGTTTTTTTCCGCGTGGGGACCCACGTGCTCGTGGCGGGGGCAGGTCCACACCGCGAGGCCCGCGGGCCTGGCGCTTCCCACCGCCGCGTTCACGCGACCTGGTCCTGAGGTCGCAACCGTGGCCGCGGCGCCAGGAGCTCGAAGCCGGATAGGCTCGGTCGGGGTTATGGAGAGGCGGGAAGGTACCAGGACCCTCTGGGATGGGAGAAAACAGTCCCTCGGAAGACTCCCCCCGCCGCTCGCGGGATAGGCTCTCCCGCCTCGGATACCGGGTCGTTCCCTCAGAGCGCCACCGCCCGCTAGGGACCGCGCTTCCCTCCAACTTAGCTAGGGCGAAAGGGGCGGGCCCCAGTCAGCGGGCTCCGAAGCCCCACCCCGGCCCGCGCGGCCTGCCGGATTCGCCCCGCCTCCTGCGCGCCGCCGGCGGCCCCTCTTCTTCCTGCGCCACAGCTTCAGGCGGCGGGCCTGGTTGCGGGTAGCGCTGCGACCTCGCCTGGGCGACAGCGGGCGCGGGTCCCGGCCTTGCGAGGAGCGCGCCGCGCGCCCCCTCCTCTGCGGGAGCGGCGGGCCGCGGAAGTGACGTGGTGCACGGGTAGGAGCTCGTTCGAATCGGTTCCCGGGTGATCCTCGCGACTGCGGCTGGTCCGCCACCGCCGCCGTCGCCGAGGGAGGAGCTGAGTGCGCCGGGGTAGAGGCCTTGCGCCGCCCCGGGGGCTGGAGCTGAAGCCGCCGCGCGGAGCCCGTACCTCGGCCTTTAGCGCGACGGCCGCAGGAGTCGGCGTTGCTGTTTTCTCTCCTCTTCCCCAATATGGCAGCGGCGGGCGGCGGCGGGCCCTCGGTGGGGACCGGAGAGGGCGGCGGAGGCGACGGCTACAGGACGGTGTACTTGTTTGACCGGCGGGAGAAGGAGTCGGAGCTCGGGGACCGGGCGCTGCAGGTCACGGAGCGCTCGGACTTCGCGGCGTTCCGCGCCTCAGTGTGTCAGGTACGCTAAGGAGGGATGCGCGGGTAGAGTTGAGGTTGGGAGGGTGACGAGAAGCCCAAGTTGCTCACCGGGGGCAATAAACCTGTCACCCGGCCCCGGTCCTGCGGCCTTGGCTTCTCCCTCCCGGGTGCCCGCCATGCCCGAGGCGGGCGGGGAAGCCTGGGGCCGGTCCGGGCGCCGGCCTCGGAGTGCGGAGCCGGCGGGTCGGTGGGCCTCCCTCTGCCCCGGCCCTGTTTCGGGGGTCGCGCCGCCCAGGCTTTGGTACCGCGGGTTTCATGGGCCTGGGGCGACCTTAGCACTCTGAGGCCGTGCAGCTCTTCTTCCAGTCGGGAAAGCCACTTGTGTCTCTTTCGGGTGGAACTTTTGTTTTGTTTTTTGTTTTTGTTTTTTTTTTAAAGAAGAGAGCGGAGTTCTCCCCGATGGCTCTGTTAGGAGTGTTGTGATAGTTAGAAGTTGTGAAATTCCTGGAGTCAATTTTCCTCAGGTTCGTTCAGTGATGCAGTAATTTCCCGGGTCGTTCTGTCAAGAAGGCTTGCAGGCCCGCCCTAGTGGGGTCCTTCCGTAGTGGAAACACTTGACCTAGAGAGCTTCGCAGGTGGAGCTGCCCTTCTGGTTTCCTGCACCCCCCAGCCCCCTGGGAGTTCCTGAACCACTCAAAGGGTGTCCAAGGGTATCTGCGGAACACCAAAGGACCTGTATACTCCCTGTACTAGTTTGCTTTAAAAGTTAATGACTATGTAGGCAAAGTCCTACTTTAAACTGGGAAGTCTTTTCTAGATCTGAGGTGTTGCTGGTGCTCGAGCTTCAAAGAAGGGGTATTGTCGTGAGCTGCATTAACCACTTGGGGCTCTTTTTAAATGATAGAGAACACTTAGCTTCCAAGGAAAAAGGACTTGGTGTGAAGCACTGTTTTAACTTGAGCAGGCTGATGTTTTTAGTGCTGTTAACTCTGTATACTAGTTGCTGAAATAATTGAAATCAAGACTCAGGGGAAAAAACGACTTGAGAGGAAGAACTTTGATTTGTTCTGTATTCCCAGCGTCTGGAATTGTGCCTGGCACATAGTAAATGGCCAAATTAGAATGGAGACAAAATTTTATAAACTCAAAAGTTCATTCTGTGTATGGATATAGCAGATTCCCATATCTTTGAAAAGTGAATGAATGAATGCTCTTTTTTTTTGATGAATGTTTTATATTCATCAGGGAAAGGAAACTCATGTTTATGATTTTTGTAGTTGATTATATAAAATATTTATATTGATTATATGTAAATGATTTAAAGTCATGACATATAAAAATGATTTTAAACTATCAGCACATTAAAGAAAATAAGGAACCAGAGGGAAAAAAGTAAACCCTTTTACTCACTGTGAAATTTGTAACCACTGTTAGCACTTGGAGTTATTTCTTTGTATCCTTACCCTCACCCCCCATTTTTAAATAACCGTAATACATGTCTATATTCCATTTTTTTCACTTAATATTGTCAGTATTTTTCTGTTTTAACGCAAGTCTTCATAAACGAAGTGGTATGTTTTGTACCACTGTTTACATAACCAGATCTCTCTTTTTTGTTGACATTTACATTACTTTCAATTTTAAGCAATACCATGATAAACATGTTTGAATGCATGGTCTTTTTTTTTGGAGATTTATTTTATTTTGTTTTTATTTTTTAGTTTAAACTTTTTTTTCCTCCTTTTTTTAAAACATTGAAGTATAGTTGATTTACAATGTCATGTTAGTTTCAGGTGTACAGCACAGTGATTAAGTTACATGTATATATATATATTCTTTTTAAAATTCTTTCCCCTTATATGCATAGTCTTTTATGTCTTTATTTTTCTTTGGTTTAGAATCTTAGAAGTGAAATTCCTGGATCAAAGGTCAGGAATATTTTTAAAGCTCTTGATACGTATTTTTAAATTGTTTTTCAGAAAGGTTGTACTAATTTACCCTCCCTGTAGAAATAATTCTCCCATGTGAGAAGTGTCAGTAAGTCTGCTACATATATAGGGGAAGTGTATTAACCTCTTATTACGGAAGTGGAAACTCACTTTTGGAGATGGTGACTCACTTAAGTCAAACAGATAGTACAAAAATTAGAATTCAAACCCAGAAGTCAAGTTCTTTTTGTTATTCCACTCAGCCTCAAATGATGTTCTGTGTTATAGGGAACAGATATATTCATTCCATTCCTTCATTATTTTAACAAGGAAAATATTTTCTTTGACTGATTCTTTTCCTCTCCTTTCCACTTTTTCCTGCTGGAACAGAGAAGGTTAAATTTGATTAGAAGTGGGAGGGAAGAACTAGTAAAAAAAAAAGGAAGGCTAACTTTTTTTTTTTTTTTGAGAGTTTAAAACATCATTAGATTATGCCACCTAATCCCATAACTTTGTCCCCATTACAGACATGAAGA
This sequence comes from Balaenoptera physalus, assembly GCF_965194825.1. Classification (NCBI taxonomy): domain Eukaryota; kingdom Metazoa; phylum Chordata; class Mammalia; order Artiodactyla; family Balaenopteridae; genus Balaenoptera; species Balaenoptera physalus. Next base: position 61,170,267 of record NC_138897.1, read on the forward strand.
ACTGAAATAAGTTACTGAATGAAGTCTGAGTTTATACAGTTCATGAGCAATGAAACTGGGATTGGTATCTAGGTCTGTTTGATTCTAAAGCTTGTATTTTTTTAAAACAATCTCCACAATGTCCACACTATTTACTAAAGCCTTCATTTTCCTTTTTAGGGGAAGAGGCAGATAGTGCACTAAATTAAAGTTTTTCATTAAAACTGAAAACAAACTAATAAGTGTTTGTAGTGCTAGAAAGTATTATGGGTCCTAAACTGTTATTTGGGGAAAGCGCACTTTGTAGAAAAGAGGAGCAGTCAAGAGGAAGGAAGAGGAAAAGGTGGATTTGGCAGAAGCCCTTACACCTGTGATAAGCAGTTATTGACTCACTTGAGCCCTTGTGACCTTGCAGAATCAAAGATTAGAAAATAACTTATTTGGCTAATTCTTAATATGCCCAAGCATTAAGTCCCATATGTGCAAACCCTCCTCTCCACCCCTAATTTTGAGGAAATGCCTACTTCTCTTGTGTGGTTCCATTATTCCTTGTCACCCTTCTATAGCACTTGTTATACCATCGTACTTAAAAAATAGTCTCTGCTTCTTGAGGGTAGGAGCCTTACCTAATAGTTGGTTTATAGCTGATTAGTTAAATGAATCAATCTGTTCCTTCAAAAAAAATTTGTACGTAAGGTATATTATGTTAAAAATTCCAAAAGATGAAAAGAAAAAAGGTAAAAGAAGGTAGATGTAGGAAAGAGTAGAATAGTAACCTGAGGAGAACTAATAAATGGAAGTTCATTTGATTAAAGCATATACCAGTGCTGAGGCATGAAATCAGCTTTGAGTTTCTTAAGGGTCAAAACAAAGAAGGAAAGGTAATTGATACAAAATCCACAATGTCTATAAAATAAAAACATTCCAGCTGCTAACGATGCAAACCTTTGATTTGAGAAAAATTTCTCCCTAGATTCCTCACAAATCCTGATAAAATGGGCAACATTCTTAGAGATAGGAGAGGCTTTTCTTGTCTTGTCTTTTAATGCAAGGTACGCTATGTGTTGTTTAGGGTATTGCAGCCTGCTTTAAGCAGTTACCACCCAAATTTTTGTAGAGATTTCTCGCTCAAGTGCAATATGGGTGTTCCTGGTTTTGGTGTGGTTCAGGGACAGAACAATTGGATATAATACCAAAGCACATCATTAAAGGCTAGTTTTTTGTTCAGAGAGATGCATTGAACTATATAACTTCTGAGTGACCTAATCCATTGATGAAGTTTAAAGTATTCAGGATTTTATGGACTACAAGTTAGTTAGCTCTTCATAAATATTTCTTAAAATTGGCTTTTGAGAGAAGTTGGGCAGCAGATAGTTTGAAGCTAACTTAAAGACATGTAGGGCTGGTACTTTGGAAGATCCATATGCTTTAACATTAACCCAGAAAAAGGTGTAATTGAAGTGCTCTTATAAAAATGAAAAAGCCCAGGGTTTCCCTGGTGGCGCAGTGGTTGAGAATCTGCCTGCTAATGCAGGGAACACGGGTTCGAGCCCTGGTCTGGGAAGATCTCACATGCCGCGGAGCAACTAGGCTCGTGAGCCACAATTACTGAGCCTGCGCGTCTGGAGCCTGTGCTCCGCAACAAGAGAGGCCGCGATGGTGAGAGGCCCGCGCACCGCGATGAAGAGTGGCCCCCGGTCTCCGCAACTAGAGAAAGCCCTCACACAGAAATGAAGACCCAACACAGCCAAAAATAAATAAATAAATAAATAAATAATTAAAAAAAAAAAAAAAAAGAAAAAGCCCAGTCACAACTCTTGCCCAAATAGAATGTCATCCTGCTTTCATATAGAGAAAGGCAGAGGAAATGTATCTTATTCAAGGCCAGGTGAGTACAGATACACGAAAGACTTTAGTTTACGTCTGATAAGATAGATTTTTAGACCAAAAATATGGAGAGAGAAGAGTATGACATCTTGAATAAAAGCATAATGAATAATGTAAAAATATTTAACTTATGTTTGTCGAATACCAGAGCTATAAAATATTTAGAGAAGTTATGAATTTTAGAAATAATTTTTATAAAGGATTATAGATAAAGCAGAGAAAAAAGATAGCTTATGTATCTTAATTGAATAATAAAATTATGGAGAGATTGTGTGAAATATATATAAATACTTTTCAGATGTACATAGATCTTAAAAATTCAATTTAATTATAAAAATATGTATTTTTTTCTACAGGATATGTAACCACATGATCTAACAGTTGGGACATTGTAGAAATAAAGTAGTAAAGAACTGAGAAATAAAGACTGTCTTGATTATACAAAAGCCTAAGATCTGTGAAGACAATTTTTATTTCTGTAAACAAATAGAATCTTTTCCCCATCAGTTTATGTCTATAGCTTCATTTCTCTTGGGTGGAATTGCATAGGATATGAGTATTTTTAGTTTTACTAAAGTATACCAAATTGCTTTTCAATATGGTTGTACTGACGTTCGGGCCTATCCGAAATGTGTAAAGTCCACCTTTCCTATATGGAAGCCTATACTTTATTTTTTTATCCTTCAAAATATGGCTGTCTTTTTAGTAGAACTTTTTAAAAAATTGAAGTATAGTTGATTTACAATGTTAGTTTCAGGTGTAGAGCAAACTGACTCAGATATATACACACACACACACACACACACACACTTTTTTAGATTCTTTTCCGTTGTAGGTTATTACAAGATATTGAATATAGTTCCCTGTGCTATACAGTAGTTTCTTGTTGTTTTTCTATTTTATATACAGTAGTGTGTATCTGTATTTTTTTTTGGGCTATGCGTCTTACGGGTAGTTCCCTAACCAGGGATTGAACCTGGGTCACCACAGTGAAAGTGCCGAATCCTAACCACTGGACCACCAGGGAATTCCCTAGTAGTGTGTATCTGTTAATCCCAAACTCCTTATTTATCCCGCCTGCCCTGCTTTCCCCTTTGGTAACCCCAAGTTTGTTTCCTATGTTTGTGAGTCTGTTTCTGTTTTGTAAATAAGTTCATTTGTATCTTTTTTTTTAGATTCCACATGTAAGTGATATATGATATTTGTCTTTCTCTGTCTTACTTCACTTCGTATGATAATCTCTAGGTCCATCCATGTTGCTGCAAAGAGCGTTATTTCATTCTTTTTTATGTCTGAGTACTATTCCATTTTGTGTGTGTGTGTGTGTGTACACACACACACACACCCCACATCTTCTTTATCCATTCATCTGTTGATGGAAATTTAGGTTGCTTCCATGTCTTGGCTATGGTAAATAGTGCTGGAATGAACATTGGGGTGTGTGTATCTTTTCGAATTAGAGAGTTTGTCTTTTCCAGGTATATTCCCAGGAGTGGGATTGGGATTGCTGGATCTTATGGTAACTCTTTAATTTTTAAAGGAACCTCCATACTCTTCTCCATAGGGGCTGTACCAGTTTACATTCCCACCAACAGTGTAGGAGGGTTCCCTTCTCTTCACACCCTCTCCAGCGTCAATATTTGTAGACTTTTTGATGATGGCCATTCTGACCAGTGTGAGAGGATACCTCATTCTAGTTTTGTTTTGTTTTTTAAAAATTTGTTTATTATTATTTTTTGGGCTGCATTGGGTCTTCGTTGTTGCATGCGGGCTTTCTCTAGTTGTGGCGAGCAGGGGCTACTCTTCGTTGCAGTGCGTGGGCTTCTCATTGCAGTGGCTTCTCTTGTTGTGGAGCACGGGCTCTAGGCGCATGGGCTTCATTAGTTGTGGCACGCAGGCTCAGTAGTTGTGGCTCGCGGGCTCTAGAGTGCAGGCTCAGTAGTTGTGGCGCATGGGCTTAGTTGCTCCGCGGCATGTGGGGTCTTCCCAGACCAGGGCTCGAACCCGTGTCCCCTGCATTGGCAGGTGGATTCTTAACCACTGCACCACCAGGGAAGTCCCTCATTCTAGTTTTGATTTGCATTTCTCTGGTGATTAGTGCCATTGAGCATCTTTTCAGGTGCCTGTTGACTGTCTGTCTGTCTGTCTTTGGAGAAATGTCTATTTAGGTCTTCTGTCCATTTTTAAATTTTTTTTTTTTTATATTGAGCTGTATGAGCTATTTGTGTATTTTGGAAATTAAGCCCTTGTTGGTTGCTTCATTTACAAATGTTTTCTCCCATTCCGTAGGTTGTCTTTTTGGTTTGTTTATGGTTTCCTTTGCAGTGCAAAGGCTTTTAAGTTTAATTAGGCCCCATTTGTTTATTTTTGCTTTTGTTTCCATTACTTTAGGAGACAGAGCCAAAAAAAGTATTGCTGTGATTTATGTCAGAGTGTTCTGCATATGTTTTCCTCTAGGAGTTTTATAGTATCCGGTCTTACATTTAGGTCTTTAAACCATTTTGAGTTTATTTTTGTATATGGTGTTAGAGAATCTTCTAATTTCATTCTTTTACATGTAGCTCTCCAGTTTTCCCAGCACCACTTATTGAGGAGACTGTCTTTTGTCCACTGTATATTCTTGCCTCCTTTGTCTCAGGTTAATTGACCATAAGTGTGTGGATTTATTTCTGGGCTTTCATCCTGTTCCATTGAGCTATGTGTCTGTTTTTGTGCCAGTACCATACTGTTTTGATTACTGTAGCTTTGTAGTATAGTCTGAAGTCAGGAAGTGTGAATCTTCCACTCTGTTCTTCTTTCTCAAGATTGTTTTGGCTATTTAGGATCTTTTGTGTTTGCATACAATTTTTAAAATTATTTGTTCTAGTACTGTGAAGAATCCCATTGGTAATTTGATAGCGATTTCACTGAGCCTGTAGATTGCTTTGGGTAGTATGGTCATTTTAACAAAATTGATTCTTCCAATCCAAGAACAAGGTATACCTTTCCATCTGTTTGTTCATCTTCAGTTTCTTTCATCAGTGTCTTATAGTTTTCAGAGTACAGGTGTTTTGCCTCCTTAGGTAGGTTTATTCCTAGGTTGTTTTGTTTTGTTTTGTTTTGTTGATGCGATGGTAAATGGGATTGTCTCCTTGTCTTTCTGATAGTTTGTTGTTAGTGTATAGAAATGCAACAGAGTCCTGTATATTAATTTTGTATTCTGCAACTTTACTGAATTAATTGATGAGCTCTAGTAGTTTTCTGGTGGCATCTTTAGTATTTTCTATGTATAGTATCATGTTATCTGCAAACAGTGACAATTTTACTTGTTCTTTTCCAATTTGGATTCCTTTCATTTCTTTTTCTTCACTGATTGCTGTGGCTAGGACTTTCAAAACTATGTTGAATAAAAGTGGTGTGAGTGGGCATCCTTGTCTTGTTCCTGATCTGAGAGGAAATGGTTTCAGCTCTTCGCCGTTGAGTATGATGTTAGCTGTGAGTTTGTCATATACGGATTTTATTGTGTTGAGGTATGTTCCCTCTGTGCCCGCTTTCTGGAGAGTTTTTATCATAAATGGATTTTGAATTTTATCAAAAGCTTTTTCTGCATCTATTGAGATGATCATATGGTTTTTATCCTTAAGTTTGTTGATGCGGTGTATCACATTGATTTGTCGATACTGAAAACTTCTTTCATCCCTGGGTTAAATTCCACTTCATCAAGTGTGATTCTTTTAATGGAGGCCTATACTTTATATTATCAGGACTTAAATTTTTTGCCAGCCTTGTGGGAATGATAATCAAAGTTTTAATTTTCTCTGATAACTAGGATGAGCATCTTTTCATGTTTTCCAGTTTTTTTCTTTATGGCTTGCACTTCTTGTGTATTTTCAGAAATCCTTTCTCTTGCCTCTCAGAATGATTTCTTATTTTTCCTCTACAATTTTGGATTAAAATGTAGCTGCTTTAGTTCTCTTGGAACTTATTTTTGTGTATGTTGAGATGGGGATTTTTAAAATCTATTTCTGTACAATTAAGTAGTTGTCTCAGTAATATTCATTGAATAGTTTATTCTTTTCTCATCAATCTGTAATGTCATTCCCCTATTTGCCAAGCTCCCTGTGTATGTATGTGTGGGTCTGTTTCAGGGTTCTCTATTCTCTTCCACTCGTCTATAATAGTATATTTTAAGTTAGAAATTCTTCTCATTAAAAGCTTCAAACATACACAAAGAGATAGTAGTATAATGAACCCACGTATAATCATCATCCACATTCAACAGTTTCCAAGTATTTACCATGCTAGCTTCATTTTTGCCTTTTTTTTTTTTTTTTAAATTCTTGGGGACTTTTTTTTTTTAATTTTTATTTATTTATGGCTGTGTTGGGTCTTCGTTTCTGTGCGAGGGCTTTCTCTAGTTGCAGCAAGCGGGGGCCGCTCTTCATCGCGGTGCGCGGGCCTCTCATTATCGCGGCCTCTCTTGTTGTGGCGCACAGGCTCCAGACGCGCAGGCTCAGTAACTGTGGCTCACGGGCCCAGCTGCTCCGCAGCATGTGGGATCCTCCCAGACCAGGGCTCGAACCCGTGTCCCCTGCATTGGCAGGCAGACTCTCAACCACTGCGCCACCAGGGAAGCCCCATTTTTGCCTTTTGAAGCATATTCCAGGCCTTAGTTTACTTCACTCCTGTATACTCAACATGCACTTCTATTATCACACCATCAAAATTAACATTTTTAATAGTATTGTTCAGTCCATATTCAGATTTGTTTATCTCAGAAATGTTTTTTTATAGTTGGTTTGTTTAAATCAGGGTCCTTATATTGAACTTGGTTTTTTATGTTTCTTAATTCTTCTAAAATTTAGAGCATTTGAGCAAAGTACCTTCCCTCAGTCTTTTTTGTTTTTCCTGACATTGACTTGTTGAAGAAATCAAGTTGGTTTGTCTCTCGTATTCTACATTCTGGATTTGTCTGTGCTCCTTTATGGTGTAATTTAGCTTGTTCTAACTCAACATATCCTATAAACTAGAAGTTATTTTTAAAGGCTTATAATTAAGATTTAGGTTCAGCTTCTTTGGGGTAGGGAAGCAAAAAATACTTCATAGGTGGTGCTGGTACTTCGTATTACATCACATCAGGAGGCACATAATGGAAGGCTATTTCACCCACTCTTAGAAATGCTAAGATTGAATTAATGGGATTCAGGTGGTTTCAGCAGGATTCCTTAATAAACAAGTTTTAATTTAAGGTTCATTCATTGATGGTGCTATTCTGATTGCCATTCCTCCTGTATTTATTAGCAGGAATTCTTTGCCTCTCTAATTGATGAGGCAAAAGAACAACTTCGCCTCATCAATTAGAGATATATAGTTACCCTGAAATCTAATTGGTACAAGAAAGCAGGATAAATGCTTTATTCTTTCCCTTTAATTTGTCAGTGTTCAGAGTAAGGAGTTAGTGCCTCAGTTAGTTTCAGTAGTGACCAATAGGGTTTTTAGTATCAGTATTGAAGACTTGAATATCATTAGTCTAGATTTTTTTAGTAATCTTCTGTGTAAGGTTGGTCTGGGTTAACTAGTTCATCATTACCTGAAACAGAAGTAAGGATGCTAACACTTTGTTTCCTGTTGTAGTTTTCCCCCATAATTTATGTTGCCTTAATTTTTTAAAGTTATACTTTTGGAAGGGGTTATAATAGATAAAAAGATTCTTTATGCAGATACCCTGCATAGTGTGGCTATACTTACCTCAGTGTTATAAAATATTAACCTCTATTTTCTTCTAGTACTTTTGTTTTTGCATATTTAAATATTTAATATATATGAACATAAGTGTTATGTTAATACTTTGCTCCAAATAAGTTTACTTATATATTGACATAAAATTATATGTTTTTTGTCTAAGAGAGCCCTGCTGATGTTAAACCCTTTCAAAGTGTTCAGTTAATCACTTGTGTTCCTAGGTGACGTATAATAGCAGAAAAATCTAGGTAATTTGTAGTTAGATTTGTGGTTAATTATGCAAAGGCAAAATTTAAAAACATTAAGACATATTTCTCAAATAAATGTAGCACTGTTAGAAGATTATAATATCCTTATCAATATTTTCATATTTTTGTAAACTTGAATTGTGCATTTATTTCCTTTGTATAATAATTGATTTTATTCTATTATTTTGGCTAGACACTTGGCATTTCACCTGAAGAAAAATTTGTTATTACAACAACAAGTAGGAAAGAAATTACCTGTGATAATTTTGGTAAGCAATGTTATGTTTATGCTTTTATATTTAATATGTTCTAGTATATCATAGAGCAATGACTATTTTATGAGATAGATAAGCATCAAAAAACTGTGATGTTTTGGGGGTGGGGAGGAAACTAGCTATACATCCAGTTTGTGCAGAGGTCATATTTTTCAAGCAAGATTATAGGAAAAGAGTTGATATCATCTATGGCTACAGAAGATGAGACCTTGCTCAGCACAACACCTAGCCACAGATCTTCTACTTGGGCCCTTAAGAAGCTAATTCTTGGGCTTCCCTGGTGGCGCAGTGGTTGAGAATCTGCCTGCCAATGCAGGGGACACGGGTTCGAGCCCTGGTCTGGGAAGATCCCACATGCCGCGGAGCAACTGGGCCCGTGAGCCACAACTACTGAGCCTGCGCATCTGGAGCCTGTGCTCCGCAACAAGAGAGGCCGCGATAGTTAGAGGCCCGCGCACCGCAATGAAGAGCGGCCCCCACTTGCCACAACTAGAGAAAGCCCTCGCACAGAAACGAAAGACCCAACACAGCTAAAAATAAATAAATAAATTAAAAAAAAAAAAAAAAAAGCAAGTGTTTCCCTGATTTAAAAAAAAAAAAAAAAAAGAAGTTAATTCTTCTGACCAACTTGGATTCTTCCATTATCTTTTTTTACTCAGTTATGTTCTAAGACTTGCGAATTTTTCATGCCTGATTCCTTTTTGGATTTAATCATTCTTCTCCATTCATATTGATACCACTTTAATATAGTTCCTCATCTGATTTTCTGTGACAGCTTAACTTAAGAATTGAGTGTTTCAGATGAGTGGAAGTATTTGAACCTATTCCACTGATATTCTTAACAAAACACAACACAACTGAATTTATAGATGGATCCATTGTTTGGGGATTTGCCTGTATAATTTTTAAAGTCGTTTCATAGATACAGTTTGTGTATTCAAAATTATAAATTCATTGTGTTTCAGATGCTAGCTTAGCACTTAAGATGTTACCTCTTGATTACAGATGAAACTGTTAAAGATGGAGTCACTCTGTACCTGCTACAGTCAGTCAATCAGTTACTACTAACAGCTACAAAAGAACGAATTGACTTCCTACCTCACTATGACACATTGGTTAAAAGTGGCATGTATGAATATTATGCAAGTGAAGGACAAAATCCTTTACGTAAGTATTCCATTTATACTAATTTTGATAAACTATCACTCACCTTTATCCCCTGATCACACATCCTAGTCCTTCACTTTAAAAAAGATCTCTCATTCTACTTTATTCACAGACTATGATCAGTTTTTGTGAGTGTCCTTACTTCGTCTCTTCATCACAGTGTATTTCTTTTTCTACCTAAGTCATCTTACTTCAGAATAAAGATACCTCTCTTTTAAAACTAATGTAGAATGAGAATTCATTCCTTTTCAACTCATAAGAGGTCTGTACTTATACATCTATCTCCTGTACACTCTCCTTTCCTGATTTATTCTTCCTGGCCTCCTATACACCTCTCCCAGTTGAGAAAATATTTGTTTTACCTTGCACATTTTTTATAGCTGAACAGCACAAGTAAGTGGTTTGTGTTCTTTATCATTTCTTTATCATTTCCTTCCACCTTTACTACTTGCCAGTTTTAATCCTACCTTTGGATTGTTTGCTAGTTGATTTAGAGAATCTTTTCTGTCTGGACCCTGCCAAAGTGTTTAATACTATTTAGATGTTCATTATAAACTTTCTTTTTCTTCTTTTTTTGGCTGTGCTGTGGCTTGTGGGATCTCAGTTCCCCAACCAGGAACCAGGAATTGCACCTGGGCCTTGGCAGTGAAAGCCAGGAATCCTAGCCACTAGACCACCAGGGAACTCCCTGTAAACATTCTTATTAAAAATTTTTTTCATTGTATATGCGTTAGAGTTGGTAGAAAATTAGATAACATAGATAAGCAAAAAGAGCATAAAGAACATCCTTATCTCTACCACCCAGATGTAACTACCACCAACACTTCGGTGTTTATCATTTCAGACCTCTTCATATTGTTTGACTTTTTTTTTTCTTTTTTAATGGTTTTGTATGATGCATCCTTTTTTGTTTTTTGTTTTGGCCGCGCCACATGGCTTGTGGGATCTTAGTTAGTTCCCTGACCATGGATTGAACTCGGGCCCTCAGCAGTGAAAGCACAGAGTCCTAACCACTGGACCACCAGGGAATTCCCAATGCATACTTTTTTAACCTACCTTTTTATTTAAAATGTAATGAACATCTTTAATATGCATGTCAATATATGTTTGTTTTAGGGGTTACACAGTATTTAGATAACGTAATTTATTTGAACAGTGTACTGTTGTTATTAGACATTCAGGTTATTTCAGTTTTTTTTTTAATTGTTACAAATGACTGAATGTTCTTGTGACTAATTCTTTTTTTTTAATAAATTTATTTATTTTATTTATATATTATTTTTGGCTGCGTTGGGTCTTCGTTGCTGTGCGTGGGCTTTCTCTAGTTGCGGCGATCAGGGGCTACTCTTCGTTGTGGAGCACGGGCTCTAGGCATGCAGGCTTCAGTAGTTGTGGCTCGCGGACTCTAGAGCGCAGGCTCAGTAGTTGTGGTGCACGGGCTTAGTTGATCCGCGGCATGTGGGATCTTCCCAGACCAGGGCTTGAACCCATGTCCCCTGCATTGGCAGGCGGATTCTTAACCACTGCGCCACCAGGGAAGTCCCCCCATCTTCTTAATGTGTCAGTGCTTCAGAGCTTAGCCCTTGGTCCCTTATCTTCTCCTAATTCCTCAACTGGTGATTCCATCCAATCTCATGGCTCTAAATACCATAGTTATGGCAGCGACTACCAAATGGAGGTAGTGAGAAATGGTCATTTTTAGTTAAGTGTTGAAAATAATGCCAGACTTACCTCCTGAATCCCAGTTTTGTCTATCCACTTGCCCATGTGGCATCTCTACTAGGATATCTAAGATGGGAATATACTACACATAGTTTTCCATCCAAATTAATTTTGGTTCTTTCTAGTTGCTTAAGCCAAAAATCCAGTTGATTCTTCTTTGTCTCATTCAATCTTTCAGAAAATCCTTTTGGCACTATCTTCAGTGTTTATCTTAAAATGAGCATTTCTCTTTACTTCTGTTGGTAACACTAGGTCTGAGGCACCATCATAGATTACCGAGATTATACAGTGGCCTCGTCTCTCTCTTTTCATGCCTGTACACGTAAGGTTTGAGAAGTCAGATTGTTTCACTAAGGGTAAACGCCGAAGTCTTTACAATTGCTTGCATGGTCTTAGAAGCTGTGCTTTGTACCTCTCTGACTTTGTTTCCACAGCTCTTGTTGCTTGTTCATTCCTCTTCACTGCCAGCTTTATTCTCAGCTTAGGACCCTCTGCTTGGATAGCCTCTTTCTCAGTCCCTCACCTCATTCAAGTCTTGTTTATCTATTACCTTCTCAACAAAACTTATCTTGTTCACCCTATTTAAAATTGCAACCTATGTTTCCTCTACACCTCTATGCCAGATAAACCCGTGTAAGTTGGAAATATTCTAAGTCAAAAATGCATTTGGTGGGGGGTAAATTACAAGTTTGGGATTAAAATATACACCCTACTGTATATAAAATAGATAACCAACAAAGACGTACTATATAGCACAGGGAACTATACTCAATATCTTATAATAACCTATGATGGAAGAGAATGTAGAAAAAATATATATATTTATATATATGTATAACTGAATCACTTTGCTATACACCTGAAACTAACACACCATTGTAAATCAACTATACTTTAATATAAAATAAAAATTAAATTTAAAAAATGCATAGGAGCCATGTGGCAAAATGTTAACAACATGTGAATCTAGGTGAAAGGGTTTATATATCTGCATATTGAATGAATCTTTAATTCTCTGAGGATAAGTTTTTAAATGTATAATCATGGAGTCAGTAGATACATTCATTTTTAAGACTTTTGATATAGATTAATTACCTTCCAGATTGGTTATTTGGGTTTTCATTCCTACTGTCATTATATGAATAGGCAGAGAATATCACTGTTTAAACTCCTGCTTTGATTTCTGTGACTTCACATTAAATTCCTGGGTCTTTCCCTGCCTCTGTTTCCTGTGCCTTTGATGCTACTTCTGGTTACTGTTGACTGTATGGTGGATAATTCTTTAAGTCATGTTGATCTTTTTATACTTGAAGTGAACTTACCCAAGTCTAAACTATTCTGTGTCAATGAAGCATTTATCTCTGGCTGTCTTTACTCTCTCCATTAAGCATAGTCTGTTCCAGCTCTCTGTGGAACACCTCTACTCATTGAGCTTGATATAGTGATAGGGTATCGCATCTAAAACTGAAGTTTTCTTTCCTCCCTTCTAAATTTTTCTGCTTCTAAATTTTATGGAAAATACGACCATTTATCCAGTCTTCTGGAGCAAGTACTCAAAACCACCTTGGATTTCTTTTTCTTTCTCTCTTTATATCTAATCATATACTAAATTCTACTCATTTCTTTCTTTGAGATTTCTTTTAACTCTTTTTCCTTGCATTTCCTTCAGTGTCCCTACTTCTCCATTTCCTAGTTAATACCCTTCGCCAGGTCTTTATAGATAGCTGATTTGTGGTAACTTCTTTCTAACTAGCTTATAAACATAGACACCCCCTGAGTGTTGAGAGTGTGGAAGTGCTTGCTGGAGTGCTACTCTGTGGATTAATTACGCTTAAGTTGGGTTAAGCTTCAGGGGAAGAGACATTAATTTAGTATGTTCCCCCTTTTAATTAGGGGAATAAAAGTGAGAAATAGTTTGGATACTGACCCTGGAGAAAGGAGAATGTTAGGAACAATGCTGAGCCAGTGATAAACTGAAGGTCAAGCTGGTTGTGTAGTAGGAAATTCAGAGCAGTTTTGTGTCAATTAAGCAGATACATTCTGCCATTTCACAAGTTGCTGTTGTGAGATATCTGTATTTAAATTAGCTCTCAATAGACACTTTTATAGTTGCTTTATAGTTGTCCTTATATCTCAAAATGTGCTTACGTTTGACTTGTGCATGATGTAATTACGTACCACAGACTACTATTTGATTTTATGGTTATGGTCTTCTGTTTGTCTCTTATGTGTGTATGTCTGTCTTTAGATTATAAACTCCTTGAAGCCAGGAATCATGGCTGGCTGACTCAAGCTGTGTAGTGCCATGCAAGTACTGGTTGGTGACTGCTTTTTTATGCTGGGGGTGATTGGTGATGCCTTTATTATGTTTGTGTCATTAGGATCAGGATAATACTTTAATTCTAGCTCTTTGGAAAATAAAAGTGATGGCTTAAGGTACTTCAGAGTTTCTTCTACTTTGAACTTTTATATGAAGTATTTAGGAGGGAAAACTTAAGCAATAACGTTTTCTCATTCTCTTCCAGCATTTGCTCTTGCAGAATTAATTGATAATTCATTGTCTGCCACTTCTCGTAACACTGGTGTTAGAAGAATACAGATCAAATTGGTAAGGAGATAATACTCTAAAGCAATTTAACTTGTCCTTTTATAGAAGTACTACAGGTTCATTGGAGAAAAATTAGAAAATAAAGATAAACTAAAAGTAGAAATAATTATCTGATGTCTCTTCAGTCATTAAAATTTTTTCATGTGCCCTTTTTCTATGCATATATGTATACATGTATGTGTGATCATATTGTACATTTTGTTATTTGTGATCTTTTATTTTCCCTTAATAGTACATTGTAAACATTGCCATATCATGAATATTCTGCAATATAATATACCACTGCTGCAGTTTGGTTTATTGACTGTAATATAAATTATATAATCAGTATACTGTTGTTGAACTTATAGATTTTTTTCCTATATTTTTGCCATTGTAAGCAGTGCTGGCGTGATGAGTATCCTTATAGATTTTTGTACATATCTCTGATTAGTTTCTCAAGCTAAATTCTGAGAAATGGAATTTCTGGGTTAAAGGACATGAAGAATTCTAAGGCCTTTGATTCATACTGCTGAAGTGCCTTTCAGAAAGTTGTATTAGTGTACACTTCCTCCAGCAATGTATGAATGAGCCCAATGAATCACTTTTTTTATATTAACTTTTCATGTTTTTAATATTGATTTGACTTTTTCTATCTTTTTGAACTTATTTTATTTCATAGCATTTTGATGAAACACAAGGAAAACCTGCCGTTGCAGTGATAGATAATGGAAGAGGAATGACCTCTAAACAGCTTAACAACTGGGCCGTGTATAGGTTGTCAAAATTTACAAGGCAAGGTGACTTTGAAAGGTTAGAAAACCTTACTCACTTTTTTTATGGGCAGCTGGGTATTTTAATAAGGATAAGAACTCTTATATTTCTTTAGTTATACATGATACATTGGAGGTTTTGATGTTATCAGCATATTTATTTAGATTTTTATAATAAAGTTTTTACGACCAGTACTTAGAAATAGTCAAAACTGCATAAATCATATTGCGCCCTTCCATTGAATGATTCTTTTTGCATTTCCTGAGGTATATAGGAGTTTTTTTTCTTTTTAATTAATTTTATTTATTTATTTATTTTTGACTGCATTGGGTCTTCGTTGCTGCATGCAGGCTTTCTCTAGTTGTGGCGAGCGGGAGCTACTCTTTGTTGAGGTGTGAGGGCTTCTCATTGTGGTGGCTTGGCTTTGTTGCGGAGCATGGGCTCTAGGCGCGTGGGCTTCAGTAGTTGTGGCACACGGGCTCAGTAGTTGTGGCACGTGGGCTCAGTAGTTGTGGCTTGCGGGCTCTAGAGCACAGGCTCAGTAGTTGTGGCATGCAGTCTTAGTTGCTCCGTGGCATGTGGGATCTTCCTGGACCAGGGCTCGAACCCATGTCCCCTGCATTGGCAGGTGGGTTCTTAACCACCGCGCCACCAGGGACGTCTCTCCACCTTCTTAATGTTTCAGTGCCTCAGGGCTTAGTCCTTGGTCCCTTATCTTCTCCTAATTCCTCACTTGGTGATTCCATCCAACCTCATGGCTCTAAATACAATAGTTATGGCAGCTACGTTGTGTACTTCGGGAAACACATTTGGGAAGAATCAGTTGGCATTCTTATTAAGTAGTTAGTATTTGTTCATGTCCTGTTTTTCTTTCTGCTGTGTCAAGGAAAGTCACCCAAATTTAAGGAACAGTCTCAATAATGTGTAAAATTAATATAGTTAACACATTTGCCTTCTCACTTCTGAAATTTCAGCACTCTCAGAATTTTCATCAAATTTGTAAAGACTTACAGTGCCATGGTGAGAGGCAGCAATAAGTGAAGAACAAGGGCTCTGGAATCATTTGGTCTCATTTGAATTCTAGCCTTACTAATTGTATGACACTGGTCAAAGTAGTTTACTTCTTTTTATCTCAGTTTACATGTCTGTAAAATGGGGATAATACCTCATAAGGTTTTGTGAAAACCAAGTGAGTTAGTACATGTGAAGTCCTTAGAGCCTGGCAAATGATAAGCAGTCAATAAATACAAGCTATCATTGTAGTTACTACTTCTCATTTGTGGCTTCAGATTTTTCTGCAAGTATTCTTTTTCAGTATTTTCTTGAATACGTGCCACTTCAGGGATTTATAAAATAGCCGTAAAGAAGGCAAAGATCACGTCTTTCATAGTCTAAAGATAGAATTTAGCATAAGATAGAAATATTAGGTAGAAATGAAAGGAGAACAGATGGTAGATTGGGGCAAAAAGGTCAGAAAAATGTTAGTTAAATCAAGTGGAAGAGTAGAAAGAAGTAGAGCCTACAGTTTATTAAGATTTCTCTAGATTTTAGCACAACACAGACTTTTAAACTTAATTCAAATGTTAGGGAAATTTTAATTTTTGGTAGAAATCTACCTGTTGTATGTTCTGGTCCTAGCTTTTTATAGGTGTTGTATCAGTAAACAGTCAGTTGTTGTTATAGCTGTTATGTACTCATACTGTCTTTGAGTCCAGTATCAGTCCCTTAACCCACTCCAGTTTCTGTTAGCATAGTTGTACCCCCCTCACTCCTCTAGCTTCTACTCCTATAGAAAAAATTATCAGTTGTTTTACTGCTTCCAATTTAGTTTTTTATTGGATATAAGGATGGGTATCGTAGGAGACAGGCTGTGGAAGAAAAGGAAGGACAGCCTACAAATACAAAACAGCTGACTATCTTGACTGTAGCTTATGTTGTAGTAGAGGAAAAGCCAAAAGTAAACCAAAAAGTGTATAAGCACTTCAGTTACTGATTAAGAAAATATTGAGTAATATGTTAGAGCCTGATGGCCATCTCCTTTAGGTAAGGTGACTAGAAAAGAGGGCAGCCTCTTTGAGGTTACATTTGAGTTGAGGCTTCAATGATTAGAAAAAAACACCCAAGCGAAAATCTGGGTGAAGAGTATTCCAAGTAGAAGGAACATCAGCAAATACAAAGACCCTGAAACTGTGATCAGCTTGTTTCGTTTGAGAGACGGAAAGGAGACCAGTGTGGTTAAGTGCATATGAAGGGGAGGGTAGAGGGAGATGAGGTGAGAGTTCTGATTTGGCAATATTCTTTATAACTCTCACCCACCTTGGTACTACCTTTCCCTCCACTTTTTTATTTTGAAAATTTCAAATCAACAAATAAGTTGAAAAAACTTCAAATAAAAAGCCAGCAAATAAGTTGAAAGAGCAGTATTAGCACTCATATATCCTTCACCTAGATTTATGTTAACATTTTGCCACATTTGTTATCTTCTGTCTATCTGTTTATGTATGTGTGGGTGTGCACATGTGTGCACACACAGCACACACACTTTCTCTCCCTAAATCATTTGAAGGTAAGTTGCAAACTTTATGATATTTCACTGCTTAATACTGTAGCATCTATTTCCTTCACAGTGATGTTCTCATAAATAGCCATAATACCTTTATACCCAAGACATTTCTCAGTGATTCAAAATATCTAATGTCCATATTCAGATTTTTCCCCTTTGTCATGTCTTTCTTTTCTCCTTTATTCTATAATTCCCCACATTTGTGTCTTTCATGAAATTGTCATTTTTTTTGGTAGAGTTCAGGCTAGTTGTAGAACAGTCCACAAGCTGGATCTGAATGTTTACTGGACACTATTCTTTTCCTCAAAATTTTATGAATATTTTCAATTATACAGAAAAGTTGAAATTCTACAGTCAGTACCCAAGATACTCATACTAAGTTTCTACCACTGACAGTTGCGTTACCACGTATCTTTTTATCCGACTAACCTTCAGGTCATCTATCTCATTTTTTGATTCAGTTCAAAATAAATTACAGATATCAGTAAACTTTCTCCTGCTGCTTTAAGTATTGGTATCATTATGTAGAATTCAGGGAGTTTTTTTGAGGTAAAATTTACATTGAAATGCTCACATCTGTCTGAAGTGTATCGTCATTAAATTTTTTTATGGTAATATAATTCATATAGTCACAAAGTTGTGCAGCCATCACCAGTAATTCCAGAACATTTTCATCACTCCAGAAGAAACCCTGTAACCACTTGTAGTCAATCTTGTCTCTCATTGCAATCACTGATATACTTTGAATAGTTGTTAATCTACTTCTTCAGTTGTTTTTTTAGGGATTACAATTAACATTTTAATTTATAACAGTCCACTTTGGATTAACACCAATTTAATGTCAATAATACATACAAACTTTGCTTCTATATAGCTCCATTCCCCTCCCACTTCTTTGTATTATTATTTTCATATAAAGGACATGATTATACATTATAACCCTGTCAACACAGTTTTATAGTTAGTGCTTTATACACCTGTCTTTTAAATCAGGAGGAGAGTTATAAAAAATACACTTATACTGTCTTTTTCTATTATGTAGTTACCTCTGCTTTACTCTTTGTTTTTTCTTGTATGCAAGTTACTTTCTAGTGTCTCTTCAGTTTAGTCCAAGGGACTCTTCTTTAGTAGCTACTTTGCAGCAGACGTGCTGATGACAGATTCCCTCAGGTTTTGTTTATCTGTGAATGTCTTAATCTCTTTCCTTTACTTTTTTTTTTTTTAAGGAATTCCTTTATTTTTATTATTTATTTATTTTTAGCTGTGTTGGGTCTTCGTTTCTGTGCAAGGGCTTTCTCCAGTTGCGGCAAGCGAGGGCCGCTCTTCATCGCGGTGCGCGGGCCTCTCTATCGCGGCCTCTGTTGTTGTGGAGCACAGGCTCCAGACGCGCAGAGCTCAGTAGTTGTGGCTCACGGATCTAGTTGCTCCACGGCATGTGGGATCTTCCCAGAGCAGGGCTCGAACCCGCGTCCCCTGCATTGGCAAGCTGACGCTCAACCACTGCGCCACCAGGGAAGCCCTCTTTCCTTTACTTTTGAAAGCTACTTGTGCTGAATGAAGAATTCTTGGTTGACTGTCTTTTTCTGTCAGCACTTTGAATACATTAGTCTACTGTCTTCTGACTCCATAGTTTCTGATGAGGAATCAGCTGTTAATCTTGAGTATCCCTTGTATGTGACTAGTCACTTCTCTCTGCTTTCAAGATTCTCTGGCTTTTAATGGTTTGTGGCGTGTCTAGTTTTTGAGTTCATACTGTTTGGTGTTTGTTGAGCTTCTTGGATGTCTAGGTTAATGTTTTCATCAAATTTGGGAAGTTTTTGGCCATTATTCAAATATTCTTCCTCTCCTGTCCTTCTGTGGCTCATCTTATCCCCTCCATTGATGGGGTTTTTTTCTTCAGTTTGTTTCTCAGACTGAATAATCTCAATCAACCTGCCTTAAAGTTCACTGATTATTTCTTCTGCCAATTCATATCTGCTCATGAGCCACCTAACTGAATTTTTCATTTCAGTTGTTTTCTTTTTTTTCAATTCCAGAATTTGTTTGGTTCTTTGTTAGTAGTTTCTGTTTCTACTGATATTCTCTGTTTGGTAAAATACTGTTCTCATACTTTCCTTTACTTCATTAGACATAATTTCTATTAGTTCACTGAATGTATTTAAAATAGCTGATTTATTTAAAAAATTTTTTTAAATTGAAATATAATTGATTTATAATGTGTTAATTTCTGCTGCATAGCAAAGTGATTCAGTTATACATATATATAGCATTCCTTTTTTAAAAAATTCTTTTCCATTATGGTTTATCACAGAATATTGAATATAGCTCCCTGTGCTATACTGTAGGACCTTGTTGTTTATCTGTCCTATATATACTAGTTTGCACCTGCTAACCCCAAACTCTCACTCCGTCCCTCTCCCACCCCCACCCTTGGCAATCACAAGTCTGTTCTATATGTCTGTGAGTGTTTCTGTTTTGTTGATGAGTTCATTTGCATCATATTTTAGATTCCACATATAAGTGATATCGTATGGTAATTGTCTCTTTCTGACTTCAATTAGTATGATAATCTCTAGTTCCATCCATGTTACTGCAAATGGCATTATTTCATTCCTTTTTATGGCTGAGTAGTATTCCACTGCGTGTGTGTGTGTGTGTGTGTGTGTGTGTGTGTGTGTATACATCTTCATCATCTGTTCATCTGTTGATGGACATTTAGGTTGTTTCCACATCTTGGGTATTGTGAGTAGCGCTGCTGTGAACATAGGGGTGCATGTATCTTTTTGAATTATATTTTTAATCAGATATATGCCCAGGAGTGGGATGGCTGGATCATATGGCAACTCTAGTTTTAGTTTTTTGAGGAACCTCCATACTGTTTTCCATAGTGGCTGCACCAACTTATGTTCCCACCAGCAGTATAGGAGGGTTCCCTTTCCTCCACACCCTCTCCAGCATTTGTTATAAAAAAGCTGACTTAAATCTTTGTCTGCTAAGTCTAATTAATCCCTAGGCTTTCTCTGGGACAGTTTTTACTGAGTGCTATTTTTGCTGTGTGTAGGCCAGACTTTAATATTTCTTGGTGTGGCACATAGTTTTTTTGTTTAGAATAGGACATTTTATTTTATTTATTTATTTTTTGTCCACACCTGGCATGGACAGGATCTTAGTTCCTCTACCAGGGATCAAACCCGTGCCCCTTGCATTGGAAGCGTGGAGTCTTAACCACTGGACCACCAGGGAAGTCCCTAGAATAGGACATTTTAAATTATATAGTGTGGCAAATCTGGAAATCAGATTTATCTTTCTCCCCAGGGCTTACTGTTGCTTTTGTCTTTTTGTTGTTTGTATAGTGACTTCCCTAAACTAATTCTGTAAAACCTGTATTCTTTATCTTGTGTTGCCCCTTAAGTCTCTGCTCAGTTAATTTGGTGGTCAACTAATGATCAGACATTTCCTTGAATGTCTGGAACCACTAAGTCTTACAGCTTTTGCCAAGGGGTTCTGTGTGCATACTGGGCTGTTTTTATTGTTCCAGCAGGAAGTTTACAACTCTGCCTTAGCCTTTAACTCTTGGTTGCACCAAACCTCAAAGTCAACCAGAAATAAGAGATTAGAGCCTTCTCAGTTCTTTCTTGAGTATGTATACAATCCTGCACATGAGTGTGACCTTGATTCTCATGACTATGTTGGAGCTTTTAAAAACCACTATGGACCTCTCATTCCCCAGCTTTTTCTTCTGAGTATTTGCCCAGATTCTTGTTTTCTCCCAACTGTTTTCATTGCCTTAGTCAGCTTTGATGGTAAACATCTGCCACTGATTGTTTTTGACAAATGACCCAAGGAAAATGCTTTTCACAGAGAGCAAGTTCTGAGTTAGGTCAAATAAAGACAAACCCTGCAAGTGGAAGTTTCTGTGGAACCGTCAGATCCAATAATGGCAATTCTATGCGGAAGGAGCTTTTGGGGAACTCCAAACACATTCCAGTGACTCCTAAGCTGTTAGTTTGCAACATGATTGCAGGGCTGTTTGTTTTCAAGGCTTCTGTGGAGCTGGTGAGAGGGGAATGGGAGAGGGTATGTTAAAACATAACAGAGCTCGTAGTTTTTACCAAAACTCATCAATGTGTCTTAAATAAACACTCCTTGGATTGTTGCAAGACTTAAGTTAATTTTTGCAGTTCTGAAAAAGTTGATTTTGACAATTTTTTCAGGTGTTGTTTTTGTGTTTATCAACGAGTGGATTTTCATATGTTCTTACTTTGCCATTCTGGAAGTGATCACTCAATGAACTGATTTTTGACAAGTGCATACACTGGTCTAATCCAAACCCCTATGATAAAGAACATTACCTGGACCTAGGAAATTTGCTCATGACTGAGGCACTGTTACAATCATAAGTTAAATTAGATACCTAGAACCTTGTTGTAATACTATGTGTTCATTTAATTATTTTGTGGAAGAAAGAAGGGTGACATCAGTTAGACCAGCTGGGTGGCCATAATTCAGATGTGTGTTGGATCATTGCTACTTTCTGCATTTTAAACTTGCTCAGCAATTAAAAAGCTCTCAACTCAGTCAGCCGTTTTTTGGAAAATAAAAATAGCATGCCACGTGGCCTGTTTCCCATGCCACTTTTAGGTTGTAGAAATGGACTCCCAACAGGATTTTCCCTGGTTTTCCTAAAGAAAAAGCTCAATTGTCTTTAGTATTTTTCTGCAATTAAGATGAACTTTCAAGTAGATATTTGTACTTACTTGAATTTAGAGAATGTAACATTTAGGCATCCTACTTTAATTTGGTTATTTCCATTGTGTCTCACAGATGAGACACATCTGTATCGAGATGAGACACGTGTATTCCAGAAGCTCGGTTAGTTACCTATGGCCATTTGTCACTTTCTTCATTGTGGCTGATTTTTTTTCCCTGTGGTAGATTGGAGATAGTGAGATCTAAATATATATACATAGTCTCTCTACCATATTTCCTGAATCACTTACCTGCTTCTTTTTACTAATTTGATCGTCTCTCCTATTCCTTTTTCTTACCTTCTACACCTTTTATCATACATTTTCATGCAGATTTTGCTTCTCTTTTCTAATAAATACTGTTGTTTCACAAAGATATAGTGCCCTCTTATATTGTATGAAGAATAAGAATGAGATAGTTTCTGAAACTTTTTTAGACTGTGATAAAAATTTATTTTGAGGGAGGTGACTTTCTAAATTCTCCAGAGGACTCCTTCTGTGATGCAAAATTGTTTCTTAAGATCTTAGATTATATTTATCTTCATGAAGGGAGATCTGTGTAGCCCGTGAGTGTGGATATAGGAATTTTCTGAACTCATTTACACAAGTCTAAAACCTACTGGAAATTAGTATTTTCAGCCTTATTTGCTGTAATAGGGTTTTTGCTTAGGTTAGGCTTTCATGAATGGAAAAAGAAACTTAGGAAAAAGGTTGAAAAAGGAAACTTACTGCCTGGTCATTAAGTGTGTCCATTCCTAATCAGTGAACAGAATTCCTTAGTTTTGAATAGATTAAGTATGTATATATTGTTTTACCTCTGAGTTCTGCCCTCCCAAACTTCTAATGTACTTCCCCATATGTGTTTTAAGGAGAATATTTAGGGGAGGATATTTTCAGCATATTTCCTGGAAGTATTGTCATAGTAATTAAAGTCTTAGAACCTATTTACTCTTTATTTTTCTTAATATTTTGTTCATAGAATTTAATTAATTCTTGGTTTATTACAATGTATCAATGCAGGACATGCCCTTTTTTTTTTAACATCTTTATTGGAGTATAATTGCTTTACAATGGTGTAGGACATGCCCTTTTAAAGTTTATTTATTGAAAAATTTAATAAGCTGAATAACCAGAATTTGCCACCCAATCCAGTAAGTAGAATATACTGTAACTTATATCTGTGTCCTCCTCATCCCTGCCACCAAAGTTAACAAGTATCTTGAATTGTTTTTCTGTTTACTTATTTTCTTTTAAACATCTTTATTAGAGTATAATTGCTTTACATTGTGTGTTAGTTTCTGCTGTATAACAAAGTGAATCAGCTGTACTTATACATATATCCCCATATCCCCTCCCTCTTGCGTCTCCCTTCCACCCTCCCTATACCACCCCTCTAAGTGGTCACAAAGCACCAAGCTGATATCCCTGTGCTATGTGGCTGCTTCCCACTAGCTAGCTATTTTACGTTTGGTAGTGTATATATCTCAATGCCATTCTCTTACTTTGACCCAGCTTACCCTTCCCCTTCCCTGTGTCCTCAAGTCCATTCTCTACGTCTGCGTCTTTATTCCTGTCCTGCCCCTAGGTTCTTCAGAACCATTTTTTTTTTTAGATTCCATATATATGTGTTAGCTGTTTCCTTTTGTTAAATGTATATATCTAATTTTGCTTGTTTTTGATAATATGAAAAAGTGTAATCATACTATATGTTGATCTATAAGGGACTTGCATTTTCATTTAATATTAGATTACTAAGATTGCATATTTGTGTGGGTCTGTAGTACATTCATTTTCATAACCATGTAATCTTTAGTATATACCAAAAAGGAATCCCACTTTATTTATCCAGTCTCCAGTCAGTGGGCATTTGGCTTTCTCCCCCAAGTTTTAGCAATTGTTAGCAGTACTATCTTATATATGGGGTGTGTGTGTAGTATTCTGTTATATATATTTCCTGGTCCAAATCTACGTAAGTTTTAGGTATATGCCTAGGAGGGAATTTGTAGGATATAAAAATGAATGTTCCAACTTACAAGGTAATGGCGAATTATTTTCCAAAGTGATCGTATTAATTTATACTTTAACCACTTACGAAAGTTTGATAAAACTCACTTGGGAAACCATTTGGATGTGGTATGTTTTTTGCAGGAGGAATTTTTAACTATTGCTTTGATTTCTTTATAGAGTTATAAGAATATTTTGGCTTTCTATTTCTTACTGATTTAGCTTTGGTAAGTTATATTTTACTAGGAATTAGTCCATTTTGTTAAATTTTCAATTTTATTGGCATATAGTTGTTGGTAATGTTTGTAAAGAACTAGTGCTTGCTTTGATAAATTTTCTGTTTTCCTGTTTTCAAATTCTTTGATTTCTGCTCTTTATTATTTATGCCCTTCTTACTTTGGGTTTATTTGCTCTTTTTGTAGTATCTTGATGTGGAATCTTACAGGTTTTTTTTTACTTCTTTTCTAACATGAATATTTTGTGTTATAAATTTTCTTCTCAGGACAACTTTTGCTGTATCCCACAAGTTTTAATATGCTGTAATTTCACTTTCATTCAGTTCAGTGTAACTTTTATTTCCCTTGCAACTTGCTTTTTGATCCATGGATCTTTTTTGGAATGTGTTGTTCAATTTCCAAATGCTCCCAATAGATTTTCTTGTCTTTATGTTGATTTCTAGTTTGACTTTATTATATTCAGAGAACATACTCTATATGGTTTCAGTTCTTTTAAATTTGTTGAAATTTGTTTTATGACCTAGGATGTGATCTATATTTTGGTGAATTTTCTGTGTCCTTGAAAAGAATGTGTATTTTGCTGTTGCTGGGAGGAGTATTCTGTAAATCTCAATTAGATTCCATCTGTTGATAATATTTTTCAGTTCTTTCTTATCCTTGCTGATTTTCTGTGTAACAGTAACTAAGAGAGGAGTATTGAAGAGCTCCAGTTCTCTGAATTTTTGCTCTGTGTATTTTTAACTTGTGTTATTTTTTGTATGCATAATTGAGATTGTTAGGACTTTTCAGTGAACTGACCCTTTCATAATGCCTTTTTTAAAAAAATTTAATTAATTTATTTTTTGTCTGCGTTGGGTCTTTGTTGCTGCGCACAGGCTTTCTCTAGTTGCGGCGAGCGAGGGCTACCCTTCATTGCGGTGTGTGGGGTTCTCATTGCGGTGCATGGGCTTCTCATTGCATTGGCTTCTCTTGTTGCGGAACACAGGCTCTAGGCGCATGGGCTTCAGTAGTTGCAGCACGCAGGCTCAGTAGTGTGGCTCACAGGCTTAGTTGCTCCGCAGCACGTGGGATCTTCCCAGACCAGGGCTCAAACCTGTGTCCCCTGTATTGGCAGGCGGATTCTTAACCACTGCGCCACCATGGAAGTTCCCATAATGCTTCTGTCCCTGATAATTTCTTGCTTTGAAATGTATTTTATTTGATAGTGTAGCCACTCCAGCTTTCTTTTTGTTTATGTTTGTATGGTATATCTTTTCTTATCCATTTTCTTTTAAAATACCTATATCATTATATTTAAAATGAGTTTCTTGTAGACAGCATACGGTTGGGTCATTTTTAATTTTTTTTAATTTTTTAATTTATTAAAAAAATTTTTTTGACTATAGTCTTTTTAGAATATTTATTTATTTTCTTTTGGCTGTGTCAGGTCTTAGTTGTGGCACGTGGGATCTTCGTTGTGGCATGCAGGCTCAGTAGTTGCGGTGCACGGATTTCTCTCTAGTTGTGGCATGCAGGCTCCAGAGCTCGTGGGCTCAGTAGTTGCGGCTTACAGGCTTAGTTGCCCTGCAGCGCATGGGATCCTAGTTCCCTGACCAGGGATCAAACCCCCATCCCCTGCATTGGAATGTGGATTCTTAAACACTGGACCACCAGTGAAGTCCCTGGTTGGGTCAGTTTTTAATTCACTCTGTCAGTTTTATTTAGTGTATTTGTACTATTACATTTACTTATTTTTAATTATTGATACATTAGGACTCAGATATGTCCTGTTTTAACTTTTCTATTTGTTCCCTTTGTTTTGCATTTGTCTTTTCTGGCCTTTTTGTGGTTTACTTGAACATATTTTACTACACTGTTTTCTTTATAGTGGTTTTCAAGTATATCTTTTATTTATTTATTTATTTTTTAATGGCTGCTCCAGGGAATACTGTATTACAGTCTCTTAGTATGGACATTTTGCCAGTTAAAGTGAATTACAGAAATCTCACCAAATTATTTAGGTATTTTAACTCTCTCCCATTTATAATTTAGTTTTAAGTGTTACCTCTACATATATTGAGAACCATATCAGACCGTGTTATTTTTATTTCAACAGTCTAATGTAATTTTAAAAACTCAAGCAGAAAAAGGTAGTCTATTTTATTTATGTGCATATTTGTTTCATTGTTCTTTATTCCCAGGTAATATTCTTTTATTAACTTTGTCCGATATTAATATATCTCCTCCAGCTCTGTTTTCATTAGTATTGAAATGGTAACTCGTTTTCCAACCTTTTAACCTACTGTCTCGTTATATTTAAAGAGTGTTTCTTTTAGGCAGCATTTGGTTATGTATTAAAATTGACGATCTCTGCCTTTTAATTGGGATGTTTAGACCAATTACATTTAATGTGATTATCAGTATTCTTGGTTACCATCTTTCTTATTTGTTTATTTTTCCCTTTTTCCCCACATTTCCCTTTTTTCTGCCTTATTTCAAATTGAGTGTGTGTGTGTATGTGTGCTTCCACTGTTTCCTTCATTGACTTATTAGCTGCTACTCTGTTCTTTTGTTTTACTGGCAACTGGGGTTCATAGTATACATCTTTAATTTATCACAGTTCTACTCTCTTAGCAGATTTCAGTTACACAGTAGTGTTATTGACTGTACTTAACAATGTTATACATTAGCTCCTCAGACCTTATTCATCTTATTGATGAAAGTTTGTACCCTTTTACCAACCTCTACCTATTTCCCACACTCCCCAGTCCCTGTCAACCACTTTTCTACTGTCTGTTTCTATGAGTTTCTCTTTTTAACAGTTGTTTTCTTAAAAATGTGGTTAAAAAAAAGTATAACATTAAATTAAAGTGTATAATTTGGTAGCATTAATTATATTCACAGTGTTTTACAACCATTACCATTATGTATTTTCAAAGATTTTTGTCTTTCCCAAACAAACTTTGTAGCCATTAAAAGATAACTCTGTATTCTCTGCACCTCCAGCTGCTGCTAACCACAGTTCTACTTTCTGTTTCAATGCATTTGCCTATTCTAGGTACTTCATTTAAGAGGAATCATACAATATTTGTCATTTTGTTTCTGGTTTATTTCACTTAGCATAATGTTTTCAGGGTTCATCCATGTTGTAGATTGTATCAGAACTTCACCCCTTTTTATGGCTGAATTATGCAGCTATACTACATTTTTCTATTCATAGGTTAATGGACGGTTGTCTTGTTTCTACCTTTTTTGTATATTGTGAATAATGCTGCTATGAACATTCATATACAAGTATTAGTTTGAGTCCCTGAGGCAGTTTATGTTTACCCATGTATTTACCATTTCTGGTGGTCTTCATTCCTTTGTTTAAATCCATAGTATCATTTTCATTCCTAAAGGTCTTTTAACAGTTTTTATAATTCATGTTTGCTCTCAGTGAATTTTTTCAGCTTTTGTATGTCTGATAAAGTTTGGATCTATTCTTACCCTCCTTCCCCCTTTAAACATATTTTTGTTGAGTATAGAATTTTAGGTTGACTTTGTTAAACATTTTAGTACATTAAAAATGCTACTCCATTTCTACTGACTTGCACAGTTTACAATGAAAAATCCATTGTCATTCTTATCTTTGTTTCTCGGAATGTATGGTTTCTCTGACTCTTTTAAGATGTTCTTTTTATAGTTGGTGTTGTATACATTGTGTGTTTGTGTTGGGGGAGCACTGTAAGTGTGCATGCATGTTGTGTGGTTTGTGTATTGTGTGGGGTGTTTGTGTATACGCATGCTTTTTTGCATGGGGGCAGGTTTGTGTCTTTGTTGTGTGGAGATGAGTTTGTGTATGGCGGTTGCTTTGTATGTTGTCAGGGGGCTATTTTTTGTGTGCTTTGTTTTGTAGGTCTGGTGTTATGGTGTTTTACCTGGTCACTGTTGTCTTTATTTTGATTATTGATATATGGATGAGAACTTTTTATACCAATTAAAATATTTTTATTTATCCCATTATTTCTCTGTTTTTGTTTTCTTTGTTTTTAAATTCATTGCATCTTTTTGTTGTTGCTTTTGAAAATGTTGTTCTACCTTTTTTTCTCTTTTAATATTTTAGAATTTATCTGTTTGTTTTCCTGGTTGTCGTTGAAATTTAAAAATGCATATTAACATCATACTTCAAAATTTAAAAAAACACCTCCCTTCTCCCATATTAAAAAATTTGGAACACTTTATCTCTGATCACTTCCTTCCCAAAGTTATACTTTTGTTGTCTAGTATTTCAAGTCTGACTTCGGAAATCCCACAAATTATATTCACCATTTTTTCTAACAACACATGAAAAATTTTTTAACACATATTTTAAAAATTACCTTTGTACTTACCATATTATGATAACCTTGTATGTCAGATTGTGCTTGTAGGAACATTCCTTTAGAGCAAATCTCTTAATGGTAAATTCCCTTGGATTTTGTCTGTAAATTCTTTATTTAGTCCTAGTTCTCAGTTCTACATTGACCTTTTCTCTTGGCCCTTTGGAGATAATATTCCACTGTCTTATACTGTTGCTGTCAAAGCCTGCAAAGCCATTTCTCTCTCAGTCTGTTTATTAGTTCTTCTGTTTTGTTTTTAGTGTTCACTGTGATGTGGATTTCTTTTTATGTATCCTGTTTGGGCTCTTTTGGTCTGAATCTGTGGATCTATGCCTTTTAGTGGTTTGAGAATATTTGCAGCTTTTATCTGTTCTCTCCTCTCTTTCTCCAAGTACATTTAAACTTGTGTGTGAGATATTATCCTTCAGTCGTTCATGTTTTTAGTCCCACTTTGATATTTTTCATTCCTTTTTTTCTTTGTTTCTTATGGGTAAGTGTTTTTGAATGTATCTTTGTGTTCTCTAAATCTTTCCAGCTATGCCACATCTGCTCTCTAACCTTTCCATTTGGTGTAATAGTGGTTCCAGCCTCATCCCCAGTTCTGCTTATTTCTGATACTGGGAAATGGTGTCCCTAGCAATCTTGCCTATATTTCGAGAGACCAGGGATGCCTACTCTCCGGAGTGTTGTTATGGTGCAGTAGGAGGTTCAATCAGAGCTCTTCGTTTGTCATGATACATGGAAATAAGAATCTCTTTGCTGTAATTCCCATTAGTATTGAGGCAATATTTTAATGAGTTTTGAAGGAGTAAACAATTTTGAAGGGAAGATTGTAGAGTTATACAGATATTTGAGATTTTCTGATTTATCAGGGTGGGCCCAAGAATTTGCATTTCTTAGCGTTTCCAGGTGTTGCTGATGCAGCTGGTCTGGGTAATAAACTTTGAGATCCATTGGACTAGATGATGTTTTGGCTTTTGGCTGTGATTCTTTTACATTTGAATAGGGGCGTTATCTGGCTCGGGGATCATTTTATTAACACTTAATAAAACTGCTATAACAATTTCCTTTAGCACCTGAGTAGTTTGTTTAACATCATTGCATTAATGTAATGTTTTATTTTAGTGATCATTCAGGATATGTTCGACCACTACCAGTGCCACGCAGTTTAAATAGTGATATTTCCTATTTTGGTGTTGGGGGCAAGCAGGCTGTTTTCTTTGTTGGACAATCAGCCAGAGTAAGTAAAAATATTTCTTAAAAGTGAAAGTTGATCAAAATATTTTGAGGTTGACTTTCTAAATGTGTTAGTTATCCAGTTTAAGTTGTGGGAATTTATAAAGTACTCTTTTTAATATTTAACAGATGATAAGCAAACCTGCAGATTCCCAGGATGTTCATGAACTTGTACTTTCTAAAGAAGATTTTGAGAAGAAGGAGAAAAATAAAGAGGCAATATATAGCGGATATATTAGAAACAGAAAGGTACAATACATTTTAACTCAGTAATTGTAGATTCATTACTTTGGATGGATGATAAGACAAGAACATTTTTTTCATTTTCTAAGATACTAATGTCATTTTAAAAACTTGAAGATATGGAATTTTCAAATTAAATTTTTATTACTTTTCTTTTAATTATGTGAATAGCAGAAGTGATCATTTATGTGCTTTCTCAGGCTGAAGTCTTCAGAAAACAGATTTTCTCATAAAGCCAAGTAAGCTTTCTGGAAATTGTTCATAAGATTGTAAACCTTTTTCCTTGCGCTGAGTTTGAGTTTTTAAATATTTGTTGTATAATAATCATAGAAGCAAAGTAGAAAACAGTGATAGGGTAATAGACTTTTAAGAAATCTGAGCTCCAGAGAAATAAGTAAACGAGAAACTTATTTCTGTTATAAATTTGAATTCAAACGCTCATTTTAATAAGGAGACTGTTCACAAATTTGAATCTTGGTGGTGAGCACATGGTATTTGTTGTATTACTCATTCAACTTTTCTCTGTTTGAAACATTTTAGAATTTTTAAATTTTTTAAAACCTTTTTTAAAAGTAAGATTGAAAAAAATTCTTTTCTGCTTATAAAGCAAATTGTAAAAAATTTTATAAAGAAAATAAAAATAGTCTCAAATACCAGAAAAAAGTACTTATGACATATTTAGTTGAATTTTCTTCTAGTTTAACTTTGTCATATACTTATGGTTTGAGCTCTGATTTGTTAATATTTTGAGTATTTCTTCATTTTAGAAAGTATTTTGGTACACAACACACTTTTAATAGCTTCATAGTATCTTTGGCTAAATGTACAGTAATTTCACTATTCTGTTAAGCATTTAGCTTACTTGAAGGATTTTATTATAATTATAAAGACACTGCCATTAGTATCTTTGCATAACATGTTGCCTGAATTGCAGTTTTTTCTTCGTATAAATTGTTAGAATTTTTATAACCGTTATAAGGAATTTGAACTTAGAAACATTTATGGTGTATATTACGAAGTCACTTTTCTGAAAGGTTGAACCCAAATCATATACACTCCCAACAAAGGTATATTGGAAGTGCCTGTTGGATCATTTCCTTATTTTTCAAAAGAACAAAGCGGGGAGGGAAGAATGATAGCAGAATGTTAGTAGTTTGATAAGTGAAAATAATACCTTTTCTTTCATACTAGTGGGCTGAATTTTTTTCATGTTTATTAGCTACTTTTACTTTCTTTATAACTG
Source organism: Balaenoptera physalus (assembly GCF_965194825.1). Lineage (NCBI taxonomy): Eukaryota > Metazoa > Chordata > Mammalia > Artiodactyla > Balaenopteridae > Balaenoptera > Balaenoptera physalus. The sequence goes on from NC_138897.1 coordinate 61,201,240, forward strand.
AACATTATCCTCTGTCCGAGAAATTTCTTCATTTTGCTCATTCCACCTTTTCCTCTTTAAATTTATTGCATTTATTTAACAATTTACATACCTTAATAACATTGTTTATGTAACAGTATTCTGTCTTATCTTTTCTATGTTATCTTAAAATCACAAAGCCCTATAAAGTATATTGGTGGAAATATTATTTGCCGCGTTAAAACTGGTGAAAAATAGAAATAGAGAATTTAAGTGATTTTTTTCAGAACTGTATACATATGATAAAGCTTGGATAGTACTGAGGTCTCTTGGGTCATCATTTCTTCCAGCTTTTCCTGTGTTTTGTGCTTAGTTCATCCCAGCAAACATTTCATGGGTACCAGTAGGTCCCTAGTCCTTTTCTTTTTCTGACCTGTCCTTTCCAGCCTACTTTTTGGGGGCTCCTCCTCTATTCCTAAGCTGTTATCAGTTACTACTGTGTGTGGGGGGTTGATGGTTCTTGATCTATGGGGGCTAGCACGCACGCGCCCCCCCCCATATATATATATTCATTCTTATATATACCACTTAATATCAGCAGTTCTCAAATATGTATTTCTTGTCAAGACTTTCTTCTTAAGATTGAAACATTGAATCAGTCTGGACTCCTTAAAGGGAAGAAACCGTTCTGGCCATTTTAAACAGAAAAGGATTTCATAAAGGGAATTAGATGCTTAGATGATTATTGGAAGGGCTGAAGGAATGATCTTTAGGCTGAGTCTTGTAGAATGATGCCAGGATATTCCAAACTGACCTTCTAGGGATGCTGCAACATCTGCTGTAATCATGTAGCTGGAGGACCACAGCTGAATCTGGAATTCAGAAACACAATACCTTGTCTCTGATCCAGGAGTTGGAAAAGTCTTGCTGCCACAATTGCTCCAACAATGGACACAGAATTTCTGGCCATTACTAGTGCTGTATCAGTGCTGATGCTTAAGCTGGAACCTGGATACTGGTCTTTCAGTACCTTGCATGGTAACAGAAAACTTTTAAGAAACCTCAGGAGATGGCCTTTGCCTCATTTTTCCCTTCTAAATCTTTGGCTAGTACATCTAATTGGTGAAACCTAATTTGCATCCACAAGCAAAAATTTAAGATTCTGAGAAATAGACGTTTTTGGATTTCTTTCCATCCTCTGCAGCCTGGGAGGGGACAACATAAGGTGGTACAAATGGCAGCTGAATACCAATTGATCCTATCTAGCACACGCATTTCCAGTTTCAGTTAGATGTCCCTCTCCAGGGGTTCTGTAAATAACTCCCTTTTGGTACATCTGAAATCAAATATCTATAAGCGTTTCTTATTTTCTTCCCCTTTTCCTCCAGCCATTAACAGTATAGTAGTAATTGTAATCCTTGTTGTTAATCATTCACCACATTTAATTCTTTTAAAATAGTTCCTTTCATTTATCCTCTCTTCCACTCATTTCCACTGCTTGATTCAGCCTTTCCAGCCATGTCCTTCATCATATGTTTAACATATATTCTAAACTACCTTGTATCCCTTATAGTCTCAAATCCTTCATGTTCTCATTGGTCTGGGATGTTTTTATTAAGTCATCTGCTGGGTGAATGTCACCCCATTTTTATTTTTTTAACTCTGTAGTTCTTGGCTTATAGCTTTCTAATGGCACATTGTTTTATAATCATTTGTTTCTCATCTATTAGATGGAATTTGTAGGGAGGAAGGATGCTGTCTTTCTTTTATCTTGAACCCTATTTTCCTCATGCCCAGGTTGAGTCATAGGGCTTAGAAGCTGCTATCCAAATATTTGGATAATGAACCTGCATCATCAGTAAACCCAAGCTAATCTACTAACTCTCAAACTGTATAAAATGTTACTTACATATTATGTATTGTAGCTATAATATTAGTAATTTAGTGTGTAGGGATGCATTGGAATCGTATTGGAGGGTTGGTTTTTATTTTTTATTAAGAAAGTAATAATACACACTTACTAAAAAAAGAAAACCAGTTTCCTAGACATAATAGTTCAGTGTGTATCTTTAGCCTTATAAGTTTTTATGTGTACAACTTATATAGTATATATATGCATGCAATTTTTAACATACAGACTCATAGTAAAAACTGAGAAGTTTGTAATTCTTATCCTCAAACACTTCCCCACTCCCCCCTCCCCACTTCCCTCTGCAAACTGTAGATATTCTCTGAAAGTGGACTGGGGCCCAGGATGATTTTACTCCCTTTTAAACAGAGTGCCTTTGGGCTAAGCCAGCTGGGTTCAGGCTGCATTCTAGTTTTCCTGACCTTGGAGGGCTGGCTGGGCATTGGTCCTGACCAAGTTAAATGGTAGGTACCCCAAGCAAGGACTCATTCCACCTTAGGGTAAGTGTTCTGAATTTTGGGGTGCATTTTTAAACTCAGTATTTATTTTTCTTTACCCTTTTCTTTATGATTCGCCAATTCGTGTAGCATTATGGTGTAGCATTCTCCTTGATGTGTGCCAGTTTAGCCATCTGTGTAAAAGTTTCCCTCTCCTCACAGCATTGTTGTCACACACTCAGCTGATTTGCAATTGGCCATTTTCCTCCAAAAGATTTTTGAAGCCTGTATTTGAAATTATCCAAGTGAATCACATTAAAGGTTGATGTAAACTTTATTTGTTAATTACAGTTAAGGTGCATGTAATGTGTTGTACTTTATGTTCACTCTTGTAGCCGTCTGATTCTGTTCACATTACAAATGATGATGAAAGATTTCTACAGCATCTTATCTCAGAGGAGAAGGAAAAAGATAGCTTTACTGCTGTGGTTATCACAGGGGTACAACCAGAACACATACAGTACTTGAAAAATTATTTCCTTCTTTGGACAAGACAGTTAGCGTAAGTATTTACATTTGATTCAGGACATGTTTCTTCTTATCTTTCTTAAGATAGAAAATATTACAGACATTGAAGCCTCTTGGCTGTCTGCTTTACTCCTATCCCATTTCCTTCCCTTCAGTACAGGAACCATTACTCTGATGTTAACGTTAAAATGGTTCTGTATTCTGTAAATAATGCACCAGTCACCGGTAATGTATTGGTCATTACAAACACAAATATGAGACCCATGCTTTTTGACAACTGTGATAACATTTAAAATAAACTTGAGTTCATCCAATTCAGCTCATCACTCCCAGATCCCCCCTTTTTCCTTTCCTGTGTAGCATGTATTATAATCTTCCATACCACACAGTTTACTTATTTTTTTGTCTGCCTTGGAATGTCTGTCATTTTTTATGCACTGCTGTATCCCAGTGTTTCCTGTTACATAGTAGATGCTCAATAAAAGTTTACTGAATGAATGTATTGAGTCTATTAAAATAAAAAAAAAAAATCTGTATGTGCCTGTATGACATGAGTAATACTGAAAATAAATCTTTGTGTATCTATTCCAGGAAAACTTCTAGAGAGCATATATTCCATTAGATCAAATCAGAAGTATATATATTTAATGGCTCTTAAGTTTTTTCCTCTGTAGTTACACAGTGTAGACCTTTGACTGGATTGTTTCCATAATTTGTATTAGCCTGAATTAATTAGTCTTGCAAAAATGGGTATACTGTACAAAATTCATGTTTTTAAAGAAAGTATCTTTTCTTATTTATTCAAAGGGCTGTTGTACTTACTTTGCGATTCTCTATTTTATACATATATATTAACAATTAAAATTTTTTATGGGGAAATAAATTTGATTTTAGGAATGCCTTTTTTCTTGAATACTGATGTTTATTGGCTTTGTAACACAAGAGTTTTAAATAGGACTTCGGAATGTTTCTTCTCTAAGAACGTCTTTTATTAGTTATTTTATTATTTTTCTTAACCGAAGGAATTCAGTGTACATTAATGACATAATTATAACTTAACTGTTGCTTTTAAAAAGAATGACGTATAACTTTAACCATTCTTTGAAATAGACACTTGCTAAGCTATTTATAGCACTCTTTCTTAATGTATGGTTGTAAACTTATTGTTGACTATGATGTTAACACTTCTGAGATGTCTGAAGAAAGATCTCATGATTTTCAGTGATTTCCTTTTATCTTAGTAGTGTTTTAAACTAGGACAATTAATGTAATTTTAAAAAGTTAAAATTCATATGAAGGAATATTTTAAATTCCTGCTTGAGGAATAATTACACATGTGATACGGGATATGGGGAGAGGTGAATAATCTCCCCCAAATATAATCTTTTGAAACATTTGCCAAAATAAAATAACAAAGATTTCTGAAGTGGTGGTTTTTGATGGGATAATGTTGAATTTATTAGTTTTAGGAGTATTGGCATAAGATTGTTTCAGTGTCACAGGAGAAGAAAGATGAGAGTTACAGAATGATACTCTCATGTTGGGGACATAAGTTAAAGATACCCAATCCTGTATACTCCCTGATATTTGAGTCCTTTGTAGAACATCCCTAACAAGTAGAATTATAGCCTCTTAACTTCTAGTTTTAGTTTTTTTGATAAACTATACTTAAAGTATTTGGGCCTTGAAGTTGGAAAGACTTGGATTGAAGCCCCCCCAACTCTATAATTCTGTGACCTTAAGCAAATTAAATTATATATTTTTCTTGCATTCCGATTTCTATATAAAATGAAGGGTAATAATACCTGAATCTCAGGATTGTTTTTACCATTAAATGGTGTACTCTGTTTAAAAATGCTTAGTATAGTGCTTGGCACCTAGTAGGTACTGCCAAATAGTAGTTATAGAATTTTTTTTGGTAGAAGATGAGATGAACTGTAATTTTATGTGAATTAAAAGTGTAAAGTTATTTTTCTATGTTTTAGGCATATTTATCATTACTATATTCATGGCCCAAAAGGAAATGAAAAACGTACATCAAAAGAAGTTGGACCTTTCAACAACATTGATATTGAAGTAAGATAAAATTATTTCTTCAAGTATTGTGAATTATTAGGTATCTGTTCTAGTTCCAAGTTACTCTGGACAAGAAAAATCAGTAAATAGGCAACTTCTCTGTCCTTGTCTTTTACCAAAACACTTCCTAATTTGATATCCAAGTAAAGAGATTATTCCTAGATATATTTTTGTGGAACCTTTGTTGACTGTAGTATATGGTTTCTCCTTTCTCTGTCTTCTCTAGAGATATGAGCTGTTACTGAATATCATGTCTCAAAAGCAGGGAAGAAAAGAAATAAATAGTTTCTCTTTTGTTCACAGAAGTCTTATAACGGTAAAGTAAGATTCAGAAGAAAAGAATATTTGAGTGTTGAGTTCTTAGTATCTTTGCCCACACATCAGGAAGAATTTCATGTACATCTTTATCCCACTTCCTACCTCTAGCAGGAAACCTTGAATTAAATGTACTCATCACTTAATATATCCTTCAGCTCTGCTTTGCTCTTTCTTTGCTTACTTTCAGTTTTTTGTAGTATATTTTTTTTGAGATGCTACTTAGAGCTATTTAATCCAAATAAAAATATATATGTATTTCAATAAGCTAGATGATTACTTGTACAAATAAAAGTAGTTTTTGCCTGTTCTGTTGTTGGATCATAGCTGAGAACAAAAGTAAAGTCACTATAGAATTTAATTGTTTTTGTTTTATTTTTATTTTAGATTTCTATGTTTGAAAAGGGGAAGACACCTAAGATTATCAACCTAAGGGAAATACAAGATGACATGCAGACGTTGTATATAAATACAGCAGCCGATAGTTTTGAGTTCAAGGCTCATGTTGAAGGAGATGGTGTAGTGGAAGGGATTATCCGATATCACCCTTTTTTGTATGATAGAGAAACGTACCCTGATGATCCATGCTTTCCATCAAGTATGTTAATCTCTTATCTTAGCTACAAAATGTGAAGTTGTGATTTAGGATAGTGATTTGTTTTCTTAATAATAATTATTAGTTGGGCTGTTGAGGTTAGATAAATTTAAAAACTTTTTTCCCTCATGCAAATCTTAAGTTATTAAAGTATTTATAATTTTTATAATTCTTAATTTTTGTGTATATTCATTTCCAGATGAATAAAGCAGTGGCTTTAAGAAAGATTATATATTCTTTTATCATAGATCTCTTCCTGAACTGAACTTTTAGCTATGTACTGCATAGTAATCCTTTATATAGTCTCCATGTTGTCTTCCTGTTATCTTTGTAGGTATTTATAAAGTAGTTTTAAACTTTACTTAGTCATACTAGTTTTTTCTTTATGCTTTATGATTTTTGCCTTGCTATAGAAAGGCTTCTTATACCTCAAGATTATAAAAAAGATCCTGTGGTTTTTTTTCTTAATCATTTTATGTTTACATCTTTGACACATCTCTAATCTTTTTTGTGTGTGGGTTAACTTAATATTTTTCATGTGGGTTTCCAGTTTCCTAACACCAATTATTGAACGTTATGATTTTTGTAATAGTTTAAATATCACTTTCATAATAATATAAAGTTCCCATAAGTGCATAGATCTGGATATTTTACTGTAAGGAATTGATCTAGTTTGTGTTTTTATTTATTAATTTATTATAAATTTATTTATTTATTTATGGCTGTATTGGGTCTTTGTTGCTGTGAGCGGGGGCTACTCTTTGTCGTGGTGTGCAGGCTTCTCATTGCAGTGGCTTCTCTTGTTGTGGAGCACGGGCTCTAGGTGCGCGGGCTTCGGTAGTTGTGGCATGTGGGCTCAGTAGTTGTGGCTCGCGGGCTCTAGAGCGCAGGCTCAGTAGTTGTGGCGCACGGGCTTAGTTGCTCCGTGGCATGTGGGATCTTCCCGGACCAGGGCTCGAACCTGTGTCCCCTGCATTGGCAGGCGGATTCTTAACCACTGTGCCACCAGGGAAGTCCCTATTTTGTGTTTTTATACATGAGCAGTGATACTTTCTTGTCCTTTATACTGTATATTGATATCTATAGGGCAAGACACTATTGTTCTTTTTTGAGAAAATTCTTAATGCTTAATCTTTTGCTCTTCTGGATAAGCTTTGGAATCACTTTGTATTGTACTTTCACTTTAAAAAAATCCTAGTGGTATTATTGGGATTGCATTGAATTTTCATAGATTAACAGTATTAAATTTTCTCATTCAGGATAATTCTTTAGTATAACCTTAGTATTGTGGGTTTTGGAACCAGATTTCCTGATTTGAATCCTATCTTGGCCACTTTGTGTAAACTTTGACAAAGTACTGCCTGCCTCAGTATCTGTGAAATGGGGGGGTAATAATTCTTGCCTCATAGACGTGTTGTGAGGGTTGAATAAGAAACTGCTTCAAGTCCTCAGAATAGTGCCCGACTTTGTTTAGTAAGTGCTCATACATGTTATTACTCAGTGACCTTCCCTCCTGTGAAGTCTCTAGCATGTTTTTCATTTGCCATTTGTAATTTTTGCATGCTTATAGACAAAAAGATAAAGTTCTTTAAATGATGTCTTAAAATAATAGCCAGTAAGTTGAATGAGGTCAGAGGGGTTCTCTAAGAGCAAGTGAAATGGTGTGATTGAAAGGAATATTTACTTGTGATGGACTTGTGAGAGTTTTTTTGGGAGAAGAAGGCTTTATTTGGGGTGGGGGGAATGATTAATGCCAGAATGACTGAGGTATTACCATGTCAGGATCAGAATGTTTGAATCTAATTTATCTGAATATATGAAAATGTATTACTAACAAACATAAAAATGTAAACAGTTGTGCTTTATAACATAGGTTATAATTCTAGCTGTATCATAAAGTAAACTTACATTCAGTATTATTAATTTGTCCAAGCTAGGCAAACTTGCTGTTGCTAGATACTGTAGATTTTCCAGATGATTTTTATGTAAGTAAGCTGGTTCTGACAGAGTTGTGAAGCTTGTGGTTTAGGTACAGGATTCAAGCTCCCATATTTATAAATAGGTTTTAAAGATTGCAGGCTCAGTAGCTAGTATAGTACTCCAAACACAGATTGATTAGTATGTAAGTAATTATTGACTTTGTAATGAGAAACACTATTGGTAATGTGGAACCACTTTGAAAATCTGCCTTTTTGAGGGCAAACAGAATAAAGCCACCTTTAGGTTTTATAGAATGCAATGTTAAAAAATCATAAGAATTTTTGTCACCATTTCTCTGAAGTAGCTTTAACATTTCACTTACAGAAATTGATTTCTCAGTGGTAAAAATTGCATATACTTTATAGCAACAAACATTTTGTTCCAATATTCCTTTGTTCTAGAATTAAAAGATGAAGACGATGATGATGACTGTTTCATACTTGAGAAAGCAGCAAGAGGGAAAAGACCTATTTTTGAATGTTTTTGGAATGGACGACTAATACCATATACATCTGTTGAAGAGTAAGTTCTGATTTTTGCTGAAATTACATTGTTTTGTGATCTAATCTTTTTACTAACTAATACTTTGTTCTGTTCAAGCTTTGACTGGTGTACTCCTCCTAAGAAGAGAGGGCTTGCACCGATTGAGTGCTACAATAGGATATCTGGTGCATTATTCACTAATGACAAATTCCAGGTCAGCACAAATAAACTGACCTTTATGGATCTTGAGCTAAAATTGAAAGATAAGAACACCCTTTTTACAAGGATTTTAAATGGACAGGTATGGTTTTAAGTATCAAGTTTTGAATATTTGCAAGTGTTCTGTTTTAAGTACAACAAAAGTCACTAGTAGTGTAGATTTGTACTGACAATTTGCATACTTTTCATTTTATTTAATCAGGAGTATAAATTTTCATTCATGAGCATTTATGTGTTCACTCAAAAATTTCAAACTGATTAGCTCTTGTTCAGATAAAATTTACAGATCTTTTATCAGATCTTCATCAGTACCTTGACATAGTAAATAGAAGCTACAGAACCATGTCCATTTGATAAGAGCATATAAGAACAATTTTATCTAATACAAAAGCTGTGTTTATATATTAATAACCTAAATATGCAATTTTAATCTAATCTTGGGGGTAAAATTGAGGTAGAACTATGAAATACTTTGGGCTAAAAGGTGCTGTGAGATTGATCAGTATTAAAATCTGCATTAATCAATAGAAAAAGAATGATAAATTTTTTAAAAAGTAGGATAGAACTAGTGTACTTTTATTTTACCTAATTACCTCAGAAACTTTTGCTTGATACTACTCTTTCAGTAGTTTAATGTTAAGTTGCCAAGAGATGGATGCGTTTATTCTGAACTTAAAATTGCTTAAGCAATAAGCACAATACATGACACACAGTATTTATAGTCAGTCATCCCTACAACATGTTGAAATTCATTTTGCTCTTAATAAAAAGTTACTGAATCTTATATAATTTTATCGAATACAAGGGCTGTACATTGAAATACAGCATAAAAATTTGGTAGGCGGACTGTCCCATTCCTAGTTAATAATTTTATATTCTTGTCAAGTTGACAAAGTGACAACAGTAATTTGCTGATTCAGGAAGGAGTTGGTACCTGGGAACAGATTAGGGGGAAGAGTTCCTTGAAGATATATGCCATTTTTGAGTGTTTACCATGTACATGTTACTTCTTATTCAAATAACTTTTTAAAACCAAAAGTTGGGGGGTTTTTTTGGTGATTAACTTACTGGCCCTTTGACTATAAGCTGCAAAAACTTAAGCTGAAATCAGTTTTAGTTTTGCCCCATTTTCATTTGGAAATGGTATATTGTGGAATAAGATATATAGGGGGAAATGAACTTCTATAACTTTATGCAAAGTCTTCTGTGAAAGCATGTGATGTAGAGATTATCTTCCCTACTCATTCTCCTAAAGATAGGCATTAAACAAGTATATAGCACCTTATGCTGGAATGTAAATCTCTATACTGTCTTCCATCAGGGTGAAGAATGCTAAGCAGTAGCACATTTTCTTCTTATGTATTATTAGAAAACAATTTTTATTTTATGATTTATTTTCTGAATAAATATAGATATATAATACATAATTAAAAGAAAAGATGTGTTTTGCATAGCAATATTTCTTTACCTTTTTTTCACTATCACTTTATAAAAGAGCTTTCTTGACCTTTTCTCCCCCTAATCACTCCCCCCAATGACATTTTAATACCATAGATATACCATATATACATTTAAGTACTATATGTATTTAAATCTGTGCCTGATACATAAAAAATATTTTTATTGCCCTATTGAGAATGTGCGTCGTTCACAGTAAGAAAGCTTCCACTTACCCTTTTCCCCTAATCAGCTAGTTCTCCTTATCCTAGGCAGCCAGTGTTTGTCATTTTTTGGTATATCCTAGGATTTAAAACAAGGAAGCAAATCTTTGTTGATATTGACCATTGAGACCTTGGACCCAAGGATGTAGCAAAGATTTTTCTTTCTTTAGTAATGTGTTTGATAGAAATCTAAATTTGTATGGGAGAAGGATCCAGCAAAATATTTTAGTTTTTTATTAGGTTTTCTGGGGTGGGCAGGTATGTGGAAGGAAAAATGAAATGAATGAGAAGTGTCTGTGGTTGTATTTGTTTACTAGTAGCTATATTTCATAGAACATTTTAAAATTTTACAGGAGCAGCGAATGAAGATTGACAGAGAATTTGCTTTATGGCTGAAGGACTGTCATGAAAAGTATGACAAACAAATAAAATTTACACTTTTTAAAGGAATAATTACACGTCCTGATCTTCCTTCTAAAAAGCAGGGCCCCTGGGCGACTTATTCAGCAATAGAATGGGATGGAAAAATATACAAAGCAGGACAGCTGGTAAGTTTAACTTAATTTTAGATTTAATTTTTAGTAGAATTTGAAACTAAATTAGATGTATTAGAATTTATCAACAACCAAAATTAATATATTTACTCTTGGCTCCTCAGGAGCCAGAAAAGAACGAAAAGGCCAAACGGATTTTAATTACGTAATTTAACAGGACATTTTATAAAAAACTTGATTTTTGCCAAAGGCTCAATTAACAAGGTTTTTATTGTTTCTTGCACTAAACTTTACTCAAATGGAGAATTCCGTTTTGTTTTTTTAATTGTGATATGGAGAAATTATTTTTCAGCAAATTTTTATTGAGTGCTGCTCGTGAGTTACTGTGCTATTGACTGCATTGTAGAGAATGCAGAGATCTAGGGGATGTCCTTTGTCCTTCAGGCTGTTACAGCCTGAAAACAGAGATAACCTAAGCAGAATAATCATAGGTAAGAAGGGGGTAAGTGCTATGAAAAGAGAGAATGAATAGTGCTCATAGTTTAGAAGGAGAGAATTTTCTGACCTCGGATTGCCCTGGGAGAAGAGGGTAAAATCATGCAATTCCTTGTGCATGAAGTGGCATTTGTATGGAACTTGAAAGAGGTAAAGGCTCAGGTTTTCAGAGGTAATTATGAAGGTAATAAATGCACAAATGTGACACTCTCATCATCGTATATCGAAAGCTTTGGAATCAGATGCGGTCACCTCCAAGTAGTGTGTGTAGCTACAGCTTGCTTTTCCAACATTTAGAGGTTAGGAAAACGAAGAGGAGGAGCTGGCAAAGGAGAATTGAAAGGGATAAGATAGTGAGATAGAAGGAAACCAGGAGAATAAGGTATTTGTGAAGAGTTACAAGGAGGGAGTGATCAGTTTTGTCAAATTCTGTGTGGTAGTCAAGTGAAACGCTTTCTTCTCAGAGAAGATAATCTGAGCACAGACAAAGACAGGTAAATGCAGGGAAACCACAAGCAACAGAGTTGGGTTGCTGCAACCTATTGTGTGTGTGAGGAGAAATAGTTCAGAAATGAAATGAGGCTGGAAGGTAGGTTGGGTGTAAATTTTCGTTGTCCTTGTAGTTGGGACGTTTTGAATTGGACCAATGGAAATTACCCTTAGATTTTTCAAGCCAAGTAAGGAGAAGAAATACATTATAGGCAAGTTTTGAGCTAATTTATTTGAAAGAAATGATAACTTTGTAAGTCACTGTTCACAGTCTGCAAGCAACATTTATGGGGGTTTGAGATAATTTGCATTAATAATAATTGACTTTGAAGGCTTTGGGCATTTTAGACACATGCATAGCTATGACATTTTTGTATGAAGAAGCCACTGTGTCTTTTCAAAGATGTTACAAATAAGTGGAGAACTTTACAAATATAACTTTATTAGAATATTAGAATGCTTTTTTTGTTAATTTTTCTAATGATAGATGCTGAGTTTTCTCCTTGCATAAAGTAGTTCTGTTAAGTAATTGTTAAACCTGTTTTTCTAAAAGTAAATATTAATACTAAATCCTTGTTTTAAAACTAAATATTAGGTCAAGACAATAAAGACACTTCCTCTCTTTTATGGAAGCATTGTAAAATTTTTTCTTTATGGTGATCATGATGGAGAAGTATATGCTACAGGAGGAGAGGTTCAAATTGCAATGGTAAGACCCCCAAATAACAAAAAATATTTCTTCAAAGTCTCTTGGTACTACTCCTTTCTTTTGCTTAATTGTTAAAACAAAGATACGGTATTCTATTTTGCCTTGTATTTGGATTTTCCATTGGTTAAAGCAGTGGTAGCATGAATTTTTATGTTTCATATTTGATGTTTTTAATAATCTGTAGAACTTAACATCTGTGTGCCCAGTGTTTAATAAATGTTACATATATTATTGCTAGTTAACACAGTAATTTTGTAAAGTGCACATTTCATCCAATGCCCACAAACATAAACATTGGAGCCAGACTTCTATCTCAAGAATGAAAAACTTCAAAACTAGAGCTGGTTTTATCCTTATACTATGCTCCTGTTAAAATTAGAATGGCCTAAGGCCTATTTAATTAGGCCTAAGGAGTTTACATGAAAAATGGAAGTAAACACTGTGGTATAATGTAATAATAGATATTATGATTTATATACTTAATTAGGGTAAAAATATGTTTCTTTGGAAGAAATGTTTTTGTTGCAGCTAAATTTATTTTATTTTATTTTTTAACATTTTTATTGGAGTATAATTGCTTTACAATGGTGTGTTAGTTTCTGTTTTATAACAAAGTGAATCAGTTATACATATGTTCCCATATCTCTTCCCTCTTGCATCTCCCTCCCTCCTACCCTCCCTATCCCACCCCTCTAGGTGGTCACAAAGCACCGAGCTGATCTCCCTGTGCTATGCGGTTGCTTCCCACTAGCTATCTGTTTTACATTTGGTAGTGTATATATGTCTATGCCACTCTCTCACCCTGTCACATCTTACCCCTCCCCCTCCCCATATCCTCAAGTCCATTCTCTAGTAGGTCTGTGTCTATGTTCCCGTCTTGCCACTAGGTTCTTCATGACTTTTATTTTCCCTTAGATTCCATATATATGTGTTAGCATACTGTATTTGTTTTTCTCTTTCTGACTTACTTCACTCTGTATGACAGACTCTAACTCCATCCACCTCACTACAAATACCTCCATTTCATTTCTTTTTATGGCTGAGTAATATTCCATTGTATATATGTGCCACATCTTCTTTATCCATTCATCCGACGATGGACACATAGGTTGCTTCCATGTCCTGGCTATTGTTAATAGAGCTGCAATGAACATTTTGGTACATGACTCTTTTTGAATTATGGTTTTCTCAGGGTATATGCCCAGTAGTGGGATTGCTGGGTCGTATGGTAGTTCTGTTTTTAGTTTTTTAAGGAACCTCCATACTGTTCTCCATAGTGGCTGTATCAATTTACATTCCCACCAACAGTGTAAGAATGTTCCCTTTTCTCCACACCCTCTCCAGCATTTACTGTTTGTAGATTTTTTGATGATGGCCATTCTGACCAGTGTGAGATGATATCTCATTGTAGTTTTGATTTGCATTTCTCTAATGATTAATGATGTTGAGCATTCTTTCATGTGTCTGTTGGCAATCTGTATATCTTCTTTGGAGAAATGTCTATTTAGGTCTTCTGCCCATTTTTGGATTGGGTTGTTTTTTTGTTATTGAGCTGCATGAGCTGCTTGTAAATCTTGGATATTAATCCTTTGTCAGTTGCTTCATTTGCAAATATTTTCTCCCATTCTGAGGGTTGTCTTTTGGTCTTGTTTATGGTTTCCTTTGCTGTGCAAAAGCTTTTAAGTTTCATTAGGTCCCATTTGTTTATTTGTGTTTTTATTTCCATTTCTCTAGGAGCTGGGTCAAAAAGGATCTTGCTGTGATTTATGTCATTGAGTGTTCTGCCTATGTTTTCCTCTAAGAGTTTGATAGTGTTTGGCCTTACACTTAGGTCTTTAATCCATTTTGAGTTTATTTTTGTGTATGGTGTCAGGGAGTGTTCTAATTTCATACTTTTACATGTATCTGTCCAATTTTCCCAGCACCACTAATAGAAGAGGCTGTCTTTTCTCCACTGTATATGCTTGCCTCCTTTATCAAAGATAAGGTGACCATATGTGCGTGGGTTTATCTCTGGGCTTTCTATCCTGTTCCATTGATCTATATTTCTGTTTTTGTGCCAGTACCAAACTGTCTTGATTACTCTAGCTTTGTAATATAGTCTGAAGTCAGGGAGCCTGATTCCTCCAGCTCTGTTTTTCGTTCTCAAGATTGCTTTGGCTATTCGGGGTCTTTTGTGTTTCCATACAAATTGTGAAATTTTTTGTTCTAGTTCTGTGAAAAATGCCAGTGGTAGTTTGATAAGGATTGCATTGACTCTGTAGATTGCTTTGGGTAGTAGAGTCATTTTCACAATGTTGATTCTTCCAATCCAAGAACATGGTATATCTCTCCATCAATTTGTATCATCTTTAATTTCTTTCATCAGTGTCTTATAATTTTCTGCATACAGGTCTTTTGTCTCCTTAGGTAGGTTTATTCCTAGATGTTTTATTCTTTTTGTTGCAATGGTAAACGGGAGTGTTTTCTTAATTTCACTCTCAGATTTTTCATCACTAGTGTATAGAAATGCAAGAGATTTCTGTGAATTAATTTTGTATCCTGCTACTTCACCAGATTCATTGATTAGCTCTAGTAGTTTTCTGGTAGCATCTTTAGGATTCTCTATGTATAGTATCATGTCATCTGCAAACAGTGACAGCTTTACTTCTTCTTTTCCGATTTGGATTCCTTTTATTTCTTTTTCTTCTCTGATTGCTGTGGCTAACACTTCCAAAACTATGTTGAATAATAGTGGTGAGAGTGGGCAACCTTGTCTTGTTCCTGATCTTAGTGGAAATGGTTTCAGTTTTTCACCATTGAGGACAATGTTGGCTGTGGGTTTGTCATATATGGCCTTTATTATGTTGGGGGAAGTTCCCTCTGTGCCTACTTTCTGCAGGGCTCTTATCATAAATGGGTGTTGAATTTTGTCGAAAGCTTTCTCTGCATCTATTGAGTTGATCATATGGTTTTTCTCCTTCAATTCGTTAATATGATGTATCACATTGATTGATTTGCGTATATTGAAGAATCCTTGCATTCCTGGAATAAACCCCACTTGATCATGGTGTATGATCCTTTTAATGTGCTGTTGGATTCTCTTTGCTAGTATTTTGTTGAGGATTTTTGCATCTATGTTCATCAGTGATATTGGCCTGTAGTTTTCTTTCTTTGTGACATCTTGGTCTGGTTTTGGTATCAGGGTGATGGTGGCCTCGTAGAATGAGTTTGGGAGTGTTCCTCCCTCTGCAATATTTTGGAAGAGTTTGAGAAGGATAGGTGTTAGCTCTTCTCTAAATGTTTGATAGAATTCGCCTGTGAAGCCATCTGGTCCTGGGCTTTTGTTTGTTGGAAGATTTTTAATCACAGTTTCAATTTCAGTGCTTGTGATTGGTCTGTTCATATTTTCTATTTCTTCCTGGTTCAGTCTCGGCAGGTGGTGCATTTCTAAGAATCTGTGCATTTCTTCCAGGTTGTTCATTTTATTGGCATAGAGTTGCTTGCAGTAATCTCTCATGATCGTTTGTATTTCTGCAGTGTCAGTGGTTACTTCTCCTTTTTCATTTCTAATTCTATTGATTTGAGTCTTCTCCCTTTTTCTCTTGATGAGTCTGGCTAATGGTTTATCAATTTTGTTTATCTTCTCAAAGAACCAGCTTTTAGTTTTATTGATCTTTGCTATTGTCTCCTTCATTTCTTTTTCATTTATTTCTGATCTAATCTTTATGATTTCTTTCCTTCTGCTAGCCTTGGGGTTTTTTTGTTCTTCTTTCTCTAATTGCTTTAGGTGCAAGGTTAGGTTGTTTATTCGAGATGTTTCCTGTTTTCTTGAGGTAGGCTTGTATTGCTATAAAATTCCCTCTTAGGACTGCTTTTGCTGCATCCCATAGGTTTTGGGTCATCGTGTCTCCATTGTCATTTGTTTCTAGGTATTTTTTGATTTCCCCTTTGATTTCTTCAGTGATCACTTGGTTATTAAGTAGTGTATTGTTTAGCCTCCATGTGTTTGTATTTTTTACAGATCTTTTCCTATAATTGATATCTAGTCTCATAGCGTTGTGGTCGGAAAAGATACTTGATACGATTTCAGTTTTCTTAAATTTACCAAGGCTTGATTTGTGACCCAAGATATGATCTATCCTGGAGAATGTTCCATGAGCACTTGAGAAAAATGTGTATTCTGTTGTTTTGGGATGGAATGTCCTATAAATATCAATTAAGTCCATCTTGTTTAATGTATCATTTAAAGCTTGTGTTTCCTTATTTATTTTCATTTTGGATGATCTGTCCATTGGTGAAAGTGGGGTGTTAAAGTCCCCTACAATGATTGTGTTGCTGTCGATTTCCCCTTTTATGGCTGTTAGTATTTGCCTTATGTATTGAGGTGCTCCTATGTTGGGTGCATAAATATTTACAACTGTTGTATCTTCTTCTTGGATCGATCCCTTGATCATTATGTAGTGTCCTTCTTTGTCTCTTGTAATAGTCTTTATTTGAAAGTCTATTTTGTCTGATATGAGAATTGCTACTCCAGCTTTCTTTTGATTTCCATTTGCATGGAATATCTTTTTCCATCCCCTCACTTTCCGTCTGAGTGTGTCCCTAGGTCTGAAGTGGGTCTCTTTTAGACAGCATATATATGGGTCTTGTTTTTATATCCATTCAGCCAGTCTGTGTCTTTTGGTTGGAGCATTTAATCCATTTACATTTAAGGTAATTATCAATATGTATGTTCCTATTCCCATTTTCTCAGTTGTTTTGGGTTTGTTATTGTAGGTCTTTTCCTTCTCTTGTGTTTCTTGCCTAGAGAAGTTCCTTTAGCATTTGTTGTAAAGCTGGTTTGGTGGTGCTGAATTCTCTCAGCTTTTGCTTGTCTGTAAAGGTTTTAATTTCTCCATCAAATCTGAATGAGATCCTTGCTGGGTAGAGTAATCTTGGTTGTAGGTTTTTCTCCTTCATCACTTTAAATATGTCCTGCCACTCCCTTCTGGCTTACAGAGTTTCTGCTGAAAGATCAGCTGTTAACCTTATGGGGATTCCCTTGTGTGTTATTTGTTGTTTTTTCTTTGCTGCTTTTAATATGTTTTGTTTGTATTTAATTTTTGATAGTTTGATTAATATGTGTCTTGGCGTGTTTCTCCTTGGATTTATCCTCTGTGGGACTCTCTGTGCTCCCTGGACTTGATTAACTATTTCCTTTCCCTTATTAGGGAAGTTTTCAACTATAATCTCTTCAAAAATTTTCTCAGTCCCTTTCTTTTTCTCTTCTTCTGGGACCCCTGTAAGTTGAATGTTGGTGCATTTAATGTTGTCCCGGAGGTCTCTGAGACTGTCCTCAGTTCTTTAAATTCTTTTTTCTTTATTCTGCTCTGCAGTAGTTATTTCCACTATTTTGTCTTCCAGGTCACTTATCCGTTCTTCTGCCTCAGTTATTCTGCTATTGACCCCTTCTAGAGTATTTTTAATTTCATTTATTGTGTTGTTCATCGTTGCTTGTTTCCTCTTTAGTTCTTCTAGGTCCTTGTTAAATGTTTCTTGCATTTTGTCTATTCTATTTCCAAGATTTTGGATCATCTTTACTATCATTATTCTGAATTCTTTTTCAGGTAGACTGCCTATTTCCTCTTCATTTGTTAGGTCTGGTGGGTTTTTACCTTGCTCCTTCATCTGCTGTGTGTTTTTCTGTCTTCTCATCTTGCTTATCTTACTGTGTTTGGGGTCTCCTTTTTGCAGGCTGCAGGTTTGTAGTTCCCATTGTTTTTGGTGTCTGTCCCCAGTGGCTAAGGTTGGTTCAGTGGGTTGTGTAGGCTTCCTGGTGGAGGGGACTGGTGCCTGTGTTCTGGTGGATGAGGCTGGATCTTGTCTTTCTGCTGGGCAAGTCCACGTCTGGTGGTGTGTTTTGGGGTGTCTGTGGCCTTATTATGATTTTAGGCAGCCTCTCCGCTAATGGGTGGGGTTGTGTTCCTGTCTTGCTAGTTGTTTGGCATAGGGTGTCTAGCACTGTAGGTTGCTGGTTGTTGAGTGAAGCTGGGTCTTGGTGTTGAGATGGAGATCTCTGGGAGATTTTTGCCATTTGATATTACGTGGAGCTGGGAGGTCTCTTGTGGACCAGTGTCCTGAAGTTTGCTCTCCCACCTCAGAGGCACAGCATTGACTCCTGGCTGGAGCACCAAGAGCCTTTCATCCACACGGCTCAGAATAAAAGGGAGAAAAAATAGAAAGAGAGAAAGAAAGAAAGAAAGAGAATAAAATAAAGATAAAATAAAATAAAGTTTTTAAAGTAAAAAATAATTATTAAGAAAAAAAATTTTTTTTTAAGAAAAAAAAAAAAACAGACAGAACCCTAGGGCAAATGGTGAAAGCAAAGCTATACAGACAAAATCTCACACAGAAGCATACACATACATAGTCACAAAAAGAGGAAAAGGGGAAAAAGTAATATATCTTGCTCCCGAAGTCCACCTCCTCAATTTGGGATGATTCGTTGTCTATTCAGGTATTCCACAGATGCAGGTACATCAAGTTGATTGTGGGGATTTAATCCGCTGCTCCTGAGGCTGCTGGGAGAGATTTCCCTTTCTCTTCTTTGTTCACACAGCTCCTGGGGTTCAGCTTTGGATTTGGCCCCACCTCTGCATGTAGGTCGCCTGAGGGCATCTGTTCTTCGCTCAGACAGGACGGGGTTAAAGGAGCAGCTGATTCGGGGGCTCTGGGTCACTCAGGCCGGGGGGAGGGAGGGGTATGGATGCAGGGCGAGCCTGCGGCGGCAGAGGCCAGCGTGACGTTGCAGGAGCCTGAGGCGTGCCGTGCGTTCTCCCGGGGAAGTTGTCCCTGGATCACGGGACCCTGGCAGTGGCGGGCTGCACAGGCTCCCAGGGGGGGAGGTGTGGAGAGTGACCTGTGCTTGCACACAGGCTTCTTGGTGGCGGCAGTTGCAGCTAAATTTAAATAGTTTTTTTGAAATGTTGGTATAAATTTTATTTATTCAGGAACCTCAAGCACTGTATGATGAAATAAAAACTGTGCCAATTGCAAAGCTGGATAGGACAGTTGCTGAGAAAGCTGTGAAAAAATATGTAGAAGATGAAATGGCAAGGTAATTTACATTTCAAGATGCATGGTAAAAAATAACAAGAAAAATCAAGAAGAATTGTTCTTTTAGCAGTTATTGAGTATGTCGTTGTGCTCTTCTATTTGGGCACTTGTAGTCTTAGATGTGTGTATTGTGACAAAGTTCTTGCTGTTAAAAAAAACCTGAGAGCTCTCTGTTACAAAAACAGAATCCTGTATTTTATAGAAAAATGAGGAAATCTTATATCTACAGTGTCACTGTTATCAGCACTATGATTAAGTTTGTTAAAGAAAAAAACACAACTTTGGCCTATAGCTAGAAGAAAATGGTAGTAACTGCTGAGATGTAAAGATTAGTACAAAGGAAGTAAAAGGAAGTCAAAAAACAAAATGGTTTGTGGCTCTTGTGTAGCTTATTATAATGCAGTCATTTTGATTCCTACTGAATCTCACTGGTAATTCTTTTATTTGTAGAGTTTATCCTGTCTCCCAAAGGTAGCTTGTACTATAAATGAATAGAAAAATCTCAAAAAAAGCACAGTTCCTGGCTGTTAACACCAGGAGATTTTGTCTTACTCTGTAGCCACAACAGTGGTTGAGGAGGTGGAAATGTTTACAGTATTAATCATACAGGATTTTAGATTTAACCTGTCAAAAAAAATTAGAAATAAATTTTAAAATTTCTAGTAAGTTTTATTTTTAAAAATAAGACCATAATTAACACAGTTCATGAATCATTAATATGCTGGTTTCATAATAGGCTCCCTGATAGATTGTCAATAACTTGGCCTGAAGGAGATGAATTATTGCCAAATGAGATTAGGCCTGCTGGAACCCCCATTGGTATGTTTTTGGGTTTTTTGTGTTTGTTTGTTTGTTTTTAAATACTGAAAAAATGCTTTTCTTACATCTTACATTTCATAGTAAAAGACCATGAAAAATTAAAATGCTGTGTGAAGACCTAGCAGATTCATCAGATTCTTTGGGTGTAACTCAGACATTCTTATTTTTAATTTTGGACTGATAGGTGCGTTAAGAATTGAAATATTGAATAAAAAGGGGGAAGCAATGCAAAAGCTTCCAGGAACAAGTCATGGAGGGTCAAAGAAACTCCTGGTTGAGCTCAAAGTTATACTACACTGTAAGTATACAAACTAATTTGGATCTTTATTGTTGTTCTTAAATATATAACATATGTTTTAAAATCTTTGTGTAATTATGAAATAGCAATCTGATAGTGCATTTGTTTAAAGTTAGGAGTTTCAAAAGTGTGAATAATTCATATTAAAAAAAATCAATTGTTTTCTGAGGTTTTTTTTTAACATTTTATTCTGAATTTTCCTATGTAGG
The DNA here is from genome assembly GCF_965194825.1 of Balaenoptera physalus. Classification (NCBI taxonomy): domain Eukaryota; kingdom Metazoa; phylum Chordata; class Mammalia; order Artiodactyla; family Balaenopteridae; genus Balaenoptera; species Balaenoptera physalus. The sequence continues at coordinate 61,221,991 of NC_138897.1, forward strand.
TAGCTATGGGCTAAAATAAAGATATGATGTGCATACATATAGTAGTTTGTACTGAATAGGAATTTAGATTGGATAATCCTTAAGATCCCTTCTAAATCAAAAATACTGTGTCTCTGAACCTATGGGCCAGAAGTACTTGTTTCAGATGAGAATCCTGGCCCACTCTTTGGTAAAGGAAAAGAACTGCATATCATTGCTCATCTTGTATTTTCCTAACTTGAATCACCTTGTTTGTTAACTTTCTTGTCTGTTGTTTTCGGTTTTTTTTTAACATCTTTATTGGCGTATAATTGCTTTACAATGGTGTGTTAGTTTCTGCTTTATAACAAAGTGAATCAGCTATACATATACATATATCCCCGTTTCTCCTCCCTATCCCACCCTCTAGGTGGTCACAGAGCACTGAGCTGATCTCCCTGTGCTATGCCCCTTCTTCCCACTAGCTATCTATTTTACATTTGGTAGTGTATATATGTCCATGCCACTCTCACTTTGTCCCAGCTTACCGTTCCCCCTCCCCGGAACTCAAGTCCATTCTCTATGTCTGTGTCTTTATTCCTGTCCTGCCCCTAGCTTCTTCGTAACGTTTTTTATTTTTTTTTAAGTTTCCATATATATGTGTTAGCATACAGTATTTGTTTTTCTCTTTCTGACTTATTCACTCAGTATGACAGACTCTGGGTCCATCCACCTCACTACAAATAACTCAATTTCTTTTTTTTTTTATGGCTGAGTAATATTCCATTGTATATATGTGCCACATCTTCTTTATCCATTCATCTGTCAGTGGACACTTAGGTTGCTTCCATGTCCGGGCTATTGTAAATACAGCTGCAGTGAACATTGTGGTACATGACTCTTTTTGAATTATGGTTTTCTTTGTCCGTTGTTTTTGTCTTGACTGCCTGAAAGTATTTTCAATTTATATTTTCAATAGTCTGTTCTATCACTATATATTGCATGTCTGGTCCATGGATTTTAAAGATGTGTTTTATTCACTATGCATTTATTTCCAACATTTATAAACTAGTCAATGGTAATGTATACTTTCATTGTATAAATGTCTTATTAGCCTTGGCAGCATTGAACAGTTTGACTAATTTTACTGCAGTACTCTTATTTTTGGCCTCTGTGACACTCTATTTTATATTTCTCCAACTTTTTTTGATGGCTTAAAACAACATACGTTTATTATCTTACAGTTCTCTAGGTCATCCGTCCCAGGTGGACTTCACTGTGCTAAAATCAAAGTGTCAGCAGGATAGTGTTCCTTCTGGATGTTCTAGGGAAGGCTCGCCTTTTCCACTTCTAGAAGCCACCCACATTCCTTGGCTTGTGGCCCCTTCTTCCATCTTCAAAGCCAGCAGTGTAGCATCTTCCAGCCTCTCTGTGACTCTGACCCTCCTGCCTCTGTCTTATTTAAAAACAAAAACAAAAATACACACAGGCATACCTCGTTTAATTGTGCTTTGCTTTATTGCCATTTGCAGATACTGCATTTTTTACAGATTGAAGGTTTATGGAAACTCTGTGTTGAGCAAGTCTATTAATGCCATTTTCCCAACGGTATTTGCTCACTTAATGTCTCTGTGTCACATTTTGGTCATTCTGGCAACATTTCAAACTTTTTCATTGTTACGTTTGTTACGGTGATCTGTGATTAGTGATCTTTGATGTTATTACTACGATTTGCTGAAGGTTCAGATGAAGGTTAGCATGTTTTAGCAATAAAGTACTTTTTAATTAAGATATGAACATTTTATTTTTTAAAAGAAATGATGCTATTGCACACTCAGTAGACTACAGTATAGTATAAACATAACTTTTACATGCACTGGGAAATGAAAAAATTTATGTGATTTGCTTTATTGCGATATATGTTTTGTTGTGGTGGTCTGAAGCCAAACCTGCAATATCTCTAAGGTCTGCCTGTATATATATATTTTTTTTAATTAGAAGATTTTTTTTTGTTAAAGTATATATAACAGATTTACCATTTCAATTATTATTATTATTTTTTTAAAGTCCAGAGATCTTTTATTTTATTTATTTATTTATTTATTTATTTATTTATTTATTTATTTATTTATTTATTTATTTATGGCTGTGTTGGGTCTTCGTTTCTGTGCAAGGGCTTTCTCTAGTTGCGGCAAGCGGGGGCCACTCTTCATCTTTACACCACTGTAAAGCAATTATACTCCAATAAAGATGTTAAGAGTAATGGCTGCATCAAGGTTTAGGGTAAACATGTACAAGAAGATTCTAGGATGTCTTGAGCCAGAAAGGAAGAAAGCTCAAATCAAAGACAAAAAGGGTGTTATCAAGAGGACAGAGGAGCAAACTGAAGGCACATCAAAATCAAGGAAGCACGTCAAATCTATAAAACCCCATACATTCACAAAAACACATTTATGAAAATCAAAAAAACCAGTCTCTGAGCACCACAGTACTGTACCAATTCCTGACTGGTCATCTGCAATTAAAGAAAAAGGATTAAGCCTTTATACTGCCTTTCCTATAAAAGCTGTGGTTCCGAGTAAACCAATGACCCTAAGTGAAATTCATTACTAATAAATAAACTAGGAAGGATAATAAACTGGGATAATAAATTAGGAAGAAATAAAAGAATGGGGGGATCACCATTTTGTATACCAAATAACTATGCAAAAATCATTAATGGATGAAACCATTACATCATGGATGAAAGGAGAACTTTATAATCATATTAGCCAAGTGAATTCAATAATCCACTTTAGCAGCACTAAAAGTAGGACAATTAATTACAGTCATCAAATGCCTCTTGATGTAATACCCTAAGAAACACAGATTTGCTATGGAGTATGGATTCTTGCTTTATGGGGGAAAAATGGTGAATCTAAATGTTTAAGCTTTTGGGATAATTTCCAGTCTTCAGGAAATAGAACAAACAATGGAACAAGTTAAATGACATTCCAAAGAAACAAATATGTGAAACACTCTACAGTAAAGTGTACATTTAAAAAATAATTGGGGCTTCCCTGGTGGCGCAGTGGTTGAGTGGTTGAGAATCTGCCTGCCAATGCAGGGGACATGGGTTCGAGCCCTGGTCTGGGCTCTGCTTTATAACAAAGTAAATCAGCTATACATATACATATATCCCCATATCTCCTCCCTCTTGCGTCTCCCTCCCACCCTCCTTATCCCACCCCTCTAAGTGGTCACAAAGCACTGAGCTGAGCTCCCTGTGCTGTGCGGCTGCTTCCCACTAGCTATCGGTTTTACATTTGGTAGTGTATATATGTACATGCCACTCTCTAACTTTGTCCCAGCTCCTTTCAGTGGGGAATGGCATTTAGAGGCCTGAGTGTTAGGATTGCTCATGGCCACTGGGTGAAATTGTTTCTAAGCTTTTTCAATTGATAGCTAAACATGAATATTTTTGGAAATGAAAAAAAATGAATTCATATCGATATTCTGAGTTTTTATTTAACCACTTTGATTTTATCCTTTTATTTCATTTCTTTTATGTTGAAAATCTTTTTCTTTTTTTTTCAACCTTTTTTTTTTAAGTATTTGTTTATTTATTTATTTATGGCTGTGTTGGGTCTTCGTTTCTGTGTGAGAGCTTTCTCTAGTTGTGTCAAGCGGGGACCACTCTTCATCGCAGTGCGCGGGCCTCTCACTATCGCGGCCTCTCTTGTTGCGGAGCACAGGCTCCAGACGCGCAGGCTCAGTAATTGTGGCTCACGGGCCCAGCTGCTACGCGGCATGTGGGATCTTCCCAGACCAGGGCTCGAACCCATGTCCCCTGCATTGGCAGGCAGATTCTCAACCACTGTGCCACCAGGGAAGTCCCTTATGTTGAAAATCTTGATTCTTAACAACATTAACAGTTACTTACTGCTTTATCCTATAATATAGTTTCAAAATAGTGATACTTATAAAATTACTAATAGTACTATTAGATTAAATTTGACTTCTTTGAAGCACTATTTGTCCTTAAAGTTTTTATATGTTCTAAAGTTGAAGTCAGTTGAAATAATTTTTAAAAATTTTTTAATGTGGTCATATCGCCTACCTACATTTTGGTTTTGCTTATGAATTGCTTTATTTTAATTCTATTTTGTGAATATTTTAAGTCATGTAATTCCAAAGTCAAAAATAAATAACAAGGTATATTTCAGAGAAGTGATATCATCCTTCTATTTGTTTTCTTTCTTCTACTTTAGGTCTTGCTTTTCTCTTAATAGATCACTAGGTCTTAGAGATTACTCTATGTAAATAAAGTGTGCTATTTTCCTCTTGAAGAAAACTTTTAAAGAAATGATTTTCAATATTAAAAGAAAATTATATTCTTTTGTTTGTGCCAGTTAAGCTTATTTACAGATACATTTTTAAGAATTGAAATAAAGGAATTTTAATCAGCTAAATTTTCATTATGCTATTGACTTGAATAGGATAGCTTTAGGTTTTTTGAGGTTTCAAAACTACCTTAAAAAATGTATAGCAGGTAGACATTTGATGCCAGTGTGACATTTCGTATTCATGTTCTATATTTAATTTCTCAAAATATAAAATTTTTTTCTTTTATTAAGCTCCAAGTGGAAGTAAAGAGATCATTTCACATATTAGTCAACATGGAGGAAAATGGCCTTACTGGTTTAAAAAAATGGGTGAGTTATTATTCTGAATGTTAAAAATTATATCAGTATTACGTTTACTTGAATTTTAATTTCTTCTTAATTTGTCCAGAAAATATTCAAAAGTTGGGGAATTATACATTGAAATTACAAGTTGTACTGAATGAAAGTAATGCAGACACTTATGCAGGAAGACCACTACCATCTAAAGCAATTAAATTTTCTGTCAAAGGTAAGCAAAACACCAATATGTAACTCTGTATGCTAAAGGTGGCATTTTAAATCAAGAGGAAAATAGATAATTTAATAAAAGATGTTTGACCAATTGTATAACCATCTTGGTCTTAGAATGGCTTTATAATTCTGCTTGATAATCATATTCCTTATAAACTTTTGAAAGCATCATTGTTTTCTAGCTTCCCTTGTTACTGGTAGGGTCGAAAGTTATTCTGATTCCTAACTTTTGCATGTTAAACACCCTCCACTCCCAATCCAACCGCCCCTATCCTCCCTCTTCTGCAATCCTCAGAAGTTTGGATAAATTTTTTTGTTGGGGGGGGGGTCCCAATTTCTGAAATTTTAAATTCTAGGGATTTTTCTTGAGTTACTTTGATTTCCTACTCTTTTTTCTTTCTACAACATCTAGTGTTAAGACGTTGGACCTCTTGACTGGTGTACTAATACTGTTTTTTCTGCTTTACATCTCTTGGTTTTATTTCTGTACTTTACAAGAGACTTCTTGAACATGATGTTCGATACTTTCTGTTGAATTTTTCTTTTCTGCTATAATTTTTTTAGTTTCTGAAATATTCTCTGGTTATTCCCTTTTCAAAGTATTTTCTCCGACTTCATGGATTTAGTATCTTTGTTAATTCTCTGAGGCTATTAATAACAGTGGCATTTTTTCTTGATGCTTTCAAACTTTATTCATAGCCTGTTTCCTCCATGTTGCTTTTTTTCACATCTGCTCTGGGTCCTTTAGATGCTCTCTTACCTTACTAGTTGTTTGCACACATTTAAGAATAGAACATTCGAGAGTGTTTATTTCATTTGGGGAGATTATGATAAGATAATTTTAGGTTTTTTTCTCTTTGGCTGTTCAGATTCCCCAGAGTGGAGTGTAAACACCTGGGTGCCAGCATTTGGGGAGCCAAGCTGGGGAAGACTGTTAGAGTTTTCATGTTCAGTATTTTTTTTTTAACATGTTTATTGGAGTATAATTGCTTTACAGTGGTGTGTTAGTTTCTGCTGTATAACAAAGTGAATCAGCTGTACGTATACATATATCCTCATACATCCTCCCTCTTGCGTCTCCCTCCCACCCTCCCTATCCTACCCGTCTAGGTGGACACAAAGCACTGAGCTGATCTCCCTGTGCTATGTGGCTGCTTCCCACTAGCTATCTATTTTACATTTGGTAGTATATATATGTCCATGCCATTCTCTCACTTCGTCCCAGCTTACCCTTCCCCCTCCCCATGTCCTCAAGTCCATTCTCTATGTCTGCGTCTTTATTCCTGTCCTGCCCCTAGCTTCTTCAGAACCTTTTTTTTTTTTAAGATTCCATATATATGTGTTAGCATACGGTATTTGTTTTTCTCTTTCTGACTTATTTCACTCTGTATGACAGACTCTAGGTCCATCCACCTCACTACAAATAACTCAATTTCGTTTCTTTTTATGGCTGAGTAATATTCCATTGTATATATGTGCCACATCTTCTTTATCTATTCATCTGTCGATGGACACTTAGGTTGCTTCCATGTCCTGGCTATTGTAAATAGAGCTGCAATGAACATTGTGGTACATGACTCTTTGAATTATGGTTTTCTCAGGGTATATGCCCAGTAGTGGGATTGCTCATATTCAGTATTGATCTTTCACTTGATTTTCCTATTTTCAGTAAACTGTAATGCTTTCAGTAGTGCTGTGTCCCTTACTCCTTGGACCTACTCTTAACATTCCCTGGAGAAGAAACCTTCCAGATGTTGCTGAAGATGAGGAAGGCAGTTGACTGGCTCTGTGTGTTGAGGGGTGGGGATCTGAGGAACTGTTCTCAAACAAACTTGAACAAGTCTTCCTTTTTTATTTCAATTTCACTCCTACTTGATAGAGCCATTCTTGAGACTTTTGAGTGTTATATAGTGTGAATTAAATTGGCTCCCTGCTTGCTTTGTTGATGATTGAGGGTTTGATTTCTTGAGTCTTTCTGCTAAGTCAGTTATACTTGCCCGTATGTTCTCCAGCTTTCAAATTCTGTTGCTGTTGTCTTTTTTCTTGTTCATTGTTTTTGTAGGTTTAGGCCTCTTTAAAAAAAATCTCTGTAGTGCCACATTTTTATGGGGTTTTAGAGAGCTGATTTAAGTGCCTGTGATTATCTTGCCTTCTCTAATTAGACGGCCACCTTGGGGAGTGTTCCTTTTTGTACATACAGATCTGTCATGTTCTTTAAATACAAGTGTGGAACATTCTACAGTATGGACATGCTGTAGTTTAGCAGTTTTCTTTGATGAACGTTTCAGGTGTTTCCAAGTTTTTGGCTGTTACAAATCACATTTCTATACAGAAAAAAATTATGATGCTTTGTGTACAAGTGCTTGAATATCTCTAGAGTGGATACCAAGAAGTAGAATTGCCAAGCTGAAATGTGTGTGCTTTAACATTTTATATATATTTACTGTCAAGTTGCCCTCCCAAAAGGTTTTGTACCCTCACCAACAGACTGAGGGTTCCTGTTTCCCTATGCTCATTCCTGGCTAACCTATATTGTAATATTTAGCCTAGTTGGTGGTTAAATTATTTAATTATTAGGTTGTGTACCTCTTCTAGCCTTTAGTGGACATTGTCATCTGTAAAAGTCTGTTCCTTTACTATGCCTATTTCATTTTATTTTTAATTTTTTAAAATTTATTTTATTTATTTATTTTTGGCTGTGCTGGGTCTTGATGCTGCTGCTGCACATGGGCTTTCTCTAGTTGCAGCGAGCGAGGGCTACTCTTCATTGTGGTGCGTGGGCTTCTCATTGCAGTTGCTTCTCTTGTTGTGGAGCACGGGCTCTAGGCATGCCGGCTTCAGTAGTTGTGGCACTTGGACTCAGCAGTCGTGGCTCATGGGCTCTAGAGCGCAGGCTCAGTAGTTGTGGTGCACGGGCTTAGTTGCTCTGCGGCATGTGGGATCTTCCCAGACTAGGGATCAAACCCGTGTCCCCTGCATTGGCAGGTGGATTCTTAACCACTGCGCCACCAGGGAAGTGCCTACTATGCCTATTTTAATAGTGTAAAGCTGTAGTTCTCAAATTTAAGTTTTACCTGAATCACCTGCTGGGCTTATTAAAATGCAGACTGGTGGGCCTCACTCCTGGAGTTTCTGACTCAGTAGGATGATGTGAGCCCTTGAATTTGCATTTTTAATAATTTCCCCAGGGATGACTTGAAAATATTGTCTTTATAGGAAGTTTTAATGTATTGTGGATTTTAATCCTTTATTGCATACGTTGCAAGTATTTTCTCTTATAGAGCTTCTCTATTAACTTTGTATCTAATAAAATATTTTAAACTTTATCAAATACATCCTTGTATAGCTATTGAGTATTGTGTTTTGCCTTAGTTTTTCCTACGATAAAATTATAAACATATTCCTTTATTATATTCGAAAATTTCATAGTTTAAAAACACATTTATCTCTATCTCTGGACTTTTATACATGGTGTGAGATAAAGTTCTAACTTTATTATTTTCACAGGTGGATTATAGATATAATTTATATAAACTTTGCACTGATTTGAAGTGCCGTCTTTATTGTAGTCTAATCTTCCATATATATAATGGATGTTTCTACCTACAATGAATCTTCTGACCGATGAATTTTCTTTTCATGTTTATTTTTTTTTAATTAAGAGGGTAAACCAGAGAAATTTTCATTTGGTCTTTTGGATCCTCCTTTTCGTGTTGGAGTCCCATTCAATATCCCTCTGGAGTTTCAGGATGAATTTGGTCATACTAGTCAACTGTCAACTGATATTCAGCCAGTTTTTGAAGCAAGGTAATCTTAATTTTCATATTTGCTAAGTATTCACTTTTTTCTTTTTTTCGCTTAAATTATTTATGTTCAGTTAACTTCAGATTTATTATTTAAAATGCTTAGTGGATATTTTATGATATCTGGGGGATTTGTTTAGTCCCAAGCTATCCTCTGTGGCTGTAGTGTCATACATACATTACCTCAATAAAGTTTGTTTTGACTGAATTTACTGTTACAGTTGTTTGGGTGAGACTGATATAGTTCTGTCTTAGTCCGTTTCTTTTTGCAAGTATGATATGCCTTCTGGCAATTCTATAAACCATACCATGTTTATTTTGTTGTTTGCTTAGAAATTATGGCCATTTAAACTTAGTGGTTACCTACTGGTAGGTTTTGTTTTTTGTTTTTTAAAGTATTTATTTATTTATTTATGGCTGTGTTGGGTCTTCGTTTCTGTGCGAGGGCTTTCTCTAGTTGTGGCAAGCGGGGGCCACTCTTCATCACGGTGCGTGGGCCTCTCACTATCGCAGCCTCTCTTGTTGTGGAGCACAAGCTCCAGACACACAGGCTCAGTAATTGTGGCTCACGGGCCCAGCTGCTCCGTGGCACGTGGGATCTTCCCAGACCAGGGTTTGAACCCGTGTCCCCTGCATTGGCAGGCAGATTCTCAACCACTGCGCCACCAGGGAAGCCCATACTGGTAGGTTTTTAACCTGCTAATAAAATTTATTTTGGTTTGCTTTTAAAACCATAGCAATAAAGTTTACACTCTCCATGGAAATTTGGTCCTTCCTTAGAATTTGCCTTTACTTAATAGCTCTATAGAGTGATATGATTGGCTTATATTAAAAAATAGCCCTGAAAAACAATGTGTCCAGTTATACAATTGAGGATGTTCATTGTTTTCCATTACCTTTTTTTGAGGTGCCTAGGAAGAAATTATTGTTTTTCAAATTTCTGCCAAATTTGTCTTTTTGGAGACACTTTTTTTTTTTTGGCTGCGCTGCGAGGCATGCAGGATCATATGCTAACAAGGGATTGAACCCCGTGCCCCCTGCAGCAGGAGCGCAGTCTTAACCACTAGACTGCCGGGGAAGTCCCTGGGCCCACGTTTTAATGTATGCTTTCTTTTGCTATCGCCGTGTACTTTTTTTCCCCTGTTGGTGTAATCGTTTACTCTTTTAATTATTTGACTGTGTACTGTATTCCAGGCATTTGCCAGCTGGAGATACAGAAGTGAATAAGAGCATAGTATTTGCCTTCTAGAAGCTCACAGACTAGTTTAGTGTCCAGATTTATACCATGGTTAAGTTCCTGAAAAGCAAAACAGAGTTACAAAAAATATTGAAAATGAGTTTTTCTAAATGTTCTCTTAAGTTGCAAAAAGTGGTTCTTGTGCAAAAAGTGATTTTGACATATTATATTCATTTGAATATTAAACCATAATGGAAGAGTTGAATACTTAAGCATCTATGTGCTTAATAAAAAACACTACAAGTAATGTCTAGTCACAAATGGAAAATATTTGTGCATTAGTTGACCCCTGTTTTCAATTATAACTTCCTTCTTATCCTTGATAGGACATTCTTACACACAAAGTCTCTATCACACATACATACTGGTAATTAAGATTTGGGGCTTAAAAAAAAATCTTGGTGGCCTGGCTATGTGAATTTACCTTCAGTAAAGTGAGATCATTGTCTGAGTGGGTTTATTTGTTTGGTTTTTTCTCAGTGTTAATAAATTAAACTAAAAATCATTCACACATATAACCTAAAGAATCAAATAGTTGGATGAGGCTTATATAAAAAAAGAGTAGTTCCTCTGCCCTCTCCACCCCACCCACAGTCGACTTCTCAGAACCACTTTCAGCTTTCTTACTTGAATGTTTTGGTACCTACTGCCACATATCTAAGTAACTTTTATATTGTTACTTCTTGATTCTTCAGTTTTAAGCATTATCTCTTGACTTATGGAAGACGAGGACACACACTCTTATTGCCACTTACGTTACAAATAAACCCCCTTCCTATTCCCACATTCTTCAATAAAGTTGTATTCTGGCTTGATCAGTATTTAGTGCTTGCTTTATTATAATTATGTAAGTGCTAATTACTTTCTTAATTGCACAACTGTTGTTCTTTTTTTCTTTGCTAAGTAACTCTCTGCCAGTTGTCTGCCAGTTCTCAAGATGCTTGGTACATAGATAACCTATCAGTTTCATATTTTTTTCTCTATTTATTTTTGGCTGCATTGGGTCTTCATTGCTACGCGCGGGCTTTCTCTAGTTGCGGCGAGTGGGGGGCTACTCTTCGTTGCGGTGCGTGGGCTTCTTATTGTGGTGGCTTCTCTTGTTGTGGAGTATGGGCTCTAGGCGCACGGGCTTCAGTAGTTGTGATACACAGGCTCAGTAGTTGTGGCTCACGGGCTCTAGAGTGCAGGCTCAGAGTTGTGGCACACGGACCTAGTTGCTCCGCAACACGTGGTATCTTCCCAGACCAGGGCTCAAACCCATGTCCCCTGCATTGGCAGGCGGATTCTTAACCACTGCGCCACCAGCGAAGTCCCTCAGTTTCATATTCTTGTAGACATCTTTCTTGGAACTTTGCCATGTGCTCTGGTCTGGATCAGTTGTTCTTACGCTTGTTACATTTGTCCTTCTGTGATCTTCCTTCACCTTCATCCTGGGAATTCCCTTTGTCTTTTGTGTTGGGGAAATATAATAAAAACAAAACCTACTGTCAAGCTAGAAAACTTCTTCACAAAGGTAGAAGAGAAAGAAAACAATTTTATGATTGAATAATCAGTAAACCAGAATGTGATTCTCATCACAATCTGATAGAGATTGCAAGGAAGGAAATCTTACTCTGTTACATGGGTAAGTGAATATAACCTATCACATTCATGTTTTCAAGAAAAATTGCTAAGTATCTTTATGACTGGGAGTAGAGTTTGCAATTTGGAGTTAACTGATCAGAAGTTAGACCCAGGAAACTGGGAGATAGAGGTTTACCTTTATTGATGATTAAATTTCGTGGAGTTGGCTGTCAGGTCCTTGAGGAAACATTCCTGAATTTGTGAGATTATTAAATAGCTTATTTTATTTAGCATTTAACCTTCCCTGGGTCTCCAATTTTGAAAGAACCCCTTGTCCCTCACCTTCTGCTGGAGCACATTATTCACTAGTTTCCTAAGAAAGGAGTTACATGTAAGAGAAAATTATTGCTCTGAAAATGTCTCTGTTCTACTTGATTGATTGAATTGAAAGTTGGACACTACTTCCCATCGAAATTATAAAAACATTGCTCCATTTTTGCCTTTTAGCTTCTACTGTTGCTGATAAATTTAAACTTGTTCTGGTTAATTTTCCTTTTTATGTTTCCTACGTATTCTGTCTGGAAGCTTATAGGACCCACTTTTAATTCTCAACAGGGCAAAATTTTATAATGGTACATCTTTGTATAGGTCTCTTCATTATTTGAAGTACTTCATTTTCTACCTTCCATCATCACGGTTTTCTCTTTTTTTGGCGGGGGGATCCTTATTTATTTGATGATGTACCTTTGGGACTGGTTCTCTGATTTTCCTAATTTTTCCATTTTTCTTAATCTTTCTGTGTTTTTGTTTTACTTTTGGACAGACTTCCTCAATTTTATGTTTATATCTTTCCATTGAGTTTTTCCTTTTGCTGTATTTTTAATTTCCAAGTGTTCTTCCTGGTTCTCTGAATGTTCTTTTGTAGATTCTGTTCTTGTTTTATGAATGTAATACATTTTTTGTTTTTGCTGATAAATAAATGGTAGTTTTTTAAAAAAAGTTACCTACACTGATAATCTTTATTGTCTCCAAGCTAGTTGCTTTTTGTTTGTTGGATTTTGATCTATTTCTTCATATATCTGGTTAATCTTTGGTCATCTGCTTTTATATCTGATGGAGAACTAAAATGCACATAGGAGATCCTGAGAGTTTGGGAGAGGCTGTTGAGTGTGAACTCCACTACAGGATGATCTGTCTGTAACATTTTGTTGGGGGAAATCCTGTTGTATCTTGAGGTCTTTTTCTTGGGCTGGGTAGTTTGCTCAAAGAACAATCTTTAGTCTCTTGCCTGGAGGGGAATAATTTGGCTGTCCAGGTTCCTAGCCAGTCCAGGAGCAAGACTAGGGTAGGAATGGGCATGAGAAGGTCTCAGTATCCATATGCAGTCTGTTGAGGATTACCCTTGTATTCTTTTTAGTATTTTACCCTTTCCTGCAACTTACTTTTTGTGCCCTGGTTCACAGATTCTCTGCTTAAACCTTTTCAGAGAATAATTTTCCAGTCATCTGCCAGAGGTGGAGAGGGGAGATCTGGGGATCGAAATTTTAATCACCACCCCCTTTTTTTTTATTGGCCTTTCTTTTTTGGCCCTGCTTCTAGGGGTACCTAGTAACACCAGTTCCTTAATGGTACCTGGGAATTCTGTGTTATATATTGGTTTCGAGCTTCTTCCATTGCTGTTTCACAGTTCAGTTTTCTTGGGACTATACTAGGTCATTTGCCACTTGTCTATCCTTTTTTCTAGCAGATAAGTTCTATTGGCCTTGTCTCTTCTTCCATACCTCCCATATCTTTGCCTTTAAAAGTAAATAAAAGGAATCCCTTCGTTCTTATATTAGTGAGGCTTTAAGAGATAGTGAAAGTAGATGTCTGTGGTTAATGTCCATCTTTCTCAGGGAATTTATTTTACCTTATATGCCTCTTTACAGCTTTTTTCAAACAAGCCATGTTATTTAATTTTTACAACTTATTCAGATAATATCTGTAAATATTTAATTTCATTCTTCAGAAAAATTAGGTCTTTTCTCCATCATGGTATATCTTTCCTCCTTTTTTATCACCTTACCCCTTACAGAGTAAAATGTTGACACTGTAAGGATCTACAGGTGGTCAAAGGTGGTTTAGGAATCACATTGCTCATGGTAGTAGATTAGAGGGTCTCAGTATACATTCTAGCAAGGTTACGTTAGCACAAGGCTGTACTTAATTATTTGGACTTTGTCTAAAATTGCCATTCAGTTTAATAGGTGCCAGAAAGTCTCTAAAATCCCTGTGGGTGAAGGATTTGAAAGAATCCAGGGCAAAGTCTGAAGACATCCTTAAGCCTGACCGATTTGGATGTTTCATTTTCTTTGGCCTGTATACATGGTCTAGCATTTGATTGTTTCCTACCTTGTATCACTCATTAATACTTGTTGGATCATTTTTCTTTGTAAAAATCTCATGGGAATTTGCTTCTGTTCATTTATTTCTCTCTTTTAAAAAAATACAATTTTATTAGAAAAATGAATTAAAAATGAGAATGTCATATGAGAAGACAAACACATTTGCAGCAGGAATTCCCTGGCAGTCCAGTGGTTAGGACTCCGTGCTTTCGCTGCTGAGGGCCCGGGTTCAGTCCCTGGTCAGGGAACTAAGATCCTGCAAGCCATGTGGCACAGCTCGAAAAAAAAAAAAGAAAGAAAAGAGAAAAGAACATTTGCAGCTTATTTGTAGGTAATGGAGGGAAAGTTAAAAAATAATTTATTTTTTCCAGTGGTTTATCTTTACATTATGAAGAAATAACCAATGGACCAAATTGTGTCATTCGAGGTGTTACAGCTAAGGGCCCTGTAAACTCTTGTCAAGGCAAGGTAAGCATTGTGCATACATGTTATAATGCATGTTATTTCTTATATGGTAAAAATGAAATTGGAAATTTAAAATTGAATAACCTATTTTTGTGACAAGATGACAGTAATGTCAGGTTCTTAGGGATTAATCAGGATCATGTCACCCGACATACCATTACCATTTACATCTCTGAGAAAGACCAGCATATTTGCTGCTATTGTTTGTTAAACGTTTATGAATTAAATATTTTCAACTGTCTTCATTTTCATTCCAGTCTTTTTGCATTCAAAGCCATTTACAACAGTTATCTAGTATTATGTTGCTTCTTTTTTCTCTGTAAGTTTTTCCATTTTTCAATATTTTTCTTAGAATAGGAACAAAAATATGAGAAACTTTAGCTCACTTCTATAAAAGTATTGGGTTTGGTATTTGGATAAGGGAAGTGTTTTGGGAGGAATAAGGTTAGAGATAGTAAAGACAAACTCCAATAAGGTAATTTTTCAGTTAAGTATATAAAGTAGCTAATAGATTAATATGACTAATGTGAACACTGTGGCTAATAACTTAAGTATTATGTTACTTTTTTTCCATTGTATCATTACCTTCAATATATATTTTAAAAATTTTCCCTATCAAAATAATGTTTAAAATAGAGCATGTGAGTTTAAGTACTGTATACTATACTGCATTGTATAACCAAATCAAATTAAAGAGCAGGTTCTGTACATCTTTCTGAATTAAGCTTTTTATGGAAAAAGAACTTGAAATGCATGGAAAATTTGACTTTAGTAAGATAAACTTGCTAAAAAGATTTCTAGATTTTTAAAATCTTCTTATGTTGAAATAATTATGTTTTACAGAATAGTTTCAGAGATGGTATAGAGAGTTCACATATACTCTTCACCCAGCTTCCTCTACTAACATCTTATACAACTATTATATATTTATCCAAACTAAGAAGTTAACATTGATATAATACTATTAACAAAACTCTGGGCTTTAACATTTCCCCAGTTTTTCCACTATTATTTTTCTATTCCAGGATCTAATCTAGAACACCACATTGTATTTAGATATGTCTAGATATTGGGTTCTTTCCATTTCGCTACTTTCCACATTTTTTATAGTGCCTATCCTAATTCTGATAATTATTCAGAGGTTATGCCTTTTGAATTCAAAGATAGTATTATCTATAAAGAAGCAATATAAATCAGTTTTTTCACCTGCATCTCTTTCATACATATATATGAAAATTTTAGTCAATATAAATTTGCTGGGTAGATTTCTATAATGGTATGAAAATGAAAAGCAAAAAGTAAATCAGAATTGAGGTAGTAAATTACTTAAGTATTTATTTAGGACTTGAATTTAATTAAAATAATTTTTTCAACAGAATTTTAATCTGAAGGTTATTCTTCCGGGTTTAAAAGAAGACTCACAGATTTTGAAAATTAGATTACTGCCAGGTAATATTACTTTAAGAAATATTCCTAATATTTAGCTTTTAAATAATATTCTTATGATAAAATATAATGACACTTACAAAGGTGAAGTGTTTTTTGGTTTGGTTATGGTACAAGTCTTGAAAATACATTTGAATGACAAACATAGCGCTAACAGAAACGACCAGTTAAAAATAAAAGACAGGAAAACATTTAGAAAGACTTGAGTGAAGTTCTAAAAATAATCTTGGGAGAAAAATGTGAATATTGAAACTATATTGGGGAACTGTTCTTAAGGATATACTAATTAGACTTATATTAGAACTGGATCTGTCCTTTACTTTTTCTTATATAACTAAATATTTAATATTTTAAGAAGAAAAGTTTCTTATGCTTTTATGTTGTTAATTTGAATAATGATTTATCAACTCGAAAATGAAGTTGCAGTAAAGTTAGGGTAGAAAAAGCCAGCTAATTTGAGAATCAGTCTATTGTGGAGGTTCAAAGAGTATATTCTGGCATCGGCCCTTCTGCGTTTGGATCTAAGCTCTGACACTTAGCAGTGAGGTACACTTGTTCTGTGCCTCGGTTTTCTCATGTGTAAAATGAGATAATATGTAATTCACAGGGTTTTTGTGAGGATTAAATGAGTTAATGTGGGCAGCCCTTACTTTGCATGGTTTCGGTGGTAACTGAGTGGAGGATACACTTCCAGTATGCATGAGTTCTCATTAACACAGTACTGTGCAGAGTGAGAAGTGCATATGCTGCACAACACCTAGAACAGGACTTGTTATGGAAGTTTTAGCTCTGATATTAACAATACTGTGATCATATCTTTGTCCATGTATGACCTTTTGTACTGGTTTTAATGAAAAGAAACAAAATAGCTATTTCCTTTCACAAATTTGTGTAATTTGAGCTTTCCCTGAGGCATGAATTGATTTAGAAGTAAAGATTGGCCCATTGGTAGAAGTATAAGAAAAAAATTGTTACGTGTTAATACTTACTTACAATGCTTTTATTTTAAGAGGTTAGCTAAAATGTATGGGTTACTCAAATCTACTCAAAGGAAATTCTTATTAACCAGATAGTTCTGATATTTTTTTAGAATTTGAGAGTGAAGGTGGTAAAGTAGGAAGTGGGACTGTGTAGTGATAATGGTCAAGAGGTTTCAAATTACAAAACTAGGATCTAACCTGAGTCTGCCATTTAATAGCCATGTGACCTGGACAGAATACTTAATCTCTCTGGGTCCCGGTTTCCTCATCCATAAAATGGGGATAATAATATTACCTTCTTGATCAAGATCATTGTAAGGATTCTGAGAACAGAGTTGGCATATGGTAAAAACACAAATATTAACTGATAAAACTGTTCTTTGTAAACTTGTGTTCCCAGTGTTTAGCATAAATTGTATTTTAAAATATCAGTGTTTATAGGGCACATCAGGTCATCTTGCTGCAGAAGTATAAACCCTCTTTTATTAGTTTAGAGGAAACTTGTGGTGCAGCTTGCTTAGGATATCAAAGTGTTGTGGGCAGTTTAACAAGTAAGTAATCTGGTTATGTCATTATATGAACTGATCCTTTGAACAAAATTACCTGAGACAGGTATGTAATGTGCCTGAGAAATCAGTCTCATTGTGTAAAGTTAAAAGTAGTAAATAAAAAAGTAGTTTAATAAACTTTTACTTTTATTCTTGAATATTTTTTTCCAGGATCTTTTTAGTATTTCACATGTTTGGGTGATTTCTAACATGAGTTATCACCGTGTCTTAGCTTGTTACATAAAACTAAGTCTAGACATCAAACATTTTAATATAATTGAGACCACTCTCGTGATGTATAGAATATATGCTTTTGGGGGATAGAAATGATTAAACATGGATATTTTTTCTCTCTTGGCATTATTTAAAAGATATTAAAACTTGAAATGTTAAAAGCTGTTTCTTTTGCTATTTTAACATTTCAGTTTTAGAAACTTGAATCTCTATTTTATTATATAATTTTCTGGTAGGTCCCCCTCATCGATTGAAAGTGAAACCTGATTCTGAAATTTTAGTTATAGAAAATGGAACAGCTTTCCCATTTCAGGTAGAAGTTTTGGATGAATCAGACAATATAACAGCACAACCAAAATTGATTGTTCATTGTAAGGTAAGCTGTTATAAGATAAGAATATGTAGATTTTGAGTCCCGTGGTACTAAATGGAAATCACTAAATCACTATATCTTTTGGCTCCTTTATAGTAGCCTTATATTGTATCTAGATTGTGTAATGATTATTCCATGGAGAAATTTGTGGGCTGTCTCATTGTCAATAGTTTTCAGCATCCCTAAGCCAGTAATGATGCCAGCTGTGCCAAGTATTGGACTGCAGATTCCTCCCCTCTCCTTCCTTAGTCCATCCTCCTCATTTCAGATGAAGTATTTAATTTATGAGTAGGATGATGGAAATATCCTTTAGGATTGGGGATGGATGGATAAATGAATACGAGTAAAAGAGCACAAAAAGGAAAGGAAAACCCAAATAGGTGGAGTTAAAAAAAGAAAGAATAATGGTTGAGGAAGTTGGTTTTTCTTCCAAAATCAACATATTTTACCTAGAATTGTAGAAACTTACTCTTTTCATTCAGAAATTGTCTAGAATATTAGTGAATTATATTTATAGTTTTCTAATTTATAGCCAGAAATAGTAGCTGTACTAAATTGTTTGAAAATTTAAATAACAGTTATTGAATAGTAAGTTACATTTGATTGGGGTCTTAAATTATTTTGTATGTTTCCAATAGTTTTCAGGTGCTCCAAACCTTCCACTCTACGTTGTGGATTGCAGTAGTTCTGGAACCAGTATTTTGTCAGGACCAGCAATTCAAGTTCAGAATATCAAAAAAGACCAGACGCTTAAAGCAAAAATTGAAATACCTGTAAGTTGTTACTGTTATTCATTGGTGTTATATTGAGTCTTTATACAAATATACTTTAGCAGCTTTATAATATTTTATGTAAAGTTGTTTGACTTTTTAAAATGAGATATTTGTGATTCTTTTTTTTTTTTTTTGAAATGAATAGCCCAGTTTGCTTTTTTTTTTTTTAAAGAAATTCACGTTCTTTTATTTATTTATTTATGACTGTGTTGAGTCTTCGTTTCCGTGTGAGGGCTTTCTCCAGTTGCGGCAAGTGGGGACCACTCCTCATCGCGGTGCGCGGACCTCTCACCATCGCGGCCTCTCTTGTTGCGGAGCACAGGCTCCAGACGCGCAGGCTCAGCAATTGTGGCTCACAGGCCCAGTTGCTCCGTGGCATGTGGGATCTTCCCAGACCAGGGCTCGAACCCGTGTCCCCTGCATTGGCAGGCAGACTCTCAACCACTGCGCCACCAGGGAAGCCCTGTGATTCTTTTAGCCAGAGGGAAGAAAAGGCAAAAATAAAATAGTATAGTAAATAACATTTTGTATCAAATATTAGTAATTTTCTTGATCAAACCTTTTATAATATCTATAGCTATTATTGATTACATGTTCCTAAAATTAATTTTTTCCTATATTAAAATATGACAATTATCAGTTTTATTTTATTCTCGTTTCTTATAGTTTACACTTGTTTGTTAGAAAGTTTGGTAAATGCCCCTATGGAACCACCACTGAAGGATATATGAATATTTAATATGTGTGTATAATTACCAAAATAAATACATGGTTTTTCATTAGTATTTTCCTATAAAGAGATTGCTGTGTTAATGTGCCAGTAGGACACTTGTTATTGGATATACATCATGGCTGAAGGTGAAGCCAGCCTAGAGAAGGGCAGGCAGTTGATATAAGCATTTGGTTTCCTAAGATTGCTAAATGGGATAACAAATACTTATACAAGTAAAATACCTAAATGTGATTTCTTCATAATTGATATGGTTAGTAGATGATAAATTACCTGATCGGTTGATTAACCAGTGTTTTTTCTACTAAGTATATATCAGCTAACATATCTTGAGCCTCAAAAGGGTAAAAGCTTTTATTTTTTTACATTAGAATGAAATGATTTGACTTTATTCTAATTCTTTTCTTTTGAAACTGGTTATATTTGATAATCTTCAAATATTCGTTATGCATTTCCTTTTTTCAATAATGTGGGCAGCATATTTTTGAGCATACCATCTTGCAAAAGATCAGGAGATTCAGGAAAAAGACTTGGAGTTAGGGAGAAATCTGGGCTTGAGAGCAAGAGAGCCTTTACATATAATTATGTAAATACTGCAGAGCAGCAACAGGCAGAACACCAAGAGTCCTGGTCAGTTAACACAAAGACCAAGGTATATCTTGTAACCTGCAGTTAGAACATATTATCCAAAAGCAGTGACTCTCAAGTTTGAGCCGGGCAAATAAAATGTGCTTATAATAGAGGATGGATTATTTGCCTGATACTCTGTGAGGTAGGAATTTTGAATATGTCATTGTTCATGTGAATGGGCTTCAGTAAAATGACTGCAACTGGGTGAGGAAGGAGACATGAGTGAAGTAGGATTGTAGAGGTATTTTAAGCTTAGACTTATATGAATTTTTTGTATCCTGTGGAATGCACTATACCTAGATTCTGAAATAATTACGTAATGTTTTAACTTTGTGTGCCTAAAATCAATTTATGTAGCACACCAGCTCATCTTTACTGATCTTTGGAACACTGATGTGCCCATAACAAATTATAAATATGCCAGCTCAACCTTTAGGGGCATCTAGAGTCCTCATCTAGCTACAAGCAACTCTGTCCACTCACCCCAATGTAAAATGAATTGAAAAAGCTCTAGAAGCTCATTAAATAACATATTTTATGACAATATTTATCTTTAATTTATGGAAAATTCTTAATTTATTACACCATTATTTTTATTAATAAATGCTGGTCACCAAATCTGTGTCATATGATTAAAATTTCACAGGTTTGCAACACTTTTAAGTAAATTTACAAATAAAGGGGAAGGAAGTTCTTTTAAGTCCAAATATGCTAGTTTTTGGTTTTAAGAATGTGGCCACTGTCATTATTTATAACTTGATGGTATAAAATATGGAATTATTAATACTATAGTATCCTCTTAATGAGAAAATCTATGAATGTTAACAGTATGTAAGATGATCTCCCATAATATTGGAAATAAATTCTTAAGCAATATGGAAGATTCACCATTAAAGCCAAAAACTGTGTTTTCAGTACAAATGTCATTCAGTATATATTTGTGTTTTCCTCTCTTCCTAGAGTTGTAAAGATGTGGCACCTGTGGAGAAGACTATTAAGTTGCTTCCCAGTAGCCATGTTGCAAGATTACAGATATTCAGTGTAGAAGGACAAAAGGCAATCCAGATCAAACATCAGGATGAGGTTAATTGGATAGCAGGAGATATAATGCATAACCTTATTTTTCAAATGTATGATGAAGGAGAAAGAGAAATCCATATAACATCAGCTTTAGCAGAGAAAATTAAAGTAAGTATCTCAAACAGATTGTTTATTTGCAAGAATTCTGTTCATTTTTTTGCTTGGAAGACTCTGCACAAGTTTTATAGGCTATCCTCTAAGAAGAAGCTTATCACAGAAAAATAGTACTGTTACATAAAATCCTGGGCTAAGTAAGATATTTTTTCATGCACCAGATTGAAATGTTGAATGATACATGTGTGACAAATTCATGCTTAGAAAAATGATTTTGACACCTAAACAAAATTCCAGTCCTGATGAACTGTATTTCTATACTCACAATCAAGATCACCACTTGACCAAAGCAGTGTTTGTCTGTTTTTTAAATTTTATTTATTTATTTATTTATTTATGGCTGTGTTGGGTCTTTGCTGCTGCACACGGGCTTTCTCTGGTTGTGGTGAGCGGGGGCTACTCTTTGTTGCAGTGCACGGGCTTCTCATTGTGGTGGCTTGTCTTTGTTGTGGAGCACGGGCTTCAGTAGTCGTGGCTTGCAGGCTCAGTAGTTGTGGCACACGGGCTTAGTTGCTCTGTGTCATGTGGGATCTTCCTGGACCAGGGATCGAACCTGTGTCCCCTGCATTGGCAGGTAGATTCTTAACTACTGTGCCACCAGGGAAGTCCCCAACCAAAGCAGTGTTTTTGTAGCTATTCTGAAGGCACTAAATAAAAAGTCTGTTAAAGGAAAATGGTAAAACAGTATTGTTAACTACAGACCCCTGATTTGGCCATTTGAAATTGGTATAGCAGTCTCTAAAAGTGTGATCCTTAGACAATGCTTTTGTCAGTTCTCAGTAGCTTCAGATGGTCCTCATAGACCTGCCATCTAAATGTATCATTTGTACCTTGATAGGGTAAATCTATATGTTGAAACTTTAACAGCTCACTTAACAGAGAACCAAATCAAAATGGTTAGATTTTTTTTTAAATTTATTTAATTTATTTATTTATTTATTTTTGGCCATGCCGTGTGTCTCGTGGGATCTTAGTTCCTCGACCAGGGATTGAACCTCGGCCCTTGGCAGTGAAAGTGTGGAGTCCTAACCACTGGACCACCAGGGAATTCCACTCTTTTGCACTGCTGTATTCTGTAGCCATCCTGAGTCTCCAAATACAGGATCTGATATTTTAAAAGAATTGTTTACCAGGATTCAGCTGACATTATTTTTAAAATCTTATTTGGAATAACCCTTGCTCCAGCCAGTTTATTTTCCTCTCCATAATGAGGGAAGGGAGGATTTCGAGATAAATAATCCTTATCCTGCTTGGAAGGGAGGCAAGCCATTTTTATCTCTGTCAGCAGATTTGAAGGCAAGTAGTTTAAAAGTGGTACCAGCAACCTGGCTTCTGAACTGATTCCTTGCTTTCTCATAATGTTTCCACAGTTTAGTTTCATGTTAAGGGTAAGGAGAAACATTGACTTCAGAGCCTTTTTCTGTATATAACCTTCTTTTTGCCATTCTCTAAGCTCATGGCCAGCTTTTGACACATTTTGCCTCAATTCTAGTAATTATATATTTATTGGGTTTCAAAGATTTTAAAACATGCACCTTTATTGATAATAAAGGATATTAAATACTTTTATTAAATGTATATGCTTAAAGTGGTTTTGTAGTCTTTAGAGAATTCTCCAGTATTGAGGAAAGTCAACCCGAACTGACCTAGGAATTCATTGAAGAGAGAGCACAACTAGGGTGAGAGAAGAAAGCCTTTTTGTGTAACTCCTGCTTGCTGCTTCCATTATTTAAAAAAAAGGAAAAAAAGGTATGATAAAGAATAAAAAGACGGTTTAAAAAGATTAAAAGGTAACTAAGAGGACTTCCCTGGTGGCGCAGTGGTTAAGAATCCGCCTGCCAATGCAGGGGACATGGGTTCGAGCCTTGGTCCTGGAAGATCCCATATGCCGCGGAGCAGCTAAGCCTGTGCGCCACAACTGCTGAGCCTGCACTCTAGAGCCCGCAAGTGACAACTACTGAAGCCCGCGCACCTAGTGCCCGTGCTCCGCAACAAGAGAAGCCACCACAATGAGAAGCCTGTGCACCACAAGGAAGAGTAGCCCCCGCTAGCCGCAACTAGAGAAAGCCTGCGTGCAGCAATGAAGACCCAACGCAGCCAAAAATAAATAAATAAATTTATAAAAAAAAAAAAGGTAACTAAGAACAGCATAAACTAGGATTAAAATATTAGAATATCAATGATTTAAGAATCACAGCTATAGAAGGCTAAAAGCATAAAGTTGAGCTAAAAATTCTTAAATAGAAAGGATTGGAAGTTTAAAAGGATAGCGTAGGGTAATCAACTTAAAAAATGGATCAGGTAACAAAATATGGAATTTAAGAGATGTAAAGTTAAAATTAGAGCTGAAAACATTCCAGAGTAGATTAAGATCAAGATGTGACCAGGATGGTAATTACATTAGTGGATTTAACTTGTTTTCTCACCTTGCTGAATCAGGTCCACTTAGATCTCATTTAAAACCTGTATTAATAAGATTCTTTTCAAAAAAAAAGATTGACTATTACTTCTCAGAATTGATCACATGATTTGATTGACATGGTTTTTTTAAAACTATAATGACCACAGTGATAATCTTGTGGCAAAAGCTAAAGAAATGACTTAGGAATATTTATTTTATTGCATTGAAAGATATGGCAACATTATCAGGAAAGACAATGAGGAAGATACTTTTTTATTATAGTAATATATGAACGACCATCATTTCTGGTCATAAGGGGCTTTTCTTTTTCCTTAGGGGTGGGGAGGATGGGTTATAATTTTAAGAGTCTTTGGTAAGATAAGTGGCAGTTGGAAGGCATTAGATTAAGCTTTATATTATTCTTAAATATATAATTTTTCTTCTAGGTTAATTGGACTCCTGAGATTAACAAAGAGCACTTACTACAGGGTCTGCTTCCTGATGTACAAGTACCAACATCTGTAAAAGATATGCGCTATTGCCAGGTTTCATTCCAAGATGATCATGTGTCTTTGGAAAGTGCATTTACAGTAAGGTTTGTGGGCATATTATATTTTGAGGTATTTCAAAATTCAGCATATGGCAACAAAAGTGCTTTTCTCCAAAGCACACATGCCAAAGTTGTTTTTTAATATAGAAATTTTCACAATTTTTTGGAAATAGTTTGTCTTCGGAATAAAGCTTCACTGAAGATAGTGATTGATTCTTAATATTGTTACAAGCTTCTGCTTAATTGACCCTCTAGTATCTGTCAGAAATAGAACTTTTGATAAAGGAAAGCCCTCCTAGGACAAGCAACAGTGAAAACTCCTGCAGAATGACAGACATGAAAAGTCCAAAAGATACAGTGTGATCAGTCAGTGTGTTGTTCAGAAGGAAGAATGCTTTCATTGGTTAGTGATGATTTTCAAAGCTGAGTCCACCTGATAGAAAAGGGGAAGATTTAAGTAACTATATTGAAAACCTGTCCTTCACCCTGGCCTGTCAGTTCCTCGGCTGCCTCTTTTTTAATAACCTTTTTCACTTTAATTCCTCTACACATTTCCATACTATTCCAACACTTAGAATAGCTCCATGTTTGAGATAAAATTGTAAGATGTACAACTCTTCAGCCAGAGACAGATCTCTTGATAGGTCATTCTTACAGACCCATCTGTTTTCTTTCTCAGTGCTCTCATGGCATAAGTTCCTTTTAATCCAGCATAGATAACTGTAATCTAACACGTGTGTGTGTGTGTGTGTGTGTTTTGTCAGTATTCTCTACTCTCTTTGCAAGCTATCTTTTCTCTACTTCCTTTTGGGTTAGTAGTTATGTTATATAAATAGAGGTATTTAGAGGGGTGTTACTTCAAGTTTTAGAAAACGAATGTTGTATTTGTTACTCTTTAGCATATTTAAACTAATTTTTTTCTACAATTAATGGTGCAAGTAAGGCGTTTAACTTGTTAATCAATTGCAGACCACTTCCTGATGAACCTAAACATCTAAAATGTGAATTAAAAGGAGGAAAAACAGTACAGATGGGCCAAGAGCTTCAAGGAGAAATAGGTTAGTATGGCCTGCTTTCTTTCTTTAAAACACTTCTATAATATGTCCTTACGTTCATGTTTTGGCATACATAATCTGAAAGGAAAACTTGGGATTTATATACGGTTTATGGTTTAAATTCCATTGTTGGAAAGATTGAAGCTTTTCCCTGTCTTTGCCTATGGTGACCTAACTGTGAAATCAGTTTGGCAAAAATAGTTTGTTGAAAAGAATGTTGACTTTTGTTAGAAATGTTAATAGTTAATATTAAGAGTAAAAAGTAAATATATTAGTGGGTTCATATGTATCCCGTATTTTTCTTATATCTAGAATATTACATAATACTAAATTATTTCCTTCAAATGTTCATGGTAAAAAACTTGATTAACATCAGCATCATGTTAAATATGTAAACATAAGTGTACTTATGTATATTCTTATTATTTTTATAGTGATTATAAAAGAAGTGATTATAATTACTTTTTACCAAAAAGATACACAAGAACAAAGTTAGAATGAGTTTCTAAGTATAATTTTAATTGTATAAGTGTGTTTATGGATATTTGTATATTTTATTAAGATACTTTAAAATTAAACTTCCTCCCCCTTTTATAGTTATAATAGTTACAGATCAGTATGGAAATCAAATTCAGGCATTTTCACCAAGTTCTCTATCTGCCTTGGGAATTGCTGGGATTGGACTTGATAGCTCACATTTGAAAACTACTTTTCAGGTATGGCTGTTTTCCATAACAGTTGGCTTATTCCATTCAGTTTATATATAACAAAAAGTTTGGGAAAAACAAAAATAAGAGAGACTTGATTTCAGTGTTTACAATGAAAAATTATAAAAGGCATTAAAATAAGTTTCATAATGAAAAATTTTGAACATATGCAAAAATAGAATAAATAGTATAAGTAATTCCCATGATCCCATCAGTCAGCTTCAACATTCATCAGTTCCCCCTTATCTATCACTTTGAAGCAAATTCCATACATCATATCATTTCATCCTTAAATATTTTGATATGTATATAAAGATAGTTTTTCATGTAGCTATTTGAGTAAAATTTCTTGGTGCTCAGTCCCTGCATTAAATAGAATGCTTGGGAGAAAACTAGTGGTGAAAGTTTGCAGCTGTGCAGTTAATTGAGATTAGCTTGAAAAATAAGAACCCTGGTGGAATTATTTCAGTTTAAAACAAGCAAGGAAACACAATGTATTCTTCTTGGAGAGATTAAAGACAGTTTTCGAGAAAAGATGTTGGAGTTGAGCCTTCAAGGAACCTACCAGACTCGAGTAGGTCAAAAAGAAGGAATGCTAAGCCCCAAGTAAAGTTGAATCCATTTAGGGCATTTAATGGTTTTTAAAACTCTTCTTCCTTTTGGAGCCTCCATTATACCTTTTACCCGACAGAATGATCATAATAGCCTCCTTGTTGCCCCTCCCACCTAGAATTTCTGTTTCCACTAATCTGCTGGGCAATTATTTCTAGTTTTCAGAACATCACTTTCACTATATCTTAGCACTGCTGAGGAACTTTTAATGGTGTTTTGTTTACTGTAAAAGATAAGGTTTGATCTCTGACTTTCAGGTTCTTCTCTTGTCTAGCTTCACCCTCTGTGTAGATGAAGTCAGATAATAACTGCTGTTGTACATGAACTATCTCTGCTTCCTGTCGCCTTACGCACAGACTCCCATCCTCTTTCACTAATTATTCCTAAATTGTAACCTGTCTTCCTACATCTTGTTTTCCCCGTCTGTTAGATTCCCATCAGCGTATAGACATGCTATAATCTATTAGATTCCCATCAGCATATAGACATGCTATAATAAAAAAACCCTCACAGCTTTCTTGTACGGCCCTCTTTCTCTCCTCCTTTTTACAGTACAGCTCCTTGGAAGAGTTGTATATACTCTCTGTTTTCACATTCTTGACCATCATTCCCAGGCAAGCCACTGTCGCTCTTTTTCTGCCCTGTGCCACCTGACCAAATCTAGTGTCAGTTTTCAGTTCCCATCTTATGCCACCTATCAGCATTTTATACTGTAAAGTTAGACTCCATCTCCTTAGGGTGGCCTAAAGTACTCCATAGTATTCCACTGCAGCATACCTGTCTCCTCCCAGGGCTCATTCTCCAGTCAAATTGACTTTCTTTCTTTCTGCTGTCATTTTACAACTGATGTATATACCATCTTGACTCACTTTCAAACAAACAATAGGAGTCTACCCCTAGTCTCTACAGAAAAAAAGGGAGCCTCTGGTTTTTTTTTAAAACCAAAGTTGTTTTAAAAAACACTATTTTTAAAGTTTTTTTTAAAAAAACAACTGGTTTTAATATGCCATTGTTTCTTAAAATCATTTCCACATCTTCATAAAATGTACTGCTCTTCTGAAGTACATTCCCTTGATAATATCAACATTAGACCTTAGAGAGTACCTTTCAGAATTTTGTGTTTAATTCTATTTATACTCATCTACAATTTGTTAATGTGCATGCAAATTTTATTTTCAAGATGTGAGGTAAAACCAGAATAACTTTCAAGATTACTTAAGACATCACCTCTTCAAAAGGGCATTTGGTGTTTCACTATTAAATGTGGGATTCTATAGACTTCACGTATTTTGAACTTTTCAATATGTTGTACTAATGAATGCTTAATTTGTTTTCCAAATAATGAAAAAACTCCCCTGCACTCAATGGGCTTTTGGGGGAGATTAATTTCTATTGTTTTGCAATGTCTTTTTACAGAAATGTTCTACAAACAGTTGTTTCAGATCATAAAACATGACATTTTAACTCTGAGTTTTAAAATCTGCTGTACTTATTTAATATTTGTACTTAATGGAAATTTAAGATGATGAAATCATTAAGGGTCACTATTAAAATGCAAATACTACAGTGCTCATGCCAGTACGGAATCGGTTTTATCTACTTCAGTCACTTGGCAAAGATTATAGGCTAGTGTCATTGATTCGCATTAACAGATGTTAGGCATTCTAAGTAGCAGCGATGGGGTTGTGACAAGTCAAAGCCCCTACCTTCTCGGAGATTACCTTGTAATGGGAGAGCATATAACAGATAGGAAATGAGTGACAGGAAGAAAATTAAAGTGGGCTGTGGGAATAGGGCACCATCATATAGGCTAGTTACAGAAAACCCCTCTGGTTAAGGTATTCCATGAGCAAAAACCTGAAGAAAAGCCATGTAGGTAAAAAAAATGTTGCAATCAGAAGGAAGGAGCGGGTGCAAAGGGTGTTGGGCAAGCATGTGCATGGCTATTTGGGGAACAGAAAGGAGACAATGCAAGTGTAAATAAGAGGGAAATTACGAAAATATCAGGAAAAAGGACATAGCTTGAACCTTTTAGATTTCTCCCTCACAAAAAAGAATTTCAGTTTCTCCTCTCAAGGAGATGAAATTCAGGGAACTCCAGTATTGGCGTATGTGTAAGTTACTTGCTGTTGTTATACCAGAAACACATCTGTATGCACATGGGTGGTGACAACATTTTCTTTCATTTTTCTGAAAACTAAACATTATCTCCCTGTTTCTTTTCAATGTGCTTTTCCTCACTAGGAAAATACACAAAGTATAAGTGTGAGAGGCATCAAATTTATTCCAGGTCCCCCTGGAAATAAGGATCTTTGTTTTACTTGGCGTGAGTTTTCTGACTTTATTCGAGTGCAGCTAATTTCTGGGCCACCAGCTAAACTTCTCCTTGTAGACTGGCCAGAGTTAAAGGAGGTAAGTACCTTCCTGCCTTGATTGACAGAATTTAATATCACATGACTTATTGCTTCAAAATGTCAGTAGAGCTGAATATTACATTTTGTTGTTGAAGTAATAACAGTAGCAATAGTAACAATAACAAAAGGACAAAGTATTATGAATTTTAATACTTCATTATTTAATTCATCTCTGTTCCCTCATTTGTTTAAAAAAGTGTAATACTTCAAATTCTAAGCACTTTATTATAATAGAAATTTAAAAATATGCATAAAAGTAAAAAAAGTATTATGAACCCCCAGTTTCAACAGTTACTGATTTTTGCCCAATTTTATTTCATTGTTCTCTCTCACTGACTTATTAAAAAAATGTTTTTGCTGGAATTTTTAAAAGCATACCAGATATCAAGTCATTCATTATACCCATAAAAACTTCAGTTTGCCTTCCTATGCAAATAGTTAAATCTTTTTTTTTAAACATCTTTATTGGAGTATAATTGCTTTACAATGGTGTGTTAGTTTCTGCTTTATAACAAAGTGAATCAGCTATACATATACATGTATCCCCATATCTCCTCCCTCTTGCGTCTCCCTCCCACCCTCCCTATCCCGCCCCTTAGATGGTCACAAAGCACTGAGCTGATCTCCCTGTGCTATGTGGCTGCTTCCCACTAGCTATCTGTTTTACATTTGGTAGTATGTATAAGTCCATGCCACTCTCTCACTTCATCCCAGCTTACACTTCCCCCTCCCTGTGTCTTCAGGTCCACTCTCTACATCTGCTTCTTTATTCCTGTCCCACCCCTAGCTTCTTCAGAACCTTTTTTTTTTTTTTTTTAAGATTCCGTATATATGTATTAGCATACAGTATTTGTTTTTCTCTTTCTGACTTCATTCTGTATGACAGACTCTAGGTCCATCCACCTCGCTACAAATAACTCAGTTTCGTTTCTTTTTATGGCTGAGTAATATT
Source organism: Balaenoptera physalus (assembly GCF_965194825.1). NCBI lineage: Eukaryota > Metazoa > Chordata > Mammalia > Artiodactyla > Balaenopteridae > Balaenoptera > Balaenoptera physalus. Next base: position 61,251,895 of record NC_138897.1, read on the forward strand.
CCATTGTATATATGTACCACATCTTCTTTATCCATTCATCTGTCGATGGACACTTAGGTTGCTTCTGTGTCCTGGCTATTGTAAATAGAGCTGGAACGAACATTGTGGTACATGACTCTTTTTGAATTAAATACTAATTACTAATACTTAAATACTAATTTTGCAAATATCTGTCAAATCTGTTACCTTTCAGTTTTCATTCAATTTTTAGAATTCTAATTTTAAAATGTTCACATTCTGGTGTTCAGTTATAATGTGGCAGGGCCTTATCTGTTGGTATGAAAGCTTATTTTTTTCTAATGGGAAATGATCTCACATGACCGTGGTAGTAAATGAAATTATCCTGTAAAGGAACTGATCATCTAAGAAAAGCTTACATATCTGCGCCCTAGTTTGAGATTGCCCTTTTTTGATTTGTGAGTTTAAAAAAACAGATAAACTAGTGTATGAATGTGCTTTAAAAACAATTTTTTTTCTAATACTGTGTTGACTGAAGGATTTCACTGAAAAGCGAGTGTACTTATTTTTATCTGGAAGCACATATATTGCATAAGTCAATACATTCTTTGTGCCTAATGATGTCAGTAAAGGATTTGTTGACTGACTGTACCATGGAATAATTGTGTACATTTGAGGTGGAAAAAATCTTTACATGTTCATGTTTTTATATGATTTTGTAGGAGGGGAATATAAAAAATAATGACAGCTTGTTAACTCAAAAACTTATTACAAGATTTATTTGCATATACCATTGAAATCCAAAAGTTTTAAAAATAAAACCTAACACAAATTTCTCATTCTGTTAAGAGATACATTATATGTAGGTAAGCTTGAAAACGTAGTCATTGAATATGTGGTTTTCCTAGAATTTTCTAATTTATTTTTTGACCTACTGTCCACCTACAGGATCTTTAATAGAAAAGGGGAACTGATTTAACACCTAAGCATGATAAATAGAAAAAGTATATAAATATACACATATATTCTCTCATTTAATCTTCAGCAACATTATGATGTATTATCAGTCTTTATAAATAGGAAACAAATTCTGAAATATTACATTACACGACAATATTAAAAAGTGGCAAAGGGCAGATTTGTATTCATGAACATTTGATTTTGGATATTTGCTTTCCCCACTACTACCCAGAAAAATGTTCAACTAAAAGCTTTTGCTACAAGTCATTTACTGAAAGATATTCTTTAAAAGTAGTTACTATTTGATGGATAGACAATTATGTAATTAGGAATAAAGACCCTGTAGTGTTTACATTTGGAAACATCAGCACTTTTTATATATTCAAGCTTTTTATAAACTTTTGCAGATAAAATACAGACTATCCATGAAAATCTTTTGGTAGTCAAGCATTTAAACTAAACCAGCTTCAAGGGTATCTTTAAAAAAAAAAATTTCTAGCCCTAAAACATTATTAATTTTTCTCCCACTTTTAGCAACCTCCTAACGTAATTTGGTAAACAACTTCCTCAAGTAAGGTGAGGGGTGGAGGAAGCGGAGGGAACATTGTTAGTAGGAGAGAGATGATAAATCAGCTTTCCTTTTTTGCTAGTTATATCTTTCCTATCTTCTTTTTTTTTTTTAACTTTTAAGATCTGGCACAGAGGATTAGACTTTCACAGGTTTCTTGCTTGACAATGTGTTTTCCTTTGATATATCCAGTATTAATAGGTTGGCACACAAATTCGCAGAGTTACACAGGCCTTACATGAAGTAATGGAAAAGAAAGAAACATCTTAAGCCAACAAGACAGTTTAGATTATCAGTGACTAGTCCTGTTTAACCAAGAGCTGGAAAGCTGTGCATTATTGCTTCGTGTAGACTGGCAAAGTGCTGACAATTGATGGAGGAGTTAAACTGTAGATGACAGTGCTAAAGATGAGAACCTAAGATAAGCTTCTGTTTCCAAGGAAGTCCTTCTAATATGTAATTTTTAGAATTCTTGACTGGCTCTAGAAGCCAGTAATGTCAAATGATATTTTCCCGTTTATCAAATTTTCAATCATTTCTATAAGAAGAGGATCATTTGTGACAACATAATTGACTTTCAGAAGTTTATTTTAATTGATGAAAGGAGCTATTTGTGACTAAAACAGATACATTAAGTGATTGTTTCACTTAAATAGTAATCATATTGTTTGGCATATATGTTTTAGTGCTTCTTAAAATTATTATATCTGTTTTAGTCCATTCCAGTGATTAACGGAAGAGAATTACAGAATCCTCTCATTGTTCAACTTTGTGATCAGTGGGATAATCCAGCACTTGTGCCACAGGTTAAAATAAGCCTTATAAAAGCTAACAATTTAAAGGTAAGTTTTAAACATTCTTAAATATTTTAACTTACTTAAAATTCTGGCTTTCATCCTCAGGATCATGTCTTTAGGTGTCAGATTTCTTTTTTTTAAAAAAAATAGTCTTATATAATCTTCATTATTGCTTAGTTGAAGTTAACCTAAAATTTTTAATAGTTATTTTGAGGAAGTATAGTTTATATCTTGCAAACAGTATAACAAGGGGCAACATTCTACAGTTATGTCTGAGTGTTTATTACACAATATTAATAATATTTGGATTTCAGATTAAGAATAGATAATGCTGACAAAGGTGAATGATGGCAGATACAATGACCTGCAGTATGGGTTATGAAACAGGTATTATTGGGGAAGCTTACAAGCCCTAAGGGTGAAGGAAAAGAGTCATGCGAGTAACTGTACTCCACCTACCTTTTGGAGAGCTAGCAGGGCCTGGTCATAGCTGTTGGACCTATACTGGCTTGTGTTCTAGGGAATTCGGCAAGCATGAAAACGGCCTTGTAATGTTTGGGCACAAACATAGTGCTTGGATACCAGGAAGTCCAAGATTAGGTACCAAGTGTTTACATTAGTATTGGGGTAACCAGGATGTAGGGGGGACTTTGGATGCCTGGCACAAAGTTTATGCCCTCCTGCAAGGGGGAAGGGAAGAAGCTGCCAGTCCCTTGCAAAGTTATATTTTCACAAGTCTCTCCTGTTGGTTGAAGGGAATTCATTTGTCCCAACCAGGTTGTTGCCAGGCAACACAGAAGCGAGTTCTTGGAGTTATATTTAGCCAGGCTTGAGTATCCCTCCACAAATTTTATAATTTTAGTGGATGCAAAAAGTTGGTATTATGTAAATACACAGTTCACTTGAAATTAATCCATTAGTTCATTAAGAATCCCAGTAGGGATTTTGCAGAACTCAACAAGTTTATCTTAAAAGCTATACAGGAAGGAATTCCCTGGCGGTCCAGTGGTTGGGACTGTGTGCTTCCACTGCAGGGGGCTGGGTTCAATCCCTTGTTGGGGAACTAAGATCTTGCATGCCATGTGTGCGGCCAAAAGACAATAAATGAAAATAAATAAATAAAAGCTATACAGGAGATTAAAGTGCCAAGAATGACTTGTGATCCACATGAACTTATTTTCAAAGTAAAGTGAAAAGGGTCAGAGGTCTTAGCCTGTCAAAAAAGACTACAGTATTGCTGCTATATAGCCTGAAATAGAAGACTTACTTCTCTGGCTTAGCAACAAAGAGTTAGGACCCAGATGGAAGAAAGACTTTGAGAAAGATAGGCTGAGAGAAGATGGATTGGAGGGTAAATGAGACAGGTACAAATATAGGGTTTTATTCTAGCAGTTCAATTACTCTTTCTCACTTTTATCTCACCAACTATTGCTTTTTTTTTTTTTTTTTTTAATCTGCATGTACCATAATTACCTAATCTTCAGGTTCCGTTAAACAGAAATTAGGTATTAGGATTTAGGAGAGAGTCTGATTTTCCTGCTTCTACAGTCTTCACATTTACTTTTGTTCTTAATGTTTGCTTCCAAGAGAGTTAAATAGTGATTATCTTCTACTGGTAATAAGAGTATGATCCTAGTTTTTTAGAGAAGCATCTGCAAAAGACTGAAAGACTCTTCTAACCAATGATTAGGAAATGTGGCCACTGATTCTTAATCACTTAAAAGTAAAAGCTTGGTTATCAATGCAAAAGTAGTATTGCAACAAAGATTTAAGAAGCACATCTGAGTAAATATTAAGAGAAAGATGAAATAACTAACGATGGACATGGTATTATGCCTTGACTTGAAATTATGTATGTATATTTATGTTTATTTTTCCTGCGCTGACTCTCACAACCCCCCAGTTTTGGAATACACCTTCAGTGTTTGTGTGACCAGACTTCACTTGATATATCAGCGTTATTGAAACTGAACATTGAATTCTGCAACTTAATAATTGAAATACACAAAATTCTAGTTTAATTGATCAGTGTGATTATTATCCTTTGGATTATGTGAGATTACATATTATATCATTTCAGCTAGTTCAAATTAGACAATTTTAGATTTTAGACTGTGTGCAAATGTAGCTTTTTAAATAGTAATAGAGGAAAAGAATTTGATTCCTAGAATTTTCTAATTAACCGTTTTGTTTTGTTTTTAGCTCACTCCTTCAAACCAACAGCATAAAACCGATGAAAGGGGCAGGGCTAATTTGGGAGTGTTCAGTGTTTATGCCCCTAGGTAAGAACTGAAAGTTTGATAGTTATTGGTATTATAGAGATTGATTTTTGTTATTACTGGATTACGTTAAGAGTAATAACTAGCCTTCTATTTAGTGATAGTCAGGAGTTGGAATGGAACTGGAGTAGAGAGGTTTCCTAAATGAGTTAAACTTTGTATAAATTGTCTCAGAATTTTTAGTTATAACTAATGAAGTTTGAACCCCCTTCCCCCCTTCCCCTTTTTTCTTTTTAGAGGAGAACATATTATGCAGGTTAAAGCCATTTATAACAAGAATACCATAGAAGGACCCATAATTAAGTTAATGATTCTTCCAGACCCTGAAAAACCCATTCGTCTCAATGTTAAATATGACAAAGATGCTTCCTTTTTAGCAGGGGGTATTTTCACTGGTGAGTAATTCACAGTTTTAAAATAAATTTGTAGTATTAATTTGCCTCATACATTAGTGGAATAAATTATTTATCCTGGGTGTTCAGCATGATAAGAAAGCAAGCATGTTGTGGCCTTTCAAATGGTAAAGAAAGTACATTTGACTTAGCTATGTCTTCCCTCTCCCCTATATCCTACATTCCTTTAATGGTCAAGAATGAACTAAAAGTTCATATATAAACTGATAGCTTAAGATAATCAGTTTGTGTTTGTTCATTCGCTGAATTGTGAGATTCTGCAAAAGAAGTATGAACTGCTAAATGGCAAAACTGTGGGGGTATGTTCTACTAAATATGTTGCACTGTTAAACCAGACGGAACCAGGACTGTTCAACTTAATTTGGATGAAAATGCATCACATCATAATTTATGATTAAAGATATTTCAGAACAACAAACATTTACTGAACACCTGCTATGTCCATCCACTATGCTAGACTCCTAATTCCAGTAATGAACATGACAGTTTTCAATGAGTTCAGTCTAATGTAGGAGACAATCAAGTAAGCAAATGATTTTAGTGTAATATGGCAGGAGCCAAGTCAGTAGGAAATTGCATTTGCTTTGTATAGGTAACTTTCTTGAAGACTTTGGTTTTCTTGAGAGGATGAATTCCTGTTCATAGTTACAAGCAGTGAAAGAAGCAGACCAGAAATATTTAGATTGAAATATTAACAATAATTTTAAATAATTATAGCCTTTAAAATCTGTTAGGGGAGATAAGACCTATTTCCTGTGATTAAAAACTAATAGGTGACAAGTGAATATTACAGCTGATAAATATAAGGGAATATTACAAGTAATAATAGTTTAGCTACTGTATGCTATTGAAAATCATAAAAGAAAGTAAACATTGTATTCTCAGACTACATAAAGCATATAGATTTGTAACCATTTGGCCTATTCTAGATTGCTGAGTATCTGTAGTCTAACCTTTTTTTTAAATTTATTTTTTATTGAAGTATAGTTGAATTACAATATTGTGATAATTACTGCTGTACAGCAGAGTGACTCAGTTAAACATATAAATACATTCTTTTTAATGTTCTTTTCCATTATGGTTTATCACAGGATATATTTTTTTAACATCTTTATTGGAGTATAATTGCTTTACAATGTTGTTAGTTTCTGCTGCATAACAAAGTGAATCAGCTATACTCATACATATATCCCCATATCCCCTCCCTCTTGTGCCTCCCTCCTACCCTCCCTATCCCACCCCTCTAGGTGGTCACAAAGCACGGAGCTGACCTCCCTGTGCTATGCAGCTGCTTCCCACTATCTATCTATTTTACATTTGGTAGTGTATATGTCAGTGCTGCTCTCTCACTTCGTCCCAGCTTCCCCTTCCCCCTCCCCGTGTCCTCAAGTCCATTCTCTACGTCTGCGTCTTTATGCCTGTCCTCCCCCTAGGTTCATCAGAACCTTTTTTTTTTTTTTTTTTTTTAGATTCCATATATATGTGTTAGCATATGGTATTTGTTTTTCTCTTTCTGACTTATTTCACTCTGTATGACAGACTCTAGGTCCATCTACCTCACTACAAATAACTCAATTCTGTTTCTTTTTATGGCTGAGTAATATTCCATTGTATATATGTGCCACATCTTCTTTATCCATTCATCTGTCGATGGACACTTAGGTTGCTTCCACGTCCTGGCTATTGTAAATACTGCTGCAATGAACGTTGTGATACATGTCTCTTTTTGAATTATGGTTTTCTCAGGGTATATGCCCAGTAGTATCACAGGATATTGAATATAGTTCCTTGTGCTACAAATAATACAGTCTAACCTTTTTGGTCTTGCTTGGCAGACTGTGAAAATAAGACAAAGGATTATTAATAGCAAAGATGTATTTATTAGATTTCTGTGGAGATTTAGCACTGGAGAGTTACCTGTTATGATTGAATAAGTTCTGTAGACAAATTGTTGGGGAAGACTAATTAAAGAATAGTTTTATTTCTTCATCAGAATTTTATTATTAACACTTAAACAAGATGTATGCTTTAAGACATACAGTTATTTAGCCAAATCCACTAATTGAACTAGAAAGAAAATAATTTTTAATGTTCATCATTACAGATTTTATGATTACTGTTATTTCTGAAGATGACAGTATCATTAAAAATATTAATCCAGCACGTATTTCCATGAAAATGTGGAAACTGTCAAACAGTGGGAACCGACCACCAGCAAATGTGAGTCATAGAAAGCATTTTAGAAATTAAAAGTAGCTCTTACATTTAACATAAAATTAAATGTAATTTAATATAAAAATGCAGTGTGTATATCCTGGAGAACTAGAAAGTAACCCATTCCATCACTTACGATTTCTAAAAGATGCATCAGAGTATGTTTCAGAATTAAGTCTAAAGAACAGTAGCACAAGGCAAAAAGCTAAATATCACTAAGAGATAATATAGAAGGTGAGAGAAGGAGATGTGATTGATAGACTACAGAGTAAATTAAAGAAGGGGGTAGAGTGGAGAGAACAGTTTGAGAGTCCGAAGCCACACAGTCCAGTAGAAATATAATACCAGCCACGTGATACTCAAATTCTGAATTCTGCTAGTAGCCACATTAAAAAATTAAAAAAGTAAGTAAAATTAATTTAAATATAGTTTTAAACTAATATACAAAAAATTACCATTTCACCATGAACTCAATATTTTAAAATTTAATAATGATATTTTACATTCTTATATCTTTCCAAGTCTTTGAAATTTGGTATGTATTTTATGCTTACAACACCTCAGTTTGGACCAGTCACATTTCAAGTGCTCAGTAGTCATATGTAGTTATTGGCTACCATACCAGCCAGTGCCAATCTAAAATAAATCTCAAATTGGAAACTAAACAAAGCTATATCAGGGGTCCTGATTTAATGACATCTTTCAGGATTTATGGTTCAGTTTAGTCATCTGTTTAGGAAACTAGCTTCCTTAATTTATACCATCAGTCCCATCAAGCTGCTATTACCTTAAAATTATGTCACCACCTCTAAGATCTGTTTTGTGCCCTTTAATAATTAATGGTATATCTTTCCATTGTGACTAATCTCACTTTTGTGTCATACATGCATGGTAAAGATATATACATGTAGGGGTGTGTTTGTGTGTATTTATCAATCTGGATGTGATCTGGGTTCACACTTGGTGAAAGGAAAAGTAAATTTTCATTGTAAATACACTGTGTTAAAAGTTTGTGATTTCTCCCTCTTCCTCTTCTTTCCTACTTTTCCTTCTAGGCAGAAACATTTAGTTGTAATAAAATAAAGGATAATGACAAGGAAGATGGCTGCTTCTACTTCAGGTATTTTGCGAATTGTTTCATATTTTAATGCATATTTTGTTATGAAGGTAATCAGCCTTGGCAACATTTGCCTGCTCAGCTAGGGAGAAATAATTTATGATTGAATAGAAAATGTTATTTTCTTAATTTTTTGGTCAGGAAGTTTTTTGAGATATTTTGTTTGCAAACTTTGTGAAACGGTTTGGGGAAAGATTGTTGTGATAGATACATTTGTTTTCCAAACTATCAAAAACGTCAGAAGAATTCTGTTGTCAGAGCACTTTATATTTTATTGTATAGGACATTTCTGTAATTCTAAACTTAAGATCTTATGAAGTAAAAAAGCTGAACTAGGTTTTTATTGTTTAACTATGTGACTTTGAGTGTTGCTTCTTTAGTCTGGACCTGTGCTTTGAAATCTGAAAATGGTTTTGGAGAGATGGTGTCTAAGGTTTCTTTTATTTATTAGAAATCTTTCTTTCCTTTTAGACTAATAATTGCTTTGTTTTATTTCTTTAAGTGTATAGTTTATTAAGCCATATAGAAAGCAAAATGTACAAGTATAGATATAAATCATTGTTACAATAATACCAGCATTTATAATTACCTGTGTATTTACCTTTGTTGAGGTATTTATTTTGCCGTGTGGCTTCAAGTTACTGTCTATTGTTCTTTCATTTTACCTTGTAGGACTCCCATGAACATTTCTTCCTGGCCAGGTGTAGTGGTAATGAACTCCCTTAGCTTTTGTCTATCTGAGAATGTCGCTGCACTGTGTGGCATGCAGGATCATATTAGTTCCCTGACCAGGGATTGAACCCGTGCCCCCTGCAGTGGAGGTGCAGAGTCCTAACCACTGGACTGCAGGGAATTCCTATCTGAGAATGTTTTAATTTCTCCCTCACTTTTGAGGAACAGTTGCTGGATGTAGGATTCTTGGTTGACAGTTTCTTTCTTTTAGCACTTTGAAAACATTGGCCCACTGCCTTCCAAATTTACTGATGAGAAATCTCATCATCTTATTGAGGATCCCTTGTATGTAATGATTTGCTCTTCTCTTGCTGCTCTTAATATTCTCTTTTTCTTTGTCCTTTGAAAGTTTGTAATAATGTGTCTTGGTGTGGGTCTCTGAGTTTATCTTACTTGGAATTCCTTGAGCATCTTGGATATTTATATTCATGTCTTTCATCAAACTAGGGAAGTTTTCAGCCGTTCTTCAAACATGATCTCTGCCCCCTTTTCCCTCTTTTCTCCTTGAACTCCCACAATGTGTATGTTGGTCCACTTGATGGCATCTCAGGTCCCTTAGGCTCTGTTCACTTTCCTTCAATCATTTTTCTTTCTGTTCCTCAGACTGTCATTTCCACTGTCTTATCTTCAAGTTTGCTAATTCTTCTACCTACTCAAATCTGCCTTTGAATACCTGTAGTGAAATTTTCACTTCAGTTACTGTACTTTTCAGCTGCAGAATTTGTTTTTGGTTTCCTTTTAAGTTTTCTCTCTCTTTATTGATATTTCTCTCTCTTTATGATCAAGCCTGCGCACAGCAACAAAGACCCAGTGCAGCCAAAAAATAATAATAATGATAATAATTTTTAATTGAAAAGTTTAGATATTACATATTTCAAAAATGCTTGCCTTTTTCAAAATTAGTTATTTTTTTGGGTCTTCGTTGCCGCGTGCAGGCTTTCTCTAGTTGCGGCAAGCGGGGGCTACTCTTCATCACGGGGCGCGGGCTTCTCATTGCGGTGGCTTCTCTTGTTGTGGAGTACGGGCTCTAGGTGCATGGGCTCCAGTAGTTGTGGCTCATGGGCTCAGTAGTTGTGGCTCATGGGCTCTAGAGCACAGGCTCAGTAGTTGTGGCACACAGGCTTAGTTGCTCCACAGCACATGGGATCTTCCCAGACCAGGGATCGAACCCGTGTCCCCTGCATTGGTAGGTAGATTCTTAACCACTACACCACCAGGGAAGTCCAACGCTTGCTTTTTTTTTTTTTTTTTTTTTATAGAGAGATTATTTTATTTTGAAAATACATCATAATTTACTTAACTATTCACATATTTTGGGCTAAATAGATTATTTCCATTTTCATTATTATAAATAACATTGAAATCAACATCTATAAACAACCCTTTTTAGTTCCTTAAGCTAGATCATTTCCTTAATTTCTCTTTCAGATTTTTCATCATTAGTGTATAGCAATGCAAGAGATTTCTGTGCATTAATTTTGTATCCTGCTACTTTACCAAAGTCATTGATTAGCTCTAGTAGTTTTCTGGTAGCGTCTTTAGGATTCTCTATGTATAGTGTCATGTCATCTGCAAATAGTGACAGTTTTACTTCTTCTTTTCTGATATGGATTCCTTTTATTTCTTTTTCTTCTCTGATTGCTGTGGCTAAAACTTCCAAAACTATGTTGAATAATAGTGGTGAGAGTGGGCAACCTCGTCTTGTTCCTGATCTTATTGGAAATGGTTTCAGTTTTTCACCATTGAGAACGATCCAGTGCTTGCTTTTTGAGTCTACATCTTACTGTTTTTTATTGATCCAACTATTCTTTGTTCCTTTCTCTTTTTTAAAAAATTTATTGTTTTTATTTTCATTTTCTATTCCTCATTAACTTGGTAGTTATTCAATTTTTTACTATTTTCTAAGTGATTCTGTTTATTTTTTAAATTAATTAATTTAGGGATTACAACATGCATAGTTGACATATCAGTGTCTAAATGGCAATTTACATTTTGTACCCTTTTTGGTCAGTGCATGAATCTTAGAACACTTAAGTGCCATTTTCCCTCTCCCAACTTAACATGCCTTTGTTGTTGTGTATATTAAATCTGTCATGGCATTATTATTTTATACAGTCAGTGTTCATTTAGACTTAAACTAATTCATTTATCCTTTCTGTTAATCTTCAACTCAGGGCTTCCATCTGGGATCATTTTTAATCTGAGGAAGTTCCTTTAATATTTTTGACTGCACAGCTGCTGGTGACAAATTATCTAATTTTTACCTAAAAATGTATTCCATCTTCATGCTTGAAAAATATTTTTCTGGACATGATTTTCTAGGTTGGCCGTTTCTTTCTTGCAGTACTTTCAAGCCATCTTTCACTGTCCCATCATTTCTGTTGAGAAGTTAACAATCAGTCTTAACTGTTGTTACTTTGAAAAGTCATCATTTACCCTCCTTTTTGGTTGCTTTGAATTTTGTTTTCAGCAGTTTTACTGTGATGTGCCTATGTTTGGATTTTTTTGAAATTTATCCTTTTTGTTTTCATAGGCTTTGATTTTGTGGTCTTTGTTCAGTTTTTTAAAATTGTCAGCCATTATTTCATCAAATACTGCTTCTGCCTCATTCTTTCCCTCTTCTCCTCCTTACACTCTTATTTACATGCACTTAGTCCTTATAGTATTCTCTCTTACCCTCTTTTCTCTATTTGCCATATTTTTGACTTTCTTCATTTGAGATACTTTCTTCTCAGCTACCTTCAATTAACTAATCTCTCTCTGTTCAGTGGTATCTAATTGCTATTAAATTCATCTTCGAATTATCAATTTCTGTTTGGTATTTTTAGTTTTTTTTTAAAGGTCCAGTTCTCTGTTGGAATTTTCAGTCTTGTCTTTTATTACCTTGAGCACTAATCAGAGTTTACTGAAATCTGTCTGGAGTTCGTTTTGGTCTGTTTTGATTGTCTCTTGTTTCTGTTGGCTTTCATTCTGATTCTCTTGCCTCTTCATGTACCTATTTATTTGGGTTTTTTTTAAACCATACTTTTTATTTATGCATATTTATAGAAATAATTTGAAGTCTAAGATGTTCTCTTTCTCCAGATGGAGTTTACATTTGCTTCTGTCCGTTGTCTGGGATAGAGACTAGCAGTCTATTATCATTTTGGTCCATTTTCAGAGATTGAGATAATTCTAAGCTCAGTTGCTTTTCCTTTGGGAGCCTGTCTGCTTTAGGTCCACCTCTACTCCTAGGATATTCTCCCAAGAGTCAAGCAACCTTAAATATGAAACTCACTTCCCAGGGTCTCCATGCTATCTTGTATCCTGCTGAGTCATTTTTTTCACTTTTGCTTATTATCTCTCAAACATTTTCAAGCAGATGTCTTTTTTAATATGGTTACCTTCATCAGGAAGTGTTGGTCTGCCATTTGGGAGCAGAAGTCTTGTTTCATTCTTACTGGAACTCTATTAGGAATTATCCTCAGAGAAAACACAACCTAGAGAAAGGTTACATAATTTTCTTCAAGGTTGTGTGTATGTTATAGTGCAGAATTTCAATTCAGATGTGTGTTCACAGCCTTTGTTTACTACATTATGCCAATATTTTGAGAATATGAGTGACATGGCAGAGCCAACTTAGAGGTCATGAACCACATTGCACGTATCAGGCAAGGTATACTGTAGACTGTCGTTTATATATTCATTGTGTTTGTGACCAAAATAGTCTAGTAAGTCTACCTCTTATTAGGTACTGAGTTCTTTATTGATAATTAAATCACAATAAATATCTTATATATATATATATAGTTATATAGTTATATATTTAGACTATATAAATGGAAAACAAAGCAACATAAAAAGATGAGCTGGATAATCTATAAATTCACAATATAAAACTGAGTAGGAAGTTTGTGTAGAAATGAAGCAAAATTCACTTGATATATAATTCAGCATTTTTTGTGTTTACTTTGTCAACTTTGTATTCCTATTCTTTCAATTTTTGCCACACCCAGAGTTTGTGTTCTAGATGTTTTGTGATGGAATGTCCAGGTAAGAGGGATCTGGAATTAAGCCTGATATTGCAGGAAATATTTGGTGAATGAAGGTGAATGTAGTAATAGTAACTCTCCTCTTACTCATTTACTTTTTGTGGAAGGAAAAGAAATGTTAATGTTTTGAATTTCTTCCCCTTTTATTTAAAAGGTTTCAGTGATCTTGTCTCTTTCTTTTTAACTTAGGGATAAAGCAATTCCTAACAAAGTGGGGACATATTGTATCCAGTTTGGTTTTATGATGGATAAAGCAAATATCCTTAACAGTGAGCAGGTTTGTTTATTCTTTTTATGCATGGCAGTTAGCTTTAGTTAGCTTCACATGTTCTTGCTTGGTTGAGGAGTGTGTTGTTTTGTTTACAAGTGGGTTAATTATTGGTTGAAAGGTGTAAATAATGCCATCTTCAGGAATCTTAGCATAGTACATACTTAAATTATGTTGATTAAATTTGACCTGATGCAGAAGTTACTTGTTCATCCCTCTTTATATCGAGGACTCAGTTAGTAAACATTTTAATCTATATCATGGTAAGGTTGTTCCTATCAATTGTACATGAACGTGTTTCAATTAGTAACATTTCAGGTACTAGGATTCTAGATAATGAAGTTTAAGGTAGTTTCACATACATTATCTTCATTATTGTTACTGCACTAAATTTTTTAAAATTACATATATTTTTAAGTGTTTCTAAATTTGTTTTTAGATGGTTAACATTCAAAAATTAATCTGATATGCCTTTTATTCTCAATTTTTACAAGTTGATTAGTTTTAAGAATTTAATGGAAATACATTTTAGAAGGTAATATTTCATTTCATTTAGTATATGCTCTCTATTTCTTCTCTTCATCTTTAATACTAAACCATTAATGTATTGTTAATCAGAATGCTTCTTTTGTTAGATTATAGTGGATGTTCTACCTAATCAACCTGTGAAGTTAGTTCCTGAAATTCAGCCAGCTACACCAGCTGTTTCAAATGTTCGCTCAGTTGCCAGTAGGACCTTGGTCAAAGATTTGTATCTTCGTATTACGGTAATGTTTATTTACTTCCAAATTACAAAGGTTAACAAGAAAAATTATTCCTAGTTTTAGGGTGCAAGATAGTTATTATAGAATCGTATCTGGATTATTCAGTTTAAGTTTATAGGAAAACTTTGTGCAGATGAATGAAATACTTATCAATATCTTTATACTTGAATAAAAATAATGTTTAACATTATACATAAAATCCAGATATACTAAGTAGAAATTACTCAAAAATGCAGAAATCTGCCTACCTTTCCTAATATATCTTTAATCCACTATTTTATGTATGCATTATGAATGTGTGAAGGAAGTTGATTCTTCAATGTCCATTTCACTGAGGGGCAGAAAGTAGTTAAAGTATTTATTTTGAAGAGATCTGCTCATGGCTGATCATAATGAGCTCCTCAAAGCTTCCAGTTACCCAGAGGGTAAGCAGCAATAGTGCTGCTAAGAATATTAACAAAAACATGTAAGACACACTAGTGGCACGTCATTTTTATGAAAAGTTTGGCTGATAGAGTACTTAACTCCTTCAGTGTATTTTCTTGTTTTAGACACATGAGTCGTTCTTAAACTGGTCTTCCCTAGATCATATATATATGCTGAAGGTATAGTACATAACTAATTTTTAAATGGGAGTCCTTTTAATAGAGTTGGGAGCCATTGTATTAGATGGAAGCCATTGTATTAGATGGTTCTTTTATGGTTTCTGGGATTATTTCCTGCCTGTGGAGCACTTACTCTGAGAAGTGAATTTTGTGTTTGGAGTAAGAAGGATCAGGATGATTTAATATTTGGGGCTTTATAAATAGGTCATATTTCTGATTTGTCCATGCCCTTCTCTGGGTTTAATCTTTTTCTACTTCTAATTAGTTACGTTTTGTTGTTTGCTTTAAGGATGACTACAACAATCATACTGGAATTGATTTGGTTGGCACTGTAATGGCTACCATCAAAGGTTCTAATGAGGAAGATGACACCCCACTCTTTATTGGGAAAGTTAGAACACTTGAATTTCCCTTTGTGAAAGGTTCATCTGAAATCACGGTAATATTTTTGTCTTCTGGTAGATAAGGTTTCTATATTTAATATTTTAAAGCACAGTATTACAATACCTGTACTTTTGTATGTATAGCTATGAAGATGTTCTAATTATAGCATTAAATTGGAAAGTCAGCTAAAATATTTTGAGGTTTTGCTCTAAGCTATTACACAGTGAACCCATGATCATTGTTACTGTTAGAAGGACCCTCTTTTCCTCTGTGGATGACTGTTTTCTGTAACTGGAGTGATTTTAACTTCAGTGACAATTTGATATTCATGTATCATTGAAGAGCTACCATTCTGTGGATAGAAATAGAATCAAACATAGCCCAGGTAAAATGTACATATATCTGGGAAAGTTTAGTAAAACCAGCTTACCTTTGTTATTCATTTTTTTTTTCCAAAATGGAAATAGCTTTACTTATATAAAAAATACACAGTGCAAGAACATCAAAAATAATCACTATATTATCACCCTTCAGAGATATTGATGATTAGCAATTCAGTATATAACCTTCCACACTTTTCTGTGTATACACTGACCCTGCATGGATGTCCTGTGTGAGTATGATTTATATAGACATGGAGGAGGGTGTAAAATTTCATTAATGTAATAGAACTCTGCTTTCATGAAAATCTTCTTTTCGTATTTAACAAATCCTTGATACATTTCTTTACCAGCAAGTATAAACCTACATCATTGTATTGATGCTCATAATTTATTTGATCAATCCTAAGTGAAAATTTAGTTTCTTTCCAAAGTTTTATCAACAGTGCTTCCATCAGCTTTCTTCTGTGTATATCCTTTGCACAAATCTGATTCCTTAAGAAATTGCTAGAAGTAGAATTGGAGATAGGGAGTGTGCATTTTTAGCCTTTTGGTAGTTATTGCCAATTGCCTTTCAGTTTATATTCCCACCAGAAATACGTGTACATTCTCATATTACCAACCCTGAATAGAATGGTTTTTAAAATTCAACCACTCTTTTTATTGTTAAATATTTTCTTTGTTACTAGGAAGGTTTGAACATTTTTCATGGTTTTGACCTTTGTAGGATTGTCCCTTAACTCTTTTTTTTTTTTTTAACATTTTTATTGGAGTATAATTGCTTTAAGTCCCTTGACTCTTTTTCTTCTGGGAGATTCATCATTTTCTTCTTAATTTTATATTAAAGATGTTAATTCTCTTTTGTGTATAAGTAGCTTTTTCCTGAGTTTGTCTTTTAGATTTTTGCTTTGTCTATATTAGGGTAGGAGGAAGAGTTGTATTCACAGTGATAGCTCTCGTATTCTTAGGCCTTTAATTTTTTTATTGGTCTTGATTTTATTTTTATCTTTTTTTCAAATTTATTAACTAAAGTTTTGGGTAGAATAATTCTTCCTGTACCAATAAATATGAAATTTCACCTTTTTCTGTATTTTTTTGTTGTCGGTGTTTATCTTTTTATCTAATCCAGTGCTAAAATCACATTGTTTTAGCAATATTAGGCTTACAGTTGGGGAGACTGCCAGCTTGTACCTGGCCTAAAGTTCGACTTGTTGGTTGGTCTGGCAGTAACCGAACATTACAGCATTTCCATTTTAATTAGTTCTCAACATTTTAAATTACTCTCAACATTTAAATTAATTACTTACCCTGCTGTACACATTTCTGAGGCTAAGACGGTGACTTAAACTATTCCCCCACAGCTGCATATGGACTGTCAGTTTCATATCATGCATATGAATTTCCACTAGAGGTTCCTAATATCACACTGAATAAGCAGAAATCTCTCAGGTCCTACTTGGCTCCTGACCCATATATCAATTTAGTAGGTCTGGGGCAGGGCTGAGGAATCTGATTTGTGCAGGTGATTCTTATCATTAGGGACATTTAGGAAACACTGGTATAAAACAGTCATTTGTAAATGTTCCCTGTTTGCTTGAAAAGAACTTGTACTGCTTTCTTTAAAGTTTTAATCTAAATTTATAATTATTCAAGTTTGTTAATTGTGTTATTCAAATTCTTTATATTATTTGCCTACTTGATCTGGAAATTTCTGAAAGAGGTGTCTAAGTTTTATTCTGCTATGTATTTATCCTTTTCTCATATTCCAAATTGCCATTTGTGTATGGACGCAGTTTTGGACTCCTCAGTTCTCTTCAGTTCTGTTATTCCATGTATCTTGGTAAACTGTACATCACAGATTACAAACTATACATCTTTGAGATAGGAAATGCCTCCTTAAACAAGACATAAAGGAAAAGATTTTATATTTAACTATATATATAAATAGAGGATTAATAATATTAATATATTGGTATAACAATATATTAGTACAGTATATTGAACATATTTTTAAAACATCCTAAAGAACTTCCTGCAAATCAATGAGAAAAAAGACAATCTAGTAGAAAAATAAATGACCAAAGAACAGAAGCAGGCAGTTAATGGAAGAGAAGGTATAAATGACTAATAAACAGGAAGCATGACCTCAGTACTAATCAGGGAAATGCTAGTTAAAACAATAATGACTGGTTGTTTTTAATACATCTTTTTAGAAAAAAGAAGTACTTGATTGATAGTAAGTGTTGGCCAAGCATCAGGGGAACTGGATATTCTTATACACTAATAGTGAGAGGATAAATTGATGTAGCCTTTTTGAAGGGAAATTTGATACTACCTATTAAAATAAACTTTTAATAAGTCACTATAGGGACTTCCCTGATGGTTCAGTGGTTAAGAATCCACCTGCCAATGCAGAGGACACAGGTTCAATCCCTGGTCTGGGAAGATCCCACATGCCGCTGAGCAACTAAGCCCGTGCGCCACAACTCCTGAGCCTGCGCTCTAGAGTCTGCGAGCCACAACTACGGAGCACGTGTGCCACAACTACTGAAGCCCGCGCGCCTAGAGCCCGTGCTCCACAACAAGAGAAGCCACCGCGATGAGAAGCCCACACACCGCAAAGAAGAGTAGTCCCCACTCACCTCAACTAGAGAAAGCCCACACACAGCAATGAAGAACCAACACAGCCATAGATAGATAGATAGATAGATAAATTTATGGGGGAAAAAGTCATTATATTTCTCTCTTCTAGAGAATACACCAAGAAGTACTGAAAGCTACTTTCTTTCCTGTATTATAAATAATAGCTAAAAAATTTTAAATGAAATGTTCATCACCCAGTGAAAGGATATTATAGTGTATTGTATCTATACTATGCATAAATGTAAAAAATCGGTATTTAAACATTCACTTGAATTGTTTGACAGATCAAAATGAGTGCTGAAAGCAGATTGCTGCAGTATAAAGTGTATGTTATTTTTAAAGTGCAAACAGTTTTATTTTTGTGTTTATATTCATGTAAATACATTGAAAACAGCTTTCAGAAACTAAGTGGTGGGATTGGGGATTGGTTTAATGATGGACTTATAATTTTATTATTTCGTGGATTGTTTTACAGTGTTCTATCAATTTAGATTTTTAGAACTTTTACATCTGAATTTTATTGTGGTCTAAAAAACAAAACAATTAGTACCTATTGTTTCCTTGTAAGACTGAAGAAGTTATTTAGGATATAAATATTTATATTGCATTATTTACTAGTTATATGTTATGGTCTCAAAGTATATCAGAAGTTTGTGTGTGTGTGTGTGTGTGCTCATTAATGAAGAAAAATACATTAAAAAAAAAAACAAAAAACAAATGTTTAGAGCTTTTCAGGACCTTTTGTTTGGTCACCTGGGACTGGTGGGTCTACTTCCATGGTAACAGCTGTAACTTAAACTCAGCATTGGGCTTTGTGGATTTCTTTGTGATTATTTTTATAACTTTCACACCATCAGCTGTTTCACACTGCTTCAACTTAAAGGTTGGAATCAGGAAGATATTTCTAGTCAGGATATAAGTGGCCATTGATATTTCTGGCCTGGAAAGATACTTTTTCTTATAGTTTTCCATTGTATATAATTTTTGCATAAGCTATTTATTGGTAAGATAATTTGACTTTCAAATCAATAACAAAAGGTAAAGAGTTCTGTGTCTTGGATGGTGCTGCTGATGTTTTAATGAATGCTTAATGAATCTCACAGGTCAGTCAATTTTGCCTTTTGCCTTTAAAATTTACCACTTACTTGAAAACAGAGTATAATGAGATATATAACATTTATACATTTACAAATACCTTTTCAAATCTCTTTTTTCCTTACTGCTTTTTTCTTTATACAGAGTCTAGTTCTGGCAGAAAATAGTCCTGGAAGGGATAGCACTGAGTATTTTATTGTGTTTGAGCCTCGGCTACCAGGCTTATCAAGAACATTAGAATCATATATCCTACCATTTATGTTTTACAATGGTAAGTTTCTAGGAAAATAGAGGATAAACTCTTAAGTTAGTGGTACTTTATATAACTTTGTTTTGCTTTCCATTAACATGGTGCTTACTAGTTATCTAATCATGTTATGACATTTTGGAAAAGTCACAATTTAAAAATTGAAGTAAATTATCTGAATATTTTTTCTTAGATGTTAAGAAGCAGCAACAAATGGCAGCACTTACAAAAGAAAAGGACCAATTATCTAAGTCTATTATAATGTATAGAAGTTTATTTGATGCCAGCAAACAGCTTCTTGATGAGATGAAGTGTAAGTCATTTTGTGTTCAAAGGTAATAGAAAATGATGCTTTGGGGAATGGTGAGGTAGAAGTTTGAGGCCATGAGACACAAACATTGTCTAATTTCCTGAACTTAGAAGTAAACTGCAGGACACGGCAGAAAGGTGGTAGTGATGGTTTATATTACTCATCATTCGATCTTCTTAAGATGAAGTATTCCTGCATTTTAAATAAATGTATATCTTGTTTACCTACAAAAATTTGAAACTTTTACTAGAAATCTGAATCTATAGAAATTTAAAGGTTTTGACATAACAGTAATAAGGTTTATATCTAGCTCTAGCATTTGGCAAAAGACATTGGATGACAATATCACTGAAAGAGTGATATGTAATTTAAGTTTTAGTTTGAGCCATGTGACTGTGTGTAGTTCAATTTAAAAATATCTGCAGCAGAGAAATATGTAATTTATTTTTTAATAAATACATGGAATATTTGCTACAATTTTTAATAATGTTTGTATACTGTTTAAGACAAGGCATTTGCTGAGTTGTGCTCTATTTGTCGGATTTTTTTCACAGGTCAAGGATATTTAGAGGATAATAGGAACTAAGTAGAGTAATGAAATAATACACAATTTGTAGCACTGAAAATTTGTTTTTAAAAAGTCCTATTTGTTTCTTAGAATAACCTTAACGCAATTACGTATAAATTATGTATAGTCACGTGGATTAGAATTAAATAGCTTTTCCAAGATTACTTGTGGTTTGTAACATATCATAATACCTCCCTTAGCTGCATTAATTTTGTTTTTTATTTTTGTGTATTAGAAATGAACTTTAATTTTAGATTTTAGTTTAATTTAAAATTTCTATAATAGTCCTCATTTTTCATTTTAGCATCAGTCATTAAAAGGGAAAAAACAAGGGATTGAAAACATTCTTCAACAACTGTATTTTGGGGGCTATCACAAATTGATAGTTTTTGTTTGTTTGTTTTTAATTTTAGGCCAAGTTGAAGAAGCAAAATTAAAAGAGGCCCAGTTGCGAAATGAACTAAAAACACACAATATTGACATTCCTACAACACAACAGGTACAGTTTTCAAGTATATGTGAAAGTTTTTTCTTTTTAATTAAATTCTAACCTATAATTTTTTTTTTTTTACCATTCATATTTTATTAGGAATGTTATATACACTGTTGTTTTGGGGTACTAAGCCATATGTGGATTATAATCTAGTCACTTACTAGACATTAAAATGGGCTAACAATGATGGAGTTCTCTTTTCAAAGAAATTGCAGTTTGTGTTTCTAATCTAATGACACCAATAAATTAAATTAATAATACACCAACTTGAGAACTTGCATTGAAGAGGCCTAAGTGATAATCAGTATATGTGGTGGCAAAGAAAATGAGAGAAAGTAACAAAAGACAATAGATTTTTTTAAAGCTTACATTCTTTATGTGTATAACTCATAAGTCCTATTATACGTTATATATTTCTTAACTAAGAAAAAAAAGAATCAGTGAGGTTGACTCTTTACATTACTATGATCATACTCTTATAAGAAAGGAATGGCTGCTTAGTAACTTTTATGTTCTTGAGTTGTAACTTTATGTTCTCGAGTTGTCTAAATTGTTGGGTTTTCTCTGCTATTTTCTCTGCCTGGTACAAGACTAACTGTAATTGGCCTTGCAGTTAATTTTTCTTTTTAAATTACAGATGCCACACATTGAAGCACTTTTGAAGAGAAAGATATCAGAACAGGAAGAACTAAAGAAAAAACCCAGAAGATCATGTACTCTTCCTAACTATACTAAAGGCAGTGGAGATGTTTTGGGAAAGGTTTGTGTTTAAGCCTTTTAAGAGGCATTACATTTTATTATCTTGTTTTCTATCTGCTTTGGGTGATCCTAGATCATGGAGCTATGACGGTACCGATAATTGGGGATCCCAGGCAGGACAGAGTGGGATTTCATCACACTACTGAGATGGTGTGCAGTTTAAAACCTATGAATTGTTTATTTCTGAAATTTTCATTTAATATTTTCAGACTGCCATTGACTGTGGGTGACTGAAACTGGGGAAAGAGGAACCACAGATAAGGGGGGACTACTGTACAAGAGTAGACATTGTGATGTTTTTAACAGTGACACAGCGTTCTCATTGCTAGGGCAGGTTTTTGCTACCAGATCAGGTAAGAATAAAGGGTAGATGTGACCATATCAGTGCAATAAATGAGGTTTTGAAATCTGCCACAAAATTTCAGCCTTGTTGGACTTTGAGCAAGCTTGTGACTAAAATACAGTGGGTCCTCTCTATCCACAGGTTCTGCATCCTTCGATTCAACGAACTGCAGATGGAAAATATTTGGGGGGAAAATTCCAGAAAGTTCCAAAAACTAAAACTTGAGTTTGTCATATGCTGGCAACTATTTACATAACGTTTACATTGTATTAGGTATTATAAGTAATTTAGAAATGATTTAAAGTGTACAAGATGGTATATGCAGATACTATGACATTTTATATAAAGGGTTTAAGTATCCACAGATTTTAGTATCTGAGGGGGTTCCTGGAACCAGTCCCCTATGGATACTGATGGACTGCTATACAGTTGACCCTTAAACAACATGGGTTTGAACTGTGAGGGTCCACTTATACAGTTTTTTTTTTTTAACTGAATACCGACTACAGTACTGCCTAACGGTTGAATCCTCGGATGTGAAACTGTGGGTATGGAGGACCGACTGTGAAGTTATATGTAGATTTTCGACTGCTTGGAGGGTCAGTGGCCCTAACCTCCACATTGTTCAAGGGTCAGCTGTATTTGTAAATAGGAGAGTGACTGTTAATTCTAAGCTCTAAAGTGTTTATATAAGCAGAAGAAATGATTCTTATCTGTGATGTTTAGATTTGTTTTCTGAAAAATCATCTGAGTAAAAGATCTACTTAGAAGGGTATAGTATATAACTATATTTAGGTTTAAGTGTATTTTATGATTACTTTATCAGTTGACACACCCCAATAGTAGAGATATTAAATGTGGGGGAAAAAGTACATCACCTAGCTGATAATATTCCAAATATTTTTATTTGGTTACTTGCAAAATTTACTGTAGTTTAATCTGTGGAACAGTTTTTTAAAATTTAATAGAAGAGACAGTTTAATATGTTTAAGCCAGTAAGCTTTTACAGTTTGAGATTTTTTTTGTTAATTTATGTGAGTGTTTCAAAAAAAGTGTTTTTGCTTTAGACTTGGGCTTTTAAAATATTTAATGTCAGATTTATATATATTTAAAACTTTTTTACTTGATTTGTAAAATGGGCTATAGATTGCACACTTGGCACAAATTGAAGATGATAGAGCCGCAATGGTTATTTCTTGGCATCTGGCAAGTGACATGGACTGTGTGGTCACCCTGACCACTGATGCTGCACGTCGTATCTATGACGAAACCCAAGGTCGTCAGCAGGTGTTGCCCCTTGATTCTATTTATAAGAAGACTCTTCCAGATTGGAAAAGGTTAGAAAAAAGTGAAAGTAATGATTTTTTTCAGAAATTTCTTTTCTATTTTTTATCAAATCACCGAATTTTAAAATTTCTCTAAAAGACGCTTAAAAAAGAGAAGTGACTCAAAGTATCTGCATTATTTTTGTCTTCATCACAAATATGATCTTCGTTAAGATCAGTATTGCAGTGTATTTGATCATATATGCTGGCCAAGTTTAATTTGCCAATTAAATGTTATTTGTATGTATGAGAGATACACATACAAGCACACAAACACACAAACCCAAAGCGAATTTTTGGCCTTTGCAACAGGAAAAATGGTAAGATGTCATTATCCTTAACAGAATATGGAACACCTTCATTTGGAGTAAGAGTATAGATACATGTCTTTTGTCCTATTTATGTCGTATGAAAATAAGGAGCCATCATTTAGGTAGAGAAGGTTTCTCTATTGGAACTGCCATTAGCAAAGTTGAAATGTAAGAGACCATCTACTTAGGATGTTACACCTTTTTTTTTTTTTAAAAAGATGTTACATCTTTGTTTTAATATAAATCTGGTTTCTTTAAGTGTTTTCCCATTTACTTTTCAAAATATGTTTTTAGGAAATAACCATGCAAACCAATTAAGCATTTTTAATCTAAAATTTAAAATATTTTATGTGTTCTCTAATTTTTGGCTATTTTTAAAAATCTACCTTAAAAGACTAAAACGAAATGGTGGTAACAAAACAAAAAAATTAAAATGTGCAACAGACTATTGACCAATAATTTTCTTAGATTCCTAAACAAAGCTTTGCAAGGTGTACAGTTGGGTAGGTATGGGGACTTGAAGGAGAATGGAAACTAATATTAAGAGCTTACTGTGTCATTAAACTAACATTTTATTTCACTTTGTAATCTAAAAATAGATTTAGGAAACAGCTGGAATTTGAACTCAAATCTGTCTGCTTCTAAAATCTCCTACTCTGCTACCAGTCAGCACCCATTTTAAACAACATGGGAAATCCTGTCAAATCATAATGACTGTGTTTATAAGGGTAATAATTTTTGTAAAAGTAATTTTACCTCCAGGAGGGCCTCTCTTTTATTTCATAATACCTGAGGACCAAGTTAAGAATTCTTGATTTAGGGAAAGTATGAATCTGGTATTTAAGGCTAATGCTTGCTCTAAAAGCTAGTTATTCTCTCTTTCTGGTATTGTGCCTGTTATTGGGATTGAGTTAACTAGCTCTTAAAGCCACCCCAACCTCTACTCCTACCTACAAGATTTGGGAAAAGCTACCGTATGGAAGGGGAAAGCCCTGACACCCCAGTCAGCCTCCATCTCTTGAATCTCATTGTTATCCCTGGACTTCAGTTGCTCATTCTGTACGGTGTGTCAGAGGACAGGCGGCCAGAGTACTGGGCTGTTTCCCTCTCGTATGCTGTGTCTTGGGCCTTGCCCCTTCCCCCCGTCTATTCTAGGGCCACTCTCCACGTGAGACAGTCATATCATTGGCATCCTCGTTTAGGGCCAGCTTGAGAGGCTGCTTCTCTCCTTTGTCAAACTAAACAAAAGTTAGTTTATATTGATTTTACAAACTAATATGATGATAGCAGTACAGATAAAACTAAGATATTTTAAATGGTAAATATCATCTTCATTTCTAAAGGCATAACGGTTAATAATTTAGGAGTATTACCTGTGCATAGGGAGTTGATTAAATGATCACAAAAATAATCAGTATATTCATATGTTTTTCATAGTATATATTTTTTGATTAAAAGTTACATGTTTTGTTTAAAATTTTTTAAAATTCAGACCTCTGCCTCATTACCGAAATGGAAAATCGTATTTTAAACCCATTGGAGATCCCGTCTTTGCCCGAGATTTGTTAACATTTCCAGATAACGTAGAACATTGTGAAACAGGTAAAGGAAATTATGATGGCTTTTTTATACAGATGTTACATTTGTGATCCAGATACATAAATTACTGACTATGGAAAATTATGTTCTTATTTAATTTATAAGTGATAGTTTTATTAATATTTACTTCTCTCATTTTTCCTGTTAGAGGAAAATATTGAATAAAATTCTTATGTTATTAGCATTATTTCTAATAAAACTTTGTAATATATGTTAAGATTTTAAGAAATATCTCAGTTTTTTTAAAAATAAAAGTTTCATGTGCACAGTCATTATATTTCAAATTCTGAGTACACAACAGCATGCTCACCACCAGAAGTTTGTGTTAATATTTTAATATGACCAAAAAATATGTCATAATTTTAATAATTTGTTAATTGAATGTTTTAGTATTTGGTATGCTGTTAGGAGACACCATTATTTTGGATAATTTGGATGCTGCCAATCATTATAGAAAAGAGGTATGTATTTGAATTATTTTTTAATTTGTAGCTCCAATTTTAATGTGTACTTTAAAAATTTAATATATATCTCTGTATAGAAATAATTTTATTTTAGGATACATGTGCAAATGACTAAGTAACCTTGTCAAAACCAATTTAAATCCTACAGATTGATAAGCAGCATGAAATTGGGCAAAATATAGGAATGAATTTGCCAAGATGCAAATTAAAATGAGATGTTTATGAAATTGTCCTAAGACTCAAAATCAGTATC
The DNA here is from genome assembly GCF_965194825.1 of Balaenoptera physalus. NCBI lineage: Eukaryota > Metazoa > Chordata > Mammalia > Artiodactyla > Balaenopteridae > Balaenoptera > Balaenoptera physalus. The sequence continues at coordinate 61,277,775 of NC_138897.1, forward strand.
TGTTATTGATGGTGGTATTGAAAAAGAGTACACTCAGATAATGTTGTTGGAAATGTAATTTGACGTAGCCCTTGTTTATTAGTTGTTAGGGCTGCTGTAACAACACACCACAGACTGGGTAGCTTAAACAGTAGAAATGTATTGTCTCACAGTTCTGCAGGCTTAAAACCGAAATTCAAGGTGTGAGAAGGGTCAGTTCTTTCCAGGGCTTATGAGGGGAGGGTCTGTTCCATGCCTTTCTCCTTGGTTTGTAGATGGTCATCTTCTCCCTGTGTCTGTTCACATCTATGCATATCTGTGTCCAAATTTCCGTTTTGTATAAGGAAACTACTCATTGGCTTAGAGCCCACTGTTATGACCTCATTTTAACTTGATTACCTCTGTAGAAACTCAGTCTTCCAATAAGGTCACATTTTTGAGGAACTGGGGGTTAGGACATCAACATACGAATTTTGAGGGACACAATTCAACCCATAATACTTTTGGAGAGCAGTTTGGCAATATAAATGTTTCCGTTATCTATTGCTACATAACAAACACTTCAGAAGTTAGTGGCTTTAAACAGTAACAACATATTATTTCTCATTTCTCTGTGGGTTTCTCCCAGTAGTGTTAGCTAGTTGCACTGAGATGGTGAAAGCTCCAAAATGCCTCACTCACATAGCTGGCAGTTGATGCTGGTAGCCATCTGGGATTCAGCTGGAGTTGGCCAGAGGCTCAGCTGGTGCTGTCTGCTGGGGTCATTGTTCTCACCTCCACTCATGGGTGTGTGAGATAATACCATTAAGGCTTTTAGAAACCTTTTTCTAGCTAAGAGGATCTGGAAAGCAGTGCCTTAAATCTTTCTGAGGTCTTAACATAGGGACATCCTTCACTTGATATTTGACTTTGAGGCCACATTTTACTGGCTGTACCCTGGATTTGATCTTAGCCCTGAGGCTTTCCATTTCTTTTTCAAGAACATTTTGTTAGCTGAACAGGCTGGGGAGGAAAAACAGTCCAACCCAGCAAGTTCTGGGTTGGAAATATTTCCTTGAAATTATTTTTGAAAATGAATTAGTTCCTACTTAGTTTATTTCCCACCTGTACTGGCTAGTTGATACTGGCTACTGGATAGGCACTTGGTAGGCTGGCAGACTTAGATCTCTCTATGCAAACCTCTCCTTGTGGCTGCTGGGGCTTTTTCAAATGGCATTTGGGACCTAAGAAGGGAAGTTAGAGCAGTGATGGCAGAAGTTGCAGGTCTCTTAAGTCCCAGCGTCAGGAAGTACATTCGGTTCAGAATCTGGCCAGCCCAGACCCACATCGGGGAGTGGGGAGTTTGAAATAGACTCTTTCCTCTCCATGGGAGGGGCAAAGAAGTTGCCGCCATCTTTGTACCATCACAACGTATTAAAATAATTTATCTTACAGACATGCTCCCACAAGTATATAAAGATATGTACAAGAATATTCATTAGATGTAAAGCAGTTATATTCCAATAAAGATGTTTTAAAAAAAAAGAATATTTAAGAATTTTTAAGACACTTTGGAAGCAGTGTGAAGTCCATCAGTTGGGATTGCACAACTCTACTACAGTAATTTATACAGTAGAGTAGTATGTAGCTATTAAAAAGACATAAAGCAGATTGATATGTCCTAACAAGGAAGACGTACAAAATATATTGTTTTGTTGAAAAGTTGCCAAATGATAAAGTATAAGATGATGCCCTTTTAAAAATAAGCTTATGTAATTTAAATAAGATGGGAGAATATATTGTATACTGTTGTATGTATTAAGAAAGATTATCCCTTCGATATTACTTCTAAGTTTTACTTAATGAGAAAAGAAAGGCAATCTACTGTGAAGAAACACCTTTCAGAGGGCTGTTGTAAAGATTGAATAAAATAATAAAATAAGAAATAGAGTAAAATTTCAGTAGAGGAATGCTCTCTTTGGATCTGAAATCCAGAGGTCTTTGAATTCTTTGATACAGAAGAAGTATTAAATTTAATAAATATGGTGTTAGGGACTTGGAAATAGCAGGTGATAAACATGTATGTAAACACTATAGGCTTGCAAATTATTATAGCTGAAAGTAAGGATGCAGTTACTTAAGAGAAAACAGAGGTCAGTTTAAAATATGATCCAGTACCAATAAATAGTGTATTCTAAAGTCATGGATACCTTAAAAATCATATACTCTCACTTTCTAGATGAGAAACCTTAAGTTCAAAACAAATAATGGTTCTCTATCAAGTCATAGTCCTAATTCATGGCAGAAATAGAACTAGTCAGAACAGTTTTTCTTTGGGCCCAGTTAAGAAGAAATAAAAAGTGTCTTGAATTTAGGAGAGCTAAATTAGTGAGATTATTGAAAATTAAACAACTAATTGTGTAAAAGTATGTGGCATCTTCACGAATGGTTCCTTATGAGCCTAATAATGGCTCTACTGTACTATACCAGAAAACAGTTGTGGGTGGAGGAGCTGCTGTATTCAGGTGGTGATTAGCATGCTTGTATGTCCTGAATTATAGGCTAGAAAGCATACCCATTAAGTGGTATGACAACATGGAATCTGTTAGGAGAAGATGAGAAGCTTACTAGTGAGCATAGAATTAACAAGTTGGGTAATAACTGGAAGATTCTAGTTAGTTCAGTCCGTTATTTGGACACTTAGTGTGTGTGAGACACAGTGGGGTGCTATTAAATGTTGAACAGCTGGCTCTGGAGAGTGGGGTGCTGGGACCCTGATCTGTAGCTTTTGCCAGCCCCCATAGTGTGAATACTCATATCATAGCTGACTTCCAGCTCCCTACGTGTGGTCATTGAATGAGGCGTTCAGGAGACCCGGTTCTCATGACCCAGTAAATGCTGGCTCCAGTGTATCACTAGGCACAGCACTAGGCACTGAGGGTTATGCAGAGATGGACTAGACAACTAGGGTAGCCAAAGGAAATTCTAGCAGAGGTAAACTAAAAGGCCATTTCAAAAAGCTAGTTCTGGCTATATATATCATTAAGATATATATCTTACTGTATGAACTGGCAAGAAAGTAAGAATTCTAAGTGAGGGTGGGAACCCAGAGATAAACATAACAGTGAAGCCAGATTTTGCTTTAAGAACATTTGTTAAACTAATGGAACTTGAGCATCAATTTGCACTCCTTTGAAAGGCTCAGAGGGTAAGACATACCAAAGTAGGGAATCTGATCAAAGACCTCTTTCCCAATAAACTGGAACCCCCCCCAAAGGGCTTAAACCCCTTAGTATAAGACTGAACAAAAGAAATTAACTTGCCCCCCTCCATCTCAACTCCTAAGTGCTTCTAGAGAGTGTAAGAAAATTACCCTTCTTGAACTTCAGCACTAAGTGGAAAAGAAAACATATTGAACATAAGAGCAAATATTTTAAAGTATATTTTAAATATTAATATTTAAGAAATATTAAATATTCATTGAAATATGTATTAATATATTTTATAATATATTTTAAGAAATGAAAGTGTTGCAAAGAAGATAAGAGCAAGTAGACTTGAAAAAGTCAAATAGAGCATCTAAAAATAAAAAATATAATAAAAATTAAATACTGGGCAGACTTAACAGCTTAATAGAGAATTTAGTGAATTGGAAGATAGGTCAGAAAAATTATCCAGACTGCAGCCCAGAGAGAAGGAATGTAAGAGAAAGAGGCTGAATAGTCACTAAGGATAGAATGAGAAAATATTTTTTAAAAATCTAATCAGAGTGCCAAGAGGAGGAGGATAAAAGGATCACAGGTAATATCTGAAGAACTAATGGCTGAAAACTTTTAAGAACTGATGAAAGACACCAATCCATAGCTTCAAAAAAAAAGTAAGAGGGACTTCCCTGGCAGTCCAGCGGTTAAGATTTCACCTTTCAGGGACTGCCTGGTCCAGTGGTAAAGAATGTGCCTTCCAATGCAGAGGACGCTTGTTCAATCCCTGGTCGGGGAACTAAGATCCCACATGCTGCGGGGCAGCTAAGCCCATGTGCGACAACTACTGAGCCCACATGCCTCAACTAGAGAGCCTGCGTGCCGCAAACTACAGAGCCCACACGCTCTGGAGCCTGTGTGCCACAACTAGAGAGAGAAAACCCGCACGCCACAACCAGAGAGAAACCCGCGCACCACAGCTAGAGAGAAGCCCACGTGCCGCAACTAAGACCTGCCTGATGTAGCCAAAAAAAAAAAAAAAAGAGATTTCACCTTCCAATGCAGGGGTGTGGGTTCAGTCCCTGCTTGGAGAGCTAAGATCCCACATGCCTCATGACCAAAAAAAACCCACCAAAAACAGAAGCAATACTGTAGCAAATTCAATAAAGACTTTAAAAATGGTCCACATCAAAAAAAAATTTTTTTTTAAGTAACAGCATATGTGACAAAAGCGGGGACAGCATTTGTTCCTCATAATTGGTATAGCACAGCAGTCCCCAACCTTTTGGCATCAGGGACCGGTTTTATGGAAGACAGTTTTTCCAAGGATGGGGTGGGGTGGGAGGGGATGGTTCAGGCGGTAATGCGAGTGATGGGGAGCAGCAGAGGAAGCTTTGCTCACTTGCCTGCTGCTCACCTTCTGCTGTGCTGCCCGGGGGTTGGGGACACCTGGAATAGCACATACTGATTTTTTGCTTCCAAAGTTTTTAATGAGGTCACTCCACCAATTAAATATTGTTTTAAAGCTCTCCTAAGAAAAGGCTTTTATGACATCTCTTGGTGATATTGTTAGGTTTCAGTAGTCTTTGTTATCGTTTTCTCTTCCTAAATTCTTCATGCCGTTTATACTACTTCAACTCCTTGTTGATTCCACCCCTTGCTAATCCTTACAGCAGTTGTGAATAAGTATTGCCCAGAACTGTAGCACTGTTGTTCACTCACTGAATTTGTAAAAGCTGTCATGATCTTTTTTGTCCTAATATAGTGCCTAGTGAGGACTGAAGTTTCTTTTAATGGTAAATTATAGTAAAATACATATAACAAAATGTACCATCTAAACCATTTTTAAGTGTACCGTTCAGTAGTGTTAACTACATTCACATTGTTGTACAACCAATCTGCAGAACTCTCTTCTTTTTGTAAAACTGAAACTCTGTACCCATTAAATAGCAACTTGTCATTTCTCCTTTCTTCCATGCCATTTGAGAATTGAAAAACTGTCCCTTCTACCAGAGGCCTGTAACTCATACTGTCAGTGAGTGTGTTAACAAGAAAATAGACAAGAAATTTGAGTGTGTTTGTTATTTAAGATGGTACTAAATCTGTAAAAACATTGCCTGAAATTTGATAATTTAATAATAATTTTACTATAATATAATTTAATAATAATAATAATATGATAATAGTCCATTAATTCAGTCTGTATTTTTAATGTTCACTTTTAGGAAACATACAAATCCAAACCAAAACTAAGAAAGTAAGGTGTGATAGTTTGTTTTACTAAAAGATTCGTTTCACCAAAGAATTCACCACAGATTTTCTTGAAATAGACATTCTGTTGCATTTAAATTTTATAGAAAGTAGCCAGTTTGATGGGAAAATATCTGTAAATTACCTTGGAATTATATTAAAAGAATAAATACTAGTCATGATTTTCTATTACATGTCCTATTGCTTTTCATTTTTAAAAATTGTATTTTATTTAATCTTTTATAATTCAGAAACTACTTAATCCACAGTATTAGATTGGATTAGGTGTTTTTACATGTTATTAAATTATTCTTCTTTAGTCATTTTTTAAATGTATGCATTCTGTTTCATTATGTGGATGTGCCATAATTTATTTATGTAACTTATTGAAACGTGCAAGTTTCATATTTTTCATTATTAAAACAATGTTTCAGTGCACATTGTTCACATCTGTGATGATTTTTTTCAGAATATTCTTAGAAGTGGAATTGCTGGGTCATGCAAAATGTTAAGCTTTTTTTTAAAAAATATATTTATTTTATTTATTTTTGGCTGCGTTGGGTCTTCATTGCTGTGTGTGAGCTTTCTTTAGTTGTGGCAAACGGGGGCTACTCTTTGTTGCGGTGCATGGACTTCTCATTGACGTGGCTTCTCTTTGCTGGGGAGCACAGGCTCTAGGCACGCAGGCTTCAGTAGTTGTGGCTCTCGGGCTCTACAGTGCAGGCTCAGTAGTTGTGGCGCACGGACTTAGTTGCTCCGAGGCATGTGGGATCTTCCTGGACCAGGGCTCGAACCCGTGTCCCCTGCATTGGCAGGCGGATTCTTAAGCACCGTGCCACCAGGGAAGTCCCTAACTGTTAAGCTTTTAAACACTTGTCACATTTGCTTTGAGAAGGGCTGTCCCAGAGCAGATTAGTACAAGAAGACCCTTTCTCCAACATTGTGTGGTGTGTGTGTGTATGTATGTGTGTGTGTGTGTATTTTAACATTTTTGAGTAGTGAAAATATCTCATTTGAATTCCACTTCAAGTTATTTCAGTTCCACTACTGGTTACCAGTGAAGTTGAACATTTTATTTTTGTATATCCTAGACCTTTATTTGAAAGAATATTCTTGAAGATCATAAAATACTAAATCTAGTGTTTTTCTTTTATTCTCTGACTTCTCTGAAGAATTTAGTTCTTGACTAACACTTTCTATTTCCCTTTCCATGACTTAGGTTTTACTATATAATTCTAGTTCCCCCAATTCTCAACTCACCAGCTCTTTTTCCTCCTACAACTGAACTCGTAGTATTGTCCTCTGAAGATTTGTCCCTTTGCTTTTGAGTTTGTATTCTCTTCAGTCTAATATAATATCCTTTTTGCTAGCCTTTGGTCATCTGGAAAACTTCTGTCTAACAGAAGGAAACTGAGCTAGTGATACAGGCTGGGTACTACCTTGGGTTTCAGAAGCACACAGGTCTCTGGCTTGTCCCTCTCTCTTCCTTCCTCTTATCAATCAAGCCATCAATCAGGTCATCAATTTCACTTTTTTCCATTTGTGTTGTCACTATTCTAGTTTAGGCTAACACTTGAGAGGTAGTCTAATTCATCTCCCTGCCTCTGTTTTTTTCCCCCAGTCATCTTACACATCACTAGGTAATTAATTTTGTGAAAATACTATCATGATCATGTCATTTCTTATCTCAGAACCCTTAAGTGATTTCTCTTTTCTTAGAGCAGTGGAAATAAGTTTTGTAGACTCGCTAATTAATATCCATTTACTTACAATAGGTTGTTAAAATTACACACTGTCCTACACTGCTGACCAGAGATGGAGATCGCATTCGAAGTAATGGAAAGTTTGGGGGCCTTCAGAATAAAGCTCCTCCAATGGATAAACTTCGGGGAATGGTCTTTGGAGCTCCAGTACCAAAACAGTGCCTGATCTTAGGGGAACAAATAGGTAGGTTAAATAAGTACTTAATAATTTCTCATTTGATTTTAACCCTTTATTTGGACCTTGTTTATCGAGACTCTTAACATCAAAACGTAACCAGTAACAGATATGAATAAGATGTTTTTGTCCAGTACTTCCAGCTTTCTTACACCAAATAGTTTTAAAATACGTATATAGGAAGTAGGTTTTCCTTCATATTTTCATTCTTATCTTGAGATAAAAGATTTCCTTGTTGAGGAAACCAGTATGTCATCAAATCATAATACTTCTTTTTGTATCAAAGTTGGTAACTATCTAGATATATCTTTTTTAGTGTGTGTGACATGTGACCTCCCTCCCCCATTTTCCCTTCTGCAGGCTGTGTCCCCTTATTTCTAGTTGGCCGGTATAATTGTCTGTACATCTGTGCTCTGAAGTGCTTATACTTTACAGGAGGGTCCCCTGCAGTCCATCATCTAAGAGCCTGTTTGCTCTTAATTTTATATAGTTCTAATACGCTTGGATATCTACTTTTCCAGCAAAAAGTAGTTTGTTGTTAACTTTAAAAATATATAGTAAATTGTAATAAAATACATATAACAAAGTTTATCATCTTAATTATTTTTACATGTACAGTTCACTAGTGTTAAGTACATTCACACCCTTCTGCCGCCAATCTTCAGAAATCTTTTCCCGCCCCTGGCAACTGCCCAGGTTTCTGTCTCTGTGAATTGACTCCTGTAGGCGCCTCATGTATGTGGAATCAGAGTCTTAGCCCTTCTGTGACTGGCTTACGTCACTTAGCATAATGTCCTCCAGGCGCTTAAGTGTTGTAGTATGTGGCAGAATTTCTTTTTCAGACTGAATAATATTCTATTGTATGTATACACCACATTTTGTTGTTAATTTTTTTAAGTGTAATATACATAGAGAAAAGTGCACATTTCATAAATATACAAGTTTTTCACAAAATGAACACTGCTTCTGTATTAAGAAATAGAACATTATCAGCCCCACAAAAGGCTTCTCAGGACTCTTCGAGTCACAGCCCGACCCCCTCTCCAAAGTATAACAACTTTCTTGACTTAAAAGAGCATAGATTAGTTTTTCCCATTTTTGTACTTTATGTAGATGGAATTATGCAATCCACGCTTTTTTGTGTGTCTGGCTTTGTTCAACACTGTGTATGTAGTTGTAGTTCATTTTAATTGCAGGATAGTATCCCACTGTGCACATATACCACAGTTTATTTCTTTATTATTCTGCTGTTGAGGAATTTGGGTAGTATCCAGTTTGGCGTTATTACTTCATCCCCCAGCAATGTTTAAAATAGTAATTGAGAAAGATGGTAGGATATCCCATATTTTCTTTTATGAGATAGTCAGGTGCAGCTGCAAGAGGAGACGTAAGAGAGGCTCAGGAAAACAAAGTTTATTATACTCACAGGTCCTAGGGACAGGAGGCACAGCCTGCCACACAGGGGCCACATGGAAGAACACCAGGGTGGTCAGCAGGCAGAAGACAGGAGCAAGGAGAGTGCTTCAGCCACAGCCTTTACTGGGGTCTCTGCAGCAAAGGGGTGACAAGGTCAACAGCTTAGGGTTGACTAGCTTGAATAATTTGAGTGGTCTTTGGGCTCTAGGCATGGTTTCTAGCTAGTTGCCTGGTACCTGGCTCTGAGATGATTAAGGCAGAGGAATGTTACTCCTTGGGGTGCAGGGGCCGGATAGAGGAAGCTTGGCTCTGGATTGGTTAGTTTGTGTATCAGAGGCATGCTAGACCCTTAGCTGTCTCTAAGAATTGGCTCGTCCCAGGCGAGGCAATCTCTCGCCAGCCAGAAAGGCTTTTTAAGATGTCAAAACATCATAATATACAGAAAGTTTAAATTATAAACAATACAGAGTTTCATACTTCTGTTAATGATGGCAGTGAATGCATGAAAAAAATCTTCTCTATAGAAAATAAGTGAACATCTAAACAAACTGATAAGAAATAAGAGAAAACAATTTAGTCAGAGGCAGTGAATCAGCATAAAAACCCTCAACTCTTATCACTCCAGCACTACAGTTTATGGCAGTGGATCCCAAACTAAAAGGAATTACCTGTGGAACTTTAAAAATGCACAGGTATTTTTGACAGAATTTCCAGTTTACCTGGGCATCTGACTGTCAGTATAACAGTAAGGCCTTATCTGTAGATCTTTGGGATGAAAAGATTATAATTAAAGATTTCTGTGCCCTATTGGTTTGTCAAACATGTAAAGTTAACAGATAATGCAAGGACTTAAAAAATATAACAGTTACTTTTTCTTCTTGGTAAATATCTTCAAAGATACACTCCACATACAGACTAATGATTCAACAATAAGCACTCAAATATTAGACAAACGGTTTGAAAAATCCAATGAGACAATTTAAGATTACTGGATATGTATAAAGTACTTTTGATTTTAAGCGATAGCAACCAGGCCTGACCACTTTTAAGTGTAACAGGAATGTATTGGAAAGAAAGTGGAGGAAATTACACGTTCAAAGGAGATTGGAAACAGCCAAGACAAAAACAAGGATGGCTCTGGGACATTGAGCAGCCTGAGCTCCTTGCATCTTCACCTAGAAGGGCGTCTCTTAACATGACTCAGAGCCCACAACCCCTAGAAGAGAGAAGTTTCCTCTGGAATCAGCCAGCCATAGTAAGGATCAGATAGAACAGAGCTTTGAGGAAACTCTTCCTTGTGTATCATGGGATTGTTTGCAGAGAAAAAGCAATTTTGAACTAGACTACCACCACAAAAATTGCCTGCTTACTAGCACAATTAAAAGCAGAGTGCCTTCTAATTTTGCTTAGACCGTGTTTTGCATTATAGCATTTGATATGAGATAATGAAATAAGAGCAAATAAATTTAGAGCATAAAACAGAAGAAAAAACGAGTATTTACATGTTGTAAAATAAGATGATTAGAAATAAGACCTTGAATAACATGTGAATACATGAAGTTCTTTCATTTAAAGACATTCAGATTTTAAAAATCTAGTACCAGGATATATTAAAAATAGCTGCCATTTATTGAGTGCTTAACATGTGCCAGGAAGTAGAGTTAAATAAAGTGAGTAAAGAGAGAAGTGTGGAAATTTAAATGACATGAGAAGCCACATGGTTAGTAAGCCATAGAACAGAACTCAAACCCAGAGCCAGCTGTACCTGAAGCCTATTCTCTCCATGACACTGCTTTATATCTTTTATAAGAAACTCCCTTCTACACCAATACAGTGTAAAATTAAAGAATTAACAAAGATGAAATGTAAACATTGAATAGATGAAATCACAAGTAATAGTATTAGTGTCAAAGTTAAATTCAAGGCAATGGCACTAAAAGGACAAAGATAGATTCATTTTGATAACAGATATATTCCATACTAGAGGTCCAAAAGTTAATTAACTTGATTCAATAAATTACATAATCAAATTTCTTAAAACTGTTGATTATACAGAGACAGAAATATTGTTACGAGAAACCATTAATCCATGACAGGTCGTTAGTCAAAAAACAAGCAATTTTCTACCTAATAAGTTGTAATACCAGTACCTTCTTAGGTAAGAAGGTAATGTGTCACAAAAAATGGCCATAAATTCAGTTGATCAAACTGCTACTCAGCTACAATGAGACTACAAATTACAAAAAGCAAAATTTACTTAGGATAGTAACAGAACTAAAAAATAACTTATTCCTTTCCTCCCAAAGTAAGCTCAAATAGTGGCTATTTAGAAACAACTATTTTGTCAAAAGAAGTTTAAATATTAAAAAGAATGAGAATATTACACATTATACATAGGAGGCATGAAGACAGCTGAGATCAAATGTAAACCTACAGGCTTAACGCTTTTATTATTAAATGAGAAAAACAAATTAATAATTCAACTCAAATGAGAGGAGGGAAAAAATACATCTCAAGAAACAAGTACAACCAAATGGATTGCAAAAAAAGAAAACCCTTGTATTGAATATATAATTCATAAAGATGGTCTTTGGGCAAAAATAAATACAATAGGAGTAATGGCTCAAAGGATGCATTCAGATACAGAGATTTCTTAGGTTTTCATAATATTATAAATACATTTAGCATGTCCAAATAAAGTGGACTAAATTCTAGAAAATTGCAAATGAACAAAATTGACTTAAATAAGGAAGAAAACTTATACAGACCATTGCCTGAAGAAGTGTTCAAAAAGTTAACTCCATCCTATAGGTTTTTCATAAGTGAATTTCAAATATAATTTGTTGCAGAATATAGATAAATATGGAGATCACTCAGGGCATCTTTTGAAACTAATAACAAACTTATTTCCCAAAATGGCACAGGCAAAGAAAACTTATAGTACCACCATTCTTCACCTGTGTTCAGGAAGTTCTTGGCACAGTTGAATAGAAATAAGAAAGTTTAATCTTGAAAGGAACACTTTATTTTAATGTTCCCTTATCTACAATGGTTTTGCCCCAGATATGTTCACGGCTTGATTCTTTTCTTTCCAGTTCTATACTTTAATGTCACACCTTCAGGGACTTCCCTGATCAGCCTATCTAAAATAGAAACACCCACCTTGGAGAGAAGGGCTTTTTGACAGACAAGTACTGGCACATGTGAGAAAACATTTTATAGTTAATTTTTTTAAAGTTTACATAAAAATTTTAAAGCACCTTGAAGAAAATGGAAGGGCAAATGACAAACTGGGGAAAATTGTATATATGGTAGACAAAGGTGTTATAGTCTTATTATTAAAAGCAACCTTTAAAAATCAAGAAAAAAGACAAAGACTAATAGAAGAATAGGTGGATAACATGAATAAGCAATTTTCAAGAGAATAATAATAGTTACTATTTGAGGGCTTATTATGTCCCACATACATTGTTAAGCTTGTCACTTGAATTATTTCATTTACTGCTGTTCTCCTCATTTTACAGATGAGGAATTTGAGCCTCAAAAATGTTAGATATGTAAGGCAATTATACTCCAATAAAGATGTTTAAAAAAAAAAAAAGTTAGATAACTTTGCCAAGTTCAGGACAGTGTATGTGTTCATTTGCACAGTGACACAAAAGAGTAGAAAGAAAAATGTTTTTTTCCTGAATTACATAATTGAGATAATTTACTTCTCCATTATCCTTTTCTATATATTTTTCCAGATCTGCCTCAGTGAACAATGTGTCACCTAAAAATTAGGTGACAAAATTTACTAGAACTTCTGCTCTGGTTTGTTGCCGAAGAGTCTACCCCTGGATACACTGAAATAATCTTTCTTAATACGTAGCATAGAGAAATAAACACACTGTAATTTGAGCTTTTGTCCCTTTACATGAACTAATTTTTAATTTAATTTTATTTTATTTTTAATTTTAAGCTACACTTTTTTAAAAAAAATTTATGTATTTATTTAGGCTGCGCCGTGTTTTAGTTGCGGCACGCAGGGTCCTTGTTGCGGCATGCAAACTCGTAGTTGCGGCATGCATGTGGGATCTAGTTCCCTGACCAGGGATTGCACCCCAGCCCCCTGTATTGGGAGTGCGGATTCTTACCCACTGGACCACCAGGGAAGTCCCTAATTTTTTATTTTAAAGTATTTTGCTGTTTTCACAGTAAAGCATCATTAGTTTTTTTCCTAGATAATTAAAATTTTCAGACAACATATAATGTTAGAGCTCTAAAATCATTTATAAACAGAATTAAATATGAATTTTTAGTTTTTCTCCTTGGCAAAATTTTATTAAATGACTTAGAAAAGACTTTTATAGACACTATGGTAAATAGAAATTACATTTCATATACAAAAAATTGGGAATTGCTAAGGCATATTAAATTAAGTTGCTTCTGTCCACCTTACGCATAAAATATGAACTTAATATTAGTACTCCATTTCATGGGAAGTATTTAACAATCCATCTTTCAGTTTATAAATAACAAGTTGACTTAATGTTCTGTTAAAGCTTTTGAACATACTATTTCTTGAGTATTTAAAAGGTAAGAGAACCTCATAACTAACTTATTATGTTAAGAAGTAGGATTTCAACCGTTAGCGACTTGAAATTTTTATGTGTCGTCTTCTGAATTAGGCAGCATCCCTGACATATGGATCTGAACATAATTTTGTAACTCATTCACATACAAAATAAATATAATTTTATGCATATAGAAAACATAACTTTAACATGAAATTAGAAATACTATCAAACCAGAAAACAGACATTTTTAGTTACCTTTGAGTTCCCAATAAATCATAAAGAATTAAGAAACATAAGGACCTTGTCATCACTCAGTTACACATATGGAATTCATATTTAAATATATGAATATCCTCATAAGTGTTCACAGGTGTGTGTTTGTTCACTCATTCCCAGAATGCTTGATAGTTTTTTAAAAATACTGTTATTGACCCTTAAGTATAGAATATCTCATATCTTGTGTACCCTGACTCAAATAATTTCTTCCACAGTTTTATATGTAAACCCACTGTATATATTTATTAAACATTTGGGTATTTGTATGCCCATTCCCATGAATATTGATCATCTTTGTGTGACTAGAGTCTCAAAGGGTCAGATAGTAAATATTTTAGGCTCTGTGAGCCAGGAGGCAAAATTGAGGGTGTTATGAACATATTTATATAACCATTTAGAATGTAATCATTTAAAACTGTATAAACCATTCTTGGCCCATGGACTACATAGTTTGCTGACCCCTGGACTAAAGTATAGTCAATGTATTTAATTTTTGGTGTCTAATAAATCATACAAACAGGCAATAAATAGTCTCAAACTTGACCAATGTAATACATTTTTAAACAAAGTAATGGAAGTTAAGCTTTCTGAAAATTAAGTATCCAAGAGTGTTTTTGAAAGCTGTGTTTAAGGTAATGATCACGTCTGTTGGAAGCAGTGATTTTCTTTTTTTTTTCTTTCACATCTTTATTGGAATATAAATGCTTTACAGTGTTGTTACAATGTTAGTTTCTGCTGTACAACAAAGTGAATCAGCTATATGTATACATATATCCCCATATCCCCTCCCTCTTAAGCCTCCCTCCCACCCTCCCTATCCCATCCCTCTAGATAGTCACAGAACACCAAGTTTACCTCCTTGTGCTATGTAGCAGCTTCCTACTAGCCATCCATTTTACATTTGGTAGTGTATATATGTCAGCTACTCTCTCACTTCATCCAAGCTTCCCCTTCCCCCCCGTGCCCTCAAGTACGTTCTCTACGTCTGCATGATTATTCCTGCCCTGCCACTAGGTTCATCAGTACTGGGAAGCAGGGATTTTCTAATACTATATTTAGTGCATTCTTCCCCTTCTCACAAATTTGTGTGGAGTTAGATTGAAAACTGGGTATCAAACAGGATGTAAACACTGACTGAGAGAGTGATTTAATTCAGAGTGCTTTTATATAGAAAACTCTTTTCTGACACAGAAATTTATTAAAGTCAAGCAGCTGAAGAAAATTAATATTTAACAGCACCAGTCTTGTGCTGGGGTCTTAACTGTGCTTTTTTATTTTATTTGTTTACATCGAACGTTAAAAGTAGTTCCCACATGTTACTATAACAACACTCAGTGTTGCTGATTCTTCTTTCCTAAAACACTGCTTTGATATGATTTAATCGAATGTCTTTGGTTTCTTTGCAGATCTTCTTCAGCAGTACCGCACTGCTGTGTGCAGGTTGGGCAGTGTGAACAAGGACCTTAACGGGCAGTTGGAATACCTTCACACTCCGGATATGAAGAAGAAAAAACAGGAACTTGATGAACAAGAAAAGAATCTCAAACTGATAGAGCAAAAACTAGGTATTGTACTTTCTGTTAACATCTTTCTCTGCATGAAGATAGTGTTCATGATTAGAGACAGTTCAGCTACAAGAAGAAAGAATGTGAATGATCCAGAACTTAAATTACAGACACTCTTGACCTCCAAGTGAACTGACAAATGTTTGTAAGCTGTTTGGTCAACAAGAGTAGTAAGAAGCATTCTCAGTATTATTTATTAATTACTCTTCTATAAATTAAGACATTCACTTTTATTGCTTATAATAATTCCAATCTTTTAAAGGTTAATTTTCTACATTTTCTGTCTTTACAGGTATGACTCCCACACGTAAGTGTAATGACTCACTGCGTCATCCAATGACAGACTGTCCAATTCCTCCTAAGAGAATGAGAAGAGAAGCTACAAGACAAAATAGGTGAGTCTACTATGACCCGAAAGTTACGATTGCTTAGTTTGTCAAGGTTTTGGCTCTTTATACTTTAAATATAACATGAGGGTATTCTACCCACCTTGAACCAGAATTATTTTGTTTCTTTTTAACTGAACTGAGTGATGATGGATAATGAAGATAAGATGTAATCATTATTTTCTCCTAGGATGCTCCAGTTTTCTAAATGATTTTTGCAAATTATTTGGAAACTTTCTAATACACTGCATTCTGCTTCATAGGATCAGCAACCTAAGTATAGAATATAGAATATGCAGAATCATTTGTACATTACTCATATGAAAGTTTCTTATGATATGTGTTTTGGAAAATCAGGTACCATTTATATAGCTCACCAAGAAGCCAACAAAGCCATCTGCATCCTAACTCAGTGAAGAAAATTGTCTGTTTCAGAATAGATGCTAGTAAGGCCATCCCACAGAAACATACCATAGTACTGGGATTTATTATACATTATTTCAAAAGGTTCAAATATAGACTCTGCCTGAATAAGTTTCTCGTATTGACCTTTGAGGAGTTCCTTTGAGACCGTGGTATTTAGAATTGGTATTCTATGCCCTATCCATCTACATATTCTACATTTATTCAGTAACTATTTGATTATTTTGTGCTATATGTTGCTGGGTGAATAAAAGTGACATGGTTCTTGCCCCCATGGGAGGTCTGCAGTCCTGTGCAGAAGAAGGACAATTCAGACAAATTGGTTTACAAAAGTAAACCATTTTCTATATGTAAAAATATAGAATAATGTTAAGTTTTACAAAAGAACAAAGGATAGGACTTCCCTGGTGGCACAGTGGTTAAGAATCCGCCTGCCAGTGCAGGGGACATGGGTTCGAGCCCTGGTCCGGGAAGATCCCACATGCAGCGGAGCAACTAGGCCCGTGCGCCACAACTGAGCCCACGTGCCACAACTACTGAAGCCCGCATGCCTAGAGACCGTGCTCCGCAACAAGAGAAGCAGCCTCAATGAGAAGCCCGCACACCGCAACGAAGAGTAGCCCCCGCTCATCACAATTAGAGAAAGCCCGCGCACAGCAACAAAGACCCCAACACAGCCAAAAATAAATAAATTTTAAAAAAAAAAGAACAAAGGATGAAGTGATGTAGAATAATGGGAAGATGATGTTGGTTGTCGGGAAAGATGCATTTTAACAGAGAACTGAAGGATGAGAAGCCAGCCATGTAGGGATTGGTTTCAGTCAGAGGGAGAATAGGTATGAAAGCTCTGAGAAAATAACAAGCCTGGCATATTTGAGGAACTGAAAAGATGCTTGTGAGTCTAAAATATAGTGGGTAAGAGGGAGAAAGTCCCAAGAGGTGGTTGGAGAGGTAGACAGAAGCCATAGTATGCCCCTCCCCAAAATAATATCTTGCAAAAAAATTGTGAGATAGTGACACCAACTCATTGATATATTCATATAGAAAAGACATGTTCATTCTTTCTTATATGAACTTTCAGAGTAACCAAATAATTGGAGAAAGTTTTATATAGAAGTTCTTCTTTATAAAGTTCTTTATATAAGAATAAAGTATAAGAAGCATGATAAAATTAAAACATCACATTTTGGCCACTCCTAATAAAATAATAGATTTAGGGAATAATAATCAATGGATACCCAAATGATTAGGTAAAAAGTTGAGGGGGAAACTTAATAATAATGGCCCCCCTGCTGTAGGAGGGGCCCCAATAAAGCCTTGCCTGAAAAAAAATAATAGTAATGATAATAATGGAAAGATCAGACGGACATTCCTGAACCCACTGATTAAAAAGCAGGATATTTGCTATTATGTGATTCAGTAGAGAAATAACCTGAATCTAATGAAGCTTCCAGTAAGCCTTTCTCAGCTGGGGTTCTGTGCAGGAAATAAGCACTGCAGAAAACTGGGTGACTTTTCCCCAGGATAGTTCATCTAACATTCTAGATGCGCAGGAAGGAGGTTAATTCATTGCATACAATAGATACCTTAAGGTATTAAAGCTTAAATCTCTCACGAATTTGAGAAGGGCCTTCAGTTTAACTCCAAGTGTACAGGAAATAAGGGAAATTTAGGAACAAGTTAAATGATGCCACCAGGAAGCAATTAGCCAGATCTAGAATGTCAAGAATGTAACATTGTACATACAGGACAAATGACTGGTTTTGTTAATAAATTAATGACATAAAAGAAGCATAGGGAGAAGGATGAACTGTTTGTTATAGAATAAAAGTAACTGAAAGGTATAACAATCAAATGCAAATTGTAGACCTTGTTTGGATATGGATTTTTCATCTTTAAAATGCAATTTTGAAAAAATTGGAGAAATTTTTAAATCACCTGGATATTAGATATATTAAGAAATTGTGAATTTTTTGTATAACAGCATCACAGAGTTTATAGTAAGGTAAATATACAGTTAGAAATGTATACTGAGGTATTTACCAGTTGAATAACATGATGTCTGGGATATACTCTAAAACACTACAGGATGAAAAAAAAAGTGACAGCATATCAAAATAAGAGTGGGCAAAATGTTATTATATTATTTCTTCTGCTTTTCTGTAGGTTTGCCATAATTTTTATGGAAGATGGGAAACATTTTTCCAGTTTTTTAAAAGACCAAGTGAGGAAATTCCTGTCAAGCAGTATTAAAGTACATATTCTTGAGGCTGCCCTGCAGCCTCAGCACTGAATTAGCCTAGGACCTTACAGTTCTACAGAACTACAAATGATGTCATTAATTTGGATCTTGTTAATTAAGATTTTGTAGCAATTCAGAGGTGGTATGGGCTAAAGTTTCTTTTTTAGTTTTAGTTTATATTTAAGTTGTTAGTAATAGTATCATTTTCGTTAAAGTAATACATGTATATAAATGAATTGGTGTATAGATTTAGTGTTGTACTGTAAAATGTGAACCACACATGTAATTTAAAATTTTCTAGGAGCCATTTTAAAAGAAACAGCGAGATTAATTTTAATAGTATATTTTATTGAACACAGTGTACAAAATATTATCACTGCAACATACTGCAAATAGTAAATTATTGAGATATTTTAAATTCTTTTTTTCATACAAAGTCTTCAAAATTCAAAAGACAGCCAACCTCTATTAGGACTAGCTACATTGCAAGTGCTCTGGAGCCACACAAGGCTAGTGGCTACCAGATTGGACAGCACAGGTATTGAAAGAGCTCATGATGATGAAATCTTGCTCCTGTGTATCCTTACCCCATCCCGTTTCCCAGAGGCAACCTTTGTTTTAACTGTTCTGGTTATTCTGTTGTTGCCTCCGTTTTTTGTATACATTATGTCGGTCTTGTTTTATCAGCTTTCAGACAACACAGCCCACCCAACACCTTGTTGTGGAGGTCTGTCTTGCCTGGCCCACCTCATGACTTTTGGACTAAATTGTTCTGAATTATTTTAGAGCTTACCCTTTCTCATGATTATTTAGTTATATTCTCTCCTGTAACCATCAACCCAGTCCTCCATGCTTTTTTCAAAGGTAGAAGGTGATAAACAACATATATATATTATTATAGCTATGTAAATATTTAGTGTAGGCAAAGTGTGTGCTAGGATTACATTTCCCTCTCTGTAAGGTTCTAACGTCATGACCCTTACTTAGGCCGCCAGTCAGTGTTCCAAGCATGAAAGTCAAATAAATCTTCTGTACTGTATCAGTTTCTTAAAATCATGTTAAATTTTAATCCGGTTCTTATTTAGACTGTTTCTTGGATGTTGTTAACTTGCGTGGAGTTTCTAATTTTCTTTCTTTTTTCCTTCACTATGTAACTTGATCATGTATTCTTCCACCTGCTTTAGTAACTAGTAACCATGTAGGCCTTCTGGGTCCTCCTTGGCTGCTCTCTTGGGTTGAATCCATTGTTTCTTGGATTCCTTGTCTTTCTTTCTCTCATAACTTCCTTATGAAAAGTGTGTAGAAAGAAACTGGAGCCCTTGCATGTCTGAAACGGTCTTCCTTCTGCCTTCACATTTGATTGAGGTTTTCTGGGAATTACAGGATAGAAACAAGGCTGGAATATACTAAAGGAGAAGGTACTGGGAATAGTCGAGAGACAGTGGGACACAGTGCCTGGTGGAACCCTGGACTCAGAGAAGTCCAGCCCAAAACAGGAAGGATGGGAGCAGAATGGAAAAGGAGAGGAAACCTAGCCTAGAACATGCCAGATTTTCAACCCCAAACTTTGAGAGCTTTGTTCCCTTGTTCCAGGAATTAAAGCTCCCACCAGGAAGTTAGATAATGATGGTAATTAGTTAAATTGGTATATTGGCTTCTGGTGTACTTGGTGGCACCCTAGAGGCTTGTCCATTGCCAGCATCTAGGGACTCGCAACCTACTGGTTGGCTCTCCAGCCGCACCCTTAAAGCAAAGCCTGTTTGTCCACGCCCCTGCTCCCACTGTCCCTTAAAATTCCCACTCAGAGAGGAGCCTTAATGGGAAAACAGTTGTATTTTTATAACAGCAGAAGAAATCCAGGCCAGCAGCACAGTCCTCTTTCTTAAATGTAATCGTACAACCAAGAGACATCACACATATGAGGGGAGTCAACAACATGTGAAGGGAGATCCAAGATAAATAGCAAAACCAACCCTGGAAGATGATTCAACCGAACTCTTTTAAAAACTGTACGTAATTTCTGATTAGATTGCAGAAGGAGTTATATTCATGAAACTAAGAGGGTATTAGGAGAAAAAAACAGCCAGGACAAGATTACAGATTACAAATACTGTTGCTGAAATTTAAAAATTCAAAGGACTAAGGGTGGGGGAAGCCAGGCGAGGAGGGGGAAAAACATTCAAAGGACTAAAGTAAAGGAAAGTTCCCAGAAAAATAGGGAAAATATGTGAAGAGAAAGGAGAGGAGATGTAGAGAACCAACTGAGACTATCAGGAATCCTAGAAAGAAGAAAATGGAGAAGAAAAGTCATGTGGAAGAGAATTCCCAGGGATGAAAGGGTCCATTGAACGCCCAGCACAATGACCGACAAAAGATATACCAAGATAATTCATAGCAAAACTGTAGAATATCAAGAAAAGGAGGAGGAGTGTAAATGTTTTCATAGAGAGAGAGAGACCATATTGTCAGTACAGCTTTTGGCACACAGAAAACAAACGTCTAGCTTTGTGGTGGCAGGTGAGAAGATTTAGGTTGCAAATTTGGTGTATTCTAGCCTATGGCTTCCCTTTTGCATCCTGCTTACCTTTGGGAAATTTAAAATCCTTTAAATTTCAGTTTAAAATTTAAGGCACTGTTTAATTAGTAATTTCCTCATCCCCAGCCTCTGCCCCAGTCTCTGCCTGTTCTCCATAAATCACACCATATCAAAAATGTTAGAGCACTTGAAATTAAAGTATCTTTAACAGTATTGAAACAGTGATATATTTCATCCATACAATTGGAAACAAATTCAGTAGTAGGAAATAGTAACATAATGTGTGTGTGTTTATATGTTATTATTTATATTAGTATGTGGCTATTACCTATTTATATATTTATTGTTAGCTTTTATAGGGATTATATACCATATTTCATCAACTGTAGGATGTCAGTAATTATTAGAAACACGATTTTTCATGAAACATTAAAAGAAAACACTGCAAATTAACTCATGACATTATAAGGTAGATTTCAGAGATGTTAAATGTGGAAAAATGTGGATTTTAGAATCAACAAAATATACTTAGCAATATATACTATGCAATAGACTCATTTTCTTCAGTAGAGGCTTCAGTTTTCTAATTGATTTTCTACTAATAAAGATTACAAAATAGCTCTTTATCAAAATTGTGTGTCTTCTATTTGGAGATGGCAGTTCAGGGAACTATTATTAAAAAATAAAGTATATCTGAATAAGAAAATATCTGCATAAATATATACTAAAATGTTCATTCTGTTCATCTCTACGTGAATGGAATTGTGGATATTTTTAAGTGTTTTTCCTTTTGCTTGTCTTTGTTTTGTGACTTTTCTCTAATGAGCATTGTAATTCTTGTTAATTTTTTAAATGGTCATTTCATTTTAGGAAAGGGGAAAATAGGCAAAAATCTGCAGAATTTGGGTCTGGGATACACCATTCCAGAGAACTGTGCTACAAATTACTTATCCCTTCCTCTGTATATGTTAACTACTGTTTTTATGTTAAGCTTTTGTTTGTTTGTTGCATACATGTGAAAGAAGTGGTTATATACAAGGATTTGTCTGTTATACCAAGAATTATTATAATTAGTAGAACATAGTTCCACTGGATATTTAACCATCCAGGTCTGATGAGGGAGTTACAGGAAAGGAAAACTTTGGTACTTAAAATTTACTGTGTTTTTTTTCCATTTTGATCAGGATTATAACCAAAACAGATGTGTGAGAGGTGACAGAAGAGGGGGCCATTGGTCTCCCTAAGAATGCCCTGCCTCCTGCAGCTCTGTTTCAGAAGACCAAGAGGGTGACTTACAGACGAATACTTCTGGGGATGATAACAAGTATCTAGACATGTATTTCCGTGTCTAGCCAGATGGCGCTGGAAGCAACCATTCAGTTTTGTGAATCTCACCGAACAATATGGGTTTACTGGAATTCTTCCAGTCATCATGCCCTTTGGTTGTCATTATCTTGCAAATGTGTCAGAGATATGCAACTATGGTAGTGACTGCAAAACTGACACATAGCATTTATTAATCCTGAAGAAAAGTGTATGTACTATTTTTCAGTATGTTTATCATGAATATGCTAGAACTATTTCATGAAAGCAAACCTTTTTATTACTTTTGTGTGAATTTATTTAACATACCTGTTATGTCTGTTGTGTTTAAGGAAAGTTCTAGAGGTTAGGTATTTAATTGTAAATATGCAGGGAAACTTTTAAGAATTCAGAATAAACGTAGACAAGCACAGGTATCTGGGAATTCAGATGTTAAGATATATGGAAAAACATTAAAGTGATGGGTGGACTTGTGACAGCAGTAGCATTTTAAATTTCTAAAGACTTATCCTGTATATATATGTGTATATATATATAATATGCAGCAGCAGCAATTTTATAAGTATTGCTTGACTTTATTAATACTAGATTATATAGTCTCAGCCTTAATTCTATGTTTACGTTATTTTGTAATTTTTTAGTACTATTTTTAAGGGGTTAAAGAAGTTGTACACTCCCTCATTAAGGGAATAAGGGTCTACTAGAAAGTTGCTGCAAAAACATTTGAATTGTGTATTAATTCATGCTAATGTATGTCAATATATGTCTTTGTGTCAGTCCAGGACTATTGGATTGTGAAGTTATTTTATAAGGAAATACTTTTGGTACAGTTTTGTGGCCCAGGAAATGTGTGTTTTTTAATCCTTTCTGACTATACAGTGAGGTTAATAAAGAAGATTGTTTCTTCCCTGTTGAATGGGTGTGTTTTCCTTTTTTAAAATTTAAAACTCCATAAAAGTTACCTTGGTAAAATATTATGATATTTAACCTCTCTTTATAATTGGAAGTCATTTAACTGTTTTGTTGAAGAAAGATACAGAATGGCGGTAATAAGAATTAACTAAAAGAAAGATTGGATTCCTTGTAAGTAAAACTACTACTTATTAAGTGTTAAATATTAGTGCTAGAAAGGTAAGTATCACCTTCTGAGTTTTTTAACTTTTTGAAGTTATGACTTGGTTACTTACAGTCATTATGAAATGGGTAGGATTAATATTTTTAGTATGTAACTTTCACATAATACTTTTTAGTAAAAAAAGTTTTAATTTCTATCATTTTTCTACTGTCATAATGTCTTTTCAGTTATATCTGCTAAACATTTTCATGGTAACATCTCTTCATGGTTATGTAATTATATTTATAAATTTACTTTTATACATGTTAATTTCATATTATTTCTCATTTTTTTTTGAACACATAGTACCTCTTTTGACTTCAAAAAGAGGTTGCTTCTTTTTAGCAGGTATATGTTTAGGGATAGGTTAGCAGCATTAAAATTCATGGTAGGACACTTGGCCTTAAAATATTAATTATCTTAAATATAAGGTAAAGTTTCTCCACCTTATGCAAGCAGTTATTTCATTTATGAATTCATCAATAACTTGAGTATCTGAAAATACTATTTAAGTATTTTGGAGAGAGATCAAATCAGTGTTAAAGAATCACTATCCCAAGTGACAAGCAATAAAGAGACATTAGTTATATTTTTTTAATGTTAGGAAGCCTAATTTCAAAGTAAAATAATGTCTGATAATATAAATTCCTAGTATTCTGACTCTTTAGACCACACTCCAATAAAACAAATAACATGGACTAGAAAATATTTATATCTTTGTGTAGTACCATATTTAAATCTTACTAATAGAATTTGCTTACATCTTTTTCACTTGTGTTTCTCCTCAGTTATTCTTTTTTTTTTTTTTTAATTTATTTATTTATTTTTGGCTGTGTTGGGTCTTCGTTTCTGTGCGAGGGCTTTCTCCAGTTGCGGCAAGCATGGGCCACTCTTCATCGCGGTGCGCGGGCCTCTCACTATCGCGGCCTCTCTTGTTGCGGAGCACAGGCTCCAGACGCGCAGGCTCAGTAGTTGTGACTCACGGGCCTCGTTGCTCCGCAGCATGTGGGATCTTCCCAGACCAGGGCTCGAACCCGTGTCCCCTGCATTGGCAGGCAGATTCTCAACCACTGCGCCACCAGGGAAGCCCTCCTCAGTTATTCTTAACCTCTTGTTAAATTCTTGGTGGAAATGGAACATAGCATTTCATTTTTCTATATTTTCATTTTAGTGGGAATAAAAAATTATGTACCTTATTTATTTGATATTCCACTGGTGAAGATTTGAATTTTTTATTAGGTATAATTAAACATAATTGGAATTCACTTTTATACTTTATACAAGACCATTCGTTATGTTGGGCTAGAAATTATAGGATGATATTTAAAAGAGGAATCTTTTACTTTGTATTTCTTCTGATTTCTCTAGTTCTGTGATATATTGATAAATGACTACCAAATTTAGTGAAAAAATTTACTTCAATGTTTTCGTAGACTAGAATTATGTCTTGATTTGTTAAGCATATTGCATATTTCTCTTCTTCAGTAGTTTTGCAGAGTGAATCTCTTGTACGAAGAATTGCTGGGAGTTCCCTGGTGGCCTAGTGGTTAGGATTCTGGGCTTTCACAGCTGTGGCCTGGGTTCAATCCCTGGTCGGGGAACTGAGATTCTGCAAGCTGTGGGGTGCAGCCAAAAAAAAAAGAAACAGAAAAAGAAACTGCTGACAGTTCGACAGTGATCCCTGTATCAAATATTAATGAAAAGTCAAAAGAATCATTTAAAAAAACCAATCATATGTGTTTAAAAGTAATAATGTAGGGCTTCCCTGGTGGCACAGTGGTTAAGAATCCGCCTGCCAATGCAGAGGACGAGGGTTCAAGCCCCAGTCCGGGAAGTTCCCACATGCCGCGGAGCAACGAAGGCCGTGCACCACAACTACTGAGCCTGCACTCTAGAGCCCGCGTGCCACAACTACAGAAGCCCGCGTGCCTAGAGCCCGTGCTCTGCAACAAGAGAAGCCACCGCAATGAGAAGCCCACACACCGCAACGAAGAGTAGTCCCAGCTTGCCGCAACTAGAGAAAGCCTGCACGCAGCAAGGAAGACCCAACACAGCCAAAAATAAATTAAATTTTAAAAAGTAATAATATATTGAGCTTTGGCTACATTTGTGTTAAATGTTCATGTGCTGATTGCCTGATGTTTTTATAATAGAATATAGATTATCCTATTGGTTAGAATGGAGTGCCAATTTCATAAGACATTTATAAATATGATTTTGGGGATGTTTCAAAATGTAAAATTAAAAAGTAGTTGGCCTTAGTTGTTTGAAATACAGAATGGTTTTTATTGGAACATTCATAAATTCATTAATTTAGCAAATACATATATGTGCTTTTTGCAAACCAGTGTATCTGACCTGTGGAAGGAGATAATAGCTTCTATATGCTGAGTAAAACATTTACATATATTCTTTTCATACATGTTTGATCCCCGAGCTAAGGAAGCATTGTGTAAGCTCTGCCTATGCTAATCTAGGCTTTAACACTTACCCGCTTTATGACTAGGACAAATTATTTAACCTGTCTGTATCTCAGTTTTTCTCATCTTTAAAATGAGGATAATTGTACCTATTTTGTAAGGTTGATTAATAATCAAATGAAACAGTTAGTTGAATGATTAGTATAGGGTCTGGCATTTGGTGAGTTTCCAATGGATATCACTTTCTTCCCTTTGTTAGGCAATTACATGGACAGATGATATGATCACTAAATCTGACTAGAGGTAAGTGTGAATTGCAGAGAGATGACGGAGCATGTGACACAAACTGGGCCTTGATGGGTATGTAGGATTTATGTATGCTGCAGTTTGGGGAAGGAGGGAGGAGCTGAAAGGACACTATAAGGGAAGACAATGAGACAAAAGACAGCATGTCTTTGGAAGGAGCTCAGTCTGACTCCAGTGCAATGGGAAATAAAATTAGATCTAATTTGAGAGCAGACCTCTAAAGCTTTGGGCTTTTAAGGAAATAATCAGCACAAGTAACTACAAGTTTTCCAGCAGTCCTAATCAAACCTATGCTTTAAGAATTAAGTGGGGGCCAGGGGGGAGGGGGTTCCCTGGTGGCCCGGTGGTTGAGAATCTGCCTGCCAATGCAGGGGACACGGGTTCGAGCCCTGGTCCGGGAAGATCCCACATGCCACGGAGCAACTGAGCCCGTGCGCCACAACTACTGAGTCTGTGGTCTAAACCCTGCAAGTCACAAGTACTGCACCCTCGAGCCTGGAGTCCATTCTCTGCAACAAGAGAAGCCACCGCAATGAGAGGCCCGTGCACCGCAATGAAGCGTAGCCCCCGCTCACCACAACTAGAGAAAGCCTGCGTGCAGCAACGAAGACCCAACGCAGCCAAAAATAAATTTTAAAAAAGTGGAATTCCCTGGCGGTCAGTGGTTAGGACTTGGTGCTTCCACTGCAGAGGGCACGGGGGTTCAATCCCTGCAGGGAGCTAAGATCCTGCATACTGCACGGTGTGGTCAAAAAAGAAGATTAATTCCATGATGATGTTTGTTTAAAAAAAAAAAAATGTGGAGGGAGATCAACTTTTGCTAAGACAGCCTGAGGAGCTCTGCTGACCCTGCTCCCCAGCAGCTGGTGAGAAGTATTAAAAGCATTTAATACACTTGGAATGGTCCTAAGGACAAACAGTAAAAACCATTTAAAACCTCTTGGAATGGTCCTAAGGACAAACAGTAAATGAAGAAACATCTATTCAAGAAAATCTATGAAAATTCTGTAAGAAAGTTTAGGATCTGTGGCATTTTAAACCAAATCTCGTTGTCCCCCTCCCACCTCCCAGCTCAGCAAGGTGGAGACCCCAGTCCAGACTGCTGCAGCCAAGGACCCTGTGCTCCCTTGCCTCTCCATCTCCCAGCCAGAGGACTTGCTTTCCAGGAGGAGCAAGACTTCAGTGGTTTCTTACCGTACCCACAACTGCATTTTGCTGAAAGCTAAGTCCCAGGTCAGTGTGGTCAAGAGGTGTGGGCTGTCTCCTTCCTCCCCGGCCCCACTTGTGGGATGGAGGCTCCACCTTGGACCTGGCGTGCTGAGAATAGTGGAGCCTTGCTAGCCCTTCCTCTAGCTCATGAGGTGGTGGTTCCACCCCAGGAGAAGCAAGCCAAGAGGTTCTTGGGCTACTGCCGCCTCTACCACGTTTAGCTCCTAGGGCACAGGTGTTACTCAGAAATTTGCCATCGTTCCCAGCTCCAGAGCCCTGGCTCTGAGATTTTGTTTGGGAGGGAGGAGGGGAGATAAACATGTCAAACAAATAGCTCCTAATCACTTCGCAAAGGAAATGGCTTTGTTCACAACATGGAGAAATCTAAACCTAAGAGCATTCTCAAAAACAGTGGAGGTTGTATAGGGAATTGGGAAGAGGTCCATGGAACTAATGAAGATACAGTCTATAGGCTGGCTAGTTTTCAGGAGAGAATGGAGCAATAAGACACCTGGAAGAAGCCCTCCTTGGGTTAGAACAAATATCAAACACCTCAGAAACTTCCATCCCCATCAAAAAAGCCATACTTAAATTAGTTTGTGCAGGAATTTTTGCTCTGGGCATTGATATAAATTATTTAGAGCAGTCAACCAGCTATTAATGGAGTTTGACAGCTGGTTGTAGGGTCGAGGAAAGAGAAGAGAGTCCTAACACCACCACTGTTCTCCCAGAGTGACTGTGGGGCACACCTAGAGCTGTGCCTCGCTGAAGAGGAGCATCCAACTTAACACTGGGGGATGGGGTGGGGCACAGATTTCACTAAAATAATCCAGCCAGTCACTAAGTAAGGAAATAAGTCCCAGAGGATGGTGAACCAGTACCCAAAGTTGCTACAATATGTTATCTAAAATGTGCCATTTCCAACAAAAAAATTAGGAGATGCGAAGAAATTGGAAAGTATGACTCCTACATTGGAAATAATGAAGGCAGCAGAAACTGCCTGTGAGAGCTACTAGTTGTCAGATTTAACAGAAAAATATTTTGAATTAGCCATTATCAATATGTTCACAGAACTAAAGGAAAACTTGATTAAGGAATTAAAGGTGCAATGACAATGTCTTATCAAATTAAGTATATCAATAAGAAGAAAAATGTTAAAGAACTACATGGAAATTCTGGAGTTGAAAAGTACAATAACTGAAATAAGCAATTCACTAGAGTGACTCAACAGTAGATTTAAACTGGCAGAAGAGAGAATTAGTGAACTTGAAGATAGATTGATAGAGATTATGCAGGTTGAACAGAGAAAAAAGAATGAAGAAAAATGAGCAGAGGCTAAGAGAAAGTGCAACAATGAAGTAGGCAGACGTATTTTTCAGTTTCACAATTTACTAGAAAGCAACAGTTATCCAGACAAAGAGAGTTCAGAAATAAACCTATGCTTCTATGGTCAACTGATTTTCAGCAAGGGTGTCAAGAATCAACGAAAGGGAATACAATCGTCTTTTTAACAAATGGTGCTGAGACAACTGGACAGTCACAAGCAAAAATTAAGTTGGATCCCACGTCACACCATGTACAAAAATTACCTCAAAAAGTATCAAAGACCTAAATAGAAGAGCAAAAATTTTAAACTCCTAGAAGAAAACATAGAGGTAAATCTTCATGACCTTGGATTTGGCAAAGAATTCTTATGTATGACACCAAAATCAAGAGCAACAAAAGGAAATGAGATAAATTGGATTTCATCAAGATTAGACAATTTTGCTTCAAAGCATACTATCAACATGAAATGACAACACAGCAGAATGGGAGAAAATATTTACAAATCATATACCTGATAAGGGACATACCTAGAATATATAAAGAACCCTTATAACTGAATAATAAAAATATAAATGACCCAGTTTAAAAATGGCAAAGGATATGAATAGACATGTCTCCAAAGAAGATACACAAATGCCTAACAAGCACATGAAAAGATGTGCAACCTCATTATTCATCAGGGAAACACAAAACCACTATGAGACACCACTTCACATCCACTAGGATGGCTATAATCAAAAAGTCAGATAACAGCAAATTTTGCCAAGAAGGTGTAGAAATTAGAAGCCTCATGCATTGCTGGTGGGAATGTAAAACGATCCAGTCACTTTGGAGAACAATCTGAATCAGGTGGTTTCTCAAATGATTAATCATAGTATTACCACATGACCCAGTAATTCCATTCCTGGTATACGCCCAAGAGCAATGAAATCATTTGCCCACACAGAAACTTGTACATGAATGTTATAACAGCATTACTCATAATAACTAAAATGTGTCCATCAAGGAATTAACAAAATTTTTAACATCCACACAGTGAAATACTATTTGGCCATAAAAATGAAGAAAGTACCTATACGTGTTACAACATGGATGAACTACAAAAACATTAAGTGAAAGAAGCCAGTCACAAAAGACCACATACTGTATGATTCCACTCCTATGAAAATTTAGGAAAATCTATAGAAACAAAGATTAGTGGTTGCTTAGTGGTGGGGTGGGGGGTGTCTAGGAGTAGGGTTCTGATAACCAAAGGATACAGAGTTAACTTTATGGATTGAATTGTATGCCCCCCCAAAGATCCTGAAGTTCAAACCCTAGTACCTCAGAATTTGGTCTTGTTTGGAAATAGGGTCTTTACAGAGGTAATCAAGTGAAAATGAGATCATTAAGGTGGGCTCTAACCCAATGTAACTGATGTTCTTATGAAAAGGGAAACTTTGGACACAGACACTAACAGAGAGAAGATCGTGTGGAGACACATGGGCAAAAGATGGCCATGTGATGAGAATGATGCATCTACAAACCAAAGAACTAGAAGCTAGAAGAGGCGACGAAGGTGTTACAGACTGAATGTTTGTGTCTTTCTCAAATTCACATGTTGAAACCTATTCACAAACGTGAGGGTGTTTGGAGGTGGGACTTTTGGACGGTGATTAGGTCATGAGGGTTGAGCCCACATGAATGGGATTAGTGCCTTTATAAAAGGGACATCAGAGCGATCCCTTACCCCTTCTACCATGTGAGGACATAACAAAAAGGGCTTTCTGTGAACCAAGAAGCAGGTTCTCACCAGATGACAAATCTGCCCACACCTTGATCTTGGACTTCCCAGCTTCCAGAACTGTGAGAAATAAATTCATTTATGAGCCACCCAGTCTGTGGTATTCTCTTATAGCAGCCTAAGGAGACTAAAACAGAAGATTCTTAGAGCACAGCACTGCCAAAACCTTTATTTCAGACTTGTAGCCTCCAAAACCGAGACAATTTATGTTGTTTCAAGCCACCTGGTTTTTGGTACTTTATAATGGCAACCCTAGGAAACTACTACCAGAGGTGATAGCTAAGGAATATAGGATTTCTACATGAGATGATAAAAAGGTTCCAAAAATGACTGTGGTAATGGTTGCACATGTTTGTAAATGTACTAAACCCACTGCATGGTAAACTTTAAATGGGTCAGTTGTATAGTATGTGAATTATATTTCAATTTTAAAAATAAATGAAATAGAAGACTAAAAATTCATAAATTTGTGTAAACTGAACAACACATTTTTTAACAACCAATGAATCAAGGAAAAAATCACAAGGGAAATCAGAAAATACTTAGAGACTAATGAAAATGAAAACATAATGTACCAAAACACATGGAACACAATGAAAGCACTGCTGAGGGGGGAAATTTATAGCTATAAATGCTCATATTAAAAAACAAGAAGATTGAAATCAACACTCTTGCTTTACAACTTGAAGATCTAGAAAAAGAACAAATGAAACCCAAAGCTAGTAGAAGGAAGGAAATGATAAAGACCAGAGTAGAGATAAGTCAAATAGAGTATAAAAAAAAAAGAGAAAATTAATGATATCAAAAATTGGTTCAAAAAAAAAAAATTAGTTCAAAATTGACAATCTTTAGCTAGATGGACTACAGAAAAAAGACACAAATTACTAATATCAGAAATGAAAGTGAGGACTTTACTAATGATTCTAGAGAAATAAAAGGGGTTATAAGAGACTGCTATGAAAAATTGTATGCCAAAAAGTTGGATAACCTAGATGAAATAGACAAATTCCTAGAAACTGTGCTAAACATATTCCATTATTTCTAATCACAACTCTGTGAAGCTGTTTTAATTCGTTGAAAAGAACAATAGTAATTGTGCACAGAGATAGAACCATCACTATGGCATAGGGTTTGCTGCTTACTCTGGGCTTGTTGAGATGAAAAGAATAGTGGTGAGGTTCTCCCCTTGGCAGCCCCAATTTTTTCATCCATCTCTAGGTTATGCATCTAGGGGTGCAGTTGATGGGTTTTAGGGTATGTGACTGTTCAAATGTAAAAAGTAGTGCAGAACTGTTTTTTTTTTTTTTTTAATTGATTGGTTGATTGATTTTTGGCTGCATTGGGTCTTTGTCACTGCGCATGGACCTTCTCTAGTTGCGGCGAGCAGGGGCTACTCTTCATTGTGTGCTCAGGTTTCTCATTGCGATGGCTTTTCTTGTTGCGGAGCACGGCCTCTAGGCGTGCAGGCTTCAGTAGCTGTGGCGTGTGGGCTTCAGTAGTTGTGGTTCACAGGCTCTAGAGAGCAGGCTCAGTAGTTGTGGCGCATGGGCTTAGTTGCTCTGCAGCATGTGGCATCTTCCCAGACCAGGGCTCAAACCCATGTCCCCTGCATTGGCAGGAGGATTCTTAACCACTGCGCCACAAGGGAAGCGCCAGAACTGTTTTCCAAAGCAGTTGTACCAGTTTACACTCCCATTAGCAGTGAGGGAGCGTTTCTCTCCGCATTCACACTAGCACTTGGTATTGTCAGGCTTTTAAATTTTAATCTGGTAGTACATAGTGGTATCTATTTGCATTAGATATTAATTAGTTACTTAGGTATTACTCTGCACATCCATGATTGTTAATGAGGCTGAACATATTTTTCATTGGCCGTTTGTGTTTCCTCTTCTGTGAAGGGCAGATTGCCCATTTTTCTATTGGATTCTTTTTCTTTTTTTTTTTTAAATGTCACTTCCTCAGAGGGAACTTATTATTTTTTTTAATTAATTAATTTATTTATTTATTTTTGGCTGCATTGGGTCTTTGTTGTTGGGTCTTCATTGCTGCGTGTGGACTTTCTCTAGTTGCGGTGAGCGGGGGCTACTCTTCCTTGTGGTGCGTGGGCTTCTCATTGCGGTGGCTTCTCTTGTTGCGAAGCTCGGGCTCTAGGTGCACGGGCTTCAGTAGTTGTCGCTTCCGGGCTCTAGAGCTCAAGCTCAGTAGTTGTGGCGCACGGGCTTAGTTGCTCCACAGCACGTGGGATCTTCCCGGACCAGGGCTCGAACCTGTGTCCCCTGCAGTTGCAGGCGGATTCTCAACCATTGCGCCACCAGGGAAGTCCCTGGATTCTTTTTCTTGTTGATTTGTTCATTTGTTAAATCAATTCCTCTATCAATTCTTTATCAGTTATATGTTGCAACATGTGAGAGGGCTTGGAGGCACCTGGAAAGCTTCAGAGAACGAATGACTGCCAAGGTCTCATAGGTGAAGTTGAAGTTCTCCAGGCGTGGAGAAAATTCCACACAGAGAACAGTTTATGCAAAGATTATACTTGCTTACGGGCCTCCAATCAAACATAGCTAGAAAAAAAGTAAAAGAGGGAAAAGACCTGCTCTTCCTCCTCAGGCAAATTAGATTTGTTTCTGGATCGAACACTCCTGTTTTAGAAGGCTAGTTTTAATGTAGACTAA
Source organism: Balaenoptera physalus (assembly GCF_965194825.1). Lineage (NCBI taxonomy): Eukaryota > Metazoa > Chordata > Mammalia > Artiodactyla > Balaenopteridae > Balaenoptera > Balaenoptera physalus. Next base: position 61,310,677 of record NC_138897.1, read on the forward strand.
ATGGATTTGGTGGATTTGTGTGTTTCTCCAGTCTGGCCTTTATCTCTGCACCTTGCCTTTGAAGGTTCATCTATGATAAAGCATGACATATCTCGGGGGCGGGGGGGTGGTGTAAATTGGAGGGTTTCATCCTCTAAGCAAAATAGTTTCCATTTCCAGACTTGCTTCCTTTAAAGGTTGGAAGTATCTTAAAGAAATATTTAAAACCCCAACTTAATGAGGTTTTTCATAATGAATCTGTCCTCTGAAGACATCATTTATTTGTGTTTCCCTGGGAATCATTTAGGAGCAGCAGTTCAAAGCTTGAAATGGATTTTCCTTTTATTTGTTATCTCTAGAGTTGACAGATCTCTCTAAGCTGTGATTTGGCAGCGCTAGGTTCTTAATTCCGGTTTTTTAAAAGCACAGTGAAGATAAACTGTAATTCTGAGGCGACATACATATGAAACCTTATTTGGCCCCTCATTACCTCATTCATTAGGGCGGGAAGGGCTCTGGCCAGAGATCACATGCTTTGGCCGAGGAAGAGGGTGACTCTAATTTTGTTTTCTGACTGACTGACCGGGCCTCAGAGTGGGGTGGAGAAGGGCTGAAAATAGTCATTTCTTGGCTGCATGGGTCCATTTACAAGTGAGAAAGAGAAACAAGCTCTCCGGAGGTTGGCCTCACCAGTTACAGTGGATGTGATGTGAGCGGAGTTGATTAAAGCCCAAGGAAAATTGCAGAGGATTAGATTTATTCAAATTGTTTATATTTGTTAAAAGATAAAACTGAAATGTACTCTTCTGTTCGAAGTTTGAGTTTTCAACTTTTGTCCAAGTTAGCATCCCCAGATCCCAATTCTCACCCAGTGTAATGCCCCTTTCCCCCTAGTATATTACGTATGTTAATTTGATCCACTGTCTTATAAAAGTTAGACACCTGTTTGCTTTCTTTCATTCACTCAACAAGTATTAAACAAGTTATTAAACAAGTATTATGTGCCAGGCACTGTGCCAGTTATTATGGACAAAATAAGACAAATCAATAGTTTTTCTTCAACAAATCTTTAAGTGATGGTGTGGGAGGTCAGAATTGATGTGACTTTGGGGAAGGAAGGGTTAATGATTGCAAGGACTGTGAGGGGCCCTGAGGGCATGTTTTGCTTCAGGATCTGGGTGCTGCTTAAGTGGCTGCCTTCACTTTGTGAAAAATTCAGTGAGCTGATCACATTTTATGCACTTGTTGGCAAGAATGCTATCCTTTGATAAAATTTACATTAGAAAACCACAGTCCACAAATATTTATTTTTTAAAAACCTTTATGAAATTGGAATCCCCAGCAGGAAAGTGAAGATTCTTTCAGGGTTGAAAAACATAGGAACTGAATTCTGGTGCCTGTTTTCTAATGTCCTTCCTATTTCTCCCAGGAATCCTGGCACCACTTTGCCCCCAAACAGCACTTTGGAAAGCATAATCTCAGAATACTCAGGAAATAAAGTTTTTTTTTTTAATTAGATGTTATTATTTGTTTGTTTGTTTGGCTGTGCCGGCTCTTAGTTGCGGCATGCGGGGTCTTGTTGCTGCATGCAAGATCTTGCTGCAGAGTGCGGGATCTTTATTTGCGGCATGCCGGATCTAGTTCCCCGACCAGGGATCGAGCCCAGGCTCCCTGTATTGGGAGCGCAGAGTCTTAACCACTGGACCAGCAGGGAAGTCCCGTATTTTGGTTTTATATTTTTAAAAGATGGGGAAAAACATGTGAGAATGCAATAAAAAATGAAGGCAGTTTCTTCCTTGACCCCTCAACATTCTCTGAATGTGAGACTCTGGTCTCACATTGTAGTTACCGTTAGTCAAAAGACATTAGCGGCAGAAGGTGGTGCCGCGGAGATCCAGCGCCAGGACCTGCGCCCTCGGGTGTGGGTGTTCCTGGCGGACTTGGCAAGGTGGCCGGAGAGGGAGGGTCCGACGGGGCGGGCGCAGAGTCCATCTTGTGCAGGGCAGCGACCCCACGTCAAAATCGCCGCGATTTCCCAATCAGTCTAGGAAACTGGGGAAAAGAAGCTAAATGCAGCAGCAGCAGCATGAAAATAGTTTAAAATGAATGAGTGTGTGGACCTAACACCAGTCCAAGGTGTTCAATGCAGCCACCAGAGCCAGAATATTCAAATGAACTTTGCTAAAGGATAACCTAAAAGAATTTTCCACTATGAGAGCCTGACATAGTTCATTCACCTTTAATAAATGAAGCAGGGCTTCCCTGGTGGCACAGTGGTTAAGATTCCGCCTGCCAATGCAGGGGACACGGGTTCGAGCCCTGGCCCAGGAAGATCCCACGTGCCGCGGAGCAACTAAGCCCGTGCGCCACAACTACTGAGCCTGCGCTTTAGAGCCCGCGAACCACAACTACTGAAGCCCGCGTGCCTAGAGCCTGTGCCCCGCAACAAAGAGAAGCCACCGCAAGGAGAAGCCCGCACACCGCCACGAAGAATAACCCCTGCTCACCGCAACTAGAGAAAGCCCATGCACAGCAACGAAGACCCAACAAAGCCAATAAATAAATAAATAAATAAATTTATAATAAATAAATAAATAAAATGCACGAGGCAGTAACAGAACAGAAGCACTTGCCCTGAGTAAAGTTATGACTTGCAGTAGTCCAGTTCATTCCTATTTTCTGATTTTGTTATTTGCATTGATCGTTACTAATGTTTTATTCAGCTTTTATAAACACTATGTTGGTGTTAAACAGAGTTGTGATTTTCAGTTCATTTTAGGTCCTTAGAGTGACCATATAATTTATTGTCCAAATCCAGGCACTTTTGAAGATGAAAGGAGACACTAAGGATAATTAACAGTGTCAACTGATCCACGACAGGAGTAACCTGGGACTGGCTCGGGCAAATCAGGACATCTGGTCACCCTACCTCTCTTTAGATGAGGGGAAAAAAGAACTAGAGGTTTGTTTGTTTTTTCCACCAGCCTATGTTGTACTTTTTGACAGTGACACATCCTCACCCTTTCCTCATGTTCATTACCCCTCAATCCCAACTGGCCTCCCCAACTCACCTATCTCCTGGCTACTTTTTTTTTTTTTAACTTAATTAAATTGTTTAAATTGAAATATAGTTGATTTACAATGTTTCAAGTGTACAGCAAAGTGATTTAGTTATACATATATATAAATAAAATATATATATTCTTTTTCAGATTCTTCTCCATTATAGGTTATTATAAGATATTGAATATAGTTCCCTGTGCTCTACAGTAGGTCCTCGTTCATCTGTTTTATGTATAGTAGTGTGTATCTGTTAATCCCAAATTCCCAGTTTATCCCTCTCCTCCCTTTCCCCTTTGGTAACCATAAGTTTGTTTTCTATCTCTGTGAGTCTGTTTCTGTTTTGTAAGTAAATTCATTTGTATCTTTTTTTTTTTTTTTTTTACATTCCACATATAAGTGATATCATATTTGTCTTTCTCTCTCTGACTGACTTCACTTAGTTTGATACTTTCTAGGTCCATTCATGTTGCTGCAACCTCCTGGCTACTTCTAAGGCCACACACTTTGGCTTAGCTAATCTACAAGCTGGCCCCTGTCTCTACTTATTAAACACATACAGTGTACAAGGTCACATTAATTGCTCCTTCCTCTCTTGCAAATCACATTCGGTTTTGATATTACAGCTGATTTAAAGCAAAGCAAAACAAAACAAAAAATGAAACACTCAACTCAAACCCACACTTCTCTATGGTCTTTCCTAATTAATACTGAACTTTTCTGATTGCCTCAAGCTCTGCTTCTTTATCATAACCTAGGTACACTGCTTTTACTATGCAGTATTTTATTTACTGAATGTAACTTTGTACGTATTAGGTCATTTCATACATGTGTGTTTTGCTTTCCAGCCAATTAAGATGATAAAGAACTAAATCTTTTTTTCTCTGGCTCACATATTGCCTGGCAGTGTTCCATACGCAGAACTTCCTCAATATGTTTACTGATGAAACAAATCTTTTGATGGCCACAAAATTCCAAGAACTTTGCCTTTTCCCCCCAGATGTAATATTTTCTTACTGTTCCCAGACTTAAGTTGAAATACAGTCTATCTTTATTATTCACAGATTCTATATTTTGTGAAGTTGCCTCTTCATGGAATTTATTTTTAACTACAAAAGCAATACTTGCAGCACTTTCGTGGCCATTGGTGAAACTGAGCAGAGTGGCAAAAAAGTTGACTTGCCCAACTGTGCACATTTCCAGCTGAGGTCCAGCAAGGCAGTGCTCTGCCTTCTTGTTTCAGGTCTCATACTGTAAAGAAGTGTCCTTTTCATGGAAAATTGAATTCTATGCTTTTTGCATTTTTGTGCTTTTTGTTGGTGATTTCGTTGTTTAAAATGGCCCCCAAGCGCAGTGATGAAGCCCTGTCTTGTGTTCCTTAGCTCAAGAAGGTTGTGATGTGCCTTATGGAGAAAACATGTGTTTGAGGTAAGCTTTGTTCAGGCACAAGTTACAGTGGGGTTGGCTGTGAGTTCACTGTCAATGAATCAATAATAAATATCAAACAAGGTGTCTTTAAATAGAAACACACAGAAAAGAAGGTTATGTATTGATTGGTTGACAAAAAGATTTTTGATCAGAGGCTTCTTACTCCTGTATTTCCTCTGCGAGCAATTGTTCAGTATTCACGAATTCAGTGTTTGCAGCAACTTAATAGAACAAATGACACCAAATAATGAGAGCTGACTATACTTAAATACTTGAAACATGGTTTAGAACTGCACAACCTGAAATACTAGAAAGAGTTCATTTGCTCATGAATACTATTCTAATGAGTATGGACCAAGATTGTCCTAAAATTTAACAATTTATTTTACAATCATCAAACACATTCTGCCTATTTAAAATACTCTGTTGTTTCCAGAACAATTGACTCTTATTCCATAAATAAATGATGAACTATACAACATAGTTTGATGTGACTCATATATATGAAAGCATTATTGCCTAAGCTATTACAATTCTCTTGGAAACAAACAAAACTCTAAGAGCCTATTTTTGTCATATTTCTTATGAAGAAAAAAATGTGTTCAAAACCACACCATCAGTGTGACAGCACTGAATTCTCAAATGCAGTATATGGCCCACAGTTAGCTATAGGAAGCATTTTTAGATCTAAGCAACATCTGAAAAAAATTAAAGGATATGGAATTAGTTACTAATTTCATCTTTTTGAGGAAGAAGAAGAAACTTATTATCGAATTGCCTAATGATCTGAGTTTATTTTTGTAGAGTTATTAATCCTCCCAAAGATTTCATTGAATTGTCCTAAAATAAATTCCTTTGCAAAGTAGAGGATGAAATCTCCTAAACAATCAGCTGGGCTATACGTTTTCTCTTGGAGAGCAGTAGAAAGAAAACTGAGGTAGAAGTCAAGAACCCAGTGTTCTGTTCCCGACGATCACACTTGTGCACGTGCCCTCTTGATATATATTTCTTATTTGGAAAGAAGAACTGCAGTAGATGGTCAGCTTCCCACATCAGTGGACACAACAAAAAGATGACAAAGCTCCTGGACCTGACTGCAAATTTGTTGCAATACCAAAGTGGTAACAATAACAGTTGTGAAAATTTATCCTCCACTTACCCTGTGCCAGGCACTGTGCTAAGCAGTGTACATGTGGTAACACAAGGCACCCTCCCAACAGCTACATGAGGCATCCCCTTTCCAGAGGAGGAAATGGAGGATTGGGAGGCTTTTGATTTGTCCCCGTCGTTCTGCTCAGGAGGTGAGGGTACCCAGTTTTGAACAGTATGCTAAGTCCATTGCATGAGCTCCTAAACATTTTTTTTCATGTGTGATTTCAGGCATAATTTCAACTTTTTGCAATTTTGAAGTTCTCAGGTAATAGTTTAGCCTGTATTAAGGCACACACCCCTGACCAATAAAGGGAGGTATGCTCCTGGCATCTCTCAAGAAAGATGATTAACGTAATGGCCATAATCCTTCACAATGCTATCAAATCAATCAATTGATAAATAAGATCAGTCTTGGGTTCAGAGGATAAAGAGATTTTGAATCTTTAGCTCTGTATAGCTGATGGGATATTTGCAATATATAGTTAGGAAAAAATGAAGAGAGCAACTGTTCTTTGTTCAGTTTGGGTCTATTTGAGCAAAGCCTTTGACAAGATGGGAAAGTAGCTCTTGTTTGTAAATTTTGAAGTCTGGGGACTCACTGACTTCCTTCCAAAGGTGCCTTGTCAAATGCTGTGCCTATGGCGAATGGAGCTACAGAAAATTGTATCAACCAAATCTTGGCATTCCAAAGCAGAGACCAAGCTACGTGGTGCAGCCAGTTCATTTTCCTTGGAGACATTTCTGTCTCTCCTTCCCTACCCAACCGCACTTAAAAAAACAAAAACAAACAAAGATGAAGGGCATCTTATCACTAACTTAAGAATGTGTAAGACATTTTCTTAGGGTGTATTATGTTAGAAATGCTTTGCAATCAAAATTTATGCAAGATGTCTAATCTTCAAGGACTTTCGTTTTTCATCATTAGTAAACAGCACAAAGAAGTTAAGACACCTAAAATTACAGCTAGAAATCAGGGGAGACATTTTTTTGAGTTCTAGAAAACAAAAGATGAGGAATGAGTAGGTTGGGACACCCAGGCTAAGTCGTATGACTCTTGACCACATCCTAGATACAGATCAGTTCATCTTGATCAAATGTCTTGTGCCCAGATGACTGGTGGTGGGGTGGAGGCAATGAACCCCCCTGCCACCTCTGTAATGATCGCCCACTCTCCTCCTCCAGGCAACTGAAGGGAGTCTGGGTGTGGTAGGGGTCAAGCAGGCTCACTGCTTCACAAGAAGTACCCCCCAAGTACAGAGCCTGATGAGCTCTTTTATCATGACCCATAGTGAAGGAATGGATTTTATGAAATAGTTCTATTTTGCATTTTTGCTTTAGTTAATGGGACTGAGTCCCCCTAAATCCGAGTTCTCCTACTGAGTTTATGATTATCCTCTCTATCCAAAGCCTTATTCCCTTTCTTGGGACTTCCCTGGTGGTGCAGTGGTTAGGAATCCACCTGTCAATGCAGGGGACACAGGTTCGAGCTCTGGTCCGGGAGGGTCCCACATGCCACGGAGCAACTAAGCGCATGCACCACAACTACTGAGCCTGTGCTCTAGAGCCTGCGAACCACAACTACTGAGCCCGTGTGCCACAACTACTGAAGCCCACGCGCCTAGAGCCCGTGCTCCGCAACAAGAGAAGCCACTGCAATGAGAAACCTGCACATCGCAATGAAGAGTAGCCCCCGCTCGCTACAACTAGAGAAAGCCCACGTGCAGCCAAAAATAAATAAATAAACAAAACCTTATTCCCTTTCTTGTCCAGCCCCTGTTTCCCTCAGGACTGAGGCATATCAAGAAAAGTGGAGATTGAAACCTAGCAGGACCCTGTGGTTCCTCCCTGGGTACAAAAGCCCCTCTGTGTTCCCTGTTTCTTCTTTGTAGAGAAAAAGGCTTTAGTCTCTCAGGCCTTGCCTGCGTTCCAAAGAGCAGACTCAAGCAGTTACTAATGAGAGAAGTGAGGGAATTCAGAAACAAAGGAAAAGCAGTCAAGCAAGAAAGGTAATGGTAGCTTAAACAATAGTTGAGCAATAATACAGAGTCCTAGTTCCTCCTCAAGGGATGTACACAACAATTTGACACATATTTTTGAGTTGTTCTGCAGGAACTAAGACACCCCCCCCAACCCAGGTGGAGGATGCTGACCATAAGCACGTGGAACCAGAGGACTGTTGCTTAAGGTTCCTGCCACATCACTCTGTTACCTCCCCACCAACCAATCAAAAGAAAGTCCACGAGCTGATCACACATCCCGCGACCCTCACCCCAGATGTTGCCTTTAAAAACCCTTCCCTGAAAGCCAAAGGGGAGTTCCGGTCTTTTGAGCATGAGCTGCCTGTTTTCCTTGCTTGGTGCCCTGCAATAAATGCTGTACTTTCCTTCACCACAACCTGGTATCAGTAGATTGGCTTTGCTGCTCATTGGGTGAGCAGACCCAAGTTCGGTTCAGTAAGTTGGTGACACAATCAAGAATATAAATCACTATGGGGCATGTTTGTTTCAAAAGAGAAAGAAATTACTTTGGATTGTTACAGGAAACTGACAGCTTTCAAGGGCTTATTTGAGGAAGTTGGCAGCTTATAAAGAATTCACACTTGCAGCATTCTGCCAATCATTTCCTCTTTATTGCTTATGACTGGGACCAGATGATCTGCCCAGTTAGACTGTTTCTTGAGGTGCTTCCACTCTCTCCTCAGGAAGCCTCTCCTGCTTTACTTCTTCTGGAAGGCTCTCTGTTTCCTGAGTCTGAAGGGTCCCTTCCTCTGGCTAGAGAAGAGAAAAAGAAAAGGGTCTTTTGAGATCTTGGCCTCAAGTCTTCCATCCTCCCAGAGCAGCCCCACAGTGGGTACCCGTGGGGATGTGTCTAGAGAGACGCATGGGACAAATATTGTCTAACTTATCTGACTGCACATCAGAAACATCACACGGTTCGTTGCACAGGAAGGCCTGGGAGCTCTGTAAACACAGAGCCCCCGTCTGTGTTCACTCACCCATGACTTACTATTTTTGCAAGGTGCCTTGCATGTAACAGATGCCCACAATAACATTTATTTACTGATAAATGCCATTTATAGCTGATTAAATTTGGTGTCGTGGTCATCTCAATAAAAAGTTGGTCCTCCAACTCTTGGACTGGAAGACAGCTTCCCGGTATAACTTTGAGTCAATGAAAAAACTAGATGTGATTTGATCAGTCTGACTCACTCTCAAGTTTGAGAATTACCAGTATTTAAGAGAAGTTGTGGTTTGTTAGCTGTCAGCTGTAGACATACACAACTTGTGTGTTTCCTCCATTTTTTCCCTTCTGTCCCTCTCCTTCATTTCTGTGCTCTGCTTCTTCCCTATGACACTTCATGGACAAAAATGGTCTTAGGATGGGAAGGATAGGGAAGCCACACAGAAAGATAGAGATCGGCTTATGCAAGACAGCTTTTTATCCCTTTCTGTTACTTCCCTCTCAGGGTGGCTCTTTCGAAGGCTGGGATGACATCAGTCCATTATTTGCATGATCTTCCATTTAGAGAGTTCATGGACAGACTATGTTCTTACATGGTATATTTTTCTGCTTGGCTCTTGTGAAGTTTCTACTTAGGGAATTTTCTTCTATTTGCAAATCAAAAGGCCCTACAACATCATCAAAGCATATCAAGTAAAATGGACCACTAGTTTCATTTAGTTACAGTAGGGAACATAGCAAAGTGTTATGGTCCACATCACAATTCACAGCCAGCAGTGTCCTGTCAACTCACAGATATTGCAGTTAATCTATGCAGTCTACAAATAACCCCACTCCGGTTCATTAGATTCAGCAAGTTAACTCAAATATCGATATATAGTTCTCTCCTCACCCCAAGAACACAACACTCCGGTGGGGATTTTATGTAACATTCTTCTGCAGAGTTGCTTCATCCCCAAAAGAAATTGGTAGAGATTAGTGTAACTCAAAAATAGGCAGAAATAAAATGGAATATTATACAGCCATTAAGTAATATTTTTAAAGGAAAATTTAAGATCTATGGTAAATTATAATTATGGCTCATTATATAATCATATTAAATAACAGGATTGAAAACTGCCAAAAAAAAAAAAAGGCAGAAAATATGCAAGCAAGTGAAAAGACAAATGTCTAGCCGTGTCTGAACTGTTTAGAAGCAAAGGCGATTGTTGTGGAGTAAATGTCTTTAATATTGATAGAAAAAGAAAGTTCAGAATAGGACATCAGAAGCAGAGGCTGCGAGATGATCTGTATACTAGAGCCTGATGCTGTGCTTCAGAATCTGCTGGGAAGTTGTGGGGCTGTCGCTTCCAGTATCCCCTGCTGCCCCGCACGTTGACTTAGAAACTATTTAATGGATGCGTAAGGGAAAGAAAGAGAAGGGGACCCGCGTTCATTTCCCCTAAACTCTCAAGTTCAAATGTGGAGGAATGGCCGCGTCTTGCCAGAGGAGGAAATCCGAGTCTGATAAAGGACTGATAAAGATGCTCCTCCTTCGCCCTGGGAAGCCGGCACCCAGGCCCGACGTGTGGACTGCCAGACTCGCTGACGGCGGCCCTTCCCGAGGGGCCGGGCGCGCCTGCTGGAAGGTGGGAGGCGGAGTTGCCCCGCTCCTGGGATGAGACCAAAGGAATGAGTAATTGGAAATTTTGTAACAGAGACCCTTCTCCCAAACCCTACAGCCCTTTCACCCCCCGCAACCCCCTGCCGAGAAGCAAGAGGACTGGAGACAGACGTGGTTGAGCGAGAGTCACGTTCCGGAGAGGGAAGTGAAATAAAGAGGGCGGCACCCGGGGGGACCTGTGCGTCACTGAGGGGGAGAAGCGCGGGCGCACGGGGCGGAAAAGGAGAAGTGGGAGCGAGAAGCCGCAGGGGGCGGCCGCGGAGCGCGGGTGGGGGCGCCGCGCAGCGCCCGAGCCTCCTGCCTTCGGCCGCGCCCGGGCAGCCCGCAGCCTCCCGGCGCTCGCCCGACCCGCGCTCCGGATCCGGCCGGCGGGTCGCGCCCGCCGCGCACAGAATGTGGCAGCGGACACGGCCCCGGCCCCGCGCGCCCTGGCTCTGGGCGCTGGCGCTGCTGGCCCTGGGCGGCGCAGGGCTGTGCCACGCCGGCCCTCAGCCCAGGCACCCCGCGCGGCCCAGCGCCAGGAACAAGTAAGTGCGCGGCCTCTCCTTGCCCCAGGACGGCCCAGAGCCGTGGGCCCCCGCCTGCCCTTCCCCGACCGGCCGCCGACCCCGAAGCTGCCCTGCCGAGGCGAGGAGCCGCAGCCGGGGTTCCCCTCGGGCTGCCGGGGCGGCGCCTCTTCCGCGGTGGCCGCGCGCTCCGTGGCCGGCGCGGGGCGTCCCGGGCGACCTCGCCCTCGCCTCCAGCAGTGCTGCCTCCGGGGCCGTGGGGCGCAGGGAGTGTCCCGCAGAGCAGGGCGATCAGGAAACTTCCCCCGGGAATTACTGCGGCCCCTGGGACCGTGGGGGCTCTTCCCGTCTGTCTTTTGTGGGATAACGGTGCACTCTCTCCAAAGGCGCACCCGCGCACCGTCCGAACGTCTGCTGGTCGAGCTCCCGCCTCCGCAGGGACGACGGGCTCCCCGACCCTCGCGCGGTCAGCCGCCGGGTCGGCTCGTCCCTTCTCCCCCAGCCTCATTGTTCTCCCGGTTTATACCATGCCCTTCTCCCTCTCTCTCCACCCCAGGAACTGGTGCGCCTACATCGTGAACAAGAACGTGAGCTGCTCGGTGCTGGAAGGAAGTGAGAGTTTTATTCAGGCTCAGTACAACTGTGCCTGGAACCAGATGCCCTGTCCGTCCGCGCTCGTGTAAGTCCCGGGAGCCGAGGGGCGGGCGGGGCGCGCCGGGACCGGGGCCGCGGGGGTGGGGTCAGAGCGCTGGGCTCCAGCCGCTCAGTAAATCTCTTCCAGCGGGTGAAAACTCAGCAGCTGAAAAGTTTGAGCGCTGAGCAGGGTACCAGGCTCGCTGGGGTATTTAAGGAGCGTGTGTTGCCTGGAGTCAGCGTTGAGGATGCGCCCGCCTGGCGATCGCCGGGCACAGGAGGGGACGAACAAAGCCACCGACCCCCACTTCTCTCTCTCTTTTTCTTTCAATTTTATTACTAACATAAGGCAGCTGGACCTAATTAGATCCATATTGTGTGTTCTGGGGCACAGAGAAGATTCCAAAATGTATACTGCTAAAAACTTACATGTAGGATTAGCTGAGAGGTTTGCTCCAGCCAGTGTTCTAGAACAGGCGAGTTTTATCCAAATGTCCCCATAAAACTGACCTCTTCGGTTGTAGGTGTTGTAGATTTCTAAAGTCCCCAGGAACAACTTGCTTGAAAGTGTGCGATTGTTGTTTTTTCAAGTTAGATTTGGGGGATTCAGCTAAGTGGTTGTCAGGAGAGAATGGTCCTTAAAGACCAGGGGAAGAATTAATCTTTTTCCTTATAAAGGTTTCACTGTCTTAAAAAAAAAAAAAAAAAGAGTAAGCGAAGCAACAGAGTACAGATTTTGTTACATACATCACGTTGACAGAGTACAGATTTTGTTACATACATCACGTTCATTCAGTTGTCATCTGGCAAGTCTTTGTGTCTTTGTGGAAGCCAGATATCAGAGGATGAGCTGATGTCCGCCAGAGGAGGAATCTGCCGTGTGAATCAATGGCTGTTGGAGAACGCATGTGATGGTTGAAATTAATTGTTTTCCCCTAAGAATAAACTGTTTGTCTTAGAGCACAGTTGTCTTTACAGCAAAGAATAGCCAGTAGGCGGATCTGTCTTTGGCAAAGCAGAGGGACAGACTGGAACTTGTGCTGCAGGAAACGTTATTCCAGAAGGCCGTAGATGAGCCTTCAGGCCTATGAGGTGGTAGTGGTCCCTGGATCATTGCACATGGGCTGGGATGAGAACTGAATCAGGGAAGGGATAATTCCTGTTAAGCAAAAACAAACAAACAACCCCCCCTCCCCAACAAAACAAACAGAACCTTAGAAGAGATTCCCCACTTGCTCTACGCAGAGCATGAGGTCGAAATTGAATTGCTGTCTGTCACATTGAGTTGTGTAACCTGTCAGAGGGCGCAGGGCTGTCATACTACCTGTGTCTCTGGCTGGAACGGGGCATTTAACACGGAATTTCCCAGGTGTTTCTGATGAGTCCAGGAGCCTGAGTAACTCCTCTCAATTCACAGGTGTTGTCAGGTTTTCATTATTTGATCCTTAGAACCTGAGACCTGTGGAAGTGAAGGCTCTTGGGAAACAGCCTGGAGTTACTGAGGGATCCTTTCCGGGTGTGGAAAGTGCAGGTCTGGAGGCCGGCAAGCTGCTTGAGTGAGGAGTGAAGTTTAGCCGCTGGTGACAGTCGAGTGTCTGGGAGGAGCAGGTAGGAGCCCGTGAGGACTTCACAGAGTCGGAGCAGAGCTGAGTTGTTAGGGGCGGTGGAGGGAACGGAGGAAGAGAAGCCGGGAGAGGAGAGAGAGCAAAGCCAAGACTTCAGAGGAGGGAGCTCCTTCTTAGAGACCCTGGGGGGAGAAGCCTAGAAGGCTGAGGGGTCCAGAAAGGCCAGGGCTTTTAGGCAGCAGGAAGATTTGCTTATGCAGAAGGAGACAATTTCAGGTCAGCGGCGGGTATAGGCCTTGTAACTTGTGTGAGATTCAGGGCGTGGGTCGTGAGGAAACCCCTTTACTAGGAATCAAATGTGTTGCAAAGGTTTTGGTGGAAAAAGGGAGTTGAGCAGGTGAAGAATTAGAAAACTCGGCATGTTTTAGGACGGAAGTGAAAAAGCCAAAGGGAGAGACTGCATATGCTCTGAGACTGAGGGGAAATCGGCAGGGAAACGAGGGGTTCGATGGGGAAGTCCTGCAACAAGAGGAGAACTTCCGAGCCTGGCGAGGCGTTGAGCGCTCAGCCGCCATGGGCTGTGGGGACCTAGCACGGGTATGCTTCCAGAAGGTTTAGACGATGCTCTGTTTGCATATATGGAGAGACTTAGATTCCAGACTGTGAATTTGGGTGTCGTCATATGAAACTGGGAGCAGAGAGGGTTCCTGTGTGATTTGTGGACATTTTGAATAATCACTTTCCTGAAGCCGTAAAGAACCTTCTGTGTGTCAGGCACTGCATTAGGGCTGTTCATTCCATATGTTAGTTTAATTCTTGCAACATCCCTTCAAGATGAATACCACTGTCCCCATTTTACCAATGAATAAACAAGGCAAGAAGTTCCCTGACTTTCCTGTGGTCGCATGACAGGTGAGTGGCTGAGCTGCCTCCAAACCTGGCCTTTGTGGACCGGCCTCTGTCCCTGTAACAATAGAGAGAGACAGACAGACAGACAGAGAGAGAGTGTGTATGTGTGTGTGTTTGAGTGTGTGTCTTCTGTCGCTAGCACACTACTCAACTACTAGGAACATTTCCACCTTCTTTCATGGAAGGCAATTCCCATATAAAAGTGAAGTGAGCACCGTTGGTCTGGGTGCAAGCATGTGCACGTGTGTTCACGCCCATGTGCTTTACTCTCTTTCCCGGGGGTCATTTGGGAGGATGCAGTGGACCACATGATTTTTCACACCGTCCACCATGCTGTGCAGTTTCTTATTTTATGAAAACACTGGCCGATTTGCTTTCTTTGTTTGGGTTGTTAGGCTGGTTGTTTAAAGGATGCTATTACGGAGGCTGGAGTGGCGGAGCTTGAGACATTGGGGAAGCCACACCTGTGCCCCCTGGCTGAGCCACCACCTTGAAACTTGGAACCGGGGGATGGAGTTAAAAGTATGCTTCCGGAAAAACCATTCAAAGCTCGTGTCCTGATGCTTGTGAGGTAGTGATACCATTCTTGTGTGCAGAGAATTCTTAATTCTTACGAAGACTTTTCTGTCACTAGGAATTTAACATTAGGGCTCTCTCTGTCGGTCTGTGTCTCTTGCGCACTAGATGTGAGGAGCGGTCTGGATCCCCAAGGCACAGGATTGTGTCAACAGACACCGCTTTGTCTTCCCTCAGCTAATTCCTAAGTGTGGCTGATCGGACCTGAAGAGGAGATAAGGGGAATTATCTGGTGATAATTATCTGCTGAGGAGGAAGGGCAGCTGCTGTAGACTCTAAAGTAGCATAAAATTGGGTCGTGATTTACCATTTACTCCTAATTCTTAAGATGGGTCTAAGGATTTTTTCTCCCTCTGAGATCATTGTTTCACTTTACACTTCCATGTTAAGAAAGGCATAAATCTTTTAAAATTTCATTGCATTGAAGAGTTTTTCTGATTCATTGTAAAAAAAAAAAACAAAAAAACACCTCTGGCAGTTCCACCCGTTTGGTAGACTGTTACTGTCACACTGCCCCCCACACACACCCACCACATAGCACTTGGGATGGCCCCTGGGGATCCACACCTGAGTCTGGGGTCTCCGCAGCAGCACCTGAGCATGGAGGGGGTCTGTCTTGGTCGTGGGCTGGTTTTAGGGACACGTTTTGGGAGACATGGGGATGTGGGCGACTTAGAATTCTTTCTGTGGGGTGGGAATTGGGCAGGTTGACGTTCTTGGGAGGCTTGATACAGTGTCCAGGGCTGACTTGGTGAGAATCTCTCCCCAGAGCACATCCTTGTAACGTGATGAGCCCCTTTATTTTCATTATCTTCCATCTTTACAGCAACCCCGGGGCATTATCCCCATTTTACAGGAGGGCATGTAGTCAGGAAGTAGCAGAGCCTGGACCCAAATCCAGGTCTGTTATTTCCAAGCCTTAGGCTCTTCCCACCCCACACCCCTGCACCCCCTTGCTGTCTAAACCCACACCGTGTGAGGAGCGGCCCGAGGGGGGTGTGTGTGTGCGCGTGCGCACGCACGTGTGCAAGTGACCATGTGTGATGCTGTGGCACTGACAGCCCTGGTGCGATGGGAGGGGGAGGGGAGGGCCTGAGCTCCCTTAGAGCCCCCCTCCACGTGGGCTGGCCATGCTTGGGTGCACCGCTGGTGGAAAACAGCACTGTCTTTCTTCTCCTTCCTGGATTAGGCATTGTTCCTTTCATGCATCATTCATGCCTCATGGCCATAATTCCAGATAGTTCCAAACCTCCCACTCAGCTTGGTCCAGCTGACTGCTGCTAGTATTTGAGGCATTTGGGGGCGTCCAGTGTGCAGAGCAGCTGCCTCGATGGTAAGAACACGGAGGACCCCAAATGTAAGGCAGGGTTATTCCCCTGTATTCATTTCCCTCTGATACTGCAAACTCACTGGGGTCTATCGGCATCCACCCAGCCCGGCCCCCACCCCCTTTCTTGGGTGTGTAGAATCTTGGTGAAATTTTTCCTAACAGCTCTTAAAAAAAAAAAAATCATCAGTCAGGCGGGGGAGCTGGGTGAGGCCGACTCGAGAAGCCTGTGCTGCTGTGATAACACAGAGGGAGAATTTGTGAATTTGCAGCAGGTGTGAGTTCTGAGTGCCGAGTTTCCAGAACTCCTCTCATCCTTAGATTTTAGGGGGAGCGGATGGTCATTCATTTGGAAGAAACGTTTTCTATTAGGGAGCAATCTCAGCCAGGAAAAACTTAAAAAGAGAAAAACACTTGAGACTGGGGGGGAAAAAATGAGGGCTAACATCTTCTAGAGCCAATTCTACGTTTTTTATGTCTCCAGAAATAGAATTCCTTTCAATTCAAGATGTGCCTTTTGTGTGTATAGCTTTGAGAGAGTGTTTCTTCCTTCTGTTTTTTAGCCAACATCTTGCGATTCGTTGGCTGTGACGAGCCTTGCTCCCTGGTACTGAGGGACCCCAAATCAAGCCCTGGGGAAGCAGCACCCGCACAGAGGCACCTAGAGCTGCTCACGGGCCCTGCTGCCTCCCCCTCCTCGGGTCCCTGTCCTTACTACCCTTTGCTGCTTCCCTAGGCTCCTCAGACCTTCCTTTCAAGTTGCTTTGCTCTTTTGCTTTTTTTGCTCTTTTCCTTTTCCTAGGGTCCCAGTAGATAAGATGCTGTGTTTGTAGAGACCTTTGGTGTTTCCAGAACATTTTCCCGTTCATTATTTTATTCTCATCACAAGCTCAGCCAGGAGATTAGGTAGGGCAGAGATTGAGGTCTTGGAAAAAGAACTTTATGCTTATGGGCTATACTTTCTAGCTTTCTTATCTTGGAGAAGAATGAATAGGATTCACATAGAGGTTATGGCCTTAAGGAAAAGAGTTTGTTTTTGTGAAACCTCCTGTTATTCCCATTAACTGGTCTTCCTCCAACGATCTGTGATTCCACCACTTTGGCACTTGGTCATTGAATTAAAGTTCTGAGACAGCGAGAAAAGGGGAGATGGCGGGGGAAGGTCAGGGGGCAGGTGTCCCCTGAGGTAGTCCCTCGAGGCTGGCTGGTGTGGCCAATGTGTTCTGGAAGAGGAGATAGAAAATGCGGCTTCTGGCCTGACCTCTACCACCGCCGAGCTGTGTGACTTCAGGCTAGTCACTCAGCCTCTCTGAGGTGTGTTTTCCTCATCTCTACATTACGGGGGAGGTGACAGAGCTGTAAGGTACGCTCACCAGCCACATGTCTAACGAACACTCCTTGTTCTCATTGTTTGGATTTGTTGCTTCTCGGGTGGTCTCCTCTTTGAAGGCTTTGACTTTCCTGCCAAGTTAGAGAACGGCTGAGGTGCTTAAGAATGAAATAAATACATTCAGTGACCTAAGATAATAATTAAGAAAATGAAATGATTGAAATCGACTTGTCAATGTGAAGTTAAACTCAGAGGTTGCTTTGGAAGCAGAGCCAGTCGTAGAGTTTCTTTGGGGAAAGCACGTAAGCGGTTACGGTCGATTTAAATAAGTGCTCTGGTTGCCGTGGGAACCTTGGTTCCTGGTTCTGCAGGTGTTTGGGTGTCCATGGCGGGGCCGTAGAGCGAGGTCAGCTGGGTGTTCAAGGATGCCTTTGCTGAGGCCCAGGCCATCTTGCATCCAGCCAAGAACACGCTGTTTTAATTCTTTGCTCTTGGAAAAACTCCTCTTCCTTGTACTGGGAACATTAAGATGTTACTCATGTTTACTGAGTGTGAATAATGAGGCAGGTACTGTGTATGACAGTTACCCAGTGTTTTACATACTGTTTTTTAAAACCGAAAACTGACAGACCGCCAGTGTTCAGATTACTTCCAGACTGTCACCCAAATGTTCTGATTTATTGTTGGTTACATGACTGTTTCACTACTCAGAATTAACTGCTTCTGTGCTTGATGAAGCAGTTTTCTGGCCTTAAAAATAACAATGACCCACTTGATAAAACGACATGAGCGTGACTTTGCCTGGTGAACGATTTTCCTGCGAGGACCAAGAGAGGAACAGAGTAGTTTTCAGTATGACAGCAGTTCACACTGGAGAAAAAATAATGAAATGATTAAAACGAAGCTCACCAATAAGTTTTCTTCTTTCCTTCCTGTTTTAAAGTGGTGATGGGTGCTGAAAAAAAGTAGGGAGGTTTCAAACTAACCAAATTCCTGGTTTGAAAATGCTGTGGAAGCAAACTTTTCTGGGTGTGTCAGGACCCAGCTGCTCTTTTTTTTTTTTTTTTTCACCTAAAAAAATATTAGAAGATTAAGGAATACGCCTAAAAATTATTCTTTGCAGCATCAGCCTTTCAGAACAGTGTATTTTGCTGAGCATTTGGTTCAAAGAAATTTGAGACAAGTAGTTTAGATGAAGTCTTCTCAAGCTGATCTTTCGATGAAAGGGAATTTGCCGTGAGACTTCTCAGCTTTTCCCTGACTTCTCCCATCTTTAGCCACAGTTGTGATTGTTAGGGTCTGCCAAATGTGTGGGCTTACTAGATCATCTTTTCTGAGATTTGCCTACAGTCCATTACGAGGTACTAGAGATTTCCCTCTTGCTTAAAGCTGCTTCCCTGCATCTGCCCAGCCCGGATGCTGTTAAAGGATCATGAGAGAAGGACCTAGATTTTTTTCTTTTTTTTTTTTCTAAACCATGGTGGTGAAAATGCCACTTGTGTTCTGCTAACTGAAGCTTTTCTGTGTATCTTGAAAGTGGAGCCCGAAAGCTGTGGTGGTGATTGCAACAGAGCTCAGGGCGGGGACGAGTTTCACAATCCAGCCCTTCACTAGAGATCTTTTCACCAATAAAGTGATTCTCTGGCTCTTGTTGGTTTCAACCCCAAGAGCTCTCACATGCTGGGGGGATGACGGCCTTGCGCAGGGAGACATCGCGAGCCTTTCTGGATATTTCGAACATTACAGAATCTCTGGGCCGGCCGCGGCCCTGATGGTGCTCAGGCCTGGTTTATACGTCAGGTGGCCCACCTTGGAGATTCCCCAGCTGCTGTCTGCTCGGGCAGCAGCTTTCCAGGACCACAGTGCAGCGTCAGGGCCCTGGCTCCGTCGTGATAAACGATGTGCCTGATCTCATCCCAACATGTTGCATCATCTTCTGGCCACTCTCAACGTATCTGGGAGTCGTTCTGTTGCATCACTGCAGAAAACAACTAGCAAGATGTAACCCAGATTCCCTGCTCACTGACGGTGCAGGAGGGAGGGAAGGCAGAAATACCATTCATGGCTTGTTTCCTGAACCAATTTGCAAGGCGCCCTCTAAGCCCTCCATGGCAGAATCGACAGTGGGAAATAACCATCCCGGTGAGGAGTCACTCTTTGTCATATGTCTAAAATGTTCATCTACATCTTTGACGTTTTGTGTTATTTTACACAAAATGGCAATTTCAAGGTGGCTATAAAAAGGAAAATTCTGTTCTATTTTCCTTAATCATTGGTCCATACCTTCAAAAGTACAAAAATAAATATTAGGCCTGAGTTCCCAGTAGATAAAACAATTGGTTGTGTGTCTGAACAGTAATCTGATACATTAAAAAAACCCAAAACAACAAAACTTTAGTTAAATCCTCATTTTGAAACTCTGAAAAACACTTAATAATGCTGGTTTGGGTTTTGTCTTCACTGAGATATATAATCAGATAGTCAAGACTATCTAGCACTTTGCTTTTGCAATTCTGATGAGATTTTTTTCTTTTTTAATTTATTTTATTTATTTATTTTTGGCTGCGTTGGGTCTTCATTGCTGTGCACGCAGGCTTTTCTCTGGTTGCAGCGAGCGGGGGCTACTCTTCGTTGTGGTGCGCAGGCTTCGCATTGCGGTGGCTTCTCTTGTTGGGAGCACAAGCTCTAGGTGCGCGGGCTTCAGTAGTTGTGGCTCGTGGGCTTTAGAGCGCAGGCTCAGTAGTTGTGGTGCACGGGCTTAGTTGCTCCATGGCATGTGGGATCTTCCCTGACCAGGGCTCGAACCTGTGTCTCCTGCATTGGCAGGTGGATTCTCAACCACTGCGCCACCAGGGAAGTCCCTGATGAGATTTTAAAGTACCTGAATGCATAAAAATATATATATAAGGTGTATGTTATATACAAAATATGTTTATATATAAAATACGTATATTATATACAAAAAGTACATATATATATATATATAAAACAGCTCTATGGAGGTATAATTTACATAAACTGTACATATTGAAAGTTGTATAATTTAACATGTGTCTGTACCTGTGAAACCAACATCACACCAGGATATGGAGCATCTCCATCACCCCCAAGAATGTCCTCAGAGACCCCTCTGTAATCCTGTCCTCCAGCTGCCCACACACATTCCCTCCTCAGGTAACTGATGATCTGTTTTCCATCACCGCAGATGAGTTTGCATTTTCTAGAGATTTATGTCGAGTCATACAGTCTGTAGTATCACGTGAGGTTTTTTCATTCAACATGGTTATGTTAAGGTACATCCGTGTTGTACTACGGAACGATAGCTGATTACTTTTTATTGTTGAGTAGGATTCCTTTGTATGTGTCCACCACCATTTGTATACAGTTGTTTTATAGCTGAGGACTCCTGGTGAAATACAGGGTGGAAACTCATTTATATTGATAGTAAGGTTACTGCTCTGATTTTTCCGAAGACCCATTGAGATGGTAAATACCTAACAGATGTAGAACGCTGGATAAAACATAATGGAGTAAGAAAAACACATTGCACATTTTCGCCCCGGGAAATGTTGGATTGAGGCTGCGTAATTAGCATACACCATTTCGAATTGGCACAAAGCTCAGTAGGGTTAAAGTAGACTTACTATTTGAAGAGTCTTGGTTCCTTGGTTTCATTAAACAAATATTTTGGGGCACGGCCTCTGTCTGGCCCAGGACTAGGCCCCATGGGGACACAGCAAGGAACCCGACCTCTCTCTTGCCCTCCAGCAGTTCATGTCCAGTAGGTGAAATGAGACATAAAGAGAAATAATTACAAAGTAAAAGGTAGGCAAGAGAATGGCAATGAGAGAAGCACAAACAGCTGAGGATGTTTAGAGGTGGAGGAAACCGTTTCCAGCCAGGAGGAATCTGAGAACTTGCTTGTAGGTGGTGACATCCTAGCAGGGCTTTGAAGGTCGCTTCCAGTTGAAAATATATGCATATGGGAGAGGATACCAGCAGAGGCCAAGAGAGGACGTTAGCCAGGGCCTGGAGGAGGGGGTGAAGGGAGGAGTAAGTCTCGGTGTCCGCAGGGCTGGTCCCTCTGAGGGCTGTGCAGGGGCGCCTGTTCCCGGCCTGTCCCCTTGGCTTGTAGATGGTCATCGTCTCCCTGTATGTCTCTGTCCAAATTCCCCTTATTTATGAGGGGTAGGGCCCACCCAGATGCTCTCATGGTGACTTGCTTACCCCTAGAAGACCCTACCTCCAAATAAGGCCACATTCCCAGGTACTGGGATTCGGACTCCAACATATTTTGGGGGCGACAGAGAATTCAAGCCATAACCCAGGGTTGGGAGTTTGGGCTTTATCGTTTAGGCAAAGGGGAGTCATGGAAAGTTTTAGATCAGGGACACCAGCAGAGCTTCCGAATGTTAATCTGGCAATTTGTGCAAAATGGGTTTGAGAGGGGAGGATGGATGGGTCTGGGGGACGGCAGGAGGGGCCCTGTCGGGAGCCTGGCCAGGGTTCCTGGTGGGCGGCGCTGAGGCAGATGTGGCGGGAGAAGTGGGTCTGGCCGTGGAGGGATGAGCAGTGACCGAGTTGGAACGGCCTGGTGACCACTTCACTGTGCTTCATGCACAGTAGCACTGCTGAGATTTGGGGTCTCCGAGCATCTGTCAGTCCGTTGTCAACAGTGTGGATAAAAAGGACCATACCTTGTGAAAGAAGGTGAATTCGTTCATGGACTGTTGTTTGGAGGTTATGGCAGGATTGCCTTTATCCACAGAACGATCAGGACCTCATTATTCACCACCTTTGATGATCCGGAATCAACTCTAATCCTGCATGTGGGCAATTGGGTCTATTCTATAGAAGCAGCCCATAGTTTTAGTCTTATTGCAGATTTTTGCCTTATGGTAAAAATAATTATATATGTCCTGTCTGATGTAACTGGTCTTTGGCTGAGTTGGCACTAGAACAGTGACTGTTATGGATAATAGGAGTATATGGGCTCCAGCTAAGTATGATTGTTCCATAGTAGATACTGGTGGCCCAAGGAAAGCCATAGTATGGTCCTGGTGGGCACCAAAAGGATGTTTACTGAATGAATGGATGAAAAAGAAAGCATGTGAATTTTTTTTTATTAAGACTATATTTTTTTGGAGTAGTTTAAGGTTCACAGCAAACCAAGGGGAAGGTACAGAGATTTCTCATAAACCCCTGTCCGCACACATGCACAGCTTCCCACACTATCGACATCCCCACCAGTGTGGTGCATTTCTTACAGCTGATGAACCTACACTGACACATCATCACCCAGAGCCCATAGTTTGCATTAGCGTTCATTCTTGGAAGAGAAAGGTTTTAGCTTGTTTTTCCTCCCATTGTTTTTTTTTTTTTTTAAATTAATTTATTTATTTATTTTCGGCTGTGTTGGGTCTTCGTTTCTGTGAGGGCTTTCTCTAGTTGCGGCAAGCGGGGGCCACTCTTCATCATGGTGCGTGGGCCTCTCACTGTCGCGGCCTCTCTTGTTGCGGAGCACAGGCTCCAGACGCGCAGGCTCAGTAGTTGTGGCTCACGGCCCTAGTTGCTCCGCGGCATGTGGGATCTTCCCAGACCAGGGCTCGAACCCGTGTCCCCTGCATTGGCAGGCGGATTCTCAACCACTGCGCCACCAGGAAAGCCTCCTCCCATTGTTAAGACTCATATGTGCTGAGTTTGGTTTTCAGGTTTCAGGTCCGGAGACCATAAGTTTGAACAACTGTCCGTGGCTGTGTTTTTAAAATGGAAATTGTGACATATGGATAGTCTTTGAAATGATTGTTCATGATGAATGAAAATACAGTGGCTTGCAGCTAAAATGAGGATTTGTGATATGATAGACTCTAGTTAAATCGAGCAAAGTAATGATGTACATTGTCGTTTAGAGTCCTGAACTGGTCATCTCATTGTGACCTTGGAAAGCTTTTTTACCAAGGTGTAAGCGTACATTGACTCTCTGGGTGAAGTATGATACAGCTTTGATTTTGGGAGGGTTCATGTTACACAGCTCTAAAAAATGGCTTGGTATAATTGGGAGGATACAGTGACCAAAGATAGAAGTGCATTTTGAAAAACAGAATTATCATACGACCCAGCAATCCCACTACTGGGCATATACCCTGAGAAAGCCATAATTCAAAAAGAGTCATGTACTACAATGTTCGTTGCAGCTCTATTTACAACAGCCAGGACATGGAAGCAAACTAAGTGTCCATAGACAGATGAATGGATAAAGAAGATGTGGCACATATATACAATGGAATATTACTCAGCCATAAAAGGAAACGAAATTGAGTTATTTGTAGTGAGGTGGATGGACCTAGAGTCTGTCATACAGAGTGAAGTAAGTCAGAAAGAGAAAAACAAATACCGTATGCTAACACATATATATGGAATCTAAAAACAAACAAAAAAACGTTCTGAAGAACCTAGGGGAAGGACAGGAATAAAGACGCAGACATAGAGAATGGACTTGAGGACACGGGGAGGGGGAAGGGTAAGCTGGGACGAAGTGAGAAAGTGGCGTGGACATATATACACTACCACGTAGTGGTAGTCTACGGCCTCCATCACCCCTTTCTATTTAAAAGCAAAGAAGCAAAAGTCTTCTTTTTATCTTGTCCCTCCCCCTCTCCTTGTCTACGCCTTCAGGCCTGGAGGTGGGCTGGGTTGTGGTAGCATCTTCCAAAGAAAAACCATGCTCCTTCTAAGCAGAGGGCTGGCGAATGTAAATGTCTCTACTTTGTTAAGTGTGGATTTAAAAGACATAAAGTAATACTGGGCTCGCCTGGACAATGTGAGAAATATGAAACTAGGTTATAACATTTTGGTCCTTTTTTCCCCCAGTGTGATATAAATTAGAAAAGAAATATGTGTTCCTGTGTTTTCAATTCCCGGATTTTTTTTTTTTTTAATGAGAATGAATTGGCCCAAAGGAAGAAAATGTTGTTTTTATATCTGCAGAGAAACTCCTACTGTCTTAGGATTTTCTAAGCCCACCAAGTTCCAGGTGAGGCCTGTTTAAGAGCTTGCCACCATCCGTGGTCACCATCCAAAGGTCCAAAATTGATTACGGGTGGGGTATCATAGCCAGTTCCCTTTTTGTATGGAAAAACAGTACAGTTGTCCCTTGGGCTCCATAGGGGATTGGTTCCAGGACCTCCCTCGGATACCGAAATCCACGGACGCTCAAGTCCCTTATATAAAATGGCATAATATTTGCATATAACTTATGCACATCCTCCTGTATACTTCAAATCACCTCTGGATAACTTATAATACTCAATACAATGTAAATGCTATATAAATACATAGTTGCTGGGTGCATGACAAATTCGTTTTGCTTTTTGGAACCTTCCAGAATTTTTTTTTTTTGCGTGAATATTTTCAATCTGCTGTGGGTTGAACCTGCAGATGCGGAACCGCCGATCCCGAGGGTCGCTTGTACTGAGAATGCCGGGTGGGCAGCTACAAGCTGAAGGGTGACTGGCAAATATGGAAGTTGAGAGAGGAGAGAAAGCACAGAGTGACTGGACCCTGAGCGGGGAGGAATTTTGCAAACCGAGGCAGGGGACACACAGGAAAAGGGCTTTCGAAATTATTGTGACTTCTGTAGGAGAATTTGAGGCAATCGTTTTTCCTCTTAAAAAAAGAGGAAATGATCAAAAGAGTTATTCAGCGGCTCTGAGAAGAAAGATTTGGATTCCCGAACCACAGAAAGTCACCCTTGGGGTGAGCATCACGCCAAAGGCTGAGGCCGCAGCTGTTTTCCGGGCCGCACCGTGGGAACATGGGGAATGAGCGCATCCGGGCACGACTGGGGCGGAGGGAGCTCTGTGATCCTGACTCCGAGAATGAGGAGATGGGATGTGAGTTCGAGAAATGGAATCCTGTACGGTGGAGTGGGGGAAAGCAGCCTGCAGCGGCGATGGCCCTTCCCCAAAAGAATTGTTAGGGGAACGTGGGCCTTCGTTAGTGTTGGATTATTCAGCCGCCAGAAAGCCGGGGTGGTGCTCGGGCCCTGGAGGCCTCCGCGCTCGCTCGCCCTTCCCCCACTGCAGACTTGAGCTCTGTCATGTATTTCCCCAAGTGAGGAAGTTAAAACTAAGAATGCGGACTCCACGGCACACACGCGTAAACTGTATTTCATGCTGCTGGGCGCGCCCCGCGCTTGGAGATGATGTCATTTTTAGCAATGCAAGTTTGCTCCGAAGGAAGGTACCGGCCGCTCTTATGGTAAATCTGAAAATGACACTTCATGTCTGTTGCAGCCGAGTTGGGACAGCCTCTCAGTTGAGCCCCCGGGCTTTCCTTCAATCACCTTTCTTTCAGGACTGTAGAATTTTTTCTGTCCTCAGGGTTAAGGAGGGTGAGCCGTCGTGGGGAAAACTAATTCTACTCATTCTGCTGTGTGATCAGAGAAAGCGGCTGAGAAGTAAGGAGGATTTTAGGGTTTGGAATCTAACTTGCCACTCTAAGTACGGAAGGAAATTAATTCAAGAAGAAATGGAAAAAGAAACAGCTTACAATTGTGGTTTCTCCAGCAAGTATCTCCTTTGTACTGGGAAACAGACAATCTGCTATACGTACTCTTTCATTTTGAGCACATTGCCTTGGTCTAGGGTCTGTGATTTAAGAAATGTACAAAGCAGGGACTTCCCTGGTGGTCCAGTGGTTAAGAATCCGCCTGCCAATGCAGCGGACATGGGTTCGATCCCTGGTCCGGGAAGATCCCACATGCCGCGGGGCAATTAAGCCCATGCGCCACAACTACTGAGCCCGTGCTCTAGAGCCCGCAAGCCACAACTACTGAGCCTGTGTGCCACAACTATTGAGCCCGCATGCTGCAACTACTGAAGCCCGCGCACCTAGAGCCTGTGCTCCACAACGAAGAGTAGCCCCCACTAACCGCAACTAGAGAAAGCCCGCACGCAGCAACGAAGACCCAGCACAGCCAAAAGAAAAAAAAAAAGAAGAAATGTACAAAGCTGTATTGTAATCTGATTTTAATTAGGGCGCATCCATCTGACTTCGAGATTCATTAGATGCATTTTGTATTTCAGAAATATATTTGCCCAAGCCTTCTGACTTTTAAAACTTACATGGTTTGTCCTAAGGAGTCAAGCAAAATATTGAGCATTTCTTTCCTTCCACATTATTAATTTCTCCAGGCAGGGATCTAATTAAAAATGTGCAATGTAGCAGAAAAAGATAAGATGAGAACTGTGATTTGTGTGTGTGATGTGCTTTAACCTGGAAGAATGCTATCTGGTTTCTTCACTCTCTCGTGGGGGGAGACTTTTTCAGAATGTGGACAGTTAGCCTTGGGGACCAGAGTCACCTCCTCAGATTGTCTTGCACATGATTTCAAATGGCCAATTTCTTTTTTATAAATTTATTTATTTTTGGCTGTGTTGGGTCTTCATTGCTGCACGCAAGCTTTCTCTAGTTGCAGCGAGCAGGGGCTACTCTTTGTTGCGGTGCGCGGGCTTCTCATTGCAGTGGCTTCTCTTGTTGCGAAGCACGGGCTCTAGGCGCACAGGCTTCAGTAGTTGCAGTGTGCGGGCTCAATAGTTGTGGCATGCGGGCTCAGTAGTTGTGTCCCATGGGCTCAGTAGTTGTGGCTCGCGGGCTCTAGAGCACAGGCTCGGTAGTTGTGGCTCACGGGCTTAGTTGCTCCGTGGTACATGTGATCTTCCCAGACCAGGGCTTGAACCCGTGTTCCCTGCATTGGCAGGTGGATTCTTAACCACTGCGCCACCAGGGAAGCCCCTCAAGTGGCCAATTTTTTGATTGTCAGTAGACACA
This sequence comes from Balaenoptera physalus, assembly GCF_965194825.1. Classification (NCBI taxonomy): domain Eukaryota; kingdom Metazoa; phylum Chordata; class Mammalia; order Artiodactyla; family Balaenopteridae; genus Balaenoptera; species Balaenoptera physalus. Next base: position 61,337,597 of record NC_138897.1, read on the forward strand.
GTGGATTCAGATGGAAGTGTCTCTTCTGCTGGTGCAGAACCACTTTTCTTTCATGTAGTTCTGAAATCCCTTCTGTTTCAAACTTTATAGCCACTGCTGTATTTACTTTTGGCAAAGTGTTACTTCAATAAAAAGTTCACTTATTTATTTATTGATTGGTAGAATGATAACAAAAGAGAAAGCAAATCCATTTGTCACAAGCAGTTCCTAGAAAATCAGTCCACTGTCTTAGCAATTTCTAAATTAGAACACTGAGACCAAACTTTGTAAAAGTGAATTTCTGTGTAAAAAAGGAAATTTGTTAAAATAAATTTATTCATTTATTTTTGGCTGTGTTGGGTCTTCGTTGCTGCACGCGGGCTTTCTCTAGTTGCTGTGAGTGGGGGCTACTCTTCGTTGTGGTGCGTGGGCTTCTCGTTGCAGTGTCTCCTCTTGTTGTGGAGCATGGGCTCTAGGTGCGCAGGCTTCAGTAGTTGTGGCACGTGGGCTCAGTAGTTGTGGCTCACAGGCTCTAGAGTGCAGGCTCAGTAGTTGTGGCGCACTGGCCTAGTTGCTCCACGGCATGTGGGATCTTCCTGGACCGGGCTCAAACCCGTGTACCCTGCATTGGCAGGCGGATTCTTAAGCACTGAGCCACCAGGGAAGTCCCCTTAAAAAGGAAATCTTGATGCATGCTATAATATGGATGAGCCTGAGATGAAGGGGATCAGGACAGACCACCTCAAAACATGCCACTTTTCCATATTGATTATTTTGAGCTGAAGGCCATTGAGAAACCTCAGAGACAAGACCTTTCTGCCCTTCCCATTTATTCCCAAAAGCGGGGTGTGAGTTTCCTGCCTCTCCTATACTGGGATGAGGGGAGTGACCCTAATCACTAGAGACAGAGAGCCAGCACAGAGAGAAGTCTGTGTAAACAAACCTTCCTAAAATAGCCGTTATCGCCCATTAATGTCCTACCCGCATTCCCACAACTTATTGCCCCTAGAAGCCCAAACTCCCTTTCCTTTGTCTGATTCCTTCTCCACATTTTATCATCCTTTGTTAAAATGGTACATAAGCCTCTGAGTCTAACTGCTACTTTGAGTTTTCATTTCTTTCCTGAAGCCCCCATGCACATGAAAATATTCATATCAATAACATTTGTATGGCTTTTTCTCCTGTTAATCTGTCTTTTGTCAGTTTAATTCACAGACTCCAGGAACAAATCTAAGAAGGTACAGGAAAAGTCCTTTCCTCGCCTACAAGGACATTATGCTAAGTGACATAAGCCAGTCAAAAAAGGACAAATACTGTATGATTCTACTTATGTGAGGTTCCTAGAGTAGTCGGATTCATAGAGACAGGAAGTAGAATGCCGGTTCCCAGGGGCTGGGGCGGGGAATGGGGAGTTAATGTTTAATATGGGTGCCGAGTTTCAGTTTGGGGTGATGAAAAAGTTATGGAGATGGGTGGTGGTGATGTTTGCACAACACTGTGAATGTACTTAGTGCTACTGAACTGTACTGTTAAAAATGGTTAAGATGGTACATTTTTTTTTTTTAATTTTAATTTTTATATTTATTTTTGGCTGTGTTGGGTCTTCGTTTCTGTGCGAGGGCTTCCTCTAGTTGCGGCAAGCGGGGGCCACCCTTCATCGCGGTGCGCGGGCCTCTCACTATCGCGGCCTCTCTTGTTGCGGAGCACAGGCTCCAGACGCACAGGCTCAGTAGTTGTGGCTCACGGGCCCAGCTGCTCCGCGGCATGTGGGATCTTCCCAGACCAGGGCTCGAACCCGTGTCCCCTGCATTGGCAGGCAGACTCCCAACCACTGCGCCACCAGGGAAGCCCAAGATGGTACATTTTATGTAATATGTATTTACATACTTACGTTACTGTACCACAGTTTTTAAAAAATGGAATTGCTATGGCTGGAGTGAACTGCTCTATGGAAAACTTGGAGCAGTAGCTGAATGCCAGACACCCAAGTGTGCCCTGGGTGCGCATTCGTCTCCCTTTTCTCACCTTTTCGTGTGGAGTTTCCTTGTCCTGGGGAGGTGGCTATTTCCCCGGGCCTGGGTGCTCCCTACCAGGGAGGGGGAGCGCCTCTTCTCCATCCTCTGTCCCATTCTGATTGATACTGGGCGGAGCTGCACACACGGAATGAAGCAACAAGAGTTGACTCCAGGTTTTGGGGGGCAAGCCAGTGACTGGAGGAGGGAGAGGAGTTTACTATAACGTCCGTTCTTGGGAGAAATCTCAGTCAAATGAGTGCCCCCAGGGGGCCGCTGGGTTTTCAGTTTGTGCAGAGCGTTAAAATAAAATACAGGTAAACACTAAATGCAGGGAAAAGATCCTTGCCTTGTGGAACCACTGTCTAGATGGTCCTGTGCCAGTGATGTGTGGTTATTTCAGAGCAATGTTCTACTTGCAGTGCTGGGGAGATGGGAGGAGAAATCAGATGAACAGATAGACGTGAGCCCATTGCTGTTCCCTTGACAATCTTGCGACGCTCTCGCCCAGTCCTGTCCGACAGAACTTCCTGTGATGTTGGAGATATTCACTTTGTTTATTTAATACCATAGTCACTGTGGCTGTAAAGCTCATGAAATGTGGATAGTGTGACTGAGGAAGTAGATGTTCAATTTTATTTAATTTTAATCAGTTTACATTTAAACAGCCGCCCCCCGGTTAACGGCTGTCTTCTTGGAAAGCCCAGCGCTGGCTCACCTTCTGGTGTTTGATTCTTGTCCTGTTCACATGACTGTGGACCCTGGAGCTCGACTGGGTTCTGGGAGGACTGAACCTCCTGGGTTTAGCTGGGTTAGACCTGAGGGTCGCTCTGGGGTTGTTATTATGGACACTGGACTCCCCCAAACCTTGTCAAAAGTAGGCCTAGTGTCATTAATTAATTGTTTGATCAGTCAGTTACTGATTAACGATTAATACTCATTTATTAAGCACAATAGGACAGACACTGTGTTGATGTTGTAGAGAACAGAGCCAACAGGCGTTCTTGCCCTCAAGGGCCCCGCGGTTGGCGGGGAGCATGAACTCTGGATGAGCAAATACAAGTGTGAATGGAAGCAGGTGAGGCGAGGTCTCACCTCCCACCAGTGGGAAGGAGTCTTGGTGGAGGTGACATCAAATGGAGGCACACTTTGTCCCATTCTGTTTTAACAGGGACACTTTGTCATGTGGTCCCTGAGCTCTGGTTCAACTTTTCCAGTCCTTTTCTTCCAACTTCCTTCTCATTAGCATCTCCTGGGCCCATCTGGTGCCTTGACACGGTGACTGAACTTGTAAAAATGGAGAGCCCTTGTCTCACCCCCCAAAAGGGCTTCAGAGGAGAGGAGGGGAGGGAAGAGTTGGGGAGAGTGGACAGGGCTGTGGGGCAGCTCACTGCCCGCCCCCAGGGGTGCCTGAGGCAGCTGATCGGGGCTCCCCCTGGAAAGGATGCTGTTACAGACGTGACCCGAGGCTGGGATGGGGGCCAAGGCTGTAGCCCAGTCAGCCCCCGGGCTCCAGCCCCGCCGGGCAGTGACTCTGTCCCGTTGGCTGCGGGCCCTTCCTTGGCCGCCCCCAGCTGGGTGCAGTTTGCTGATTTAGTAAATGTCCACGGAGCATCTTCCAAGCACCCACTGCCCAGGGGCCCCGGGGTGACGCTTGGGCTGCTGCCTGGGTCTGGGGCGCTCTTCTCAGCTCTGGCTGCGCTTGGCGATTATGTGGGGAGTTTTTGAAAGGTACAGACACCTGGGTCCCCCCGCCCCAGACCAATGAAATTAGAATTTTGAGGGTAAAGGCCTAGGCATTTTTTTAAAGCTTGCTGGCCGGGATACTGTTCCGCGGATCCAGGGCATGGGGGCAGGCCTGGGAGTCCTACCTGGTGCCTCCCCATCCTCTGGGGAGCCCCCTGGCTGCCCCCGTGGAAGTGGCAGCCCGGTTTCTGCCAGGATATCCTAGTAGGGCTGTGGGGCTGGACACCCCCGCCTCCCCCCATCACACCCCCCTGAAATGAGGCCTGGGGACCTGCTGGTGCCTCAGGGATCGTGTCCTCATGCACAGATATGTGGCCGTGAGCTCAGGTGGCCCCCAGTGGCTTCCAGCTGTCGCTGCTTTCACATGCAGGGCTGGAAACTTGGTTGGAGATGCGGTCAACCTGAAATCCACTGAAACCGGAAAAGTAGAGCAATAGGGGTGAGGGGTAGGGGTGAGAGGTAGGGGTAGGGGTGAGGGGTAGGGGTAGGGGTGAGGGGTAGGGGTAGGGGTGAGGGGTAGGGGTGAGAAGTAGAGGTAGGGGTGGGGGTGAGGGGTGGGGGTGAGGGGTAGGGGTAGGGGTGAGGCGTAGGGGTGAGGCGTAGGGGTGAGAAGTAGAGGTAGGGGTGAGGGGTAGGGGTAGGGGTGGGGGTGAAGGGTAGGGGTGAGGGGTAGGGGAGGGTTGGGGGTGAGGGGTGAGACATAGGGGTGGGGGTGAGGAGTAGGGGTGGAGGGTGAGGGGTGGGGGTGGGGCGGAGAGAAAGGAGGGCGCTCCAGGGAGCTTTCCTAAGTTATGCGCTAGCTCCGAAATCATCACTGCCTTCAGCGAAAAGAATGAAGTGTGTTGGAAAAGCAAGAACTTTCTTGCGCTTGGCTGGGCGGTGAGGGGCTAAGTCCCCCGGGTTGGGTGGAGTGGGGGGTCGTTACTCGTCCCTCGGCATCGAAGCTGCGGGGTTTGGGCCCCTCGGCCCGGCTCAGCCACGGCCAGAAGGGTTTAATGAGGGCTGTTATCTTCCGGCACACGGATAAGACCCCAGAGCAGACACATTTTCACATTCAATCCTAAATGCTCAGAGGAACCAAGTTTTTCTGAGATTACACATTTTTCCAGCATTATGCTGTGCTTGAGCCTGCAAAACAATGAAGTGGAATTTTTCTTTCTTTTCCTGTAGTTTCTGGGACCACACAGAGGATGCTTTTGGTAGGTGGGGTGCTGGGGGCTGAGGGCTAGTGTGGACCTGGACCGAATTAGATGCTCAGGCTGCCTTCTCACCCAGCTTGTGGGCCCTTTTGGAACATGCCTGGGTGGGTGCGGTTGCTTCAAATTGAAGGCAGTTGCCAGCGAGACTGGCTGCTTCTGTGCGCTGGGAGGGCCCTGCGGGGTACAGGCGAGCACACGGCTTTAAAGTCTAGTCCAGGCCCTTCCTGATCATTGGAACTGGGAGAAGTCACTTAACCTCTACGAGCCTCTGTTTTCTCATTTGTGAAAAAGGAATAATGTATATAGTGGGGCCCTGATGGGGGACGTGGCAGGAATGAGAGAATGAAGAACCAGGGAGGGAGGTCTTGCACCTGCTTTGCCCCTGACCCCTTGAGCAGCCCGCCCTTCTTTTCTGTTTTACTTATTGGGCTTTCTCATCAGTTTTCCTTAAAAAGGCTTCCACCCAAGCGTCTCAAAATCCACACACCCAGGCCGCACTGCAGACCGATTGAATCAGAGCCTCTGAGGGTGGGACCCAGGCATAGGTAGTTTTTCACAGGTCCCTGGTAATTCTAACACACGGCCAAGGTTGAGAACCACTGCCCTACAAGACCAGGTGAGACGGGTCAGTGAGGTGTTGGGACACTCCCGCTGGGGCAGTGCTGTCGGCGGGCCCTCCTGGAATTCTGAAGGGTTGCCTTGCCTCTCCTGGCACGTGAGGTAGTTCCTGGCATGTGAGGTTTTGGGTGTCATGGTTTGGACCCTCAGGGAGGATGCCAGAAGTCCATTACATTTAGCCATTTGTAATTTTTTCCGGAATGTAACTTTGAACTCCAACCTGCCAAAGGCCGGGGCCTGATGGAGTCACTAGGCAGGCACCAGGCCCCCCGATTCCACCCTGAGCAGCACACAGCAACCCTGAGGACGTGATGCAAAGCCCATTTCTTTCTGGGAATCGGTCCCAAAAGGGGGCTAGCTGCTTGGTCGTGCTGGTGTTGGAAATGAAGAGAAAGTGACGAGGTTCAAGAGAGCTGTCGTTCCCAGTCAGAAAGAGAGGCTGGGGGCTTCCCTGGTGGCACAGTGGTTGAGAGTCTGCCTGCCAATGCAGGGGACACGGGTTCGAGCCCTGGTCTGGGAGGATCCCACGTGCCGCGGAGCAACTGGGCCCGTGAGCCACAACTACTGAGCCTGCGCGTCTGGAGCCTGTGCTCCGCGACGGGAGAGGCCGCAATGGTGAGAGACCCGCGCACCGCGATGAAGAGTGGCCCCCACTTGCTGTAACTAGAGAAAGGCCTCGCACAGAAACGAAGACCCAACACAGCCAAAATTAAATAAATAAATTAAAAAAAAAAAAAAAAAAAGAAAGAGAAGCCGGGGTGAGCCAGGAGCCGGCTCGCCTCTGTGCTGTGAGCAGGGAGGGCCCCCGGGGGGTGAACTCCTGGTTGGTCCCTCTGAGCGCCCAGGGGCTCTGGGTTGTCGCTGTCTGTTCTGGGCTGAGGTCCAGCCCTGGGTCTGAAGGACTTTCCAGCTTGTTGCCAGGGTCTCTATGTGATACACAAGTGCACCGTAAATGGGATTTTTGAATGGTTCCAATTCTGCTTCCTTATTTCTGTCTTTAGTCGTGTGGACCGGGGCATCTTTTTAAAAGGATCTGAAAACAAATAGCGTGAGGTGGGTCTCCAGAGGCTCGCTGCTCCCTTTGCTGGTGTTGGGAAAGACGGTGCCGAGATGAATACACAGGGGGCCATGGGAGGCGAGGGCACCCGGGGTGTTTCTCTAAAACACAAACCAAACGGCCCTGACTTACCTTGGAAAAGCCTCCACAAAGCAGCGAATTGTGAGTTTGTCGGTGAAATAAAAGCCCAGTTTGTGAACAGGGTCCACATCCAATGAGATTCATGGGCCAAGTTTTTCTGAGTTGTCTGTTTCTCCAGCCTTTAGTGGGAGGGGAGCTGGGGGCAGGTGGATGCAAGAGCTGGAGGAAGGAGGGGGGCAGGGCCGGACTAGAGGAGACCAGTGATCCCTGCTGGGTCAGCCTGGAGAGAGCAGTGACCTGGAGCGTCTTCATTTGGGTTCAGCCAGGGGGGCCGGGGGTGTTTGCAACAGCAGCCAGTAAAGAGAGATGCCACCTTTTTCTTCGGCAGTTATCGTGTGAATGTCAGACCCAGATATGTCACCAGGTACAAGACGGTGACACAGTTGGAATGGAGGTGCTGCCCTGGCTTCAGGGGAGGAGACTGCCAAGAAGGTCCCAGAGACCCCGTGAAGACTCCCCGCCCCACACTCACTCGGCCGAGAAACAGCGTGAAGAAAGCCACAGGTAACTTCTGACTTGTGCTCTGCTTTGCAGGCCGCCACTGCTCCTTCAAACTACAGGATTTATGAGTTACAGTGTCGAGCTTTCCAAGGTCTTCCCAAAACACGCATATATGCCTGCAGTAGACACATGGCACACAAATTTATTTGCAGAAGCAGTAGCGATCGGAAGACAGACTTTTAAAAAGTAAATTGCTTTGTTAGGGCCAACTGGTCGTGAAAGCCAAGGCCTTAGAGTGGGAGATGCTGCTGGTCTCAGCCTCGTGTGGCCTGAGGCACAGACAGAAGAGAGTCAAATGTAATGAGGTAATGATGCTTGGTTTGTTTTTACTTTACTTTTCATGTACAAGCTCCCATAAACCTGAATTTGAAGAAACTAAAATTGTTTCTTTTTCAAAAAAAAAATAGGTAAGTACAATCAATCTCATTCTGTTTGGGGTGAGATATCTGCAAAGCTAAGCCCCAAGTTAGAAGTATCCAATGAGGCTGTTCTTAAATTTGCTTTTGATTTTTTTTTTAAGTGAAGTAGCACAAACTCAATGAATAGCTTAGAAAGCAATGATAATTTTCACCTTGGCTTTTAAGTGTAACACTAAGAAACTGACTTTTATGGATAAAAATATTTTGACATTTTATTCTACATCACTTTATCTTTCTTCTTTTTTAAAGTTCAGTGAGAAAAACCTAGATTTTCTTATGAGTTAAATGTTTAAGTCGTCTTTAAATGATTATATTTTCCCATGAGGTGTTTTCATTTTTTTTTTTTTTTTGTCTGCATTGGGTTTTCGTTGCTGTGCGCGGGCTTTCTCTAGTTGTGGCGAGCGGGGGCTACTCTTCGTCACAGGGCGCGGGCTTCTCATTGAGGTGGCTTCTCTTGTTGCAGAGCACGGGCTCTACGCGCACGGGCTTCAGTAGTTGCGGCGTGCAGGCTCAGTAGCTGTGGTGCACGGGCTTAGTTGCTCCGCGGCATGTGGGATCTTCCCGGACCAGGGCTTGAGCCTGTGTCCCCTGCATTGGCAGGTGGATTCTTGACCACTGTGCCACCAGGGAAGTCCTGTGTTTTCGGTTTTGAAACTAGTGGTGTTTCCCAATATTGTCCGTAAAACAGATTTAAAAATAATTTTTATTATAAAAGTAATGCATATCTATTACAGAATGTTTATAGGAAAAATATTTAAGTACACATAATCTCACCACCAAATGACAACTACTGTTAACATTTTACTATAGAGCACTATTCTCTTTTCTACTTCTGTGCATACATTTTGTTAAAGAAAAATTCATTCATTCATCCCACAAATATTTATTGAGCTTCTATATCTGCAGGCTCTATACTAGGTTCTTAGGAAAAGAGAAAATCAAAGCAGACACAGTCCCTGACCTCATGGAAGGCAGACACTAGACAAGTAGTGAGGGGGCGTGTTGGATCATAGTGGGCAGTTTATTTCTGTTTCGTTTAGTTTTACTTTTAATTTTATAAAAGTTTAAACATACATGTAGTTTAATGAGTTCAGTAGCTTTATAAGGACTATTAGGAAAAGCACTGATTCCCTTTCTCTCCCACTTTCCCTTCTCAGGGGTAATTACTTTAAACTCTTTAAAAATTAAAAAAAATTGGAGTATAGATTTACAATACTATATTAATTATAGGTGTACAACATAGTGATTCAATATTTTTATAGATTATACTTCATTTAAAGTTATTGCAAAATAATGGCTATATTTCCCCGTGTTGTCCTTGTTTCTTATTTATTTTTTACATAGTTTGTACCTCTTAATCCTCTACCTCTATCTTGCCCCTCCCCACTTCCTTCTCCCCACTGGTAACTACCAGTTTGTTCTCTGTATCTGTGAGTTTGTTTCTGTTTTGTTATATACATCTATTTGTTTTATTTTTTTAGATTCCACATATAAATGATAACACAGAGTATTTGTCTTTCTTTGTCTGACTTTTATTTCTCTAAGCATAAAACCCTTCAGATCCACCCATATTGTTGCAAATGGCATTGTTTCATTCTTTTTTATGGCTGAGCAATATCCCATTGTGTACATATACCACATCTTCTTTATCCACTCATCTATCGATGGACACGTAGGTTGCTTAAAAATATGGAATGCTTCACAAATTTACCTGTCATCCTTGTGCAGGGACCATGCAAATCTTCTTTGTATCGTTCCAATTTTAGTAAATGTGCTGCTGAAGTGAGCACTGCTTTAAACTCTTTAGATGGTCTTTTGGAATTTACCTCCACACCCCTTGACTTCTCATTATGGAAGGTGAGGATTTAAGTCCCTTTCCTCTAACATGGGGCTCCTATACTGCCATCCTTTCCATTCAGTTATACTGTGTTTTTATCTGTTCAGTATTTATTGGTTACATTGTAGTAGTTATATAATGTTTACAGCTGAGCTCTGTAGTGTACTATGAATATGCTGCCTTTCCTACACTGTTTTTGGATTTCTCTAGAGTTAATAAGTATGTTTTCCTTTGCTTGGTTTTCTATATTTTTATCCCTATTTCAACCCAGACTCTCCACTGGTTATCTACATGTCCCCTCGTTATGTTCAGACACATCGGTTTCATCTTCTTGAAGAAATCTCTCCTAGAGCCTTCTCACCTGCCCCACCTGGACTGGTCATCTGCTTGTCCTTGTTCACAGCTGCCACCCTGTGACCTTAACTGACTTCTCTCCCATCCGTTCCCTGCTTCCTGTACCCCCTGCTTGCTCTTTCTCAATGTATTCCCTTGTTTTGGTAGAGCACATCTTCTAGTAGTTTCATGAGAGGATTGCATGGGAGGTAAGCTTTTTGATATTCTGAAAATATTTTCAGAATATCAGGTTGGAAATAATTTTCCTTTAGAATTTTGAAAGCATCACTCAATTTTCTTCTAGTTTCCAAAAAGGAACGTTCCTACACTGTTGGTGGGAATGTAAATTGGTGCAGCCACTATGGAGAACAATATGGAGGTTCCTTAAAAAACTAAAAATTGAGCTACCACATGATCCAGCGATCACACTTTTGGGCATATATCCAGAGAAAACTATAATTTGAAAAGATACATGCACCCCAATGTGCATTGCAGCACTATTTACAATAGCCAAGACATGGAAGCAACCTAAGTGTCCATTGACAGGTGAATGGATAAAGAAGATGTGGTGTGTATATATACAATGGACTATTACTCAGCCATAAAAAGAATGAAATAATGCCATTTGCAGCAACATGGATGGATCTATAGATTATCATACTAAGTGAAGTAAGTCGGACAGAGACAAATATCATATGATATTACTTATATGTGGAATCTAAAAAAATGATACAAATAAACTTATTTGAAAAACAGAAAGAGACTCACAGACATAGAAAACAAACTTACGGTTACCAAAGAGGAAAACTGCGGGGGAGGGATAAATTGGGAATTTGGGATTAATATATACACACTACTATATATAAAATAGATAAACAACAAGGACCTACTACATAGCACATGGAACTATACTCAATATTTTGTAATAACCTATGTGGGAAAAGAACCTGAAAAAGAATATATATATATATACATATATATATATATATATATATATATATATATCTGAATCACTTTGCTGTACACCTGAAACTAACACAACATTGTAAATCAACTGTACTTCAATTAAAAAATTTTTTTCTTCTAGTTTCCAATGCACTGTGAAAAAGTCCAAAACCATTCTGATTCCCAATTTTTTATATGTGACTTGGTTGGGGTTTGTTTTGCTTGTTTTTTTTTTTTTCCATTTTAGTGGGATTTCAGAAGAGAATGAAAGGAAGTGCTTATCCTCAATCCACTATCATTATAATGAACATACTGTTTTTGGAACTTATTTTTCAACTTAATGAAAAAACACCCATGTCATTAAATATACTACAATATCATCTCATGGCTTCATAGAGTGTGATTGTTTGGACATAATCCTGTACCGTTGGTCACTTAGACTGTTTGCAATTTTTCATTATTATAGATAGTATTTGAATAAGTATTTTTTCCCTGTTAAATTTTTGGATTCATCCTTATTATTTACTAGAATAAATTTCTAGAAGTGTAATTGCAGAGTCAAAAGGATTCTGAGTATTTTGATACATTCGCCAAATTATCCTTCCAAAAAGCTGTAGCAATTCTTATATCCCAGTAGTATATGAAAAAAACATCTGCTTACATCCTGATCTTCCCCCGCTTCTCCGGACCTTTGAAAAGAATTTCTTTTGCTCAGAACAGCATTTCATTTGTACATGATTCAATGAATTTTATTTCTGGTGTCCTGAGATAGAATACATTTTTCAGTATGGAAAACAAGGTGTTCTTTCTAGTTTTCTCCTTGGGAATTTAGACATCTGAATTTCAGTCTTGGTTTTAACACTATGTCGATTTTAATGAATAATAACTGTTGATATGATCGTCTGAAAAAGTTTAGAGGAGGAAAAAACAATGAACATTAAGCTCAAATATCGACAACATTCTAAATTTACTTCCAGTGTTTGTCAGTGTACATTAATACATTTTATTTCATTGTAATCTATGTTGTGTGTGACTTTTTCCACTTTACACGATAGGTCTCAGTATCGTCTGTAGGCTTGTCGATGGTATTCTAGTATTCCTTGTATTCTGTGTTCAAGGGTGTGGTTTGCCACTTATTCTCCTAGTGCCTCAGATTTAAAAAAAAAAAATAAATTTATTTATTTATTTTTGGCTGCGTTGGGTCTTCATTGCTGTGTGCGGGCTTTCTCTAGCTGCGGTGAGCGGGGGTTACTCTTTGTTGGGGTGCGCGGGCTTCTCATTGCAGTGGCTTCTCTTGTTACAGAGCATGGACTCTGGGCACGTGAGCTTCAGTAGTTGTGGCACACGGGCTCAGCGGTTGTGGCTCGCAGGCTCTGGAGCACAGGCTCAGTAGTTGTGGCGTACGGGCTTAGCTTCTCTGCAGCATGTGGGATCTTCCCGGACCAGGGCTCGAACCTGTGTTCCCTGCATTGGCAGGCAGATTCTTAACCACTGCACCACCAGGGAAGTCCAGTGCCTCAGATTCTGATAACCTGCTTTTTGTTTAATTTATCTCTCTCTCTGTACGTTAGTTTATTTTCATTTTATGACTCATCACAATTATTTTATAATAATTTTTTTCTTTTGGACTGTTTCCTTGCAGGGTACATTTCTTAAAGTACGATTATCAAAAATTGAATGTTTGGGGAATTCCTTGGCGGTCCAGTGGTTAGGACTCTGTGCTTCCACTGCACAGGGCACGGGTTGGATCCCTGGTCCCGGAACTAGGATCCAGCAAGCCACGTGGGGCTTGGCCAAAAAAAATTCAATGTTTGTATTCTTTGACTTAGTGACTCTCACTACTTAGGGCCATGTAGCTCTGTTGTTGGGAGATGCCAGTAGACTCTGTTGCTTTATCTCTCATTTGCTGTTAGTTTCCCCAGCTGCATGACAGCACTGAACAATGTCTATGAGAGTCTTTTAGCACAGGGATGCTATTAAAAGTAAGCAAACATTTAGGGGTTGCTTGGAGGGTAACTTGTTGCTCGTGTGATATCATACCACCCAACTTCTAATGGGTGGATCTCAAGTGGGTTCTTGTGGTTTTACAGAATGCAGTCAACCGTCGGGGTGTGGGTGCAGTTACTAATGTGGGAATGATGTGTGTTCATATGATAACACAAATAAAGAATATCTCCCTTCAGGGTGAAAGAGGCCATTGAGTATCTATTATGTGCCATGTAAATATCCTCTTAACAACCCAAGAGGGAAGATAGTACCTCTTCTTCATAGATGAGGGGATTATAGTTCACAGAAGTGAGTTAACCTGCTCGAGGGCAGACTGTAAACAGCAGAGCCAGAATGCCCCTGGAGGTCTATTTTACTTAAAGCCCATAGTCTTTTCTACTCTAGCACAATAATTACCTGCAGTGAGAAGGGAACTGTAAGTGAATCCCATGAATACCCTGTATATTGTCTTTGCAGAAACTGGGTAAAGGTAGAAAATGTTAAGTCATGTCCAACTCTTTCTTTGTAACAGACAATGAACCAAGCCGAGTCTCAGAGCCTGAGAAGACTTTGTCACCAACTCCTGCAGCAGAACTAAGTCGGACCGTAGATCTAAAACAGGGGCCCCTAGAACTTCAGGAAAAGAAAATCCAGGTGCTTGAGGAGAAGGTTCTCCGACTCACAAGGACAGTTCTTGATCTCCAGTCTTCCATTGCTGGAGTGAATGAAAACCTCAAACACTCCATTCAGGATGATGCCAGCAAAATGCTGGCATCGTGGCTCAGTAACCTGCACCCCCAGCCAGTGCCTGACAGCGCCGTTGGTGGAGAACCAGAAACGGTCCAGCTTCCTGGTGTCCTCAACAATAAGGAGTCTGGCATGAAGGACATCAAGTCTGAATTGGCTGAAGTCAAGGATGCTCTGAAGACCAAGAGTAGCAAGCTGGAAGAGCTGGATGGGAAAGTGAAGGGCTATGAAGGGCAGCTCAAACAGCTCCAGGAGGCGGCCCAGGGCCCTACGGTCACCATGACGACCAATGAGCTCTACCAAGCGTATGTCGATAGTCAGATTGATGCCCTGAGAGAGGAGCTCATGGAGGGAATGGACAGGAAGCTGGCTGATCTGAAGAACTCGTGTGAGTATAAGCTCATTGGTCTCCAGCAGCACTGTGATGACTATGGGAGCAGCTACCTGGGAGTGATCGAGCTTATAGGAGAGAAGGAAACCAACCTGAGAAAAGAAATCAGTGACCTTCGAGCCCGGGTCCAAGACCCTTCGACCAGGGCAAATTGCTGTGACGGTGCCAAGCATGGTGACTTTGGGCAACAGATCAAGATGTTAGACCAGAAAATTGAAAGAGTTGCTGAAGCGACCAGAATGCTGAACGGACGACTAGACAATGAGTTTGACCACCTCGTAGTTCCAGAGCCGGATGTGGACTTTGATGCCAGATGGAATGAACTGGATGCAAGGATCAACGTGACAGAGAAGAACGCGGAGGAACACTGCTTTTATATTGAAGAAACCCTCCGGGGGACCATCAGTGGGGAGGTAGATGACTTGAAGCAGCTTCTTGATCAGAAAATCCAGTCTCTGGAGGAGCGGCTGGGGAGCGCTCTCCTGGCGATGGCCAACGGCTCGGAGGCAGAACTCGCTCCCCCAGCGTCAGCCCCGCCTGGTGGGTCGGGGGCTGGGAACGAGCAGGTCTTGGTGGAGTTAAACCACCTGAAGGGCAAAGTGCAAGTGGTGGAGGATATGTGCCTACAGAACTTCCAGGGAGAGCCTCGTGGGAGAGAAGATATTTTGCGAAAAGGAGACGACTCCTCAGCAGGTGACACTTTGAGCCTTTTGAAATCTCTAAATGACACAATGCATAGGAAGTTTCAAGAAACCGAGCGTAGCATCCAGAGACTTCAACAGGATTTTAGTTTTCTTTATTCTCAACTAAACCGCACAGAAGACCACGTGAGTCATCTTCATAATGGGCTGAGCAGTGGTAGAGAAGGTAAAAAGGCTGCAGGACGTGGGTCTTCTAAGGGGGGTGAGCCCCTCCCGTCTCCCCCGGCCACCTCGGTGCATTGCTGCGACCAGCTGGAGGAGAGGTGGCAGCGGCTGCAGGGCCAGGTCCTCGCCGAGCTGGACACTTGTAAGGAGAAGACACACGGGGTCCAGAGGGGGGTCTCCGTGGTGGAGGACAGGTTGTCTCATATGGAGAAAACCTGCAGCAAACTGGACTCCATCTCAGGAAGTCTTCAGAAAATCAAGGAAGGGCTCAACAAGCATGTCAGCAGCCTCTGGAGTTGTGTCAGGCAGATGAACGGGACGCTCCAGACACATTCCAGAGACATCTCTGGCCTGAAGAATTCAGTCCAGCAGTTCTATAGCCATGTTTTCCAGATTTCTACTGACTTGCAAGATCTGATCAGATTTCGACCATCGGCAAGTAAGTGGACCTTTACAATTCCATTTCTTATAATTGTTTGCAACACGTATTAGGCTCGATTTGGGATGGTTTGTGGAATTAACTACATCACTGCTAACCAAAGTGTGCTTCATAGATGGGGGCCAGTTTGTGAATCGTTTGGTGCTGGGTAAAATTAAGGCAAATACCAACAGTGAGAGAAAGTATTTAGAAACTTTTAACGTAATTTGACATCACCGTAGCATTCAAGCACACGATCTGTGCATTTTGCAAATTATCAGCCGACAGCAAATTGAAAAATGCAAAAGGAAAACTGGTCCTTCCCCACAGGTAGGTGGTAGAAGGTTGATCTATACTATCATGTCTGTGAGCTTAGAGTCGGGGTCAGATTTGTGGCATAGCAGCTTGGGGCGGTGGATATGTTGTCTTGTTTTCTACTCAGGGAGTCTCCTGTGTGTGTATCCATTCACCTCTGCGTGAGCATCACTTCTGTTTGCTGGTGTCGTTAGAATCTCTGTCATTATCATGACCGAGCATCCTCGTTGAGCATCCTCTTGTTCCCTAAAATCTAGGGCCTACATGATGGCAGGTAGAATGCGTTGTATTCCTTTCCAAAGACAGAGACAGGACCGTGGACTAAAGCACTTTAGGGGCAGTAACTGTTTAAAGCCCCATAGTCTCCAGAACAGGGACGCTCATAAGTTGCGCTTAGGGCAACGCTGGCTGCACGTGACACACTCGACAAATGTTTGTCGAATGAATGAATGAATGAATTGAATGAATGAATGGTCCCTTAATAGTACTGAGTGATATATTCAAGTTAATTTCTGTTATTTGGGGGTTCAGCACATCATCCCTGAAGGATAGAGCATGCCTTGTACCTGGATTCAGTAGCCTCAGTACTGAGCCAGCCTTTTCTAATGGACGCGGGAGGGATGAGCGGGGAGCTCACATTTATTGAGCGCTTTTTATTTGAATCAGCACCGGCCTAGTCCCCTCAGGGATGTGTTCCAAGGTCGCACAGCTGGGAAGCGGTGGAGGTGGGGTGAGGACCCCAGGCGCTGTCCTCCAGGCCTGCACACATCTCCCCTATGTCTCCCAGAGATGAACGCACACTTACTGGGTCCATGAGCACTTGGGGAGGGCCAGCCATGTGCCCGAAAGGACCCCATTTCCTGACCAATCCTGTCTTCTTTGTTGGCCTTTATCACATTTCCACCTTGCTCAGCTCCAGGTGACAAAGGCCCTTACCTGTTGATGCAAGTTCCTGGCCTGGTGTGAGCTTATAGAATTTTAGGATCGGGTCCCAGCTGAGACTTACAGCCTGAGAAGGGGAGGCTGGAGCAGGAGAAGCAGACGACACCTGGCCTGGCCGGGGAGAGCCAGGGCCTGGTCCCCAGGAGGCAGGAGGGTCCCAGGTGGTGGATGGGAAGTGCTTTGAACCTTCCCAGAGATAAGGAGTTTGTAGATAAGGAATTACCCAGGCAGTCCCGATATTTATAACCCTCCCCCTCCCCTCCCCCCAGGCCCATGCAGCTCCCCTATCTCTGGAATGTTGGGTAAAGGTCACAGGACTATGTGTGTACATAGAATGATTGTCCCTCATGGTGACAGTTCTGTCTGGACTGTGCTTTATAACAACAGATTGAACCAGATATTTCCAGTTGATTTGCAGCTCCCAGGCAGCGTGGGAAGCTGTGTTAACTCCTTCACGCTTGGCTGTGAAAGGAGGGGTCGGGGGTGAGTGCCTTTAAAGAGAATGTGGCTTCCAAAAGATGATCCTTTTGGAATGAATTCATTGTTGTGAGTGTAGAAAGCATGGATTTCCGAGAATTTCATTGATTGAAAAGAGACAAACAGGCAGAGTCTATCCATCCTTGCAGTGCATCCAGGTCTAGGAGAACCTGAGCCTGAGAGGTCTGTGGGTGAACCTGGAGTTCAGGTCACATGGACCAGATAAGAGTCAACAGTACAGGGGCTTCCCTGGTGGCGCAGTGGTTAAGAATCCGCCTGCCAGTGCAGGGGACACAGGTTCAAGCCCCAGTCCGGGAAGATCCCAAATGCCGCACCACAACTACTGAGCCTGTGCTCTAGAGCCCGTGAGCCACAACTACTGAGCCCACATGCCTAGAGCCCGTGCTCCGCAACAGGAGAAGCCACCACAATGAGAAGCCCGTGCACCGCAACAAAGAGTAGCCCCTACTCGCCGCAACTAGAGAAAGCCCGGGTGCAGCAATGAAGACCCAACACAGCCAAAAAAAAAAAAAAAGAGTCAACAGTACATTTATTGAGCACCTACTATGTGCAGGGCTCTGTGAGGGGTGCAGAGGTGAGTAGCACGACCCTCACCCTCCAGGCGTTTTCAGTCACGGGGGTCACGACATGCACCGGTCTGCAGAGAGGATGAATGAGGTGGTGTGTCAAGGCCCAGTGAGTGGTGTCAGCGTTTATCCTTTTAGTTCATTGGATCTTACTGAACCCGTACTTTGTGGGAGTAATGAGCTATGTCTGTGGAGTATGTGGATGTGTGACAGTGACATTCTGAGGGGAAACAGGCAGACAGAGATGGGCACAGGCACATGGCCACTGTGGAAGTCAGGGAGGGCTTCTTGGAGGAGGGGGCCTTCAAGGATGAGGAGGTTGAGAGTTCAGAGGCTGGTGGGGTGAAGGGTGAGGTGGAGTGATGAGAGAAGCTTCTGGAAGGAGGCGTTACTGGAGCTCATACTGAGGGGTGGGTAGGGTTCAGCAAAGCAGGAGGGGAGGACATACCTGCTGAGGAGTTGTGTGAATGGGCCCGTTATTTACTGCTGTGTGACAGCCTACCCCAAATCTTGGTGGCTTAAAACAGCAAAGCTCTATCGTTTTCCATTATTCTGCGGGTCAGGAAACTGGCTTGGCCGTTCTTCTGCTCCATTTGGTGTCAGCGTGAGTCACTCGCTCAGTTGCAGTCAGGGGGCTGGTGGGCCCAGCTGGGCTGGAAGGTCCAGGCAGACGGGTCAGGTGTCCGGTGCCTCAGGGGTCCCTCGGCAGGGCCATCCTCTGTCTCTTCGTGTGGCTGACTTGGGCCTCCTCACAGCAGGTGGTCTCGGGTAGTCAGACTTATCACATGGTGAAAGCGGAAGCCTCTTCCAGGCGAGGCCTGGAGCTGGCATGGTGTCCCTTCTGCCACATTCCATTGGTCAAGGCAAGGTGATGCGGCTGGTGGGCGACGGGAGAGAGGGAATATTAATGATAGTCGTCATCTCTCCCACTGCGAGCCAAGGTCCAGAGCTGAGAATGCAGGATGTAGCCACCAGAAGCCACGTTGCTGGGCCAGGGACTCACACTCTGCTGTTTCTACTGCCCTGTTCACAGACCCCATTCTTTTCTTTAGAAGCAGCCGGAGGGGGCGGAACTACCCACGAGGCAGCCGGGGGAGCAGAAGGGGCTTCAGCTGGCGCTCAGATAGATCCGAGTCTCTTTGTTACCTGCCACCCCCCAAATCGTTGGTGCAGATGTTCTTCCCTGGGGTTTAAAAGAGATTCTTGAGATTTTTTTAAAATTAGTTTTTATTGGAGTAGAGTTGATTTACAATGTTGTGTTAGTTTCTGCTGTACAGCAAAGTGAATCAGTTATACATATACACATATCCACTCTTTTTTAGATTCTTTTCCATATAGGTCATTACAGAGTATTGAATAGAATTCCCTGTGCTATACGGTAGGTTCTTATTACTTATCTGTTTTATTTTATATACAGTAGTGTGTATGTGTCAATCCCAATCTCCCAATTTATCCCTCTGATTCTTGAGATTATATACAAATGTTTGGTTACTTTTTTGGACGAAAGGCCCGTGCCTGTCATCTAGGACTCAGAGCACTGCCTAACTTCTTTTTTTTTTTTTTTTTGGTTAATTAATTAATTAATGTATTTATTTTTGGCTGCTTTGGTTCTTCGTTGCTGTGTGCAGCTTTCTCTAGTTGTGGCGAGCAGCGGCTACTCTTCGCTGCGGCGCATGGGCTTCTCATTGTGGTGGCTTCTCTTGTTGCAGAGCATGGGCTCTAGGCACGTGGGCTTCAGTAGTTGCGGCATGCGGGCTCAGTAGTTGTGGCACACGGGCTTAGTTGCTCCGTGGCATGTGGGATCTTCCCGCACCAGGGCTCGAACCTGTGTCCCCTGCATTGGCAGGCGGATTCTTAACCACTGCACCACCAGGGAAGCCCAGCACTGCCTAACTTCTAAAAGGTGAAGAACCACTGTATTTTCATGACTGTCTCACCTTACGCTCTGTGACGTGGGTGTGACACCCCTCTCCTGGGCCCCATATGCCCCACCCCTTCATTTATATAGTCATTCATTCAACAGATACTTACTGAGCCATGTCCTAGGGCTGGCGTTTCAGCCCTGAAGGAACTTACACTCTAGTGCATAAGACACATAATGCACAGCCCAGCAAATGAAGATCTGATTTCAGTTGGCGATCAGTGTGTGGGGAAAGACCCAACAGATAAGGTGATAGAGGATGGGGGACTTTGTATTTTAGATCAGAGGTCGGGGAGGGTTGCTCAGTGGAGATGACATTTGAGCAGAGACATGAATAAGACGAGGGAGTGAGCCCTGCAGAGATCTGTGTTCCCAGCAGAGGGAAAAGCATGTTCAAAGGCCCTGAGGCAGGAATGTGTTTTTCCTGACTGAGGACTCAGATGCCAGTTTGATCAGGTCTGTGAGCAAGGGGGAAAGTCATAGGCAGTGAGGTCAGGGAGTAGGAATCAGATGAGGTGGGATTTTATAGGCTGTGATAACGGATTTGGATTTTAAGTATCATGAGAAACTCTTGGAGAATTTAGAGCCAGGAAGTGATTATTATTTCCCAGGTTTGCAATCCCAGCTACTCTACGCATTCTTTGTGACTTTGGGCAAGTTATTTATCTACTTAATGCCTCACTTTCTACACCTGTTAATTGGAGAGAATCATGATAACAATAATACCTCAAAAAGTTAGTATGAGGATTAATATACCTAACTAGTGGAGTATTAAATAGTGCCTGGCACTTGGTAATCCCTCAATAAATACCAGCTGTGGTGGCGACAATGTATCCCCCGTGGTGGATGTTCATTCTGCTCCTGGGTGAACTTCTCTCTTTCTCTTCCTGCCAGCCCCTGGGCCTGCAGCCTCAGAGGAGTGAGAGCAGGCTTGTCTACACCGCAGACATGGGATGAGAGCCCTGGGTGTGGGGCTCCTGGCTGCTCTGTCAAATGTTTCTAGAAAGCCAGAGGGTTTTGTTTTTTTCCTTCTTTCCCTTTCCTTTTCTTCTTTTCTAAATTGGGAGTCAGGTAGAAAGTGTAAAAAGCCTGGAAATCTCCCCTTCCTAGCATTCAGGATTCATGTTCAAATAAA
Source organism: Balaenoptera physalus (assembly GCF_965194825.1). Taxonomy (NCBI): domain Eukaryota; kingdom Metazoa; phylum Chordata; class Mammalia; order Artiodactyla; family Balaenopteridae; genus Balaenoptera; species Balaenoptera physalus. The sequence goes on from NC_138897.1 coordinate 61,358,169, forward strand.
TTAGCTCCTGAAGGGCAAGGAGATGGGGAAGTCCTTTGTTCTTCTGTGGATGTGGCCCTAGGCTTTGGCCTTCTGTGCCCGGTCCCACGGGCTCCTGTTTTCAGTGTTGGTTCTTCACACCATCTCCCCAGCACCCTGTCCCTTTCCTTTAGCTGCAACTTGTCCCCAAGTTGACTGAAATTGTCGGGTAGGGGTCGCTCTGTCGCTGGCAGCTCCAAGGTCTGCCCCCAGCGTGGCTGAAAGCCAGAGTCTGCTTTCTGCCGGGGCCCTGGGACCAGACTGTGACGTTTCTGCTGTTCCCCTTCCAGTTGGGACATAAGGGCAGTTCCCGTTGCTGAGAAACCCGGGGCTCCCACCCGAGCCGAGATGGGGCAGAGGAATAGTCTGCGCGTCAGGGAAGCTCTCCTCCCCTGCGTCACTGTTCCAAGAAGGGCCATGCCTGCCGGACGTTGCAGCACTGTTTCAGCACACACCAGTGACAGCGGCACTGCTTCCTCTTTCTAATCCGCCACCTCTTTCTCCTGCAAATGTCTTAGGGCAATTTCTCATAAATACTTCTTTTCTCTCTTCTTTTAAATTTTAATTTTGTTGGAGTATAGTTGATTTACAATGTTGTGTTAGTTTCAGGTGTACAGCAACTTGGTGGTATCTTGTCACAGAGCAGGGATGCGGGGTGATCAGTTATACATATACATATATTCATTCTTTTTTTTAGATTCTTTTCTCATATAGGTGATCCCAGAATACTGAGTAGAGTTCCCTGTGCTATACAGTAGGTCCTTGTTGGTTATCTATCATATATAGTAGTGTGTGTGTGTTCATCCCAAGCTCCTGATTTATCCCTCTCCCCCTGACATTTCCCCTTTCGTAACCATAAGTCTGTTTTTGATATCTGTAAGTCTGATTCTGTTTCGTAAATAAGTTCATTTGTTTCATTTTTACAAAATTTGATTCCACATATGAGTGATAGCATATGATATTTGTCTTTGACTTACTTCACTTAGTATGATAATCTCTAGGTCCATCCATGTTATTGCAAATGGCATTATTTCCTTCTTTTTTATGGCTGAATAGTATTCCATTGTACGTATGTACCACGTCATCTTTATCCATTCCTCTGTCGATGGACATTTAGGTTGCTTCCATGTGTTGGCTATTGTAAATAGTGCTGCAGTGAACATTGGGGTGCATGTATCCTTTCAGATGATGGTTTTCTCCAGATAGATGCCCAGGAGTGGGATTGCTGGATCATATGGTAGTTCTATTTTTAGTTTTGAATTATATTAATAACGTTTCATTCGGGGGTATTACAGACTTAAGAATCCCATCTTTATCCAGTTGCTTAGCCTAAGCTGTGCTGTAAGAATGAAAAAGTACAGATTTTTCAAATAAGTATTTAACTGTAAAGCATGGCCAGGGGAAGTGTGGCCTGATGCCAGTGTTATGACGGTTTTGGCCCTCAACTTGAAATTGGCTGAGTTTGGGGCCGGTGTAGGTCCAAGATATTATGATGGAGTAAGTCAGAGTTTTATAAATACATAAAGGCTAAACAAACTGCCCACACTCAGACCACACCAACTCCGGACAATACCTGCCCTTTTGCCCTGTGAGCATCTGGTTGTTGTAAAGCTCTTGAGTTGGTGAAAGTTGCAGCTGCTTTTCTCCATCTTAACGTTGACTTCAGAACTGCCATGTTCCGGGAGGGCTCTCCCACAGCTGCGTGCAGAATCCTCTGTGAGCTTTACAAAAATAAGGACTCTGGGCTCACTCGGGAGATTCCTGCTCAGCAGGGATGAGGTCAGATCCAGGAATTTGTAATTAAATTTGTAATTAAAACAAAGAACCCCCTAGCTCTGGTCCCAGAAGTGGAAGGCAGGCCCCCTCAGAGGTGGCACCGGGGCTGCCGTGCCCAGAAAGAAGAGGAGTGGGGGCGGGAGGGCGGTGAGGAGAGAGGATAAAATCCCGGACTTGACCCAGCGCCACCCACGCAAGCTCCACCGTGACGTGCGCGTCCACTGAGGGACTCTGCTTTGCTGTTGATGTGTCTCCTTAGGCCTTGACTACTGCAGCTTTATAGTGAGTCTGAAAATCAGGTAGATCCTGTCTCTGCATTTCCATATACAACTTAGAATCAGCTTGTGAATTTCTACCAAAAAAAATCCCCCAGTGATGATGCTTGGGTCGGCCTCTCTGGGATTCAGTGACATCGAATGACTCTCGGTCCCAAATGAGCTGCCCCCGATGTCAGCAGGAGCGGCCGGAGCCGTCTCTCTGTGTCAGTGTTCTCTAGGTTGTACTTTTCAGAAATGTCGACCTGTCTCCCTTCTTGAGCCTGATTCCACGGGCTTCCGTGTGATCACGTCTGGACTCCTTTCTCGGCTGGGCCAGTGGGCTCTGTCCTCTAGAGGAAGAGTCGGTCCGGGCCCTTCTGTGATGGAACCACAGCGCCCCTTGGACGAGCTTGAACGCTTTTCCTCTTCGTTCCAACCAAAGCCCAAAGCAGCATTTCGACTGCCATTTGCTCTGAGTAGGACCGTTCCTGCGCACGCATGGTTTCCCTTCCTCTGCTGTCAGGGGAGCAGTGCAGGGTTTCTGTGGGTTGTCTCCCCAGTCCTGAGAGTCCTTCACATGCCTCCACGGCCTGTCTTCCCTCAGCCTTTCTGCGGGGAGACCAGCAAGCGTCTCCTCGGAAGCCCCTGCCTCGTGCCCGCCCTGTGCCGGTCAGTGAGAGCAACACGGTCCCGGGGAACCTCCTGCTGAGCCTCGCGTTTCTCAGGCGCTTCCCAAGAACTGAGCTTTGCCGGGCAGTGTGGCCCTCCGTCCACTTAGCCTGCTGTATGTCAGCAGGTGGATGGGTTTTTTTTAAAAGTCAGAAGTCTTGGGAATTCCCTGGAAGTCCAGTGGTTAGGACTCCACGCTGTCACTGCTGAGGGCACAGGTTCAGTCCCTGGTCGAGGAACTAAGATCCTGCAAGCTGTGCGGCGTGGCCAAAAAATAAATAAATAAAAGAAAATATGAAGTCAGAAGGCTTGATTGACATCTTTAAAATAGTCCCCCATAGTTGCAGGGTTTGGTCAGCAGACACACCCCTGGGATGCCAGGCAGCTCAGCTTCCCCCCAACCGGGAATTGCCCTTGACGTTTGCACAGTGTTTTACAGTCAGTGACGCGCCCCTGCACCCATCACTTCATCTGATTGGCACCGATTCCGCCGGCTTGTCAGGAGGCTTTGCCGGTTTAGCCCGAGTGACGGCTGAGCTGATAACTCAGGAGGTTTCTGTGGCTTTCCTTCAGCCACACCACCAACAAGACTCTAACGTCCAAGGCCCGTGTCTGTCCCCGCATCCCTGCTCTGTGACAAGATACCACCAAGTTGCCAGGCACAGCCACGGGGCCGGAACTTTGGCGATTTAGCTGCCACTCTGCAGGGTTCTCTGGCGGCTGCAGGAGAAGCCAGACCACCCAGGCTCCTGACAGCGGAGGAAGGCATGTCAGTCTCGTGGACTCTTGGGGATTTCCTTAGGCAGGTCTTTGTCTTAGCAAAGTTGAAATTGGCTTTTAATAAGAACTTTAATGGAGAGGGAGTGGCCTTTCCTACATGGTGTCAGGTCCATCCTTGGTAAGGCTGTGGCCCTGCCCATCGCGCGCACAGTGGCACAAGGCCACACTGTGGCATCAGGACCAGCGCCTTGGGGCAAGTTCTGGAACAAAAGCAAGCGCACGTGCGGCTGATCATTCCTCCTCATTCCTCGCACGTGAAACATGGGCAGCAACACTTGGCTCTTATGAGGAACTCAGTACAAATGGTCACTCTCTGGATTAGAAACATATGTTCGCTTTGGAAAGACATTGACTGCCAGAGTTATCTTTCCAGAATGAGCAAGATGCCGTCCAGTCTTTGTTACAACCACGTAATAAATGTGTGCATTAGAAACACCACGTGATGCGCTGGGCTGAGCCTGTGCTGGGGGCCAGGGCTGGGGAGCAGTCTGGAGCTGGGGCAGCTTTCTCGTGACCGTCTTTGCTGTGATGTGAGTGGTGTTTTGGAGCCGCCTGTCCTGTGCAGTGTGCTGGATGGACTCCCCACGGAGATTGGTGGAGGATATTTGGCCCAAGCAGGTTGTTCATTTGTTTCCCTCTACCTTCCACTTGCTATGACAAGCCTGGGTGTTGAGGGAGTGGTGAACGTGAAAGAGAACCATCACTGACTCTAGGCACTGGCATTGCCCTTATAGGACCCCAGAATGATTATCGTTGGCAAAATGAGGGCGCCTAATTGAATGGTTGGCAGGAGTGAGGGTGCAGCCCATGGTACCTGCTGTACTTCCAGCCTTCCCTCATTCACCAAATACTTAGATGTCTCAATGTCACGTGCCAGGCCCTGGGGATAAAAGATCATTAAAATGTGTCCTCAAGTGCTCATCATCCAGCAAGAAAGGAGAGATGTAAAAAACTGAAAAGACCCCTTAGACGCCAAAGTGGTTCATGGTTCGGAGGCAGGATGTTCAAGCCCTACTGGGCAGATTCATGACGGCTTCATGAGGAGGGGGTGTCTGAACCGGGACTGCAGGGAGAGGTGTGTTTTGGTGAGGGCACCTGAAGAGGCACTTTAGGGAGTGCGAACAGCAAAGCACAAAGGCAGGGATGCTCAGATGAGAGCCGGGCCCCAGTGGGGGTACTGAAGGTGGCAGGAGGCGATGGGGCAGGGGGTGGGGACACGGATGACAGAGGAGATTCTGTTGGATTTTATGAGCAGTGGAGGACAACTGGAGATTTCTGAGCAGGGAAGATGGCTAGGACGTGTTCTAAGAGCATTCTGAGAAAGGTGTGGAGGAAGGACCCAAAGGACGATTCAAAATTAGAATCAGCTGGACTTAGCCCAGATCGGGGCGTGTGTGATAAGAGAGAGCACCTGGACTAGGTGATGGGGCAAGCGACAGACAGGGGGGCTTCAGAGAAAGAGGGCTAGTTTGAAGGGTTTGGGGGGGGATAGGTACAAAAATAAGGACCCGGTTGAGGGGCTTGTACTTGACTATTTTTAGGTGCTTTGTCAACTGTAATTCATTGAGGGTTGTAGGACTGAGGAAAAGTACTTGTTTTTAAATTTTGGGTGGAGACACATAAACGTGGGCTAAAGGGAAGGAGCTGGTGGGGTGGAAGGAAAGAGACGGAGGAGAGAGGGGTGATGCTGGAGGAGCATCTCCAGCAGAGAAGGGAGGTGGGGCTAAGGCAGGAGCCTGTGCCCCTGGGAGGGACGCCAGCTTGTGAGCCTGGAAACAGCATGAGGAGGGAGGGGGAGACAGACAAGGAGGGACCTGAGCTTGGACTGGAGGGAAAAGAGTTTAGAGACAGGCCCTGGGTGTCTTCCATAATTATGTCTTATAAAAATGAAATAGTTCTGAGAAGTTTATAATGAAAACCAGCTTTCCTGTCCCCTTTTCCCTGTTACCCTTCTCACCCCAGAGGTGGCCACGTGCCACTCAGCTGTTTTCTCCTCCTGATGTTTACCATCAATTTATTAGCTTTAGATATCTCTATATGGGTATTATTTGACATTATATATATTACTTATCAGCTGTAGACATTAGCCTATGTATTAGGCTCTCTCGTGTCTCCCCCTGCTTCCCCTCCTCCCAGCTCCCAGTGGAGTTATGCCACAAAAATCAAGTCAGTATTTATGCTATGAGGAGCTAAACAGCTCAATAATGGCCAAATGTGATCATGCTGCTTTTTGTTTTGCTTTTCTCTGAATTAGTAGTAGTGCTGCATTATTATTTGCTAGATTTTACATATCTGTTTTGGATTCTTCTCACCCTCTGATACCCTCTCAATACCGTAAAAATTACCAGATCATTTGTCAGTTCCATTTTTTAAATTAGTGACCTCCCTCCGGGAGTTCTCTTCCTGACCCAGTCTGGACTGCTTATTCTCTGGACTTGCTCTAAAGCTTTCAATCTGAAACTTCCTTCACTACCATCCTAGAAATTTCTTGAACCTCTCTCCTGTCTTAGACCCTTTTCTTTACTCTGCATTTCTTTCTTTCATGGTTTACTCCCTTGTTTCAGTGGAGTACATTTTCCAATAGCTTTCTAAGAAAGGGTGCTCGACAGTTTTGCTTGTTTGTCTTTAAATAGTGCATGCCTGGAAATGTCTTTATTCTAGTTTCACAACTGGCAGATATTTTAGCTGGGTATAGAATTCAAGGTTAGCAATGATATTCCCTCAGAATTTGAAGGTGTTCTTTTGTCTTCTGGTTTCCAGTACTGTTGAGAAGGCTGATGATGCCCTTCTGAGTTGAGGTCACTTTTTCGTTTTCCCCTGACAGTTTGTGTGGTCTTCTCTTTATCCTCAGTGTTCTGAATATGCTTTGGTTTGGGTCTTTCATTCAATAATTGTGCTGGGATCTTTCTTAGTTCTGAGAAATTGTGTATTTGAGTTTCTCCTTACTACCTCATCATCCCTATACCCATTTTTCCGATCTTTCTTTTTGGGAAAGACTTCTGGGTTGGAAAGAGTCTAATTTTCCTATGGTTTCTCTCCTATTGTCCTTTATTTTCTCTTCCTGGTCTACCTTCTGAAAGAGCACCTTGATTTTATCTACCAACTGTTTCATTGAATTTTCTTATTTTGGCAAGTATATTTTTAATCAGCAAAGACTCATCTTTATTCTCTGGTTAGGCCTCTCTTAATACCAATCTATTCTTATACTTTGGATGCAGTGTCTTCTGTTTCTGAGATTATTACTTTTTTTTTGTTTTTGTTTAAAGCAGGCACAGCGTTTATTAGAAGCACAGTACGTGTGAGAGAGCACGCAATGAAGCGGTTTATTTAGGGCAGAAGCTAAAGTTACACACTTGGAGAAGCCTGTGGGCATCCTCGCTAGTGAGGAGCACGCCTTATTACACGTTTATTTTCTTGTATTATCTCTTTAAAGTTCCTTTTTGTTCGTTGGTTTCCTTTCTCACTCTTGTCCTTCACTGTGGCTCGTGGTGTCCCCATGTCGGGAATTGCTCGGCCTCAGTTTCTATGCCCAACCCAACTCTTCCCACCAGAGTCCTGAAGAGAATTAAGGCCTGATGCCTTTCCATTGTATGGTGTGAATGAACTTATCTTCAGTGCATCTAGAATGGTATTAGTTCTGTCCATCCATGGGGGAAATTAGAAAGTGATCACTTCATTCAAATCATTTTCCTTAGGGATTAATCCTCTCATGGAGTGTACTGGGTGGGAAAGGCTATTTGAGAAATAGTCTCCCTTTGGGGCTGGAGGTGGGCTAGTAACCTGTGAGTGGAGAGGGGGAGCATGGGTTCGATCTGCCATAATTACCTTTGTGAGTTTTAAAACAAAACTAGACAGTGGGGCACAATGCAGTTACTGATTTTGCTTGGTCATAATTTTGTAGCCATGGAAGCTGGGCCATTGCAGGCATAATACAGATTGAGGAGGTGGGTGGGGTTTGGCTTTTGAGGATGGTATTGTGACCAGTCCTGGTTATTTTTAGCTGTCTTACAGGCCTTAGGAAGGGCTTCCTGGAAGGTAGTTCCAGGAATGTATTCATAGGAGGAAAGGGTGGCAGCTTCCCGCTTGTGTCACAGCGCCATCCCAAGAGGGCAGGGAAATGTGAATCAGGACTTTTCTGCAGTGGAAATTCCCTCAGTTGGTGATCTTAAGGCTGTGGTGAGAGGTGGGGGGGCACTGCCACTCCTTTGGGAACTGTGCCTGCTGCAGAGGCAGCCCGAGCTCCCTGACACCTGCCTGGGTCCCGTGATGTCTGCACCCAGCAGGCCCTCGGCTTGTGAGGCTGTCCACAGTGACCGTGAGACTGGCTTGTTTGAGAGAATGCAAGGCTGTGGGTGGCAGCAAGCAGGCAGATACCCCTGTGGCATCACCATGTAGTGAAATCGGGGAGTTTGGGGTGCTGTTTTGGAGTGTGACCATCATGAAGAAAGAGGGTGAAGATCCCCCTCCCCTGGGCAGGCGGTCCAGGCAGGCTGTCCCCACTCTGTGGCGGCTGCTCTTGTGTTTGCTGGTGGGCCCAGCCCAGGGACCCCGCGGAGGCCACAGGCCAGCCCCCCAAGCACACACGTTCCAGGGAGCCATGCCCACGGAGTCTCACAGAGGGGCCTGTGGTCGAGCAGTCAAGTCTGAGGTTTTGAACCCTGTGTATTTCTTTCCACTTTCCAAATGCTCAGCGGAGGAGCCCTCAGCAGCACCCCAGCCTCTGCCGCAAGGGAAGGCCCCGCACCTGGCAGAGGCCCCCACCAAGCCACCTGCTCCAGCGCTGACCCCTCCACCGCCGTCCAGTGCTCCCCCGCCGCCCAAGGACCCTGGACAGCAGCCTGTCCTGCCCAAGAGACGCCCCCGGCCACTGCCCCCGCTGCTGCGGCCCGGCTGGACGGGGCTGCCCTTCTTGCCTGGCTCCACCGGGGTCATTATGGAGACTGGAGAGGCCGGGCCCCCGGGCAGGATGGGCATGTCGGGGCGGGGACTGCCCCGGGGCGTGGACGGCCAGACTGGGCAGGGGCCCATCCCCAGGGCCGAAGGCTACGCAGGAGCACCAGGTAAGGGTCCCCCGCTGCTGGGCCATCTGAGCTACAGAAGGTGAGGATGCACAGAGGGGGCAGCCTGAGCCCCAGGAGGTTGCTGCAGGGTCTCTGCGGGTCATGGGTGCAGCCTTCAGGGTACAAGGTCCAAAACTTGGCTCTCCAAAGGTTCTGTGGTACCCTGGGGATAGTACATCATACTTAGAAATAGATTTGTGCCATGGGCTGTAATACCTGGACCACCCAGGCAGCTCCTTGATCTCCCTAGCAGGAAGTGTACTGGGGAAACCAAGAGGATACTGGAGCTTGCGTAGCCACAAAGATGAGCACACATCAAAGTGGGTAGGCTGGAAGGTTCTGGCTCCAACCCTAGCTATGTCATTGCAAGGCTTAGCTCTGTCAACAGCAAAGGGAGGATACTAATAGGACTTCAGAGAGTTATTGTGAGGATGGAGAAAAGCCTAGGTCAGTGCTTGGCCAGTTAAGTGCTTCATGTGAGTCGGAAGGTCAGCACCGTGGTGGTGAAGGAGGTGGTGGTGGTAGAGGAGGTGAAGTCAGGTAAAGGCAGGAGGGAGAAGAAAAAGGGAGCGAGCATTTATGGGACACCCACTGCATGCCAGGGACTGAACTAGGTGCTGGATCTACAGCTTTCCCCACAGCACTGTGAAGTTGATATTCTACTGATAGATGAGGAAACTGAGGCTCTGTGCTATGACATATAAACACGTGATGCTGCTTGGGGTAGATCACGTCAACTGTCACAGGATAGTACCAACCAGTTGCCTCAGAGTTAAACCAAGCTGACAGTTGGAGGCACTCAGCCACGGGCACGGACAGCCTGCCTGAATGAAGCACCGTGGCTGCTGGGGAGGTGAGGTCACTGCCCTTCCTTCTCAGCCACCCCAAGCTCCAGTGATCATAGCTCTCAGGCAGGTGTGGTGCTTTTTCTAAGATGACAGTTTTCCTTTTGTTAGTTCCACGTATCCTGGATGCTTATATTCTTTTGGGCAATTTGTTCATTTGTACGTCTGTCCTTCCTTCCACACATCCATATGACAAACACTGCATTCAGTCTCCCTGGGGGCAAAGCTAGTGAACAGTCCCTGCTCCTGGAGGGCAAGCGTGGGAGTGGACATGTCAGTCTGTAGCCTGCTCGCTGGCTTGGGCCCCAAGGCTCCAGTCTATCTTCTTCCTATTCCCCCAGCCAGTTCATCCTCAGGGCCGTCTTCTCTGTGCAGGCAGCTGGGAGTGGGTGCTCTTACTGTCTACTTACACAGTGTGAGAAACAGGCAGAAAAGGAGAGGCTCAGGAAAATGAGGTGCGCTGTTTGTTAGGGCTTTGACATTGCATCTGCGTTTTGTTTTTCAGGATACCCCAAGTCACCGCCTGTAGCCTCCCCAGGTACGTTAGCCAGGACGGGAGGCCGAGGCGGGCGGTCCTGGGCAGCCCCCGTTTCCCGCCCCCCACCCCCACCCCCACCGCGGGTCCTGTCTCTTCCCTCTGGGCCATTGGCACGGGTGCAGCTCTCCCCGGCTCACTTGCTCGCGTGCACGCGAACACGCACCGTCCCCACCCCCGCCGAATGGCATCACGCATGCGCAAAGCTCCCGCCTCGCATGTGCATGCACACAGCCTCACAGCTCTCATCACAGAAGCGCTCACACAGAAGCACCTTGTGGGGCCTCGGCGCCCGCACCCCAGACATCATGCACAAGGCCCACGCATGCGCGAAGCCTCCCATCTCACGCAGCGTCCAACGCAGTCCACGCATGCGCACTCCCAGCAACAGCCTGCCACCCTGACAAGGGCACTGTCGGGCCCAGGATGTGAGGAGGGGGTGTGCCCACTTTGAGGCGAAATGCAAGGCCCAGGCTGCCCCTCGGGACGGCGCGCAGGCCTCGGCTCGGGCGGGGCCTGACCGCAGGCGCATCCTCTCTCCGCCCAGGGGTCCCGGCGCCGTCTCTGGTGTCCTTCTCCGCGGGGCTCACCCGGAAGCCTTTCCCCAGCGATGCGGGCGTCGTCCTCTTTAACAAAGTGCTGGTGAACGACGGGGACGTGTACGACCCCAGCACCGGTGAGTCCGCCCCCACACACGGCCGCTCGGGAGGACTCTCCCAGTCGGGAGGCTGTGAGGAAGGTCCCTCCCGGCTGCCACGACAGGTGCGCCCACGCCGCTGCCTGCAGGATCCCTGGTTTCTGAGCCCCAAGTGGGTCAGCAGCAGCGCGGGGCGCCTGCTCTGGGGCAGAATTGCTCGCCCTGCCGGGGGTTCGGTCCACGTGGTCCCCAGCCCCCGAGGACAGCGGGGACGAGAGGCCACCCCGGTGCCTGGGCTGCTGTCCTCGGGGCCGCGGGCATCTCACCTGCGGGAGGAGAGCCAGGACCCCCTGGTCCGCCGCTGTCCCCCCGCCCACGGGCACTAGCGGACCGGGGTGTCGCGTGCGCGCGGTGGCCGGGGCTCTGCGTGGCCCCTGGGAGGGAATCGGCTCTCTAAGGGCAGAGATGTGAGTTGCCGCCCTGACCGCGGGGCCTCGGGTTTTAGCAAGCATCAAAGTGAATGAACTGCAGAGCGCGTAAAAACGGGGCTCCTGGCCTCCCGGCCCATGGGCGTAAAGCTCGGCATCACACTCTGTTTTTAACAGGCTTGGAGGCGGGGGTGTGAGAAGGCTGCTTCGCTTTGTGCTCAAGTCGGGCTTCCCCCGGGGCCCTCACTCCACGCCGACAGGCCAGGTGCTCTCGGCACACAGGGACCGTGACCTACATTTCTCTCCTGTTCCCAGGATGCCCAGAACCATTCTCTCCAGCAGGGCTTCAGTAAAGGGAGTTCTGCGTGACCCTGAGCAGACGCTGGCCATGTGCCCGGAGTGCTGGGGCCTGTCTGTCCCCAGGCTCTAAATTACTAAGTAGAGCTGGGGAAGGGAGCTGGGCGGCCTGGCACGTTTCAGGGCAGGTTGAAGACTCAGGGCCCTTAGATTCCTTCTCAGCTCTCAGCCCGTGGTCAGTGGTCCATGTCCGGCCCCCTCCCCAGAGCCCTTGGGCAGTGGCCACTCCTGCCAGCACTGGGTCTGGCTGTGGGCCCACGTGCCGCTGCTCTGCAAATGGGCAACATCTGCGAACCTCATCCCCCCCACCTCCGACCAGCCCTTCCCCTGCCTCCCCAGCCCCAGAGCGTGTGTCTAAATACCAGCTCGCTTCTGGCTGCACGTGGATGCCACCTGGGTACTGGTCCAGCAGGGAGCCTGGCTCTTCCAGCGGAGGAGGGCTGGCTGTGGCTGCACCTCTGGCTCAGTGTCTCTCCTTCCTGCGTTAATGACCGACCTTGTGGGGATTTTTTCGTCCTGCCTCCCCAGAAGGCAGCTAAGGCGTTTTGTGGATATTGTGCCCGTGAGGTCGATTCTAAGTTGGCCTCGAGGTGCTTTCAGTGACAGAGAAAACTCCCCAGAGGCAGCCAGGATCGGCATGGCCGCTTCCCACCGATAAAACCTGGGTGAGGGGGTACAGGCCAGTGTGCGCAGTAAAGGGCCAGTTTTCCCTCAGGCTGCTGCTGGGTCTGCAGTGAGGACCAGGTCAGTGCGAGAGCAGTGTGGGCCAAGGGGACTGTCACTGTCGTTGGGTGGGTTTAGTATAGAGGGGCTGTGCCCCTGAGTGGGCCTGCCTCCCGTGGGGAGGCTGAGCAGGACTTTGAGCCCAAACCCAGGCCACCCAGGGCAAACCCAGAGGCTGGTCTGCCTTCATCCGGGCTGTCAGCTTGTCGCAGAAGGCTGTGATGGTGTCACGTGAACACCGGTGTCTGCTTTCCTCCTCCCAGGGGTCTTCACAGCTCCGTACGACGGGCGCTACCTGATCACGGCCACGCTCACCCCCGAGAGGGACACGTACGTGGAAGCCGTCCTTTCGGTCGCCAACGCCAGCGTGGCACAGCTGCACACGGCCGGCTACAAGAGAGAATTCCTGGAATACCACCGGCCCCAGGGGGCTCTGCACACTTGTGGGGGCCCAGGGGCATTCCACCTTATCGTGCACTTGAAGGCAGGAGACGGCGTCAACATCGTGGTGACTGGGGGCAGGTTGGCTCACACGGACTTTGACGAAATGTACTCCACGTTTAGTGGGGTTTTCTTATATCCTTTCCTGTCCCACCTCTGAGGTGGCCGGGCAAGGGAAGGGGTGAGAGTTGTAGGAACTCGGCAGCTTTAATGTATTCAGCGTGTGTGTAACTGGAGCACTGGTCTAGCTTCCTGCAGACACCCCACCACCTCCCCCAGGTAAAGGCCACGCCTGGCTGCCAAGGCAGCGAGGAATAGACCACGGGCTAACGTCGGAAGCGCCCCTGCCTGCACACCGGCTCCTCCCCCTGCGTCTCCCAGCTCCCACCTCTGGCTCTGCCGTGGCCTGAGCTCTCTCCGGGTGGCCTGTGCTGGGCCTACAGAGTGCTGACCGTAGAGGCTCCAACTGCTGCCCGGTGGGATCACGCCCTGCTGCTGGAGAAGGACGAGCCGCTGAGAGGAGGCAGAACTGGCACCAGTGGCCAGGCTTTACTGGAGCAGAGCTGTCGCCAGCTGCTTCTGTCTTCACTTACCCTGCATGCGGGAGAAGAGTTTAAACACTGAAGTGGCACGTGCCACCACAGACCTAGGGTGGGCAGTGGGCTGTCCCAGGTTTGGCTCGCCACCCCCCTCCCTCCCCCACCCCCGCCCCGGGTTTGCCTGGCTGAGAGGGACACAGGAGAGACTGTCATGTGGCTTGTTGGGCTCCTTGAATGACATGTACGACTTAAGTGCAAAGACAGGGAGTGTCAATAAAGATGTAAAACACTTCCAGTTAAGTCTGGTGCCTTCTGGATTGAGAGTTGCTGCTGAAAAGCAAACTACAGTAAATGACTTTAATGGCTGCAGAAAGTAAGCTTGAGTAAATTCATCTCAACCATGCATCTGTTATCCCTCAGCATCCACGCCGTGCACTTGGGGGTTGTTCTTGGCTTGTAAAGACAGACTAGATATGCTTGGAGGTCAGAGTCCCCATGTGAGCCCCACAGCTGAAAACGGGGCTCCTCCAGGAGGTGCTGAACATTCACATTGAACCCGCAGCTGCCCAGCTCACAGCAGATGCAGCTATAAGGACTCCTGAGCTCCCAGGCAACAAGAGGCCCAAAACAAAACCGACCACAATGAACACCGAGGTCATCTGAGGAAAGCAGGACTCTCCCCGTGGAGAGCACGCTCTGTTCCCAGGAAGCCCAGGCCCCTCACTCCTCTACAAGCAGGACAGCAAACCCTTAGCTCCACGTGGTCTTTGCTAATCAGGTTGGTAAAACCTGTTGGCCAACCAAGTGCCACTGCGGGGAGGCATGTCCCCCAGAGCCCTAGGGAAAGATGTGGACAATAGAAACAAGCTTCCTTGGCCGACATCAAGCCACCAAGGTACTCTTATGCTGTAAGAATGCTTTTTCCAGGACTGCTTGCAAATGAGAGCCCAGGGCAGCCGGTGGACAGAGAGAGAGGCCTTCTTCCTCACCCCCTCCACCAGCTAGGGCGAAGGGGCCAAGAACAGAAGGCGGGGCCTCTGTCCGGGGCATGGGGGTGGGGTAGCACGCTTGCCCCGTTTCTGCAGCTGGGGGACTGGCTAGCAGTGGCTTCCTAGAAATGACTCATGGGAAAAACCCCACTGCAGTGGAGCATTTTCAGGAAAACCCAGTGGGCACATGCTTCTGCCCTCTCCACCTCACACCCCATTTAAAGACCTTACCTGGTGCCAAAGGGAACAAATGCTCAACAGCCGGAAAGGCAGGGAGCAGACAGAAGGCAGAGAATTACTTTCCTCCACTCCACAGACAGTGCTTAGAGCAGCAAGTAAAACACCCCCTCTGCCGGTGCATCCTGACTCATTTATTGACAACGGAGAAGTTCCGCTCTCTATCCACGACTGCAGCAGGTTCTGCGTTGACTTCAATGGGATGAAAGCTGGACCGTGGTTCACAGGAGTCAGCGTCTGTAGAAGGGAGAGGCTGTCCTCTTGCACAGAGAGAAGCAAGCTGGGCTGAGCTCAGGCTGGGAGGCTTGGAGCAGCTCCTCCAGATGTCAGCGGCCCGGCGCTGTGAGCCTGGGAGTGAGACGCGCGGACCAGGCCCCTGGACTGCAATCAGGCACAAGGTTACAACTTCTGAAACAAGGGGCTGCTGGAAAGAAGGTCAGGGCGCCCCCCGAGAGAAGCAGAGACAGGACCGGGACGTTATGCCCCCACATCTAACATCAGCAAATGGCCTGACGCTTAAATGGTGAAAAACGATAGACGACCAGCGGTAAAGACAGCAAATCAGTGCAAACTTCATTTGACGTCACTCCCGTGTTAGTGCATTAACCTTTCTCAGTGACCCTATCATCTTGAGTTATTTCTCACAATTTGCAGTCTGAAAGGAAAGAAGTATCTGTGATCAGAGACAAGTGAAACATGGCTTTACCCGCATCCACACCCACTTCCTAAACATCCACGCGCGCTGTCCCTGTCCCGTCCCGTCAACGGGGAAGGACAGCGCAGTCTGGTGGCGCAGCGGGGCCATGGCGGACACGGGCTCTCGCGCTCGGCAGGCTCAGTGTGTGCTTAGCCGTCTAGGGGATAAAGATACTCAAATAACATCACATGGGGGGTGTGGTTTTTGATCCAAGATCACTTTGACTCTCCTAACAGCTGATGAAAACATCAGGACGGCTAAGTAGTATTCACCCAGAGGAAGGGTTTAATGCAAGGCGCTCAGGGGACCCCTGAAGGGCTGAGGGGCGGCGGAGGAAGCAGCCTGGAGGATGCCGGGGATACTCCCCTGGAAATCACATATGTATGAATGGATCACTGCCTGGCAGAACCTACAAAGCAGGAGAGGTTAGTTCCTGTGGGTGTAGCCTCACTCTGGAGTCAGGTTTTATAAAAACAAGCACCAAAAAAGAAGTCCTTTCTATACACAAATTTAAGTGTCAGCAAAGATCAAAATGCTAATTTATGGAAATTAAAAATTTCTGGCAAGAGTTTAGAGAAGAGAATTTAATGTCCTCTGAAGGAGAGAGTCAGATGCATTCAGTTTACATTTGTTTATTGTTGTACCATTCTGTTTTGAACATCAAACACTGCACCAAAATATGAGCCATTTATCTTAAGACAGCTTGTCTTTGCCATAAACTAAGTACTGAACTGATGTTTACAATTAATTTCTGACAACTTAAAAAACTTGTTAGTGGCACTGCTGTGCCTAATAATCAAATATGCCATCACAGACTGAACGTAATGATTAAAAGAGTAAAGTTTTCCCTTCCCTTTCTTACCTTTAAAACAAACCAAAAAAGTAGTTTTCACCTGGAAAGAGCACTTAAACAAAAACTCAATCTTTAACCAGTTTCATTAAACCCAGCATTCCCTAAAACAGAGGAAAACAAGGCTTCCCAGAGTAACTATGATGATACTTGAAAAGATGATGAAATTCCCTGGGAGAGTCTGTTTTCACCAACTTGCAAAACATGAGAGTTTACTCTCTGCCCGTTTCTTCAGGTCTTGCCTGCAGCTTCAAGGACACACTCCAGAAGGGCCATGTGCAGCCAAAGGCATGAGTACTTTCCGGCTGGTTAGCTGGCTCTTGTTCCTAGATTGTCAACAGCTTTCATTTCATGACATCACACTAGTAAGTTTTTTCTTTTTCCAGTTGAAAACTATGCAGATGTTTTAAAGCACAGCAAACACGATACTGACACGTGGGCCAAGTCTGCATGCTCTGGGCCCACGCGTGCACTTCGTAAGCCCTGCAGAGATACAGATGTCAACACTACAGCCATACAAGCTTCAGCACGCGGACACCAAGGCAGATATTCAAGTCAGGTTGGACGGGAAAGAGGGAAAGGGGCCACGGCCATTTCACCAGTGGAGCAGCGGAGAGTGATTAGGGGAGCCCGGTCCACCTCGGCCCCCCCCTCCCGGCCCCCCGGGATGCTGCCCGTCCCCGAAGGCAGCGAGAGGCCGCTGCTCCTTCCTCAGCTCCCATCAGAAGGGTCTGTGTACACACACACTCAAGGGCATCTCTCTTTCACAGAAAGAACAAATGTCATTTGTACCAAATGGCAATGGATTTTCAGCACAAACTTCATACTTTCTTAACACTATAGTAATAGTAATCATCTACTTTCAGCCAAGAAGGACTCCTTTAAATAAGGAAAAAGACTCAGGTTAATTAGCATATGTACCCACTGGATCAGTCTGCGGTGACAAAATGACAAAGTCTAGTGCTGATGGCCCCCGGGCAGAGGGGTCAGCCACCCTCAGTGCAGGGCCGGGAGACCTGGGTTCCCAGGTTCGACCCTCTAAGATGCCCCTGTGTCCAGAGAGAAGAGCTTATCGAGAAAAAGAAAGTGTCTAGTCAGAAACTCTTTAAAGGACAGCCAACAAAGGACTACAGAAGGTGTGTTATCAAGATTTCCGTACCGCACATAGCAAAGCCCTACGAAGCTCAGGGTAACTGCCTAAAGCAAACGTGGGGTGACAGGCCGATGGCATCTATGAGATGAAGTAACTGCAGGGCCACCGTACGAGGAATTGATTTCACTAACTGGGCAGAACTTCATACAAACACAACCTACTTTCCCTGACCCTGTACATAAATAAATTCTTTAAATGATGAGTCCTTGAGCTATTCACGGTGGGACGGTTTGCACCGGAGGAAGCATATGTGGCTCCGCCAGCCTCTGCCGCTGAGAGCTGCGTTCCGGGGACGGTGCCATCGTCCCTGCACCCAACAGCACTGGGAAACACGGCTCAACTGAGTCAGGGACTTTCAACTCTCCACTCTGGAAAATAACCGCCCCCATTTCCCCAGCTCTAGATCAGTTATTATTTCGGTGGAGCAAACTACAAGGAGATGTGCCCCCTGCCAAACCAGCACAGGGAAAGCACAGGTGGGAAGGGAAACCATGGGGGCCGGGGGGCTGTGCCTGCACTGCTCTGCAGTATTCCCATTGGGCGCCCACCCTCCGCCCTGGAACCTGCTCACTGCTTTCTCACCCAGCGCAGGGCTGTGTGTGGGCACTGCTGGTCCCGGGAAAGCCTCCTCTCTAACAGTTCTCTCGATTTTAACACCAAGGGGACTGTCCACACCCAGCCTCACCTCTGCAGGCTCGTGCCCACAGCTCTGCAGAGGCTTGTGGACAGAACCCCCCTTCCCTGGGGTAGCCTGCTCGGGTCCGACAAGAGCTCGTCACAACCAGACTGGGACACTGGGCTGCAGGCAGGGGGATGGAGAACGGACCCTTCCCAGGACCCGTCACAAGTGCCCATGTGCATTTCCAAGGCCCCCCTGAGAACAGAGCTGTCCCTTGCCGTTTAACCAACTCCTGCTGCTAGGACGGCTCTTACGGGCATCGCATACATCCTGCAAGACCTGCTCCTTCCTTCCGGTCTGAGACACGACACCTCAGCTCAGGTCCCCACCGTGGAATAGTCACAGGTGAGAAGGCAATGATATAAGGACCTCATGTTCCCCCGAAGCCCACGTTTGTCACCCTGGGGCCCGAGCAAGTGTCCCGTTTCCGTGGAGCAGGGAGGGAGGAGCCCACAGAAGAAATGTGCACGGGTGGTTTGGACCAACATCACCAACTGGACCCTGATCCCCTGAAGTAAGCCCTCCTTTTTAGAGAGAAACACTCTCAACTGCCCAGTGGAAATTAGAATACTTTACTTTGTGCAACGTTTTGGTCCACTCTTAGCTTCTTTTTCCTTCTTTTTAAATTATGCAATTAAAGTAGCACCCAGCACACAACAGAGCGCGTGGGAGGACCGGCCGGTGACAGGAGCCCAGGCCTCCGTCCTCAGGCCCAAGCTCCCCTCGCGGCTCTGGCCGCCGCACCCCACAGCAGCCCCTCAGGGCCCGGGAGGGGGAAGGGGGAAGGCAGTCCAGCCCCAGCAGCTTTCCCGTCCCTGCTGGTGCCCGACTGTCAGCACGTCTTGTCCCACACCTGTGGCCGGGAGGGGACCCCATGTCCTCTGTCCAGCAGAAGGGCTGGTCACCTTCCCTTGCTGCGAGGCGAGCGACGGAGGGCCTCCCGCTGGAGGTGCGGCCTCAGGCCAGGTCGTCCAGGTCCACCTCAGGGATCGGGTCTCGCCAGTAGCAGAAGGAGCTGAACTCCGGGCAGGGAAAGGCGGAGTTCTGTTCCTTGTTGAGAAGTGGGAACACGTGTTCCACGAGCTCACTCAGTCTGTGATACCTGGCAGGAGGAATTGGGGAGGAAACACACCAGCTGTTACTCATCAGTTGATCTGCGAGCACAAACTGTAGGTTGTGCAGCCAGTTACTCAGATTCCCCAGATGGGAAGGATCCCAGACAGGCCTCCTTCTCAGGGCACCACCTCCCTCTTCAAAGTCTAGGCTCCTCAGCAATCCCCCCAACAGCTACGGCAGAGGAGAAGACCCCGGCAGAGGGGAAAGCCTCCAAAGGCAGGTGCAGTTCTGATTCTTGGCCCCTGGCTGCAGGGCTCCAGGCTGAGAAGTGGGAACGCACTTACGATGACTTGTTTCCTTTGGTCCTTTCTTGTATCAGCTCACCCTTGGGGTTCACAGTGAAGATCCTGCAGTCTGGAACTCCAACTTGTGTGTAAGCATAGACATCCTGCAGCAGAAAACACAGGGCAGGGTGATTACGGAGCGAAGAAATGAGGAGACGGTCCTGCGGTTCCTGCGAGCCAGAAGAATCGCCTCAACAGGAGACAGCGTATGGAAATCACGTGGAGCTGGCGCGGCGCAGCTTTGCCGCTGGAGCCGAGCTTTAGACATACACAAACTGAAGGCGGAGCCACCGCAGAGGGCGCTCGGGAAGCCAGAAAACTTGGACGCCATGGAGACGCCAGGGGCCCCGGAGCAGGAGAGGGGAAGCGGTAATCAAGGGGGGCCCTCGAGACCTGGTTCTGGGGCGAATCCAAGGCTCGGCTTAGCATCACTCAGAACATGAGTCGGAACTGCTTGAGGAAATGGAACTGAAGCCACAGAGACAGAGGGCGTGCCCTTTGTCACACACCTACCTTCTGGGGCACATCTCCTCTGACAGGCCCTTCCCAACCGCTGGAGAAAATTTACAAAGACAAAGTGAAAGCCTACTCAGCAGAACAGACATTCATTGTGCCTATACAACTGGTCTGAGAATTAACACAGGGCTATACCCTAAAAGTACACTCCTCTGACTTTCACACACCGCATCTGAACGTGTAGCCCAGAAGACACACTTACATTTGGACGGTTTCCAAAGGCCGCATAGAAGGGCTGCTTAGACGGGGCAAAGAGATTCTTGATATCATTTAGACACTCAATTTTGAACTTCTCTGGTTTCTTTTCTATTACTTCCCTAGGAGAAGAAAATACAATCACCAAATCCAAAATGGTAGTTTTCCTTGGTATGTGGTCCTAAAAAGATTTTATAGTGCTCACAACCACCCAATTTTTTTAATCCTTCTTAACCGGTATCTTTCACCTTCTTTGCCAACCTGACTTCTCAACCGTGTCTGACACAGACCAGGTGAGCTATGTGTGTTAGAACAATACGGAACCAAGATGCAGAAGCTCCGCAACAGATACAGTCGCGTCAGGCCCCCGTGTGCGCGCAGGTGCACGCACACGCACGCATACGCACACAGAGGCACCTGTGGAAGGCGGAGAACAGGCTGCTGGGGGACAGCATCAGGGGGCCGCGGGGCAGGATCGTGCCCTTGTCGTTGACCCAGTGCAGGTAGCCACGGGTCATGTCGGCCATGCCGATGGCGCGGGCGGAGCAGTATAGGAACTTGTAGCCATTCCTGAAAGAGAACGCGTCCTGTTTAGCCCGTGTGCTTTGGCTAAAGGGGGAAAAATGTGTTTTTCTTTTTAAAGGCCCAAATAAAGTTCCTCTCATTTACTATGAAAATCAAATTCTTAAATTTAATAGAAAAATTGTTAGGATTATAAAGATCTCACCATTCCATCAAAAACACCATGGGGGGAAAATGAAGGTACATGCAACTAGGGATTATGCTAAATTTACAAGTAATGATATAGCTTCAGCATCTGGTCCATGGAAGCCAAATTACAAAACAGACAAAAATTTGAGGTTATCTTTAAACGATCTGTTATAGATGAAAGATACAAAGGATTTTACTTGTATAGGCAATTTCCAGAATGCAAATCATTCTATAAAACAAGGAGCAAAACTTTACCTGGGTAACTGACATACTAATAATTTTCATATTATGACATTTTCAACTTGTGCTTAAGACACTAATTCTGCAGATAAACTTAACTCATAGGTACTGGGATCCCACAAAGGCCACGGCACTATTTTCTCACAAAAAAAGTACTCTGACAGAGAGGACCCCATGGTAAATTGATTCCCCCATGCATGCATGTATTACCTACTTCAAGAAATACAATTAAAAATACTCAAAAAACCAAAACTGAAAATTGGCTCTCTTGTTAAATTACAGCTAAAACCCCCAAGTACAGCTATGATTATAGACACAGGCAGTGCCTACCACCCACAGCCCTGTGAAAACAAGATGACGAGGTTACCACGCGTAAGCGCGCATACCATGCCAGGCACAGAGCCCCTGTCCCACAGACGGTGGCTCACACTTTCCCCTGCGTGAGGCTCTAGGAAGGGGTGGGAAAGGAGAGTGGGAACAGCTGGCTCATGAACAGACTTCTGTGGGCTGGCTGATGAACACTCTCTTTCTATAGTTCAAGCAAAATTCTAGCTCACCAGACACGTGGGTCGGGATACCTACTCGTTGATGGAATGGTAGAGCTTTGCGATACCCTGATGAGTCCAGTCTTTACCCAGCTGTGGAAGGATCTGTCCTAAAGCATCAGACCTAAGAGGGCAGAAACAGAAAAAGGTATCAGGAATCAAGCATATAAAGCCAAGTGTTTACCTATTTAGTTAAATACCAGCTGCCAGCAGCTGCCGGATGGGGGAGGGGTGGAGGGACAATCCCCAAAGGCGGTTTCCTTGGCCTGTGCACAGGAGACAAGGACCCCACCAGGAGCTTCCAGAAGAGCCATCAGACATGAGGGAATTGACAACCACACATCCTGTTTTTCTCCTCCCTAATCTCAACAGCTGCTTTTTCCCCCCCATACCAGAATTTGGAAACCAAATAACTAAATCCTCCCCGAAGTTATCATTATTATTATTTTTTTTGGCTGCGCTGCATGGCCTGTGGGATTCTCAGTTCCCCAACCAGGGACTGAACCTGGGCCACCGCACTCGTAACCACTGGGCCTCCAGGGAATTCCCCAAGTGTTATTTTTGACATTACGTCTGTACAGTCCCACCTATTTCCTCCCTCCATAACATGACTCTGTGGGGACCGCACTCAGGACGTCTCAGTGTGTATAGTTTAAAAACTCTCCTGATGGTGGCTGGTTGCCCAGGTGAGGGACCCACCCCCCGTCCACCACACACTGAGCTGGGCGCCCTTCCCTGTCACCCCAAGGCTCCTGCTTACTTGGTTATCGTCCCGTCGATGTCAGAAATGATGACCTTGTCGTTCCAGTCCCACAGGTAAATGGTCCCCGCACAGCGGCAGGTGCCTTGATACTGGGTTGTAATGCTAAACACGACGTCATTTGGGCCGTCTTGGAGCTTCAGTTTTGCCTTTTATAAAAAGTATAAGAATAAACAAAATCAGAGACTTTTGAAAATTCATGGCACATCACTTTGATGGAATTACATGCAACAATTAAGTCACACTTTCCAGGAATACGTGGTCAGAGAAATTGCTTATGACACAATGTTACGTGAAAAAGGATCCCAGCCTCTTAAATATATAAATGTGTGTGTGTGAACACAGAAAGAATGGACGGAAATACACAAGACATAGTAACTGTTAACAAAAAAAAAGCAAAGAAAATCAGCAGAAAACACAGTTTTGGAACAGAATCTGAACATTCCCCAAACCAGCAGCAGCGTTTTGGGACCCCAGCTCAGGAAGGATGGCCCAGGGCTGCGCCCGTGGCTCACACGAGCCACTGCCTGAACCATATGTTAGGTGCCAGGCACTTTTCTGATCACAACCACCCCCCCACCCCCCCACCGCCAACCTTTTCCTCTGTACCCGGGACTGCCCTGGAGCACAGCAGGACAATTTCATATGGAAAATGGGTGGTAGTCAGGGAGCGGGAAATAAACAGGAAGGGGAAAACTGCATCCAAGTAAGAAAACATCATTTCCCTATGGCTGTGGCTCCTAAAAGACAGTGTGTGGCCCAGTGCCGGGCCAGATGTATAAGATTCATCCTGGAAACAGGCTGAGAACACAGATGCCCTGGTTCACTCCGAGACACGGAGGTGGGAGGCCCGGGGCTGGAGGAGGAGGAAGCGTGCTGCAGGTCCTCAGGTGGTCCTGGTGGTCCCGGTGTGAGGGACGCTGCTCTCCCGGACGTATGTGAGCATTTCCACGACGACACGCTGGGCCGCGTGTGTAAGGCTTGGGGCCAGATGGACAGGAGAGGAGACCCGTCGAGTTAAACAGTTACTGAGCTCATGTGACTTGGATCCACCCAGACCACATGCAACTCACGATCTGGTCTGAGGACAGACGAAGAGACTTCTTATAGGAGGTGGTGCTGCTGTGGCTCAGCGGCTCCGTAGGGATGGGGTCCACTTGGATGGGTTCTTCCAGCTCCTGGGACCCCTCGTCACTCGATGAGTCTTCCTCAGCCGGCCTGTTCAACACAACCCCGTTACTGAAGAGGCAGCAGGACGTTTTACAGACAACAGCTTTTCATTTAGGATCAAGAAGAGAAAGAGATCCCAAATCCATTCTAGGAGGAGCCCTTCCCCAGACCCAGGGTCCACACCAGCGTATCCCTCCTCCCTCTATGACTGGCCGGTGGTGACTCGCCCACTGTGACTGGCCATTTTCTGCTACAACCAGTGAATGCTACTAGGTCCGCTGATTCTTGTTGAAAGGGATATGTATGTTTCTAAAGATACACATCTTTAGAATCTTTCTTAGTGATTTAAGAAACTAACAAGATTTTATACAGTCATTTCAAAAGAAGAGGGTAAAGAGCAAGAAGACAGATAAACCTGTGTTTAGAGAACGGGAAGAGAAAAGAACCTGATGGGGGAAGACACAGGGCAGCACCTCCCCTCAGGGCAGCCAATCCACACGTCCAAGGCGGCTCTACTCCTTCCAAGAAATGAAAGGGACCCACGCCCAACTCAGATCCTGTTACGTCTCCCCTGCTGTGCCTGACAGCCAGGGAGCAGGGCACCAGGGACGGCACATCTCACAATTCCACAACATCTGCTTCCCGAAGGCCTGCATTTCCGGGCATTCGAGTCCACGGCTCCGGGACAGGAGCAAGGTACTCAGGAAGCAGTGAGGAGTATATTTACTCTAAGCTGATGAGATAGTATGTACGCGCGCGCGTGCACGCACACACACCCACACACACGTATATACATACATACACATATATATATATATATTTGGCCATGCTACACGGCACGGCTTGCGGGATCTTGGTTCCCTGACCAGGAACTGAACCCGGGGCCCCAGCAGTGAGAGTGCTGAGTCCTAACACTGGACCGCCAGGGAAGTCCCGAAGCTGATGATACTTTTTAAAGAAAAGCGGAAGTTATCATCTGCTAACTGAGCAGCAGAAGGAAGCCACCGACTGTCGTGCACGTCCACAGGACAAAGACATTTCTGACTAAGAATTAAACAAAACGGCCAACATCAGCTTGAATGCAATGGCCGAGGCGGGGGAGCCTGGAGAGACCGGGGGCCCCCACCTGCCACTGGCCGGCTCCTTCGCGCTCGACGGTCGGTCGATGGGCGGCGGCTCCTCCGATTTCCCTTCCTTGGTCTCTGGCAGCTGGAACGGCAAGATAACAATGACAATGTGCAGTTCTCCCCCTACGGTCAAGCAAAAATTCATCAGTAGCTCTCTCCAGGAACGAGCAAAACCGCTTTCTGAATCCACAACTTAAAAACGCTTAAGAAACAAACTTCCTCTAGTTTGAGCCAAAAGGACGGAAACCTGAGAGAGAAGTCATATGCTGTTTGTGCAAAAAGCTGCCGCCACAAAGTCAGGGGCAGGAGTTGTTGAGAGCGCACCAGCTCAGTCACACAGTATAATACAACTAGGTGCATGGCAGGGATGCTGGACCTGCAGAACAGAGGGGACTGATGCCCCACCCTCCAGCGGGGGAAGGTGGCAAGCTCTGGCTTCCATCCGGAGACGCAGTGTGGTGGAAATGGCATAAGCTCTGGGGGTAGACTTAAGGTCACACCCCAGCTCCAGCCCTCACCAGTTATGTGCCCTCAGTCAAGTTACATCACCTCCTCGTGCTCCAGTTTCCTCACCTGTAAAACAGGAATCCAAACACCTATACTGTTGGGCTGTAGTAAAGGTGAGAGGTAATGCATGTGAAGCACCTAGCATCAGACTTGCACACGTAACTGTTCAAACATGGTGACTACTATTATTAAAAGAGGATTATGTGGCCCAACTTGACTTGTGCTTGGCAAAAAGGTTTTTTTTTGAATAAACCAAAGATTCACTTCTTTTCAGCCCATGGAAAGGACTACCTCCAGCTCAGTTACCTGTTTGGTTATGCTCTCTCTCTTACGCCAAAACCACCAGCGACCAGATTTCTTTGGCATCTTATCTTTGACCCAGGACTCAACTGTGGCCTGAAAACAATCAACACAGGTGAGTCTAGCCATCTGTCAGTCACAAGGCACTCGACTCCTTTCAACCATTAACGTACAGGACGGTGAGCAACGCTTTCCACACCTCCCAGACTCCTCTGAAAGATGGACCGTGTCCTCTTTTGTGGCAGTTCTGTGGTATGAGATTGGATGGTCTGGCTACGTAGGAGCAGCCCTCTTAGGGGCTGGCAGGCAGCCTGCTCTCATTTCTCTACCCTTGGGAAATGTGGTTCTCGTGAGTTATGAGGACCAGCTAGGCTGATGATGTCGTCTTGGTGGACAGATTCAAAGCAAAGCTTTAGGTTCTACATAACAGACTTTTTAACCACAAGCTGAATGGATCAAACCCATGCCACGCTTCTGGTGGCCCCATCACCCTCTTCTTGCTGCTTCTTTCCATATTAATGGGAGGAAATGTTTTCATTTATTCTATATTTAACTAACATTTAGTAAAATCTC
The DNA here is from genome assembly GCF_965194825.1 of Balaenoptera physalus. NCBI lineage: Eukaryota > Metazoa > Chordata > Mammalia > Artiodactyla > Balaenopteridae > Balaenoptera > Balaenoptera physalus. The sequence continues at coordinate 61,383,883 of NC_138897.1, forward strand.
TCAACCTTTATATACCATCAGAAACCGGTATAAATATCTAGTAAAAATGGCAAAGATATGGCAGCCCAGCTAATTTCCTACACTTTGGGGTATGAGATAATTTGAGTGATAATATTAATTTTAGAATATTAAATAAAACTGAACAGTACCCAGTTTAGAAATATGCACACCCGGATTTTTCGAAGCACTACATGCTGTAGATACCTCTGAGGGGGCGAAACACAGCGGAGCAGCTCACCTTAGGTAAGCTCTTCTGGAAGACCTGCAGGCTGAGGATCATGGGAGCCGCCAATGCCCAGTTGTAGTACCTGTGAGAGTAAAACCGTGCAAGGCCGTCACACAAGAGAGGAGAGGGCGGGAAGGAGAAACACCACATAAAATGCCTTATTCTCTCCAATGAAAAGATGATCAGCTCAGTTGCTTGCCACATAAGTAATCTTTGCTTCAAGCCAAACTTCAAGCCAGACTTTGGGTGGGCCAAGAGGTTTGCTCGGTTTTTTCCGTAGGATGGCTCTAGTAGCACTCAGTTGTCTTTAACTTCATTTGAAACAATTTTGTTAGATTGTATTGTGACAGGTGTCACATCAGCATGCATTTAAAAAAAGACTTATGGGGTTTCCCTGGTGGCGCAGTGGTTAAGCACCCGCCTGCCAATGCAGGGGACACAGGTTTGATCCCTGGTCCAGGAAGATCCCACGTGCTGAGGAGCAACAAAGTCCGTGCGCCACAACTACTGAGCCTGCGCTCTAGAGCTCGTGAGCCACAACTACTGAGCCCGCACGCCACAAATACTGAAGCCCACGCACCTAGAGCCCGTGCTCCGCAACAAGAGAAGCCACCGCAATGAGAAGCCCACACACAATGAAGAGTAGCCCCCACTCGCTGCAACTAGAGAAAGCCCGCGTGCAGCAACAAAGACCCAACGCAGCCAAAAATAAATAAATAAATTTGAAAGAAAGAAAGAAAGACATCAAAATTGGTGAATTTTTGTGTAGCCATTTTAACACTGAAGATGGAAGAAAAAAGCAACATTTTCAGCATATGCTTTATGATTTCAAGAAAGGTAAAAATGCAACTGAAACGCACAAAAAGATTTGTGCAGTGTATGGAGAAGATGCTGTGACTGACTGAACGTTTCAAAAGTGGTTTGTGAAGTTTCGTGCTGGAGATTTTCGCTGGACGATGCTCCACAGCCGGGTGGACCAGCTGAAGTTGACAGCGATCAAACCAAAACCATAACTGAGAACAATCAACGTTACACCACATGGGAGACAGCTGACATACTCAAAATATGAGTATGAAAATCATTTGCACCAGCCTGGTTATGTGAATCGCTTTGATGTTTGGGTTCCATATAAGTTAAGGGAAAAAAACCTTCTTGACCATATTTCTGCATGTGATTCTCTACTGAAATGTAATGAAAACATTCCGTTTTTAAAGCAAATTGTGATGGGTGATGAAAAGTGGATACTGTACAACAATGTGGAACGCAAGAGAGCGTGGGGCAAGCGAAATGAACCACCACCAACCACACCAAAGGCCAGTCTTCATCCAAAGAAGGTGATGTTGTGTATATGGTGGGGTTGGAAGGGAGTCCTCTATTATGAGCTCCTTCCGGAAAACCAAATGATTAATTCCAACAAGTACCTCTCCCAATCAGACCAACTGAAAGCGGCACTTGACGAAAAGCAACCAGAATTAGTCAACAGAAAACACGTAATCTTCCATCAGGATAACACAAGACCGCCTGTTTCTTTGATGACCGGCAAAAACTGTTACAGCTTGGCTGGGAAGTTCTGATTCATCTGCCACATTCACCAGACACTGCACCTTCGGATTTCCATGTATTTAGGTCTTTACAAAATTCTCTTAATGGAAGAAAATTTCAATTCCCTGGAAGACTGTAAAAGGCACCTGGAACAGTTCTTTGCTCAAAAAAGATAAGAAGTTTTGGGAAGATGGAATTATGAAGTTGCCTGAAAAATGGCAGAAAGTAGTGGAACAAAAGGGTGAATACGTTGTTTAGTCAAGTTCTTGGTGAAAATGAAAAATGTGCCTTTAATTTTACTTAAAAAACCGAAAGCACTTTTTGGCCCACCCAATATAAAAGAGAGTAGCATTTCAACGCATCATTTGAAAATAAAGCTGAGGCTTTACCTTCACTTCAAAGTCACTCCACTGCCCATTAGCCCGTTTATGTGAAATGCATATTTTATAGCGAGAAAGACTGTAATGGTTAAAAACAGCACTTGGGGAAAAAAACCTGCAAGAGTATTTAATAATTACAAAAGCAAGAGTATTTACCGGTTATATATCCGTATTACAAGGTTGGGATTGTCTATAAGTCCAGGGTTTTCTGCAAATTCATGGTAAGTAATGATATGCTCCATAAATTTCTCTGCAGTGTAAAACAATAATTATCCATTTGGTTAGAGATTACATAAATAAATACCCATATGAGATTATCACAATACTCTCTACATTGAAGGGACTGTAAAGATAAAAAAAAGTCCTTTAAAACAAACAAACAAAAAACCCAACAACTAACTTTTCTATATGCATCAAAAGCAAATGTCAGACACTTGAGGGTTTTTTTTTCCCAGGACAAGAAAGAACACTTCTTTTCTACTCCCCCTCTGCTACCACTCCTCCCGCAGATGGGAAAAAACAAAACCCAAAACCAAAAACCAACCAACCAACCAACCAAAGAAAAACGGGAGAAAGGGATAAACCAGGACTCCTAGGAAAACAGATTACAGACGTGGCGAGAGGGAGGAAGATACGAAGGCACAGACGTGCACACACTCCACTCCATAACCAGTGAAAACTGTGAGCTTCATTCTTCTAAGCAGGAGAGACTGAATAACTGGGGAATACTCGTGGGGGTCTTACAGCGTTAAGTGCACAAGTACAAGCTACGTTAGAAAAAACAATCAAAACATTTTACAATGCTTGGAGGAAAAAAACCAAACACACACCAGAATTTGGCGTAGGGTCTCGTCAAGAAATAAATGCCAAGCTCTTGCAGAATAAACAAGAACTGTGCATGAATTTCTGTATGCTGATCGCAACCCTGCGCTCTAATGCAGGCCAACAGAGACAATTCTCCCTGGGGTTGTTCCTCCTGGCAATCTGTGTATTTATTACTTTTGCTGGCCATTTCTGTCTCCCCCAATGACAAACTCTACCTAAGTGAACAATATTCTTTTTAAGTATAAATTTTATAGTTTACATAAATTGTATATCCCCTCCTCTACCTATATTTTTTAAAGTGAAGGCTTATGAGGATTATAATTAAAATGTGACCTATTTAACTTTGTCCCTAGAAGGAACCACTGGCCATAATGGCACGCTCTTAATTTCTAGCAAAAAGTAAAACAAACAAACAGAATTAAGAGGTGGAAAAGAGGCACAGTGATCACCCCGTGACCCTAAGAAAAAGAAGATTCAGGGAAGCACAGACGTGAGGCTCAGGGTGCCTGGCCTGCCACATGCAGAAGATGAAGGATGATGTTAGTTGTAAAAAGAAAATCTTTCCTTAGAGGAAAGTCCATCAGGGGCCACTAGCCAAACTGAGAAAACATTAAGAAGAGTTCAGTTTACAAAAGGAGGGAAAACTAGAAAGGCCAAAGAACTTGGGACAGATGTACACACGGCTGCTCAAGCCACAGCAGGGTCGTCTGAACCTGCCCCGCTAAGCAGCTCCCTTGTCTTGAGCACCTTTACTCTCCTGGACCAACTCTCAAGACGAGACAGAAAGTAATCCCTTCTACCTTTAGCCAGAAACATCCATCTACTCAGAAGACAATCAATTTTGGCAGCCTCAGGCCCTCCTCTCCTGTCTCAGGCTCGGGGCAGCCAGGCCCCAGTCCCACAACTATTCTTCCAACAACCTTACAGAAGAGACGGTGGCCAGAGCTGCGCTGACCCCGGCCGCCCAGCAGGCGGGCCGCCCGAGACCTCGGCCCCAGACACGCGACCTCTCCCACTCACTTACCTGTGGCGTCACCCCAACACGAGGTACCTAAGTGAAGGGCCAAGAGTCCGACAGCAGAGGGGGACCCCAGTGACCTGCACAAGACCCCGCGAGCTGGATTCCCACAATGGCTCGAGGCCGCCTTCTCAGCGGGGCAGGCGTGGCTGCTGGCCTACCTTTAGAAATCTCTCCGTTCTCACTGAGGCCGCCGCAGAGGGACAAGGTGACGTCGGGCAGGTCCATGGCAGAGTCCGAGAGGCACTCGGTGCCGCTGTCGGCGGCCGCGCTGCCCACAGACTGTGGGGACTGGGAGCCAGAGAGCGTGTCGGCCTCGGGCCACTGCCTGGGGCCAGGCTCCGACTCGCTGCGGGAGAAAAGCATGGGCCTTCACACAACTGCCCGCGTTCCCAGCTTTCCAACCACGGGGCTCCCTGGGCGCTTTGAATAGGAGCAGGCTGACCTGGCATCGGACGCGGCTTTCCTTAGGGAGTGCTGAGAATCCTATCACAGATGACATTAAAATAACCTAATAGCACTGCTGAGGAATTAACTGAATACAGTGAACACGTCACAAACATCACTACCGTCATTCACAATAATGCAAACTTTTCAAAGATGGCCGTTCTGACTTAAAGGGGTAAAAGAGTTATAAGCATTTATTTACATCTGTATGATGAAAATGACAGAGTAATTAAGAAAAATCTGATGTTTGAAAACCTTTTGATCTTAACTTTCTAGAAAAAGCTGCAGTGCTATATACATCCTGTAGAAAATGCTGTAGCCCAAGGTTGTATTATTTTTAAAAACAAGGCTTTTCTAAATCATCTGTTACTTCACAAAATAGAACAAAGAAATTAACCAAGTGAAAATTCTCAGGAGCCTAGACACACCTCAAGAAAAAAATGTACTGAGAAACTAGAAATAAGCTGTTCTTACACTAGTGAGCGCCAGAACCAAAGTTGAGGGTATTCAATATTTTCACTTTTCTAAATAAGGCACAGAAGCTAGATTTTAGAAGCTGATCCTAAAGGAAACTTTCTGTAATGGAGCGTAAGTTTGAGAGAAAAAAACCAAGGAAATGGCGCCGTAAGTCTCTTAGTCATGAATGTTTACTGCTCTATTTCAATGTCACATTGAAATACTGTTCTAGAATTTTCAAATTCTTTTACTTTTTTTTAAAAAAGCCAGTATATGAATGTATGCTCTCCAGTGAAGTTATATGATCTTTAGGAAAAAATCTGAAATTTGAACAGTAGGTGGCAGCAGAGTACAGATATGTCATAAATAGAAAGCAGTTTCAAACACGATCATGTTTTGTATTTGAGCCTTTGAAGAAAACTTTAGGTTTCTGGGAATCAGGTTTTTGGGAATTCTCTCTCCTAAAGAGCAATGTACACACATATCACAATATTGAGATCAATCAGATCAACAGAATGTGTTCCTCACTGAAAATGGTGAAGAAGCCAAAGCCACATAAAGCAGCAAAACGTGCTGTTATGCTGGGGTCCCAGTGCAGGCCGACCCCTGGGGTAAAACACAAACACCCTTGTCTTCAACCTCCTAGGCACACGGCTAGGTCCCCCTGCAGTCACGTGTGGCCACTTGATCAGATGACTGAGCTGTCCATGTGGACAGAAGGCGTGTGCTGTGTCCTTCCCAAGCTGGGCCCCTGAATAACCTGCCCCGTGTGATCCTCTCCTTTCCCCACTGAGGCCCCGGAGGGCATGGGGGAGTCTCAGGATGGAAGGAGCTTGCACTCCTGAGCCCCTGTGTGCAAGGCCTCCCACCAAACACCAGTACTAGAACAGCATCACGTGAGCAAGAAATAAACTGCTGTGGTCAAGCCACCAAGGTCTTGAGTTTTATCAGTCAGAGCAGCTGGTGTGACCCTCACCGACGCCACCACTTAAATACAGAGGACCCACCTGACTCAACAGGCCGCCAAACCCATGAGACTGATGTGATTTAGGGTAAAGTTGAGCTCTAATTACAAATACTGGCTATTCAGTCAAGACGGCAATGGTCACGAAGATAAAACAAATGCTTACGAGCATTTCAATAATCTCACTGTCTCTAAATGTTTATGAATGTCTCAAGAAACAACCAGCTTCTGAGGTAAGAGGCCTGCTTGGTGAATGGCAACGGCCCCAGATGGTGAAGTTATAACAGCACAGGGAGGCCCCACTGCAGTAGTCATGCTTCCCCGTTTTTTAAAAGGAAAACTAAGAAATCTGTCTTAGGAATCCCAGTGTAAATAAATGATTAAGGACTGGGAGATTGGAAACAAAGAGATAATTTTAAGACAGCTTACATTTTAACTTTCTTATTGGAAAAAAAAAAAAAAAGGGACCAGTTTTCAGTTCTCTCACCTTAAAAACCCAGCTATTACTTCAAAAGAAGTGGATACTTGGAGACAAATGCAGGGCAGAAAGCTAGGAAGGAGTTTTAAGGATCTTCCAAAAATATCTGTAAAAATTTAAGTATCTTCTTTTCAATCCCATCTTTCTATTTTAAATAAAAACTTAAGACATGCTTTTCAATAATTTACCTAAAAGTGTTTAATTATGTGTGACTATGGCTCAGTATATTCAAGCCATACTTCTCACGAGAAAAGTAAACTGTTTTTTATAATCATAGATAGAGTATTATCATGGAATTTCCCCAAGAATGGAAGCGACCTTGGGAAAACAGCGCAAGTCTATCGCTGCTGAGATCTCAGTGTTATTCCAAGGTGAGAGCCACGGAGGAGAAGGGGGAGGGGGTGCCAGGGGGAGCCGAGAGCTGAGCTCCAGGGGTGCACAGGCCCTGGAAGGGGCCCCACCAGACCCAGGACTGCAAGTGTAGACTCACTGAAGAGTGGAGGCCTCCTTTGTAAAGCATCTCTGAATAAAGATATTTTACCTTTAAAACACATAGTAAAGGAAACAAATGCTAATGAACAGGAGGTGCTAAACTGAAGTCACGTCCACTGTTAGGCCCTTATGTAGGCTTCACTAGTGCACCTTACCTTCTTACTGTATTGAAAATATTTTCATAAATAGGTAAATTATTAATTTCAAATCACTATACTCAAAACAACACATGCATAATTTCTGAATTTTCCAAAATCTGAAGTAATCATGCAACTTAGCTAAAGGATACCATCCCCTTCCTCCTTTTTCTCAGACAGAATGCTTTGCTCTAGAAACATCGAGAATATTTCAGAGCTGCCCACTCTTCAATATAAAATCCACTACCTTTTGGGGAAATAGAGAGCTGCAACCTCAGGTTCTAGTGCCTTTAGGTCATCCAGGTAAATATCATCAGGTCCCTGGTGTTGGCTTCTCTTGTGGACACCTGGTTTTGTAAAAAAAAAAAAAAAAAAAAAAAAATTGGAGATGAGAACTTGGTTATTCTTCATTTACAACTCTGCAAGAAAACAAAAGTTTGCAAGTAATAAAACAGACCGTGGTTGGAATTGCGTTGTATTTTTAAAGGTGTCAACTAACCTCTTTCCCTGTGTGGGTTCTCAGCATCCATGCGAATGGAAGAGGGCGTCAGGGTCGCACTCCTGACAGCCGCCCAATAAACACGCGCTGAGTCACGCATTCTTTCACCTGCTCTCACGTGAATAATCCTGGGCCCTAAATCGTTTACACTTGAAGGTTAACGTTTATTATATTTACAGCACGAACAAAGGAGACCGAACCCGAACCTGACGTGACCACCAGCACTGAGAAAGAGGCCACCATTCTAAAGCCATGAGGAGAGGCTTGCGGGGGACAGGGTGCTTGCTCGGTGCCTGCGGAGGGCAGGACCCCTCACACCACGGGCAAACCTGGCAGCCAACGCCTTCGACGCAGGATCACGGTTAGCATCTCATAGTGGGACATGATGAGATGCAGTAGGGAGCATCTTCAATTCAAAAAATAAAGAACATTGATCCCAAATCCAATCACGCCTCTAGAGCTGTGCTGCCCACTCATCACTGCCACACGCGGCTGCTGTGCACGTGACCTGACCTAACCTGAGTGAGGCCTGTAAAACGCGAGAAGCGTGTGCGTGTTTATCTTTAGTTCTATGCTATTTCAACACGTGCACTTCATGCGTCTACCATCCCAGTCAATATAAAATACTGTCACCTCATAGATCCTGCTGCGAGCGTTCACAGCTCTACCCACTTCTCTCTTGTTCTCTCCCCCACCTCACTGCTAACCCCCGGCGGCCGCTAATCTGTTCTTCCCTTCTCTAACTTGGTAATTTCAAGCATGTTATATAAATAGAATCATACAATATGTAACTTTTTGACATTGGCTTGCTTTCTTTGCTCATCATAATTTCCTCAGATTCATCCAAGTTCTTGCGTATTATCACTAGTTTGTTCCTTTTTTTCCCTTAGTATTTCATGGTATGAAGGTATGAAGTACTTATAACAGGTTGCTTAACCATTCACCATTCAAAGGACATCTGGGTTGTTTCTAGTTTGAGACTATTAAGTATAAATCTGCTATTAAAATTACCGTACAGGTTTTTGTGTGAACGTAATTTTCACTCGTCTGGTATATTTTCCCGAAATTATGATCCAATGTCTCTGCTTCCTCACCAACATTTGATGGTGCTACTATTTTTATTTTGGTCAATTCTGGTTTTAATTTGTATATATCCAATGAACAATGATGTTAAAGAAAAAAACAAAAAAGGAAAAACACATACCAGCTTTCAAGGCTTACTATAAAAAATGTAAAATATCTCCATAACTTCTATATTAATTACTGTGTTAAAACTATAATACTCAACTATATTCAAACTATAAGCAGTTTTGAATTTACTGCTTTAGATTAGAATACATTAGTAAACTTAGTTTCACTTGTTTATTTTACTTTTTTTTTTTTAATGTTAAAGACTTAAGTTCCAGTTTAAGGAAATATGGAATGTCACCTTGAAAAAACAATCAAGATACATCCAGACTGTGAGAAAGTAAGTACACAAGACAATAGCCTGGGCTCTTCAAAAGGTCAGTATCATGGGTGCAGAGGGGGAAAGAGTGGTAGTGGCGGGTGTGTGCTCGTGTGTGCACAAGCACATGAGCTGTTCTAAACAAAAAAGATTAAACACAAAAACCAAATGCAACATGTAAAAACCTTGATGAGATCTTGGTTTGGGGGAAAAAAACCCAAACCAAACAGTTAAAAAGCTATTCTAGGTACATCAGGGAACATGAATATGCATTCAAGATGACAGTGGAACTGTGGTTATGCAGAGGATGTTTTAGCCTTAGAAGGTGTGTCTGAGTGTGAAATGTCGTCATGCCTGCAACTTGTTTTCAAATGGCTTAAAATAAAAAACTGTATGTGTGTGAGTGGAGAGACAACAAAGCAAATGTGAATTAAACTTTTTATAATAAAAAGTTGTGGGGGGGGGAAAGAATGAGGCCAAATCCATGGTGGAAACCACCACGCGGTGTTCTCTCTCCAGTCAGTTCCTGCCCTGTGTGCTGAGAACAGGGGTCATTATTCCCTGGACTAAAACCGGAAAACACGGGATGCCCCCTTAGCAGTTCTCAGAGTAGCACACGTGGTCTGAGAAGATGCGCTGAGCTAGGAAGAAGCAGGTACCGAGTTCCTCACCAGCCGGGTGAGCACATGTGGCCACAAACACCCCTGACAGTCATATTCTTTTATTTTAAATAAACGGTTTCTGAGTGACCCTGAAGGTCCACACCTGTAGTGGCTATTAAGTCAGTTTG